>NW_026542599.1:68416488-69117910 GCF_028750875.1 Macrosteles quadrilineatus
TAATTTGAACATTTTTTAAGATTATTTTTCTTATATCTCTAGTTTTTACTAACGCTTGCAGTTTGTTCTAGCCTTAAAATATTCTGTGATAAAAGGATTTACATTTGAGCTATTGATCATTAAAATCGGATGATTTAGAAACGAGCTACGAACCCTATCACAATATTAAATTTAACTTTTTAGATATAAGTTTTTATTAAAAGATGTATATCTCGGGTTGTTAATATGTCACCAAGTTCGTTCTGGTCTCAAATTACTCAGTGAATCTTTGGCTTTAAGTTTATTAACCATTTAATAAAATCTGATGAATTTTTATTGAGTCATGAATCTTTATTTAACAGTAGATTATTTGTTTTTCAAAATTTGTCTTTAGTTTTAGACATATATCCCCAATTCTAAATAACTCCGAAAAATCTTTTCAGTCTTAAATAAATAGTAGCATTATTGACTTTTGTTTTAGCAATGGATTACGTAATGGGAGTTATTAGAATTGGGGATAAATGCCCTAAACTAAAGACAAATTTTGTAAAAGAAATAATTTACTGTTAAATAAAGATTCATGACTCATTTTAAATTTGTCAGATTTTATTAAGTGATACATAAAATTAAATCCAAACATCCACTGAGTAATTTGAAACAAGAAAGAACTTGGTGACATATAAGCAACCCGAGATATACATCTTATAATAAAAACTTATTTCTAAAAAGTTAAATTGAATATTGTGTTAGGGTTTGTAGCTCGTCTATAACACGTCCGATTTTAATGATCAATAGCTCAAATGAAAACACTTTAATCACCGAATATTTTAAGGCTAGAACAAACAGCAAGCGTTAGTAAAAACTGGAGATACAAGAAAAATTAGTTTAAAAAATGTTCAAACTACGTAACGTCCATAAGAAATGGATGAGGGAGAATTTTCGTTTGAATAAATCTTTAAAACGAAAAAATATATTTAAAAACGGATTTTAGCATTGAAATCAGCGTGAAAATCTAATTTATAATGATGCGTCACAACACTATCATTACGTTTAAAAAAATATATTTATATCCAATATGGCGGATCCAATATGGCCGATCCAAGATGGCGGCCAAAATGCGTTCCCTATCAAAATAAAGGACTAAGCAAACAATAAATATCGGTGGTAATCTCAAGTTAATGTCTCAAAAATATGCATAAAAATGCATGTGATATATTTTTTAATATATCACATGCAATGTGTCCAATGTTGGAGATAACTGCCATTTTTAATCTTCATTTGAGGGGGTTTCCCGTAGACTGATTTTTGGAAACTTTTAGTACGTCACTCTGCACACCCAACACTATACCAAATAAAACCATACAATGTTTTCTTGCATTGTTTTAAGGCCATATCGCATATTTATCTGACTATTGGTGTTTTAAAATAAATGGCTCTTAAGAAAAATAGCCGCCATTTTAAAATTTATTTTTAGACACTTTGCCATGGTTGGATTTTGTCGGATTTTGGATATGTTGTAAAGTAATATTTGTTGAGTCGAATACCATTTCAATGGCTTATAAAGCAATTTTGCCCAGGTCAAATCATAGTTTTACTAGACTATTGGGTACACTTCCATATCTGTTGGCACAAACAACCGAATGAGTAATATAAATCGATATATCGAATTAAACAATCGAATAATTAATATTACTCATTCGGTTGTTTGTGCCAAAGATATGAAACTGTACCCTTTCTTTTTAATAGGCCTAACTTATTATTTATTATTGGTCAAATTGTAAGTTAGTCCTAGACAGTAGTTTAGCCTAATTTCTTAAGGTATGAACAAAAACCGTACCAACCACAAATCAATTTGATGTTTAGCGACATACATTGGAAAAAAAGAATTTTTTTAATCGAAAAATTGAATCGGATAAATATTGATATGCATTGTTAAGATTAAATGTATTTAACTTACTCATCCGATAAAATATTTGGCAATTATTTAGTATGTCTACATTGAGAAATGATGTAATTTTTAGATGTTTCCTTACATTATTTTTCACGCTGATTCCAAAAATGCAATCCGTTTTTGTCGGAAAGATTCCTAAGTGGATGTAAAACGAAGGCTAAAATTACGAATCTAAGGTTCATTTCGCGGTTCGGATGGTAATATGGCGTGGTCTGGACGGGTCCGAATGTGGGCTGAGGACTGTGTGAACAAAGCAAACAGCTGTTTATACTTGACTCAATGCGGAATTAAATCAAATTGTTTTGAAACTAAATAATCAGCTCTTAGTTAGGCATGTGGGGAAGGTAGGTTGGGTTTTATGTGAATTTGTGACTGTATTAAGTGTTTTGAAGTTAGGTTCGATTAGGAAGGTAAAGTTTAGGCTATAACGAACCGGCTCATTAATTTATGCTACCTCCAGACTGTCTTTGCACAATTGAAATAGTGGTTGAAACACAATGAAATAACAATATAAAAAATGCTTGCAAATAAAACAAATTGAAATAGGCTATTTATCTTGTTATTTTTACCTTAAATTCAATTTCCATAGGTAGGCCTACAGTACTTGATTTGTTTCTATATACAGGCTTCTATTCTTCTGGTAACATGGTCCTCTCTGTCAATGGTTACTATCTTTTTTAGGCTTGGATTTTATGAGAATAAAGTGTGGATAACATAAAATGTTAGTTTGTCTCTTAAATCTCTTAAAATTTTATGGCATCAAACTATTGAATATTATTCATAAGAATTCCGAATTAACCACAGTGCCTACTCAAATTGCCATTTGCGATAGACCTAGGGTACTCTTGCATTACTTGCTCTAGCTTTTATAATTAACATTATTTCTTCAATTTATGATAGGGCCAGGGGCCATCACATAAGGTTTAAAATCTTGTAAATGTTATGTTTTTTTTAAACTTTTATGGTTGATATAGGGGATAGAGTCTTACTGTTATTCAGTGCTCGATTTGGGGGGAATGCAGTGGAACGGAGTTCCGGTACCTCTCTTTCAGAAAGATAAAAATATTTGCATAAATAGTTACCTACATAAATAGATATTTCATTACATTTCATTTGACTTCAGTTAAAAAAGGTAGCCTTAAAAAAACTTGAAATGAATGATGAACGGTTTGCTGAATATAAGAAAGAATGGTATAAATATTAATAATTCTCCCAATGCACCGTAACAACGTGGTTACAACGAGGTTTTTAACAAAGAGTTTGCCGAAATCTTTAAAATTTGAATTCAGGGATTTGGTGGGTAATCAAGACTTGATTCCGGCTAATTCCGGGGATTACCACCGGATTTTGCGGGTAAAATGAGCAAATTGTGTTGGCAACGCTGGTCATCACTGCCACTATCGCCACACGAACTTGCGGCGGGCCGCAGAGGCAGGGTTAAGGAGCACCTACATGGAATTGTCTTCGTTCATTCTCATACGCGACTTCGGAGCGTACTCCTAGTTGTACCCTAGTTCATAAAAACATCTTACAATCCAAAAGTGGTCGGAAATGCGGTTTTAAGTCACTATTTACTTGTGTTTACAATGCATTTTTTATGATAACATACACGAAGATAATATCGTTTTAGAATTTCATTTAATAATGTTTTCTAAGTAAACTCAATGTATTTACGATTGAAAATAATTTATAGCTTTGTCAAGAAAACTATATCGAATATACATACATTACTAGAAAACATAACAACAATGATACATTTACTTGCAAAAACAAAATATACTGCCTCTATTCAAATTTGGCTCTACTATTTTGTATACTGTATATCCTACTCATATTTAAATATATATTCCATTAATGAATTTAGTTGATAACTTTACCTTGAGTAGCAATAATTGTGAAATTGACTAAATCTACTTTGCTCCAATGATTTTTCGTAACTAAAAAATGCATTCTGAACACGTGTAAAAAACAATTGTTCCCTTCTTATACAATGACTTTAAAAACGTATGTAAACTAATTGTATATAAAATTCCATCCAACATCAGTATAATAATGAATTACATTTAAACTGTAGGATAATGTTTCCTTGGACTATACATGGATCAGATTATAAATATGTAGTTTAATTTCTTTACACAATTAATGGAATCATGAAAAGATATGTTAGAAATTCAGTTCCCATACATCAAATTGTAACCACTCCTAAAATGTTTGCTGAGGTTTATTTATTCGTGGCCTACCATTAAAATACCAATCCATAAATAGATTAATATTAACGGATAGCCAGAAACCCACAATGGATTGCCTCAACAAACCATTCATATTGATACGTATCGTTCAGCAGAGGTTATAAATATATCAGACTAACTTTTGTATTTTGATAAATTTTTGTTAGACTTCAGATATTCTTTTACCTACTTAACTTCATCTTGTAAAAATTTTAAAATCTGCATGTATTTATTACTTATCTGAAGATTATATTACAATCTGTAGATTATAACCATGTATTAAATCAGTAATATTGTTCTGATAGTTTTAAACACAGTTTTGAGTGAAAAAATATGATTCTACTCTCATGGGCAATGTTTGTTGTTGTAAAATAGCAGGAAATAAATAATAGCTAAAAAGGCACCTTCTATCCTGGAAGTGTGTTTCAAACCCAGCTAATAACAAAGGCATAACGGCCATGCAGTAGCCTTTGTTCAAGGGCCAATTGAAGATGCATGTCCATTTATGAAAAAAAAGTTATTAACTAGATTTCACAAAGTAAGAAGTATTTCTTTGAATCTAAACCTCATTAAAACCTCTATGATATTTTTTTCTGTGGAATGTTTTGCTTCTGATACATCACATCTGTAACAAAGTGTATTTTTAACATCACTTAAAAAGAAATAACCAAACATCAAAGGCAATCCAAATTCTTTCTAAAAACCATTAGAAAAACCCATTTAACATGGAATGTCATGACTGAGTTCAAACAATCAAGTAGACCACGATGAGAAAGGCTTGATTGAGCCTTGACTAAACAAGCACAATATTAACCGTCTCTCTGGCGTCGGTGTGGCTAAAGTCAAAGACAAATCACCCACTTTAGACAATTGATACCTTGATTCATTGTTCAATGCTGTGGTTTTAATTAAAGTGATTGGAACAAAATAAAACAATGTTTTTAAAACAGCATTGTTTGCTATAATATAAACTAGAAAGGAGGGAAATAGGTAGTGCTTACATAATATTAACCAATGATCACATAATAAAAAGTATTAGTGATCAAGCTGATCTCTTATTAATAAGTCATACTTGATGAATATGAAAAAATAAATAATAAATAAAAGATTATTGGTGAAACTCAGAAATATTTCAAATAATATTCAATTTTATGTCAATAAATAGGTTAAAACTTGTATATTACCAATGTGACATGAGTGTTTTGTAAACAATCATGGTCCAATATTATATAAGCAGGCATTTTTATTTTGTATAGCTACTAAAATGTATAAAATGTATATATATATATATATATATTCATATTGTATAAAACGTATGTATATATTTTGAACAAATTTATGAAATATCACATAAGGTACGTAATACTCTGAATATCAATGTACTAGATATATTCTGCTATACAGTGTGTAAATTAAGTCTGGCACACATTTTTTATCTTTTTTTCTATAGTAGATAGAAGAAATCAATTTGCGGGACTGATTGATAACAAATGTTAGGCACATTTTACAAATTTTGAAAATAAAAACTCCCTTAAGGGCAAGGGGATGTAGGGGGTAACTAAAAATTTTCAAATGACAACCCCCATCTTGTGACCCCTCATTTTAAAGGTCATTGGAAGACAAATCCAAAGATGTGTCTGAAAAATTTATTTTGCACCCTATCTAAGATGGCGATTTAAAATGTACTTAGGGTTGAACGGGTAAATTAGGTATGGCACACATTTCTTATCTTTTTTACTCTTTGTAGATTAGAAAGAATTAATTTGCGGGACTGAGTAAGAACAAATGTTTGGCAATTTTTGGCATAATTTTGAAAAAATTCCCCTTAAGGGTAAAGTGGGGGTGGGGGGTAACCAAAAATTTTCAAAAGACAACCCCCATCTTGTGACCCCTCATTTTAAAGGTATTTGGAAGACAAATTTAACGATGTGTCTGAAAAAATTTTAATGTGTTTCAGACTTAATTCACCCGTTCAACCCTAAGTACATTTTAAGCCGCCATATTAGACAGGATGCAAAAACAAAATTTTCAGACACATCGTTAAATTTGTCTTCCAAATACCTTTAAAATGAGGGGTCTCAAGATGGGTGTTGTCATTTTAAAATTTTTAGTTACCCCCCCCCCCCCCACCTTACCCTTAAGGGGAATTTTTTTGAAAATTATGAAAAAGTGCCAAACATTTGTTTTACTCAATCCCGCAAATTAATTCTTTCTATCTACAAAGAGTAAAAAAGATAAGAAATGTGCGCCATACCTAATTTACCCGTTCAACCCTAAGTACATTTTAAACCGCCATCTTGAATAGGGTGCAAAAAATTTTTTTTCAGACACATCTTTGGATTTGTCTTTCAATGACCTTTAAAATGAGGGGTCAAAAGATGGGGGTTGTCATTTGAAAATTTTTAGTTACCCCCTACCCTCCCTTGCCCTTAAGGGAATTTTTATTTTCAAAATTTGTAAAAAGTGCCTAACATTTGTTATTAATCAGTCCCGCAAATTGATTTCTTTTATCTACTATAGAAAAAGGATAAAAAATGTGTGCCAGACTTAATTTACACACTGTATTTATACATATACAGGGTGTTTTTTGCCTGCATCTTTATTTCTGTAAAAAAACCGCAATAGATAGAAATATGCAGTTTGCGGGAATCATCTATTGACGTAGGGGCCCAATTGTTTTGAATTCAACGTTACATTCACATCCCCCCTTCCCCCCATGCCACCAAATTATTTTTTTAATAGAAAGGTACCCCTTGTGACATATCAAATGAAAGGGCATGAAAAAAGAAAATTTTTGATAAAAAAAAATTGAAAATCGGTTCATAAATTTGTGAGATATCCCCTCCCCTCCCCGGAACTTAATTTTTTTATAGCAAGGTACGCCTTGTGACATATTAAATGAAAGAGCATGAAAAAAGAAAATGTTTCGTGAAAAAAAATTGAAAATCGGCTCATGAATTTGTGAGATAACCCCCCCCCTTTTCCCCTACCCATAACTTTTTTTTAATAGTAAGGTACCCCTTGTGATCAAATGAAAAATAAATGTCACCAAACATTTTCTTTTTTCATGCTCTTTCATTTGATATCTTACAAGGGGTACCTTGCTATTAAAAAAAATAAGTTCCGGGGAGGGGGGAATATCTCACAAATTTATGAACCGATTTTCAATTTTTTTTCATCAAACATTTTCTTTTTTCATGTTCTTTCATTTGATATGTCACAAGGGGTACCTTGCTATTTAAAAAAAATTAGTTGGGGGCAAGGGGGGGGGGAATGTGAATGTAATAAAAAAAATGGGCCCTCTACGTCAATAGATGATTCCCGAAAACTGCATATTTCTATCTATTGCGGTTTTTACATAAATAAAGATGCAAGTTAAAAAAAAAAAAAAACACCCTGTATAATTACTAGCTATAGCATTCAGAAAAAAAGAAATTGAAATAAACGAGAAGTGTAACTAAGACAATGATAGCCTAACATTTAATCAGTTTGTTCTTATTAGCTCATTTGTCAGGCTTTGTTCTTTACTACGATGTGGTTCTGGGTCTGAATGTAGAAGATTAGCGCTAATTGAATCAATTAGTATAAAATGGCTTGTCTTCAATTAAAAAAATCCAACAAAAATAAATTTTCATCATTAATCTTTATTTAAACGTTTGCTTATATTGTTTATGGAAGTGTCTTTTTTACCTAAAACTAAACTTGATAATCGTCTTAATATCATAAAACATTTTGCTTATTTAGTTTTTTCTCTAAAACCTATATAATGTTGTCTTTGATAAATTATTAATGGCCCTGATAATTTTGTCATTCTTTGTTTGTAACAATAATTTTTACAAGAATACAATCAAATCGTCATTGCATATTGTTTATACTCCATTAACAAACATTATACATTAACCATTCCTTAAATGTTTTACAAACCAATAAGGATGATAACTCCATAAAAAATCTAAAGGACAATATTGATTGAACAGAAATTCACATACTGAACCTAACTCTTTGTACTTTAAAGTACTAACTGTTTTATGCGTGTGATGTTTAAAAAAGTAGACTGTATAGAACATGAACAAGTACTGAGTGATATTTACATTTTAAAACCATGAAAAATTAACACATGTGATTTGAGCTAAATGATGAACATAATCTGTATGAACGTGGTTTCGGCTTTTGAGATTTATATAGTGTCAAAACAACATAAAAGTATATCGAAAACTGGTTGTTAAAATGATTGACCGCAGTCATTTGATTGGTTCCGCATCCGAGATTAGTATTAATTGACATTTATTGCGTTCTACTAATAATAAATATATACGACTGTACAATACTGCAGCTGTTTGAATTGTTTATTTATAGGGTAAATTCTCAATGCAAAATGAGGTCAGCTGGTTAATAATTTACGAAGAGAAATCACTCATAAAAAAACTGCTTAGCTTTAAAAATCGATTAACGCATTTTGGAAGTTAAGATGTTTTAAAGGATTTTGAAATACAATATACCTTTTGCAAAAAGTGTAGATATTTCATTTTAGTTGTATAATAATTTAATAATTTAATTTCTAACTATATTATCTAGAAAAATCTAAATATAAACAGCTATCATGGAATTTTTACATAATTTTAATAAATGTCCACTCTGTTTGATAGGTATTTTGTCATTTTGATTTATCATACCTACGAAAAACCATTGTTAAAATAGGTCATCTTTATTTTGTAAAACAAATTGATTCTTCATTTAGTTACTGAAATATTCTAACTCCCTCTGAAGCTCATTATAATTTCCAATTATGGTACAATTGTACCAGTCCTAAATATCAATGATGAGTAAAAACAAATTCAAACATTTCTTATCCAAATGATGAGGAGGTAATGATGGTGTCAATGCTTTGACTAATGATGATGTCTTCGTTGATATGTGCTGGGTCTAATTTCCCCTCTCTGATGTAGGTATTGACATTGATACATGGGTAAAGTGTATAGTCGATACAGGCATAGGCGTAATCTGCATCAGTTGTAGGCATACGTAGCTATAAATTAGTTTTTATACATAATACAAAGTATCAAGTAGTCACTTGTATATACGTCAGTGCCAAACACGTTTTTACAGTAATCAATGTAAACATTTCCCTTGTATATTACATACTATTTTATATATTGCACATATTAATAGTGCATGTTAATCAAGCTCAAACCTCGAAGAATAAATTTTATGAGAATGAATTCTCAAATTTGGTTTCCAAGAAAATGCGTGGTTACCAAAGAATAAATTGCTTAACTACATCTAAAGGGGAGATGATTAAAAAATCTACCAAGAAACAAGATTTTCGCTACACTACTGTGAAGTAGGCCTAGCCTGTTTTCATTATACGCTTATCACCCACGAAAGTTCATCAATACTACGTAAAAAGATAGTTTACCTTGCCAAAGCAATGTTTACTATCTTTTTCGGATTTTTCGGCAACTGCAAAAATTTGCAACAATCAAAACTGTACAATCAATGTAAGTAAAAGGTTTAACCCAAAAAATCTATTCGTTTTGCAATGTTCATAGCTGTGATAAATAAGTTTTCAAACATATTTTTTATTATACAGGGTGTTCATTTGAAAACTTTCCATATCTGTTGTGTGCAAAGGTAAGGCTTTTAACACTTGTTTGTTCTCATTTCCCCCTAATTTGGACATGCCAAATCCGATAAAATTATTTTCAATTTCAAAAAATGCCCCAAAAGGGCCCAATTTGGGGGGTAGGGGTGCTTTTTGAGAAATTTTCAAATGTAAACATGGGTTGTGTGATACATCAATTTAAAGGTCTAATCACCCCGACTATTTTGGTGCAATAAAAATGTAATTATCTTTAACCGTATTTACAGGGTGGGTCAAAACGTTTTTAAAAAGGACTTTGAAGTTAAGTGCCGTATTACCCAAACTACTGAACGGAACAGCGCCAAATTTCTTTCCAAGCTTATTCTTGATCTACTCTTTAAGATAACTTGTAATAAGGGCATTTTCCATGTTATCTTCTAATTTTTAAAAAATCTCAAATTTTAAGAATAAAAGAAAGGTGAAAACTCAAAATTCTTAAATAGCAAGGTATGACAAATTTCATACCACGTGAAAGGTCCTTTTTTAACAAACATTTTACGTATTTAAGTTTTCTTTCTATCTCTTACCGTTTAAAAATTGCAGTAGAAAAACTGAATTTTCCATAGTAATATTGTAACTAGTTTTCTAATAAAACAGCCAAATTTCGTCTCTAGACACATTTAATGGTGCATTAACTGAAAGAAACAATTCATAATTATTGATACCCTGATTGACAAACAAGTCGTTACGTTTTAATTTGTGAAAAACAAGTCTTATAGCTGATGAGGACAACCTACATGTGGGCTGCTTTCTGTAGTACCATTGACTAGTCAACGGTAGTACTAATTTCAAAAAGTACTATTTTCTGTAGCATCTAACCGAATATGGTGTACACTAAAAAAATAGACTTTATTTTTACTTATTGGGCAGAACAAAAGTGTTTCAGGATAACTGCAAAGTGTTTAACAATAAATATCCAGGTAAGACCTTAAGTCATAAAGCTGTAAATGATTTGGTTAAGAAATTTCTGAAACTGGCTCAGTTCCCAATGAGAAAAAAACAGGATGAAGGGTCCAAGATGAACTGACACAAGTAAAAGTAGTTGATCAATTTGTAATTAATCATAATACATCGTTGAGCAAAGTGCAATGTGTTTTGTTAGAAAACTAGTTATAATTTTATCATAGAAAATTCAGTTTTTCTACTGCAATTTTTAAACGGTAAGAGATAGAAAGAAAACTTAAATACGTAAAATGTTTGTTAAAAAAGGACCTTTCACGTGGTATGAAATTTGTTATACCTTGCTATTTAAGAATTTTGAGTTTTCACCTTTCTTTTATTCTTAAAATTTGAGATTTTTTAAAAATTAGAAGATAACATGGAAAATGCCCTTATTACAAGTTATCTTAAAGAGTAGATCAAGAATAAGCTTGGAAAGAAATTTGGCGCTGTTCCGTTCAGTAGTTTGGGTAATACGGCACTTAACTTCAAAGTCCTTTTTAAAAACGTTTTGACCCACCCTGTAAATACGGTTAAGGATAATTACATTTTTATTGCACCAAAATAGTCGGGGTGATTAGACCTTTAAATTGATGTATCACACAACCCATGTTTACATTTGAAAATTTCTCAAAAAGCACCCCTACCCCCCAAATTGGGCCCTTTTGGGGCATTTTTCGAAATTGAAAATAATTTTATTGGATTTGGCATGTCCAAATTAGGGGGAAATGAGAACAAACAAGTGTTAAAAGCCTTACCTTTGCACACAACAGATATGGAAAGTTTTCAAATGAACACCCTGTATATTTGAGACCATATTGAAAGTGTTCGTTAAATATCACACTTAAGACATATGGTTTTAAAAATGTAATGACTCACTTTCTATTTGTCTTACGAAATATACTATTACTTACCAGCAAAAATGTTTCATTAAGCTTTAAAGTTATTTTCATTATAATTCCCAACTATAATTGATTTTTTAAACTCCACTATCGTGTTCTGATAAAGTTCCAGGGGCTGAATCTGTACAATTGCTCTTTGAGAGTTTTAGGAACTGTAAAAGACACATTTGTACTACGGATTGTGTGTAATTACGAATTAAAAACCTGCTGCAGTTGCTAGTGAGGTTGAAAACGGTTGTTAACAAAACGTGAGGTTTTGAAAATGCGGTTCCTGTATGGTCGGGTGGGTTATTGGGGTGGGTTGGGTTGTCGTGGATTTGACGATTAAGGGTGAGGCGTGAAAGACGAGAATCTTAAAAATAAATCAACTTTAAGTCTTTAACCGCTACACCACATGCTTGAAAACTTTTAACTTAGCTCAAACACGAAGATACCCAATAGCGTGTTGTCATCACTTGAATATTTCGCGTGTGAAGAAATACTTCAATCTCGTAGTGACTGCATTGCAGATTGCAGAGGGTAAATTAAACGTTACATTAAGGCAAAATGCAAATTTAACTGTAGCCTAAAAGAAACACTTGTTGTTCATATTAATAACCTAACGAGATGTTAGGTGTGTTTTAAATCAGGTCTTTGTTTTTGATTGGTGCAAAAAATAAGAAATCAAACTATTAAATAGTAATATAAAAAGTACGTCCTTAATTTAACATAACACAGTTGTTGTAGGAAAACTCTTATAATAAATTAATTAAATTAATACAAATCAAACTTTACTCTTTACGATGTTTGTGTGTAACAACAAGATAAACTGTTTCAATCATAAAAGTTGTTTGTCAAGATATTGGTTGTATGCTATGGTAGTTAACAACATACAATGTATAATAAACATAACATTTTGGAACAAATACTCTATTGACATAGTTTTACTTCAAATGGGATATTGTATTGTCATTTCTGTTCATCATTGTTTATTTAATATCAATCGGATCCAATACTAACTGCAATATACAGTACAGGGTGGCTGAAAAGTAACTTGCACCCCCCATTAACTTTTCAACCATTTGAGATATTTGAAATTGGTTTGTGGCAACCTTTTTAGATATGAGGGGCTACAATAATTATGGTCAATTTTGAAAATTTTGCCCTTAGGGGTAGCGGGGCTAGGGGGTAGCTCAAAATTTTCAAATGACAAGTATAGTCGAGTTGGGTATCATTTTACAGGTCTTGACGAAACATAAACATTGACATAAATAAAACCAAAATCGGCTCTCTAATAACAAAATGGCGCCCTAAAACGTTTCAAATCCATATAACCACGAGGGTGGCAAACAAATTAACTTGCACCCTCTTTAACTTTTTAACTATTTTAGATATTTGATATCGGTTTGTGGCAACTTGTTTGAATATGAAGTGCTATAATAATTATGTTCAATTTTGAAAATTTTGCCCTTAGAGGTAGCGGGGGTAGGGGCTAGCTCAAAATTGTCAAACAGCAAGTATAGTCGAGTTTGGTATCATTTTGTAGGTCTTGACGAAATATAACAATTAACATAAAGAACATAGAAATCGGAGCATTAATAACAAAATGGTAGCTAAAAATGATTGAGACAATGGTTATTTAAAGTAATTTTGAACTGCCATTTTGTTATTAATGGTTCGATTTCTATTTTCTCTATGTTAATTGTTATGTTTCGTCAAGACCTACAAAATGATACCAAACTCGACTATACTTGTCGTTTGAAAATTTTGAGCTACCCCCTACCCCCACTACCCCTAAGGGCAAAATTTTCAAAATTGACCATAATTATTGTAGCCTCTCATATCTAAGAAGGTTGCCGCAAACAGATTTTAAATATCTCAAATGGTTGAAAAGCTAAGGGGGGGTGCAAGTTACTTTTCAGCCACCCTGTATAACAATCCTTCGATAAAATCTCTTATTCTGGTGGTATTTGTATTATTTAATTCTTTATTGTATGTTTTAAAAAACTACCAAATAGTAAAAAACTACCAAACTACCAAATTTAAAAAACACCAAAATAAATTGTAGTGTTCATTGTGATACAATATTTGCTTTAAACTGTCATTAAATTTAGAAAAAGATGTGTTAATTTTAATGATACAAGTAACAGAGAAAATTATGTTTATGGTCATTGATGAAATGATCATGTTTACACAGCAGACTAAAATAAAGAAGAACTTTAATTTAATCTTTAAAGATAAAATCGGGAAAGGTATTTTATATGTTTCGAATTTGATATGGCTACAAATATTCAAAAACATGTTTTTGAATCGCCTGAAATAAGCTATTGTGGTTAAATTACCTAACCACAGGTTACATTACCTAAATTAATTGTATATGAAACTCGTCTTCAGATAAGTTAGGAACAGTATGTTTTTTTCTCCCTTCTGTAATAAAGTACTCGTTCTATCTTATATCTTTTCTCTTATGTATTTATTTCAGAAATATTAATAAATCTGTTTGGTGCTCAATAGGCCTACTATTTTAATCTTACGTAATTCAACAACTCTAGTGCCAACAAAACAGACGGTTATTAACCATTATTTTTATGTGTCCGTGTAAAAATGTATTTATGTTCTAAATTGTACAATTAAGCACATTTTCATTTCATTTCATTTCATTTCATATTGTGTTTAAATTAACTCATGCCTATCTCTATATTTGGTGGAGTTAAAAAATTGGATACAATAAACATAGTGATTCGTCGTGTTTAATATTGTAACTAAAATCCTACTCCATTACCTAAAACATTATAGGAACTTATCCAACTTTGTTTGTAATAGCTTTAGTATATTTACAAACATGATTTAGAATATTTTTTTAATAATTTCTGTTAGTAATAAAGTATAAGTTAATAAAAGTACAAAAATGATACAAATTAAACTAGTTCTGTAGACTGTTTAGGTGAGCTATATACTTTCTTAAGAGATAGTTTTAGCTGTCAAAAATTTATTTGAACACTTCCTTACAAAAATATAAATCAAGAACACTCATTTGACTTATTTTAGGGGAGGTTCCGCTGAAAATATTAAAATGAAAAAATAGATAAAAAATAAGGTTTGGAGTAGTGGAATCATTGGAAAAACTTGTCAATTTAAAAATAAAATAAATACAAATTGTTCGCTTTGCTTATTAATACTAACTGCAAATATCTGTAGGGAAGTGATTATAACGTAATTAATATACACTGGAATTTTGTATATTATTTCAGTATTTGTGGGTGTACTCATCGGCTTTGGAATTTCCTTATAAAATATGCAAGACTGCTATTTACACGTACATAGATCTGCACAGTTCCTTGAAGTAAGATGTTTTCTATGTGTACAGCATACATCATTTACGTCAGAAAAATAACAACAGAATATAAATTCCACCCACGTCCCTTCAGGCTGGACTCATACCTTACCTTTACATCAGACGGACGATCCGGAATTGTCCTCTCTATTTCGTACTTTCAAAGTTTATTCTGCTATAAATACATTCTTCCTATACTATTATTTACAAAGATTCAACAGATTAAGTACTCCAAAAGTTAACCTTGAAATATTGTAATAAGTAACCTTTTCCCTGAAACATTTTCAGTTTTCTATTGTACTCATCTTTACTTCAAATTGAAACTTTAGTTACACATACTATAGACTTACGTAAGTCGTCAGAAAAATAGGCGTGCTTTAAATCAACATGGTTCAAAAGAGTACAAATTAAAAATACTTTTGTCAGCCAAACATATTACCTAAACTTTACAAATTGAGTTTAAACGAACAAAAGGATGAAAATTATTCAAAATATATGTAAGCGTCGCGTTAAAAATATAGATAATAGCTATAGTTTCCACATCAAACAAATTTTTTTTAGAAAAACTTCCAAAAAAACGTTTATTCTGCTTTGGATATCTGCTTCAATATTAAAGACCTTTTCTCAACCAACAGAATTATTTAGATTCCCTTCAATAAATAAAATTGAACCACAAGAAAAAAACTTGTTGACAAAAATGTTAGGTTAAAGTTAGTTATTATATAAAAAAAAACTACAAGGTGGCAGAAACTAAACGTTATCAATTATGGCTTACCTATTTTACGTACCTGATAAATTATAAATAGTACACTTATGGATTCAAATTACCCTACTGTACTTAGGTTGGTATTAAATAGGAAAGAAATTTGTCACAGAGAGTTATACAGATGCATAGACTGACTACGTATCCCTCCCCCTTTCCCCGTTCCTTGGGGAAATGTATCTGAATCAAAGGGTTCAAAGATTGGACTTGTCTTGTCAAACTTTAAAGATATCACATGTAAGAGAAATGATCACGGGGCATTTAAACTTGAAAAAGTAGTTTTATCAATAGTATCCTATCAATCGTAACAGGTTTTTAATTCGAAACGGAGATATATACTTTAGCAAGTAATCTAAATATAATACAGAATCCATTTCTATACATTCTTATTCGACGTTTACTTTAAAGAGCTTTCGAGAATTTTCAACTCATTTCTGATTTATTTACTTCAATCCTAAAACATGAGTTTCAATCTAGACGTCACTCTCGTTTATTGCAATATTATTTCGTTTGAAAATGTTTATCATGCTAATATTATAAATGTAAAAGTTTGTGTGTTTGTTTGTTTATTTGTGTGTGTGTTTGTTTGTTTGTTTGAAGTTCAATCACGTATTAACTACTCGTCGGATTGTGTTGAAATTTTGTATGATGATAGCTTAAATTACCGATTAACATATAGACATATTCTTACCTCAAAAATCCTTTCGGGCTCCGCCCCAGCGGCTCTAGAGTTTCCCATGTTAACCTTAGGAGTATTCATATTTTACAGGAATTAAATAATTTTGCCAGATGTTTCAACTACACAATTTGTTTCTATGATATTCAATAGCATTAAAAGGCTTTACGGTTTACAAACAGGGTGCAGCACCATTAGTTCTTTATACATTTATGTCAACAGCTAATTTGAACCAAGCAGCAACAAAAACCTGAGTGTGAGAACTTTACTTATTTATATTGTTTAGGTGAAGTGGTAGAACATCATGGCTATGGTAGATGTTCTATATACTATAGTATACTGTAGATTATAGTAAACCAAATTTTCTCAAAACGTGTCCTCTCTCATTGCAAGTGCAAAGCACGAGTATTTAACTACAATAAGCATTTTATAAAAACCCCGTACGAAGGACGGGTACTCAGCTAGTATTATATATTTTCATTTTAAAAAATTATCCTGTAAAAAATATTTTTCCAATGTATATTGTGACATTAATGTCATTACGTAATTACGCTTTATACTAAATGTTTACTGTACAAATTGCACCATATTTTTATTACTTTCTCCCTCTATACCATAGTTTTATGGAGAAAGTATTGTTTTCGTCAAAATTTTCGAGTTTAAGTTTTGAGTGGATATATCCGTTTTGGGTCCCTTGAAATTCTGAACGAAATTGTTTAATTCCAATTCTGTAAAGATTATGGTTCAAAAGTGATTGTAAATTGTGTTATTTTTCATAAAAAAACCCCATGATATAACAAAAAATCCATTTTTAAGAAAAGGGTCTGGTTTTTTATTAAAATTAATGTGTCATGGTCTATATAACTCTAAAGAAAATAGTGCAACCCCCATTGCCGTAAAAATTACGGTTCAAAAGTTATTGCAACTTATGTGATTTTTTCCCTATAAAATATCATAGTTACTCCCATGATATGTTGTGATCACTTACCCATGATAAATGTTGTTGACAAGCTTATTGGAGAAAGTATGTGTCAGATTGCTGATACAGTTTACTTTGAATAATGTTTAACTCCCTTGAACTCATCTTAGTAAATATATTTCCCAGGTAAAAAAATTACATTAAGATCAGCTGATTCGTTCCAAATATAACTGTAGTGATATTAGATTATTAATTCCATCAATTAATTTATACTGAATAGGTTTACACAACAATACCCATACATCACTGTCAATAGATCATTATTGGGAAATTGGACATGACTATCTCACTGCTAGTATTGTCAATGTATATGTTTAAGCGATCCGCAATGCGATTAAGTTTTGGTTTGATGAATTAATATTACTAGTTTACATGTTGCTCGAATTCGAGCAATTGTAAAGTATTACAGGATTTGCAAACCAATAACAATCATACTAAGCTATCAAAATTTCAACAAAAACACACCTACCTTCCCTGTAGCAGCAAACCTAAGTAAGTACTCATATTAAAATTAACTCTTAAACTTTAAATAGGAAAAATGACCATTTTCAGGGAATATCTTTGTAGAAATTAAGCCAGGTAAATGGAAATTCGCTTAGTCTGAAAGTTTGTTGCGGATACACAATTTTAATAACAGCAATAATTGAAGAATCCGAATTATTACTTATATCCATGAATTTATCCATTTATCTAACAATTATTTCCTGTAAAATATTATTACAGCAGCTCAAAAATATTGGAACAGACTCGGTCAACAAATGAACGAATGGTAGAATTACCATATGAAAGAATCCCATAATAATGACATTAACATATAGTTCCATTTAATCAATTTTAAATGTTTACATTCGGGCGACTGAGTGACACATTTTTTATGTTTATGATCCATACAGTTCCTTTTATAATAATCATGCAGTATTTAATATGTTTGGACCAGCTGTGTGGAATTGTGAAATCAAAATTAATTTGACAGTTAGTTCTGTTTGTTTAAATTTTTAAATTTTGTAGGTTTGTTCTTTGTTACCATGGATACCATCAATAGACATTTCACTTTTAATTTCTGACAACAGCTGGAGTTCCATAACAAATTTTGTTTCCCATGTTAATCTTATGGATAAATAGGAAACTTTAAAGGGCTCCAGGGCCTCACTCTCTAATTATTTCCGTAAAAAAAGGTTTCCTGCACAACTTCACGTTACGCTCTTTCCAATGACACCAAAATCTTATCAATCGGTTCAGTAGTTTCGGAGGAGTAATAATTGTCACAAAAAACCTGCTTGCGTATAAAAAAAAAATTTCAATTAGTTTGGTATAAGTATAGATGTAAATGACGTTATACAAATCTCTATACTAATGCATTATTAAAAACTAAGTACTCTTTTTGAAACTCATTTTATTAAACAACGACTAGTTTCGACAATTATGCCATAGTCATGTTGTTTAATTTTTTTATATAAGATGGCATCATTGTCAAAACTAGTCGTTGTTTAATAAAATGAGTTTCAAAAAGGGTACTTAGTTTTTAATTATGCATTTTTATATCAAAATAGTAGCCCTAAACACAACAATTTTCATAATAAATCTCTATGTTTCAAAAATAATTAACAATAAACACTAAGTTTTTATGCAATATTTACGTGTTAATATGATAATAATATGATCCATATACGTTATTGACTCATTACTAACAAATATTTAACTCTGCTAATTAACAAAATGTATATGCTTTAACATTATTTATTCTTTAATTAAATCACTGTGGCATGGAAAGTTTTGGCGGGATTAACAACAAATAATGGAATTAATAATTCGTTTGAAGAAACAAACACCATCTATATCCCTATTGGTTGGTATAATTATAACGAATATGAGAAACATAAATTAATATAAGTACCTTTACTAAAGGGTAGTGTTTTTCTGCTTGTTTTGCTTATATTTGTATTAAAACCTCCAAAGAAAACTTGTCAACAGATGTTGACTGAAAGCTTTTACTCTAACAAGACTATTTCAAGAGGATTCATAGACTAAAGAACCATTTCTAGGGAACCATTGATCCAATGATACAACCCGATTCAATTGACAACAGATAAAAATTTCACTGTCTCGTATGATTTCCGTGTCAAATTGTTCGCTCGGCTAAAGTTTGTATTTTAAAAACAAACAACTAAATCTGATCTGCTTGTTAATCTGGTAAATTTTGGTTTGACGTGTTTTGGTTAAAAAGGGGTTTTCCGGTAGTTTTGGTTGTTTTCAGGATTATGGTCGTTTTGCGCATAAATAGAACGATATTTTAGGAATACGCGTTGAATCAGGATGAAAACAAATCTAATATTGGGTGTAAACCCTACAATGTATATTTTCCGGATTGTATAATATTTTGTATTTATTTTGTAGATCAGGGGAAAAGGGAGACACAAATTATTTGTTTAAGACTAACCTACTTGGCTATTTGATTCAAAAGTCTGCCCTTAGCAAAAATGTTTAGGACTAAACTAAACTAACGCAGGATAACTATAAAGTCCATAAGATCTCAAACTTTAAAATTCCAAACACACATTAAACAATGAATATAAAGACTGAACAACTTGACTAAGAAGTTTTAAGGTAGGATTCGACTTCAGAACATAACGCTTAAGCTACCCGGGACATTTAAAGTAAACACAGCGAGTGCTTTAAATAAAGAGAGTTGACTTAAGAAAACATCTTTCGACAAACCCTTCGAGCTACGAGACGTTATCTCCTCAGAATTGAACATTTACGACTGTTAAATATTTATTTTGGTGAACTTAAATTTCCTAATTTAAAATGCAAGATTTATCGATTTTTGTGTTTTTTAGAAGCATATGGTAAAATACAAAAAAAGTTGTATGTTAAGGGTTTTTGTCGTTATGTATTGTAAAAAAACTGTAATTTTACAACTAAAATGAAATTATATTAACGAATTTAATGTAGTGATAATCTTTAATCTTTAGGGAAAAAGCTATTATTTATTTTATCATACATTATCTTAGTAATTAAGTTAAGTAATAAATCACTTCTTAGAAATTATAACAATAAAACTAGAAATAACTTATAATATGCCAGTTTGAAGTATATTTGAAATTCCACAGTAGGCCTACATTTGAGCTTCGTCTATTCATATGTGAACTATTGTGTTCACATGTTATTATATGTACTGAGTTAGAAATTAAAGTTCATGAACTCTTATTGGGAATTAGGAACTTAGGCTTAAGAAAAAAGTTATTGTTATAGCTTTTTATTCTATCATATCAAGGTTAAAACAATCTATATATATAATTCTGTAAGACCAAATTTTTACCAGAAAATTGTGGACATCTGGTAAGTCGCAGAAAAGTGGGAGGGGTCTTAAATTAAAGGTATTGACCCCAGGGACTCGGGAAAAATAGCAGAATTCCCATAAAGTTACCAGAAAACGAGATATAACGTAAAATATCCACCATAAGAAATGCATGGTGACTGAAAAACGCCTGCACACTTCAGCTCACTTACTCAGCTGTACTTATATATTTGCAATGTTTACATTTATTCCGAAAGTCAATGTTGGTAAATAATGTTTCAAAATGAATTGTGTTTAATTGTGGAAGAGTGTCCAGGAATTCAACAGACTTAAGAAATGCCAAAGAGAACGTCATGTAGGGCCTAACTGTGAAAGAAATCCAGAAGCTGTTTTACAACCTGTCTCCAGAAGAACGCTGGAAAATGAGTTGAGTGTTGTTTCTCACAATCTATGTCCTCTTAAAGCACTTGTATGCATTGTGGCGCATTTAACTTCGCAGAGGAGGCCACAATGGACATTTCAACGCATGTTGCCACAATGGACATGCCACAACCACAAGTAAATGACGAACTAAAATAACTGTTTTTACATGATTCGAAAATAATAAAAAACATAAGGCAATACAACAGTACAATGGCTTTTGCATCGCTTTGCGCTACACAAAAAGAGATTCCGGGAAATTGGCCTTACTGTCTTAAAATTCAGGGACAAATTCATAGATATGTTTCTGACTTACTACCGCGAAATGGGGAGTTGCCTTCATAATAATTAATAATAATTTTAACCTTTACATTTGGTTCTCAAAATGGAAACTATAACAGAACTCGTAAGATTACATAAAAAATCTTCAATTTTAAACTAGAAAAGTTGTGCAATGTTTGGCTGTATGATTTCAGCTCTGATTCGTCGTTCTCCGGGCTCAGGTCAAACCGTGTACACGTTTCCATTTGTTAAAATGTTGTGTTATTGATTTAATCATTATTTTACAATTGTATTTCATTGACACATCAGAAGCAATATACAACTCCAACGGAAGGAAAACCAAGATATAAAACAAGAAACACTGTTAATTTTAACTAACATAAAATTTATAATTTTAAAAACATATTTCGAATATTTGTCTTTTTATATACGATTTTTTCATTGTAGTTTAAAGGCCACTAGTCATTTATAATTTAGTACCAAAATATCTGTTCGTAAAAACCCTGGTTTTCAATTTAATGTTTACAACGCGATATAAAAAAGAAAGTTTCACATGGAGACGGGTGGGAAAAAGCTTTGTAGACACCTGGTGGCAAAAACTTTAGCAATACATCATGCCGCTACATCACTGTGAACATCTTCATTATATCTTATTCGTCTCTTTTTACTTTCACATTACGGAAAATTAAAACGAGTTTTGTTCTAATCACCATCAAAGCGTTATTGAAATTTTTGTGGGATATTGAAAACTAAATTTTATAGAATTTATAGTGAATGTAAAGTAAAAAAATTACGATTATTGCAATGACTTTGTTTAGTTAAAACTTTGAGATTTGAAAGGTTTTTTGGGTAAAAAAGTTCCTGTAGTTTTACAAAGAGTTGTATTGTACTGGTAAAATGTTCTTATTTGTTATTGAAAATAACTATACCGTTATCATTGATCTTAAGTACAATGCAAGTGGCATTTGGATGTACGAATAACATTATTATGTGTATTGTACTTTTGAGAAATGTAGTCAGAAAATATACTCCTATAAGGTAAAAACACTTTTATTTTACCAAAACTAACCACTCGTGAAGCCAACACAGTTCCCCAATAATGTAAACATAGATTTATTGAACATTAATGCTATCTCTCATTATTTATTTTAAAATATATTATTACTTTATAAACAAAATAACTTTTGAATATTAAAACAACAAGTTTTTGTAGGCTTGAAGTCTGTTAAGCATGGAAGCTAATATTAACACTACCTGAAGCGGAAAATGAATAAATTTAATTTCTTCTCTGTGAACTAGCTGTTCCCCAACACACTTGTAAACGTCCCTATTTCATTCTGGCATTACTGATGACAAGTTAAAATGTTAAACCTTTAAAAGGAATTTATATTTGGAATTCAATGTTAGTTTTAATATCAATCTTCTTAATGGTACTTTTCTTGATAAATGATAATCGTGACTGCGGCGATAGGATAGGTTGTATTTTGAAATACCCCCGTCGCAGCAAACCTGCAAACTAAGTGAATTTCCAAATTCCCTGAATTTATTTTTAAATAAATCTATTTAAATAACATTAGGTTTATAGAGTACCTAGGTTTGCTGCTAAAGGGATTCTAATATAGTGTTTCTTTTAGTAAAATATCAATAGCTTAGTATAAAATAAATAAATTTGCCAAGTTTGATAAAATTATATCCATAATAAGCCAACTAAATCATTTTACAATATTCTCCATAAAAATAAAATGGGAATTTCAAATTTACATTTTTTAAATTTTCTCCGTAAGCTATAACTGTACATAAACACTTAAATATACTAAATTATTTGTTTTGTTAAGCTATTTAAAATGGGCTGAAGATAAATTGGGAATTCTTTAGTTTTGAGGGTTACAAATGAGAAAAACAAATTTTTACCCCTTGAATCCCCCCATAAAACACTGTTTTTATAGTCCGATTACGCTGGTTTGCCTATTCCCTATATGTGAAATTCACTAAATCTATACACTTAGTCCTATTTCATATTATACAGTTAATTTTCTTAAAGGATGCGATTATGTGCTAGGCATATACGATAAATAAAATAAAATTCCCTTCCAAACCTTTACTATGTGTAGAAAAATCTGTAAACGACCTAATACATTAATAATATGAGTTCCTGTTTTGATTTTTATAATCAAATACATTCTAAAATGCTGCAGTGTTTTCAGGACTTTATCTACCTTATCACACATGAAACAACGCACTAGCCATTATTCGACACATCAACACCATACGTCACTACTAATACGTCATCAAAAGGGAAATACGTCATGCACTTAACACTGGCGTTGATAAGCTTAACATCATGTGCATATGTGATAATGTAGATTCAACCTATATTCAACGTGGGCTTTTTTATTTCCAGAGACATATTTATTTCCAGTGGATGGAAGAGATGGATACAATAATAGACCGTAATGGTTGAACTATGTGTTATAAATTAATTCCTTGGAACCCATCACAAGTCAAAAACTCCTAGTAATTTAAACCTACCATTTAAAATAGCTTTTACATCGTCTTCAAAATTATAAATTGATCACCACATACAACCTTGAATTCAAATTAAATCCGGTAAATAGTATCTTGTTCAATTGTATAGTATTCAAAAATATGATTTGAAATCACATGTTCAATACAATAATCAGGCAGAATGAATATTTACCGATTCTGATCAGTCTCAAAGCCTATTTATTCATGTTTGACAAACTGTAATCCTCTGCATTCATTTTGCGGTTAGGTTTAATTATTCATAGCGAACATGAACCCAAGTATGATGATTGCGTTGCAAGTTCATTATGTTGCTGTTTTTTATTTTGTGTTTTCCAAAATACAAAGTAAACCAAAGCTTAATACAATGGTTTTTATATAGGATTTGTATATAAGTTGTATTTGTATATGTTTTTATATAAGTCCTACCTCTTTAGAAATAATATTGGTTGGTTTCGTTTTCATCGCTGTATAGGAAACAAAACATTGGTATAAATAAAATAGTTGGGGAAATATTGGTTTTCTTCAAATATATATAGGCCTACATATATATTCTAAACTTCAAATATATAACTCTAGGTATACTTGTTAAAAAAAAAAAAAAAAAAAAAAAAAAAGGTATATAACTGTCAGGTTGGATAAAAAAACAAATTAGGATATTAAACTCTACGAGAAATATTGTTGTCATTTAGAACTAGTCTTATTGTTTTAGACTCGTCCTTTATCCCGATAAAATATATTTTCTCTATAGATTTTATTCTGAAACAGTTGCTATCAGTAATAAATTTTACATATTCAACAAAACTATTTTACAGAATTTTAGTCCGTACACTGTTGCTAAGTAGTAAGATGTTTTCTTTGCGTACATCATACATCATGATGTATCATACGTCAGGAAAAATATCCACTGAGCATAAATTCCACCCACGTCCCTTCAGGCTGGGCTCATACCTTACCTTGACACAATCATATTTGTTGTTCTATCTTTCGCCCAATAAATATATTATATATTTTAAATTATGAATAACATGTTAGTGTAAAATGAAATTTTTTTTATTTTACAAAGTAATTTATCAGGTCTTTTCCTAGAAAAAAATACACGTTAAAATTTACTAATCTGTTGATGTATCAAAGCTATGTTTCACATTAGGACAAAAAATCTTCCTTTATACCATTATTTTTTTCGTCCCATACAAATTAGTTTTATAAGATTTACTAACTCTTTGTTGTTCATGATGGTTATAAAAAGATAAAAGAGAATTTGCTTAACGTTTTGTTAGGAACAGCTTAGAGCTGACGTAAGAGAGTGTACAAGCCTCGGCGTATCTCTGAAACCCTCATTAGTGGTAAATCTGGTCCGATAACTCCCAACCTCAGTAACACTAATGTGGTGTGTGAAGTTTGTCAATTTAATGAGTGTGAATCTGATTCATCAAAGAGATATACGAATTGAGCTTTAAAATGTGAATTTTTAGGTGTAGCTTTGCAGTGAGAAAAAATCGCAGAGCAGAATATCATGGTTTGAAAAACAATATAATTGTTAGAATAATTGAGGGAAGTAAAGAAGACATCAATTGAAGAGGATATACAATCAAACAAGTAAGAATATAGCTTAAAGGAATACATTATCTTTGCGTTAAAATGCAGCCGAGCTGTCAACTATAACGTTGTATTTGTAAAAGACATACCAACATAGAAACAATTACATAAAACTTAATCGAAAATATCATATTAGTTAAGCCTACTATGCTATGTTATAGACAAATTCACCTTTGGCTCGCTGGGTGCTCCGCCCTTAAGCCCTCAACCTCAGTGTGGGGGGGGGGTTCATAGGACGCTAGGCACGGGCCCGGAATTGTTTTTCACATTACTTCAGGCTAGACCTAGGGGTTGCGGCAATATCACTTAGATAAAATCCATTGGTGACTTGGTGGGATTTGAACCCGGGACCTCGCCAGCTCGCTCCCCAAGGGGGGGGGGGTGGGTGTAAACATATTAAAATTTCACTATTTGGAGGTTTCTGGGCAGTTTAGGAAGACCTTTAATCGTGCTAAATTTCAGATCTCTAGATTTTATAGAAATATGTTAGCATTTGTATTCCTGATCAGTGAGTGAGTGAGTACATGCGGCTGTATATTTAATTTGAAACATTTATTACCTGAGCCGTTTTTATGTTGAAAGTTTACGCAATAATAAACAGGACATGTATTTTCCACATCTTAAAACTACATTGAACTTAGCTAATTGATCGAGATTTATTAATTTATGTTATTTTGTACTTGCATTTGAACAAAGCATCTACTGTCCATCACTGTATATCACTGGTTATGTAGTAGGTATAGTATATAATTACTGAATTTACATTGACAAACTTAACGCGTTATAAATTAAGATTCTAGTAAAAAGATATCATTCCAAAGATCGTATCTGTATTACGTTATTCATATTCAATAAGCAATTAGTCCTTAAAATTAATGGTGTTAATTATGACATTTAAAATAAATTAAATAGACCATAATTATTTAAATAATAAACAAATATAATCCTAATTTCTTAGGATGCACAATTGCTAGAATTTATAGTTTTCATGAAACATAATAATGTATTGTAGACGAATTATTTATTGGATTGTGTTATGTTTATGCAATTAAAGTTTGTATAATCCGAAAAGAACCTTGTCAAATTAATGGCAGAATCAACTACTATAGTTCGGCCGCTTAGAAAGCGACCTCCTCTAGCATTGGTTTAGCATTAGCACGCAGATCGTTTTCTATGCGGCCGAACTATAACTACTATCGTTACTGCCAATTTACAATCTTATGTTAAGCACTGTCGTAAAATTAAACTTTCTTACCTTACTATATTATACGTTCATTAATAATTGTACAACGTTTATCACATCTGCTTTTATCTGATAACAGCTGTACCAGATTTGTTATTCTTCACTCAACCGTACTGCTATGGTTTTCACAGAACAATATACTTATAGCTCAATCCAATCAACCATTGTACTGATGATTGTAATGGATTTAAATGAGAACAATGGATATCATAAGTCTCATTGTTCTACCTCAAAGAAATATACCTAATGCTGACTATAATTCTATATCGAATGGCACACTTAGTCTGAAATTCCCTCTAATGGTATAACAGGAAATAAATGTTGATCAATTTCCTTAACCACTTACCCTTTTTGGCATGGCATATACAGTATTTGAGTAATAAATCTAGCATGTATAACAGGTTCATTGCCACATGTCACAGTCCTCTTATGTAAAAAATCCAGACACATTGTAGTGATCGTGTCAAGGGAATATTTTTAGTGAAAACCCGATCAGGGTAATGAACACTTGCTTAGTAACCAGGTTAGCTGCTGTTTTGGTTTATTTATTTTATCTTAATAAAACAATTTCAAATTAAATGAATTGATTAACTCATTGTAGTATAGTTTTAATAAATTTATTCTAGACCTACATTATTTTCATTTTCACCATAACTAATACCATAATTTTTACCATAACTAAAATTCACGGAAATGCTGTAACATCAATATTACATTATACAACGATGTAAGAAGCTTACTTAAGTTGCCAGCTTATGCAGCACCCGTTAAGCTTTAGCTTATATGAAAATGTATCTAGAACCCACTTTAAACCCCTCCAGAAAAAGACTTAAAGCAATTAATGATAGGATTCCAGTTATTACAGTTATTGGTTTCAAATGATAATATTCATTTATTTTACTAGCCTTGGTGAAAATGTGTGATTCCAAACTGCAGTTATGTGCAGTTATGCGGTTATGTCTTACAATTTTTTAAGAAACAAAATATTTTTTGCGCTATGTACACTTAAAAATATACAGGGTGAGTTTTAAATGTCCCCCCCAAACTTTTTTCTACATTTTTTCAAATATAAATCCCAGACCACTTCCAAACATTGTTGGGTAGTAAGTACTTCATTTTTAAAAGGTGGTCATTTCTGGCCGCCATCTTGGATCCGCCATATTGGATGCAAAATATTTTTTTTCAAATGTAAAGGTGGGGTTGTGACCCATTATTTTGAACTAGATTTTTACTCTGATTACAATGCCACAAACCGTTTAAAAAAATCTTTATTCGTTCAAAAGTTATGAGGGCTTTTTAAAACTTTATATTTAGCCCATTTTAACATTGTGCATTTACAAACTAAGGACCATAATCTCAAAATAGTGCTAGATAAAGATAAGTATACACTACCAGTCATTGTCGACTTATTTTAACTTGGTTATGACTGATGTAAGTTTTTCGGCCGTCATCTTGGATCCGCCATTTTGAAATATGATAAATTATTTTAAATATGAAGGGGTAGTTGTGACCATCGAAGTATATAACACAACTTGTGTTATATACTTCGATGGTTGTGACCCATCATTTCTTGATCCGTTTTTCATTTTCATATTTTGATTTTGAAATATTCACATTTTTAACAAAAAAAATGCAATATCTCATAAATAAAACTTGAAAACAAAAGACTGATTGCGGCATTGAGTTTAGCTTAAAAAAGTAGTTCGAAATTATGGGTCACAACACCCCCTTCATATTTAAAATAATATATCACATTTCAAAATGGCGGATCGAAGATGGCGGCCGAAAAAATACATCAGTCATAACAAAGAGAAAATATGATGACAATGACTGGTAGTGTATATTTATCTTTATCTTGCACTATTTTGAGATTATGGTCCTTAGTTTGTAAATGCACAATGTTAAAATGGGCTAAAAATAAAGTTTTAAAAAGCCCTCATAACTTTTGAACGAATCAAGATTTTTAAAAAGGTTTGTGGCATTGTAATCAGGGTAAACATTTAGTTCAAAATAATGGGTCACAACCCACCTTACATTTGAAAAAAATATTTTGCATCCAATATGGCGGATCCAAGATGGCGGCCAGAAATGACCACCTTATCAAAATGAAGTACTTACTACCCAACAATGTTTGGAAGTGGACTGGGATTGATAATTGAAAAAATGTAGAAAAATTTGGGGGGGACATTTAAAACTCACCCTGTATATCAAACTATTTTACTATGTTAAGAAATGTCTACAATTGTTGTCATATGAATGATAACGAGTTCTGCATTATTATTACAAAAATTACAATTCGCATTTAAAGTACTTTAAACATAAAGACAATTTTTTTAAAGGCTTTGGCTTTAAATAATAAACAATTTCATTTAGCTTTTCCAAATATGATTTGTGATGTATAGGTATACAGTAATCTTAAAACATTGAAATCAAAACATTTTTTATTGACCAGCACAGTAAGAATTTACCCTCCCATAATGTCCTATAATGTGAATTATTTTTGAAATAATTAATCAATTCTAAATTCTATAACCAAATATGTATACACAATTCATAATAAAACCTATGCTCAAACAAATTATGCATGGTAGAGAGCCTGCAAATAAAACTAAATATTTTGAATAGGTTACATACTTATTCAAATTCTAAAACAGTTGACCAGTAATTCCTAAATAAGCAACCTTGAACAAGAGAAAATAAACAATAAAATATCGAACGGAAAATAATTGTGTGTTAAAGGAATTTAAAATACTAAAAAGGTGCATAACTTCTAAATTATTTTCATAATTGGTACAATTTCGGAACAAATAATGCTAAATGTAAATGCTAGCATATTCTTGAAAACAATTTTTCTCAGCTTGTGTGTAATAGTGCATCGCAGGGAAAGTTTTAGTCTACGCTTGTTGTTAGAAAGATATTTTCCAACAGAATCCCTTTATTAATTAAATTAGGCTCAAAATAAGCACAACAAATGAATTTAAAATAATAAAAAATATAACATAAGCCCTATGGGTTGCCATGTTAGTGACAAAAAATAACGAAATATAAACAGAAAATTGAAACTAATGGAAGAAACTAATCAAATATTTATTTGATTGGAATTTCAATCAAAAATTAAGTATCTATTGTCTATTGTCACGCAGGGGTGGCAGTAAAAAAGTCTGTACATTATATATTTTTGGTCGAGTTTTCGACCACTGGACGACTTCTAATAATAAAAATCCATTAAACAATTGAATTAATCAATTAACTACACATATATTTCTTCTCGACGTTTATTTGGAATGCATTACCAACTTTTAAACTTCTAACGTTTTATTTTGAGAAACTTGTTTCTGTGTCGAAACAGCAAAACAAGGGTCTGAAACCACCACATGTTGGTGATGCAACCAAGCAAATGCAAATGGCTACACTATAATATTAAAAGCACATTTACCTTTGCAGGAAAACGCTTGCATCCTGGACATTTGTCGACCCAAAATATCGTTAGTAAACTACATAACTTACATTCATGTCCCTTTAACTTTTGCCTAGCACAATATTGGTTTTCATCATACTGCAGCAAAAACATCCGTTTTTAGTGCATGCGTTGCGGGTGTGAAATAGCATTTTAACTCACTAGAGAGTAAAAATCATTTTTAGTCTCTAGGGAGTAAACACCTGCTGTTGTAAAATGTTGTAAATTTCGATTGTAACAATCGTATCGATCGAAATTATTTATCGATTGAATATTGAGTTTTTTAGCCTATTGTCCATCACTCAACATATCGATGGAAAAAGGAACTGTAACACAATCGTAATAGACGAATTGATTGAATCACTTACTAAACCGCTGCTTTTTTGCACTAACAGTATTGAAAACAAGCTGGAAGTCGTTTTGAGAGGTTATCTTTACATACAAATTATTTCGGTTTATAACGTAGTTTGATAATTAATGATGAAATATGACAAATAATGAAAAAATATGATGAAATATAGTTCACCACACGGGCAAAAAGTGTCTTTTTAACCCTAGCTCATTTTCCGACCTCGTCTTTGCCTCGATCGTAAAACTTGAACTCGGGTAAAAAAAAGTCACTTTATGCCCTAATGATAAAATATACAATAGTTCATTTTTGTTCGATTTCTCCAGTAGACTCTTTCTGAGTTTTCAAAGTATTAAAAGCCTCGGACGATGAATTAAAAGAGATTTGAACTAGTGGACCTCTGGTATTGGTATATCCTTCAAACACATTTAAACTATTTTAATGTATTCCTTGGTATTGGTTTGGTGGGAAGCTTGGATTGATTCAAATTAGTCAATAGACGACGAAAAATGTGTGTTTATTTAATCTATAATCATGCTCAGCAAAATCTTGATCCGATTAATTGATCGAGTAAGTGGATACCAAACTCTTCATAGACTGTGCATAAAGTTGAGTACTAGCAAAATGACATCAAACACATCAAAATATAGTATAGAATAAAATATTAGTTACTTAAAATGTTGGCAAAGAACAACATATTGTAGGATTATTGTTGTACCCAAGTGATGTGTCAAAAATAAATTATATGGATACTTTATAATTTATTCTTTTATAAAAACGGTGTAGTCAAACCTTAAGTGATTTTTTGGATTAATTATCCTTCAAATATAACATTCTCTTTTTGTTTTCAAATGGCTTAAATAATAAATATGTTATGACTATTTAATAATCAACAAGTCATTACGTAATTAAAGATTTTAGTTAACTGTACAGTAAATGGATTATATTTGATTAATTACAATAATATTAGGAGAGACAAAAGGTTATGTTTAATTGAAAGGCAAACATTTACAGAGTTTAAAGAAAACTTTACACCTAATGCAATACGTGAGGCACTTAGCTTTCATTACTAATGTAAATATTTACTAAAAATATCTTTAATTTTGAACTATTGGTAAGCTTTAAAGTATCATTACTTTTAATAACAAACTGTGAAAGTATAAAGGGCACTTGCGAGGAATTCGTCGATATAAAAGTGTTCCGTTACTCTTCCTAATATCAGATGATGTATCGCCACTTTTGTATGTGTATCTTATTTTGATGTATCACTGGTGTAGTAATACATCAAACTAAATCAATAACTTTTAAATGGAAAGTAAGCAAACAACTTAAAGCACTAAAGCAAGACAATAAAATATTATTTACAGTATTATTTTACATTATCTTTAACATATAATTAAAGTGATTTAGATTTATATGGCCGTAACAGTATTTTCACCACACTATGATGTTTTTGGCTGTATTACATTCGTTAATTGGTGGCTGAAAGTTACGTTTTGCTGGCCATGCCAGCTGTCATCGTAATTTGGGGACCGAGCAGGTTTTTACATCCCGGGGCCACAAGATCAGCTGTCTGCTTGCATATTAATTACACAAACAGTATCCATGGCATTGAAATAGAATTGTTTTATTTTCATCGTTGCCTAGCAACTGTTTATTATTATTTTTGCTGATTCCTGAAATTACTTCTTCACATAACCTTCAAGTTTCGTTGACTATCAGTTTTCATTATTATTATTGTGAATAGTAGTAGTGTGGTGAAAAATAGTGTTCGTACCACGGGCCGAAAATGGTGTTGCAGCTCTCAATCGATTTAAGTTCTCGACTTCATCTCGAACTTAAAAACTATTTCGAACCGGCAAAACCTCGTTTTCGGCCCTAGGTGCGAAATATACTATTACATAGAGAACATAAATAGAAATTAGTGACAGGTCCGCAACGTTAGCAGTTTGTTTTAAGCCGGCCAAGATATTCTAAAACGTTAAAATGTCTCATGTAAATGTATTGTCTTTGCCTAGAACTGCGCGTGTGTGTGTGAAATAAATATGAAATAGTGTTTAACAGTGATTTAATAAGACGGAAGATTTAACAATGGGGTAGCACGCCTCGAAGCTATTGTCATCTCAAAAAACGACTAGGATTGATGACTTGAAAAGGTGTTTAACGTATTTATTAGTAATAAAACATAAAACGAATTCGTATTGGTTAGCCTTATTTACCTAATAAAACGCTTGTGTCTAAAATGTGGCAAATCCCTACAAGGTTTTAGAAATTACTGGCTTTTTAAACTTCACCTGAAATGTAATTATATACAATTTTTGTTTGAGGAAACTGCCTATTTATGGTGAAATAAGCCCAGAACAGTTCTCTAATTCTACACAACCTAGTCACATGAGGATGGGAAAAATGTTAGTTTATTATTGATTCTGGCCACATATCATCGCTCTGGCTTTCATTTCTCACCTTGGTGGACGGTACAATTTATACCGTTCCTTATTTTCTCAGTATTATTTTTATGTTTCAAAAACTTATATTGCAAAACTGTCTTTCCTACTTTTGGATAACATTAAACATTTCGTATTGTAATGCACGTTCTATAAAACGAAAATCCTACACTCTTAACAAGGAATTTAATGCAAAAAATAATACTAAATAAATTAACAAATTTCTTAGGAACTGATTAATTTTAATTTTGAATATAATATGATGAAATGTATAAAGTTATAAATTGATATAACCATACCCGAGTAGCATGGTTATGATATTCCCCTAGCAAGGAAGAATATAAGGAGAATATCCGCATATAGGTTGCTGGATCGACCTTGAGAAAAGTCATTCGCTTTTTGATGATTACAAACTCAGCTCAGCATCATTAAACTTTTAATGAATGGTTCTGGCTAATAAGACAGCTGGCCTTAGTCAGTAACATGGCTATACGCGGCACCTAACTAAATTCAACTAATATTTCCATCATAGTTGGGGTAAAAATATGCACTTTGTACTCGAAGTATTCAGGTACACTACAGTAGTTTTTTATTGAATCGTATAAGTAAACTAATTTGGAATCTAAAATAAAGTCTTGTACGTATATTGTATTACAAATGCTTCAATGTTTACCTCTTATTGGAAATAACTTTCTATGAAGAGCTGAAGTTTTATAAATATTTTTATACATCTTCAAGTAAGATAACTTGCATTACAGTACTCTATTCGTCCAGCTTAACCCCCACCAATCATGTTTAACTTTGTTAATACTCAAGGGAAATCTTCCAGGATCAGAAACTGGAGATTGATTGTAACTTTGAGTATTCAACAAGTACTAGAAGTCTTAACGTTTTGTCTTTGGAACTTCGATTAATATTCAAATCGTTTTCATAACTCAGTAGAATATACATAGTTTTAAATGGGTGTTTCAAAATTAAAGAGCAGATTAGTCATGTTTTAATGCTAAAATCTGCTCTTTCATTTTTAAACACCACATCTTTTAACAGTAGCTAAATAGCTTTACTACAGCTACGTTCAAATACACATGGGTATGATAAAAATTATAAAATTTGAAATAAAGTTCCGTAAAGTCAAAATAAAGGACTGTATTTGCTAAAGTAATTTTATTATACTTTGTTTTCTATTTTATTACCGGTTGATAAAATAACCCATATGTTTGGTTAGGACTTTGCGTTTACCTAAGGTAAATAAATAAATGAACCTCTGGCACTCTGTAATGAAATAAAATTTTATGATAAGGATAAATCTCAAATCATTTTACAAGCCCTTAATCATTGACTTAAAAATACAACACTTGAATTTATGGAAGCATATTTTTAAATGAAAAAAATCAATATAATTGCCAGCGTAATATTGAAGCTAGTCCCAAACAAATGCAATATAAATAAAACAACCCAAGCTACATTGTGACCTATTATGGGCTATTCTATAATATCAAATGAATATTGTAATAATTTAAATAACGTCTGAAACATGTTATAATCTTTATAAAGTATTTTGCAAATAGAAGCTTTCAACGAAAGAACTCGTAAAAGTTTTCAACCTACCTGATGTTGCATAAGCAATCTCCCATGTAGTTAACTAAATTGAAATCTCCCTTTAAACTTTTTCGCTGAAAGCTTTTGGTGGTTATTCATAAGCTTTCCCGCATACAATAATAGAGAATAGTCGTCAATAATAGTAACCTTTAGAGTGCACATATGACTCAATTTGGTTATTATTAACTTTCCCCAACTCACCTAAAACGTCCTGTAAGACGTTTTTAAACTGTTCCTAGACATCAACACAACAACTTTCTCAAATGTGTTTTTTGTCGCCAAGACTTCCTGTAAACACCATGCCTAGATTACTAGACACCACCTCTGAAAAACTCGCTTAACTTAAACATCGTGAAAGGGCAGTTTACTATACTTTACACCTCACTAAGATTACTAGATACCACGCCTACATGATTAGACACCATACCTAGATTAATAGACGCCAAGCCAAATTTACTAGACACCATACCTAGATTACTGGACACCACGCCCAGATTACTAGACACCATTCGCAAAATTACTAGACACCACGCACAGATTACGGTTAGGTTAGGTCAATCTGGGTTTATGGTGTCTAGTAAGTTAATGGTAATTGTGTCTAATAATCTGGGCGTGGTGTCTAGTAATCTTGGTGAGGCGTCTACTAAAGGAAACCGCCCTGTCACGACGTTAAAGCGAGTTTTTTGCGTGTGGTGACTAGTAATCTAGGCGTGGTGTCTACAGGAAGCCTCGGTGACAAAAAAGTCATTTGAGAAATTTGTAGTGTTGGTTTCTAGGGACAGTTTAAACACGTCTTTTAGAGCATTTTACGTGAGTTGGGGAAAGTAAATATTTGGTTATTTTTTCAAAAGCAATTTTATTTGTTCTTGCTACAGTCCTCTAGGTCACCTTGATAAATTAATGAACGTTAAAATTATGTAGTCGTTGTTCCTTACTGACAAAATTGTTTTAAAACTGTGGATTGAGAAAATCACTCATAATGTAGGCAGTAGAGTCTGAGAATTTCTTATTGTAGAGTTGACGGGTATGGCACGAAACACGAAGACAGCTTTAGACAATTTTAAATACAAGTTTTGGAAGACTCTTACTGTTAGATTAGATTTACAAACTTTTGACGGGACTAATAAGACTGTTATAAAAACTCCACTTAACGATAAATTATAATAGAGATTTTCAGTACTCAATGACTGTATAATTTGCTTAAGTTCAGAAAGATTGCGTTTCACTGGGAAAATATTTGAAAAATAAACTGGTAAAAAGCAATACGGGAGAAATTATCATCCTGCTACTGTAATGCAAACCCAGGTAAATATTTGTTTGTTAAACATCAGTAAAACATCAACTTGGTGTGTTTGTATTAATCTTTGCTTACGTTTGGTGGCGAATATTCATGAAGCAGGCCTAATATTTATATAGATTAATTATGGGTTTTTTTTCAAACAATGCATTGCGGGATAAGCTAGTAGCAATTCCTGTATTTAGTTTATTGAAGCTTGAGGTGATTTTTTGTCATGGTTTTATTTTAAACTCATATCTCAAAGTGTTCTTTAGTGTATCAGTAACAGGCTTAGTGATTAAAGAGCATTTATTTTCCAATAAAGCTAAATGTTTTCAATTAGATTTAGTATTGATTAGCTTAAGAAACCATTATTTCACAGATATAATACACACTTTTTGGCATTTTGTATCTGTTGAATATTTAGAAATGGAATTATCCCCATTAGGGTTGACAGGTTTAGTTTGGATCTTTTATTCGAAAAGTATTTCCAGGCTAGAAAATGAAGGGTAGAGGAGGACGTTCGTTGGATCTGAAACCCGTAGTGGATCTAAAGTAAAGGCTTTACGCGTTTCCGGCCTTCTCCCTTTAACCTCTTAAACAAAATTTAATACTTTGAATAAAATGTATAGATGAAGATTAACTTGCTATATTTATTTAATGTACAGTATTTTTTTCTTACACAAAGTGTAACTATCAAACACCACAGTAGAGACACACAAGAATGGCTATGACAGAAGTAGGACTAGGCTTGCGAACCTGAGAAGTCTAAATTATTTTGTAAACATGTATTGAGTACTATATTGGTATTCCCTATCGAACAAATCGTTGTCTTTCTTTTAAGGCCTTGTAAATATGAAATTCTTCATATTCGTTAGTACAAAGCCCTCTTTTTTGAAACTTTGATCTGTATTTTGAATTGTAACAAGAATAAGGAAAATAAACCACTTGTATAGATTTGTGTTACAATCTCCAGGGTTAGTTGAATGTTATGTAACAGAAAAAGTTACAAAAGTTATAAATGTTATGTAACTTCAGTTACTTAGTTACAAAAAACAACGATTTACTCTTTTTCTATTAAATTTATATATTCTGAGTACTAGAAACGCATTTCAACTGATTAGAAATTGTTGAAAACCCTGTAACTAAACGGGATTATTTTCATTTGATAAATATTACAATGGACAAGAGAGAAATAATATCACTTGTGTAACAGCGGGATTACTGTAAATATTTGCATTCAATTTAACTAATGAAATGTAATTTAATCGGTGAAATATGCTTAAACATACTTTATCAATTATATTGAATAATTCATATATTTTGATCCTAAGTGTGAGTATAATTATTTCCAAACTTGATATTATACACCTCAGAGAATAAATATTTAAAATAATAGTATTTTTATGATATACAACCTTGTGAAACCAATAATTTATCACTAATGCTTAAAAGTGAATCTTTTCGACAAGAGATATTATTAAGTTGAACTGCCGGTTTGGTGGGGCATTTGAAAATAAGCATGGATTGGAATTACGCACTTTTGGCGAATTATATTTGTCACAATTTTGAAACACTCTGAGGTCCAAATAAGTGACAAAACGAACAATTTATACATTATTTCCTGTTATAAAATTTACCTCAAAATTGTTTTCCTACTTCTTCAATTGGTATAATACAACCAGTTATTTAGATACTACTGTATCAAACTACTGTATATTTTGTGTACTCTTATTTTGTTATGAGAAGTATCCACCAACAAATGATTGTATTTTAAATTCGATTACTGAAATATCTTTTTTACAATTCAATTCGTCAAGATGTCGAAAAAAACAGGCAAAATCAGGCATGGCAAAAAAAAGTAACTTAACCGCTAAAAGCATCATAGTGTGGTGAAAATATATTTTGGTTGAATTCCATGTATCTAAAACGTTTACCGTATACACATTTTTATTTTAAACTTATGAAAAATGATATATTCTTCATTGGAAACGCGTAAACATACCCCGCATCGTGATTACTATAGATCCTCAATGCAATAACTAGTACACAGCATAATAATTCATGTGCATCTATTGTATCGGTGATTAATGTCCAATAAACCGTAATAGATAGCTCTAATCCGTTCTATAGATTGATTACCAACATTGACATTGGACAACTCATCAATCCTAAATTATTATTTCCACCAGTATTTTAGTCTAGCAATTCAATAATTAACTTTTATGGTTACAAGATTCATTAGGGTCAAATAAAATAATTACATTGTATAAAAACACGCTTTACCACTGGCATTAGTTTATTTGTGTAGCATTTGATACACGAGATTTCATTGACAATGGTAATAATTTTATAACTATGTGACAATTGTAAAACTAATAACCGTTTCTCTCCAAATAACAAAAATAACTTATTCTACAAAAATATTTTGTTGTAAACTCATACGTTATACAAACGTAAAACGTTTAAGTTGTTGAAGTTTTTGATCACCTAAAATCACTTTAATGCACACATAACCACTTATACTATAACTACTATACTATAACTATAGTAACTACTTATACTTATTTCCCCTATTTACCCAAATGTTTGAAATTGGAAATTCTCATTTGAGAAATATTTTTAAACGTTTGTATTGTAGATATAGTATACGTGATCAAGGTGCAGAAATTACCAGACTGCTTTAGTATTATTGAAAAGGTAAACCAAATAATGTTAGAAGTATCATATCAACAAAATAAATATAGAGTAGGCCTAACATTTAGAATCGAAAATTTGATTTCCACCTCGAGCTACGTTTTTTAATAAATAAGTCACTTTTCCACGAAGATTCTCCAATGGAAACTCAAACCTTCACTTCTGTTTTATGGTTTATTTTTAAGTATGCTTTTTATATTTTTTTACATAAATTAAAAAGAAACAATTTTCTACCATATGTGTATATGAACTAAGGACCTAATACATTATTTCATAAAAATGCAGCCTTAAAAAGGATATACAACACTAAAAATCACAATAGGATGATAACAGTAATTTTAAAATAATGAAAAAGAGTACATATTTGGTATATGAGCTCTCCTGAAATTTACTAAAACTAAAATATTATGCCATGACAGTTTTATACACATTTTTATATTTTACTATCCTCAGAATCTACCAAAATATATATTTATGTTTAAGTAACTCAGAGAAAACATATATGTCAATGCACGCAATAGTAAGTTTCTGAGTACATATGTTGAATAAAAAGTCGGATACAGAAAACAAGCTACACGCCACAAGGAATACAAATACAAATATTTAATAGGAGTTGTTTTTGTCAATAGTGTGAAATAAAACTTTGGTTTTAAGGTAAGTCTACTTAGAAATGTGAGAGGAAAGAAACAGTTATATCTGAGATTGATATCAACTTCACCGTTTCTATTTGTTGTGATTCTCTGAAATAGTGTTTTAAAGGTGATATTTCGAGAGACATTTGTGCTGCATCCTTATTTCTATCTTTGACTTACTTCTAGTATTTTAAAAGTTATTATTTTTTTTATATATTTAACTTATTTACCAAACAGAGTAGTATAAAAAAAAATTGATTACAGAGACCAATTTATATAAACTTATTTACATTTATATTCAACTTAATTTCTAAAAGTTTCTTAGAATATTCCCTAATTTGTTCGTTATTTTTATCCATAAATCAACACACTTGTACGTAGCGAACAAAATAGAACCTCAAATATTTTATACAAACCGATTTATTACAAGTATATACATTTTTTATGCTCGTAAATATTACATAAATAATATTATTTATTTAAACAATAGATAGTTGAAAAAGGAAGTTTCTGCAAAGAGGCACGTAATGAATTAAGGGCCTGGCTTTTTAGAATATTGGAGCAACCCCTTAAATAAGGACCTTCCTGTTTGTCTTGTGTTTTATAATTGGTTCAAACATTTTGCATGTCTTTCATCTTTTACGCCATTTTATAATGATAAAATAAACATTTTTAGATTCGCCTTAATTTGGGTGTATAACGTAAAATATACCCTTTTAAAAAGTTAGTCAAAGTTAGTAACATGTATTTTCAAAATTTACCTTGTAAATATTTAAATATACAAGTTCTTGGTTTAATAATTACAAATTAATTGCTGTAACTATTTTTAAATTATGTGCAAAATAGAACGCCTCCTTTTATAAACTAATAGATTGCATACTTGGGTTTACAAACAACATCAAAGATTTTAATCCTAAACATCCATGTGGATAAATTGTTTTGCTATCTTCATAAATATAAACCTATCCAGCAACGCGTGTTATTTCATCATTACTGGATCAGCTGAGTGGTTTGCTCGTCTAATGGATACAAATCCGCAGTACGTGTCTAAACAGGAAATTCCGAAATTGCGCTCATAAATTTATGTGGCAGTCTGTTCGGTCGTTTCGTCTCACAAACGATCGCTCTGCCTCAAGCGAATTTACACTCAGCAACAAGCTGTGTTTATTTAGACACTTGGCTGTCATTGGGATTTACATGCAAAAAGTATTTTACCTACGACCGTTTTTTAAAGTAGCCATTTCAGTCCAGTTCTTAGAATTGAAAAGTTTCACTTTACAGCTGTTTACTTTCATATCCGCATAGTTTCATTTCATATCCGCATAGTTTTCTCATATCCACACAGGTAACGGACCAATGAGGTTCAAGTATTGAGAGAAAAGAATTAAAATTGTAATGCTTCGAACGTCAACTAATCAGCTGATCATGCTGCTAGCAATGTAATATTTAACGAAGTTTAACAAACACGTAATTACAGGAAATCAGCTGATTATACAACAAGTCGTTGCATCACTTTCAGTGGCAATGACAATACACGAAAACATAACCTCTCTAAAAAGTTATCATTAGTGATTGTTAGTAATTAAATCCAGATTGATGGTAATTAAAAAACGGTCGTAGGTAAAGTAGTGTACGCAACTCGCGTTAATAGTCTTTACGACACTCGTAGAAGTTTTTAAGGCACTCGCCAAGGCTCGTGCCTTAAATTTTCTACTCGTGTCGTAAAGACTCACTTAACGCAATCGTTGCGTAAACTACTATTACGTCATACTGCAGCAAGAACAGACGTTTTTAATGCATGCGTTTTGGGTCTAATGTAGCAGTTTTACTCTTTAGGGAGTAAAAATCAGTTTTAGTCTCTAGGGCTAGGAAGTAAAAATCTGCTGTTGTACATTTTGATCGTGGCAGTCGTATCGATCGAAATTATTTTTAGATTTATTTATTAGGTAAGGAGTTAGCCTATTGTTGTCGATCGCTCGACATATCGATGTAATGTAAGATAATCGTAATATACGAAATGATTGAATCACTTAGCTGACAGCTGCTTAATTGCATTAACCGAATTGAAAACGAACTGGAAGTCGTTTTGTGAGGTTATGTTTCCATAAAAATGATTTCGTTCTCTAGCTTAGTTTGCTAATTAATGGTGCAATATGACAAAAAATATAGTTTACCACACGGGCAAAAAGTGCCTTTTAATCCTCGCTCATTTGCCGACTTCGGCTTCGCCTCGATCGTAAAACTTGACTTCGGGTCAAAAAGAGTCACTTTAGGCCATAGTGATGAAATATGCCATTATGGTGTTATGTTATTTCAACTTTCAATGAGTTAAATGTAGTAATTTATATTGTTGGCGAGGTAATAAAGCGAGGTAATAATACTTACAGTCAAGTGTATTGGTAAAAAGTATCGTTATGAATATAATCCGCATATCATGACGAAGTTATAGTATAGCTGCAATACGTTAAAGTAATTTATTGATGAAATTTTTTATAAACGTGTAAAACTACATTTATTTGAACGATTTCGTGAACTAGTATGATCGGACTATAGGAACGGGGGCTTAGGGGTGGTTAAATGGGGTAAAAATTGGTTTTTCCAATTTGTGACCCTAAAAACTTAAAATCTAGCAATTCCTTTCCATACCATCAAGCAGAGCTTAAAAAAATAATTTAGTATATTGAGGCGTAACTATTCATCTAATAGTTATAGATAAATAAAAAAAATAATAAAGTAAATTTAAAATGTTCATGTTATTTTTACTGGACTGTTTGACTGTTTGCTTGGCTATGAACATATTTTGATAATTTTTGAAAATTTTTTTATTTCATGCTAAACTAATAATATATTATATTAATAGTTTAAAAATAATATAATATATCATATTTTGATCAATTTTTGAAAATGTATTTATTTCATTCTAAACTATTAATATCTATTAATAGTTTAGTATAAAATAAATACATTTTCAAAAATTTATCAAAATATGTTCATAACTAAGTGTAAAAATGAGTTGTTTATATATTATATAAAAATTATTTCTTACACTGCCTGTTCTGGCTGTTCTGTTTAAATAATGCTATTTAAATAGGGAATAAATGCGATATTTTAAGGATACATTGTAGTGTAGATCCACTCAGACAAATGGAAATTTGGAAATTTGGAAATTTGCTTATTCTGCGGTTCACTGCGGTTAGGGTATTTATATATTCATCACTGACCTCTCGAATGTCTTTGGAAAAGAACCAGTAACTTCTACTATTTAGAGCTGAAAAATAGTAGATTGAAAAAAAATATTGTTCGAGTCATATAACTTTTTCTATTTAAATAAAATGATAGTATAACTTGAGTTGCAAATATATTCTCGTTGTTGAAACTTCTCAGTTGATTTGCCAAGTCTAATCTATTCGAAAGGAACCAAAACATTGCATAACTGTGTAAAATTAAACTACCAACACATTTTTACATTAATAGAGACTGCAAAATGAGGAAGTGTTTCCTATAGAAAGCTTCTTCTCAATATGAGACTGAGGTTCATAAATTTCCCATTCAATAACACACCTGCTGCTCCTGTCTTCTTATAAGTAATTTTTAACCTACCTCTATTATCTTGTAAATGGTTCTTTTTAGTAACAAAGTAAAAACTCTACAACATGAGCTTACCTATAACATATATAATAGTAATTAAACTTCAGCGAATTGTTCATTGGTTTGGTGTCCGAAGTCGTGATGTTTAGGTATTCCAAAGTTGTACTTTTTGTAAGTTCTGATGTTTTCATAGTTTAGTTATTCCTAAAACTTACAAGGAAAATTTTAATTTTATTCTATAGCAAATGGAAAAATACGATTTAAATGATAAAGTTGTAAATTTTTATATGAGCTACAACCTTTTAAATGTGGATAATCATGTTGCAAGCATATATAACATTCATATAATGGTACAAGCTGCAGTATAACACGCAGCTAAAATTTTGAATAATTAATAATTCATTATCAATTAACTATGATGTAAAAGGTGTAAAAGAAGTTGGGATAAGTTTTTAATTGCATTGAAACATAAGTTTTAAAACTGATAAATTTTTGTGGACCAAAAACATTGTTGAAAGGTCGTCTAGATTTTTAAGTAAAATTTATTTTTATATGGCTTTGAATAACGTATTTTTTAATTTATTCTTAGACATTAACATTTACATCGCCAAAATATTATAATTTTACAGCAAAACTTGCACGGGAATAACTTTTGGAAAATTAAGAAGGTGTTTCAAAGGAAATAAATAAAATTTGCTCATATTTCCTTCTTTAAACACATTTAACTAGGTCAACTTCTTGCTATTGACATTTTTACAATGCTCTAGAAATCTTTAGTAAGTCTCAAACCAAATTATATTGTAAAAAAATTGCTTGTGTATTTATGCTAGGCAATATAGTTCATATAAATTGAACTATTAATTTTTATTAATTTGAAATGACAACTTCACCAATATTTCTGAATTTTTAATTTCATGAGGCCTTTCGCCAGCTATGCTATATTAATTTTTAGTTTTAAAAAAATTACATAAACTAGGTAAAATAAAATATTAGTAGGTATAATTATGAATAAGAAGGATATAGAAAAGTAATAAAGTAGTGCAAACTATAACGAAGCCTTCCTAATATAACTAAATCAAACTTGTAACATCCAACGTGATACACACAATAATATGAAATAAGGGAAATGCTCCATTTGACACGTTTTGGGGATTTGCTACCCCGGAAACTACCCTTCTAAAGTTGTTATAAATTCAATGGTAGATATTTTTTAAAGCATTAATACCCCCTTGAGGTGTTAAATTAAATTAATTTACAATTCAGATTTCCATTTGACAATGCTGTGGAATAAATTAAATAATATAATAATATTATGTCATGCAACGTAAGTTTGAACTTTTAGAATAATAATCCTTATGGTATTATTCAATACTCCAATTTTTTTTAAATTAAATCTACTTGCATATAACATTTCCCTTTAATCTCCTTGCTGAAAATAAAATAAATAATTGAAATGAAATTAATAACAAGAATCTGATTGTATGAAATATCGTGGTAATATTGGACTTGACATATTCTAAATATTTATAAGTCTGTAATCGGTTTTTAAAATGAAACATGTCGCCAAAACCTTAGTTTGTGTTCCCATCATGATCTGATTGGGTATAATTGTTTTCCAATTCTCTGTCGAATAACCTTTAGGGTAAACATGTTTTAACTAAAAAATACAAAAATTATGTCTAATATTATGAAGTTTATTTTACACCACAAAACCACGTATAAAGAGGCTTTATATACAGAAATAGAACTGTTCACAAAACAAATGTTGGTTTTAGTAAAAGCACTAGAATGTAAACCTTTACTGTCGTACAGTCAACATGGGGAGAGTACAAAAGAACCCCAGCTCAGATATCATGAAGAGGTCTCGTCATTCCAGCTTAACCGTTATGGCTTCTTTGAATCCATCTACGGCACAAAACAAACTGTTGATTGTACAGACAATCATTCGAGTGCTTTTGTTTTGACAAGATCGGTAATAAAAATAAAATCATAGTAGTTGTTCCTTTTTACATAGGTTTAGCATGTACCTTTCTAGACAGCAGATTGCTTATAGTGCTCGCCTTAAAATTTGAAGGTCCCTGATTCGATTCCAAGCGAGATCGTTACCAGTTTCAAGTCCTATTTTTGTCATTGAGCTATTAATGATCAATTAATGATTTTTGACAAAAGGTGGACTTAGGATATTAACCAGACCAGGAATTGGACCACTCCCTCAAAAAAGACATTAGGATAAGCCCTTGTCGTACACAATATTATCTAAATACCCCCGCCGCAGAAAACCTGCCGACTAAGCGAATTTTCATTGTCTGAATAGATTTTCAAATTAAATCTATTTAAATAACACTAGGTTAATCGAGCACCTAAGTTTGCTGCTACAATGAAACTAATAAAGTGTATTTCTTTAGTGAAATAATAATAGCTTAGTATAAAATCAATAAATCTGCCAAGTTTGATCAAAATAAATCCATAAACAAGCAAACTATAACATTTTACAATATTCTCCATTAGAATAACAAGGGAATTTTAAATTAAAATTTATTTTATTTTCTCCGTTACCATTAACCATACAAAAACACTTTGATATACAAAATTATTTTTTAAGCTATTTAAAAAGGTCTTGAGAGAAATTGGTAATTTTTTTTTTTTGAGGGTCAAAAACAAGAAAACCCAATTTTTTTCCCATAAAACCCTCCGAAAAAACCCCGTTCCCATGGTCCGATCATGCTTGTTTGCGAACTCATTCACATTTATTCCGCCTTTCACCTGTAACCATATTTAATAAAAAATTACTGAAGTTGTCACGTTCGTGGACACACACATGTACATATATAAAAATTTGAACTAATTGTGTTTTTGGCCTCTGAGAACATCAAAATGAAAAAGAAAATCGGTCCCGGGCCTAGGTCTCACCCGTCGAAATATAAACACAATGTTTGTTATATATTGATGGTCTCACCCAAGATGTATGGAGTAAAGGCATCAGAAAACCTCCAAGGTCAGAACAACGTGAGAACAGGGTTGGAAAATGTTAAGAAAACCCAACCGACTAACCAGAGGGTAAAGTCAGTTAACCAGTAAACCTTTTACTCCATGCATCTTGGGTTGGGTCTCACCATGCCACCTACGGTAATAGCTATTTCCCTATGCAGTAATTCGCTAAAAACATACTAATTTACGAGTAGCATCTTAAATTTACATCTTAGTTGTTAGCCGTAGTTATTTCGAATTCAAATTCTTGAAATAAATCTGAGTGTTAAAAGTTTTTATCCTTAAAAAAAACTCACATTTATATCTTTATTAAATTCTTCACCACTTAAAAAAATAATCAGTCCGTATTTAAATAATACGTTCAAGTAATAAATCATATAAAGTTATTTCAATACATGAACGTATGTGGCATTGAAAATCATATTTCAATAGGCAATTAAATATAATTGGTAAAATAATATTTTCCCACCTAAGAAATGGTTTGAACTAAATAGCGGTGACACAGTTACTTTGAACACAATACACAACAATATCTCTCTATGTAATCTACAGACAGAAAATCAATAGGAGCCGACTTTGAAAAGAAGCACTTCATGTTCCTCCTCAATAATTTACAATGCTTTTCTTCGAACTCTCTTTAACAATTTGAAATATTTGAATTGGTAAAAATAATTATATTGTAAAAATAATTGATGTAATACTTTGTTCATTTTAGATGCAATATCAGGGTTTCTCTTTTTTAGCCCGGTTTTTAAGACTAATTAGGAGATTGTTGGTAGAAGATAACTTGATTTTTCTACAGTTTTAATTATTTGTATAATACGTAGCCCGAAGATTTTTCGTTTAGTTATTTTAGCTAGTAAAAAACTATCCAAAGCATCACAAGCATTCTTGCACTTGCATATAGTATGTTTATATTTATTTAATAACACCATTTAAACCATTTGGGTTTAATAACTGTATCGATAAAACTGGTTTCTCTTACAACTAGTTTCGGCTAAATATGAAACCATCATCAGGCATTACACGGACAGGATCGCTTTTTCCGAGGGTCATCATATTTCTCACAAATACAAAAAAATTACGTTACAGAGTTTACGGTTGTACTTGCGTAATGAGTTACGACCTATCAAAAGCCTCCCTACACTGGACTAGCCTTGACAAACCTGACGTGAAAGAGATTTTTGTCGTTCACATTAGTTTTGCGTAGGACATTAATAAATCATCGATAGGACAGGCTTTGTCAGGAATAGCTAGCTTCAAGTACCTAAATTTGCTGGTTTTTATCATTTGATTAAGGTGTTAAAGACCCGTGAAATAAGTAAAACATAAAGAGATGTCAACAACATACGATTCATAACACACGATTTATGTTATTGTTTTGCGTTATTTGTATTTATATTTACTAGTGGTCGTCCGTTGGTCGGAAACTCGACCAAAAACATGCAATGTACAGATTTCCAATTTTCACTCTACGCTATATACAAAACTTGTGTTTGGAATATCTTCCATTTTGTTTAGATTTTCTGTTTATATTGCGTTGTTAAATCCGTGTAATTATTATTACGTCATCAGCATGGCAGCCCATATAGCCCATGTTAATTTTTTTTATATTTAACATTTAATTTTTTAACCTATTTTAATTTATGAAGGTACTATACAAAACTGCAGGAAATATATTTGCAACATTATGCGTAGATTTTCCCTGAGATGCACTCGAGCTGAGAAAAAAGTTTCAAAGAAACATGCTTGCCTATTACCATTGATTTTACTATGTAGAAGATGTTTATATTTGTTTGCTTTAAGATTTTTACTGCAACTGTAACAGGAAATGTGATTGAACTGTTTTGTATTCTGTATATTTACTTTTCATTTCACTGTTTGTATTTAATTGTTTATAATTAGTTTTGAGAACAAAATCGGTCGTGTAAATTTTAGGGTGAGGACTAAAAAGAAGTTGTCGACAAAATATGATTCTTAACACATGATCAATGTTATTATTTTGCAACGTTTATGTTTATATTTTTTTCATTCAGTTAAAATGGTGGAATTAAAGTGGGTTGTTCATTCTCTTGTATAATTTTAATTTGTATAATTTTTTTTATGGTTTAGTATAATTTTAGGACTTAAAGTAGTGTTTTGTGTTAACAACCACAGTGTGTATTATGTCTTCCCTTTAATTTCCCTTAAAAAACTTTACACATTACTTTTTGATATGATATACACCAATGCTTTAAATATATTATTTTATAAACAAGTTACCAGGCTTATGTTCGGATAACTGCAAATTAATTTAGTAATAAATTTCACAGGCTATTATTATATTAAATATATTACAGACATACTGAAACATATAACAAGTGGTAGGTGATTATTTACAATCCGAAGCACAATCTTAAATGTGCGAAAACATATATAATAAAAATATGAAGACGTCATTCAACGGATGTGGGGAATTAAAACCAAGTGTAGGCGAAAAGACTAATAGAGACAAATCCCTAAAACGTGCCCTAAGAGAGAACGGGTCACCTAAATGTCATCAGAATCTGTCACAAGCACTTAGTGTCTCGACGGAGCGACGGGGACAAACCTTTTGTTGGTATTTTTGATTGATGCAAAACCAATAGCGTTGGTGCAAAGCAATAACCTAGTTACTGCGTTAAAATGTTTCTATACCTACAACTTTTGCAATTATATTTTTTTATGGGAGCTTATAGTAGAATGGTTTGTGTTATGATTTTTAGAAAAAAAATATTATTCCCTTATATTGTTGTTCTTTATTAAATTGTACAAACCATTTGGTAAAATAGCCTTAAACTGGAATATTTGACAGCTAATATAAAAAAAAATGTTTATAAACTAAACTAAAAAAAAATGTTACTAAACCACATCATTTTGAGAAAATCTTTGAATACACCAGGAAAACAGATGGATTTTTAATACATTATAGAGAACTGTTTTAACCCCGAGAAAATGAAATAATAATTGAAAGAAATTAAAGTTTGCATGAAAAAAATTATCATACAAAAACTACAAATTCAAGAGGAAATCAAGTACCATCTTGTTAATGATCAAGTAAACACAAGAGCGATCTTGATTAAACTACAACACTCATGAAAATTAGACGGGTAATCATCAACATTGATGAGAGGGATGGATGCAGGCGCCACCGCTCTAGACTGGAGGGGGCGTCGCGGCGCTAGGGGTGAGTTGGGGTAATTTAAAGGGGGTGAAATCGAGGGGGGTATCGCCACAACACTCAGTAGCGCTCGAGCGTCGGACCTCAGTATTGTGACGACCCCGGAGTGAAGTAGTATTCGTGATACACCGATACTCGTGAGAAACTAGTGCGAATACACGTAGATACATGTTTTTGATGTCTTTTATATGTTTTGTGTGACATAAAGTTAACGTATTGTACACGTAACATATTTTAAAGACGTAATTAAAATATCAAAATTTATAGATAAATGAAAATTTAGCATTGATCATTTTTTTTTCAACTGACAAGTCAAAAAGCAAAAAGTTTTTTTTTTTGTTTGAGTTTTAAAATTATTTGTAAATTTACATTGTAAATATTTTAAACACTGAATGCGTTGTAAAGTGAAACACCAGTGATGGAAGATTTTTTAATTTTTACCGTGAGGTGAGGAGTGTAAAAAGTGTTGGATTACCATAAATCACGATGGAAAGTGTGGATAAACGAGGGAAATAACTGTGTGGATTTAATTATGGTCCAGCTTGCCTGTTACTTGCTGTTTACGACAGGTAAGGCGTTAGTTGTCTGATTGCTATACTCAATACCCTTTGTTTAGTTACCTAATTATTCTATATATTATCTGTAAACCTTTGATTATAAGTTGCATATGAGTTCGTGGACAATATTGAAACGTTTATCGTAAAAATACTAATTATGTACTGTATTCATATTGCAATAAAATATGATTTATTATTCAACATATTTTTTTGCAAATTTAAATACAAACAAAAGTTAAAATATATGAACATGATTGGAACACGAAGTGAACATAATAATGTAATAATTGAACTATAATCATGACCGCAATAATGTTATCATTTATTTTTCCAGGATTAGTTAAATTTAACAGACTTAATACTAGTATTATGCAAATGTTTAGGAAAGATCTGACAGAACCATAATCAACAGGTTAATAAATAGCCGGAAGAACAGATTATATCTTACTAATCATATAATTAAATATTATAAACGTGGTAACATTTTATTTGTTAGTACGTCACATTGAGATTCATGTAAGTAATACTAAACTCTTGTGCTATAATCGTGCAAAAATATAGCCAATACGCTAGTAGGTATAGGTATATTTTATACTGGAACTTGCCTAGAGCTCAGCTTCACTGGCTTCTATATTTTCCACGTTATTCTTTGAAATACACTTACTATTCGAAATTAGCATATAAGTCAGCTAAATGTTTTTGTTTACATTTTATTGACATTTTAAGGGCACTTGTAAGCTAATTAGTAATATATTTAACAAAAGATATATATTTAAATTATAAAATAAATATATGCAATTATATTTAGGTTTAGTTTAAAGAAAGCAGTTCAAGTGAATAATCTTCCTTAAAGTTGACTGAGAAATTTATATGATGACCTACAAATGAAGAGTAGTGACCAATATTGAAGATTTAGAATAAAACATTTGTAAATTATTAAACATCAATTTGGAATATTTATTTAACTTTTACATCATGGTATTTTGTTGGATTCCTTTGGATCTATTACCTTAAAATGTAGAAGGGACTTGGAACTAGGTAGGTCGAAAATTTTTAGGTTATGTCACACGGGGGCGCCAAAAGTTTGTTGTGTTTTAAGCTATGAAACATATTCCATACTAGTCCGCAAATACAAAGTAGTAACGAAATTCTTTAGGACAGTAGTTATTAATGCACAAATATCCAGAACATCCCTATTTTAGGCTCATAAAATCTTTATTTGTATTAAATACCAATTCTTTACTTAATGTCAGGCTGGGCAATAGAAAAGAAATTGAAAAAGTTTATAAGAAAGACTTTCTATCCCTGCTTAAAGTTTAAAGAACTTACACAAAGACGTCAAGATGAAATCCAACATGGGAAAAACAGTTGCTATTGTGAACAAAGTGTACCTTGTGTTGCAACCTTATAAAATATTACTTTGCATCCTGGAACAAATTATTAAAAGTTTAAATCCACACCAATATGTTGAAATGAATTTTTATATATCCACATTTAGAAATCCTGCTTGGTTACAAACTGATATTTTTTTCTCCCTGGTTAGTTTCTGAAATCAATACAATTCTACCTTTTATATTCACATTTAGAGATATTTAAGTTCCAACAATTAACTTTCGTAGCAAGGGATTAATTACATTATCCATTTTTTACAGAGACCGAAACCTTCACTAGTTTAGCTATGCCAGAAAAATAATCAAATTAACATTAATATTTAAACCAGTTAACTACAGGGTGTAAGATATTCTTCATGTAAATAATATTTTTAATTATTTTGTTGTTTCAGAATCTTCTGAGTTTATCAGAATTTATTGAATAACACGTAATTAATTATACATTCACTTTCAAATGCCATAAATTGTTGTTTTTGGAACATCATTTTTAGATTAACTAAAATCTGGAATGTATACTTCAAGTGATCAGATGTAGAAATGTGCAGTAGATGTTAAAGTATGAAAGACATGCAAAGCATTGTTGTTTGTCAAACAGTTTGTTTTATTATTTATACAGAACTGAAAAATGTATCTTCGAAGTTTTGAAAATCATAATGTACTAACGCATTTTAACTATTGATACGTATTATAACTATAAATAGACTATTAATACAAACGTATTCTTGGTCTCAATATTTTTTTTTACTAAGCAGAACCGTATGAATCTATGACGGATTAAATATTAATCAAAGGGGGAAAGAGCTCTTTGTTTGCCAAACATCTTTCAAACGTAATGTCCACTGAGCATCAAATACATTTAGTGATGTCATGTGATAATTCAATATGTCATCAGACAGCAGAGGCCCTTTGGCCTGTATCTTATCAAACATAGAGCTTGCCTCTGGGTATCAATTTATGATTTTCTAACCTAAGACCGACGACTATATTCAACTACATTTAGTGCAGATAAACATGTTGGAAAACGGCCTCTAAAAAGTAGATCAGAGTATATATAAAAAATTTCACAAAAATAAGGCCAAATACTCTGTGGTTATCAGAAATGTATGTTAAGTTTGGTGTGAAAACATTCAGTGAACCCCAACTTTGAAACTGATTAATACCAAGAGATAACGCCAACCCCTCATATCTCAACAGAAGGGGGAGGTTAATGCAGTGTTTTGGGGCTTACAACTATATGATGCAATATACCAGTCTGTAGTTATGTAATACAATTTACATTTACATACCAAATTAATCCGATTCAAATTGTAAAAAAATGGTTGCAAAAGTTTTGGTACCATTATTGTAGTAGTCCCCAATATCACAACATATTTAATCAAACAGTAAGGCTATGCAACGTTTATATTCTATAAGCAGTATATCGCTATCGTTAAATATACGTTAACCATTCCTTTTTAATGCTTAGAAGCTACAACTCCTAAATACTTTATGGATGCTATAAATCCATAATAACTTTGATTAGTATAGTAATTAGACATTTTCCTCATAGCCGTTGATAAAGCATCTCAATACTACTGAAAGTGAATCCTTGTCAAACCTAAGTTCTTGCTTAAACATCAGTAAGCTTACAACTAAAGTTTTCTTGATACTTCTAAATTACAGTTAAGCCTCTTAAAAGTTGGCTTTTCACTTCTCGGCTATAATTATCAAGCGTCGTTTACAGTAAAGTACTTATAGTTCTTAAGTAATATTATTGTGTAGCTTATTATCTGTAAGCTAAAGATTCTCTATTCCCGGTTTTTATTTTGACTCTCTAACAACTCTGAAAGACTTTTGTGTACATTTGTTAAGTCCTAGGCCTACAATTGTTTTTTAAGTGGCCGTTTCAGTTCTTGGAATTAAAAAGTTTCACATTACCACATTATTTACTTACATAACAGCATAGTTTCACTTAACAACAAGGGTAGTAGACCAATGAGGTTCAAGGATTGAGAGAAGAGAAGTAAAATTGTAATGCTTCGAACTTCTGTTAATCAGCTGTTTGCCAATGTAATTGTTAACGATTGGTGCAATTAGTGATTGGTACAATGAGTGGCATCAATGTCAGTGGCAATGAGAGTTTATAAACAAAAACATAACCTCTCTTAGAAGTTTTGAGTATAATATTAGTAATTAAAAACCTGTCGTAGGTAAAGTAGTGTACACAACTCACGTAAATCGTGTTAAAGACACTCGCAGAAGTATTTAAGGCACTCGCCAGGGCTCGTACCTTGAATTGTCTACTTGAGTCGTTAACCGATCTAACTTGACGTGATCGTTGCGTAAACTACTATTAATATTTATCCAAACGTACAAACTTTGATACTTTAACACTTTTTTACAGTTATCAATCAATTCTAATTAACGTAAGCCTTTAAATAAATAACTTGGTAGCTATACTGTATACCATAAAACAATAACCTTTATTCAAGGCTAAATGGGTAACTGAGTGGTTATAGTGCTCGCCTAACAATCAAAAGGTCACCAGTCCGACCCCGAGAGAAGTAAGTAGCTTTTTAATGGACCGAAACTGCGCCCTCGTTCAGGCATACTGAGGCATACTGGCTCTTAGTCAGTAAAGCAAGAGAAGATGTTCCAATCCATTCTACACTGATTCATCATTCATATATGGGTTTATGGTGTGGGGAGCGAGGACTAGTTGTAGAGCTTGGAACTTCGGGCCCTTTATGCTAGACTGAAGTAGTGTCAGTTTAAGGCTAGAACCTAGCGTCCTAAGATGTGAATGAGAAACAAAAAACATGCCATTATAAAGGCGTCTTCATCACAACTGATAATGGTAATAGTAATAATGGGGGGAGCGAGCTGGTCTAGTGGTTAGAGCACGGGACTTCGGTCCCTGAGGTCCCGGGTTCAAATCCTGCCAAATCACCAATAGATTTTATCCAAGTGATAATGCTGCAACCCCAAGGTCTAGCCTGAAGTAATGTGAAAACAATCCTGGGCTCTTGCTTAGCGTCCTAGGACGAAAAATCTCAATAATAACAAAATCAACAATTGTTTTTGATTAAATCGTATTTTTCTTCTCTTTTTGTAGTTCTAATTACAGAAATACATACATTTCTGAAACTGGTGTTGTGTTTTTGTGAAATTGTGTTTTCTTCTTTTACAACACTAGGTTATTCCTAACATACCGTTACTCCCAATTGCTGTTAATGGGTCATTTATTTATCATCACGCAAACGCTATTTTACAAATGATATAAGTTCGTTGACAATAATAACATCGATGCAAAATACACGAACGTAAGTATGAAAGGAAAAGCAAATTGTTATGAAATTAAGTTGTTATTCTAATTTGAAGAGGAGTCAATAGTGTAAACCTACTGAGCTCATGCCATGATTGTTTTTCGTATTTTGGGTCTAATGAGTATCTAATCTCAATCGAATAAATTTTACGTCGTTTATGTAAGTTTCCCACAACCGAGAGTATAATGCAGCTAGGGTGCAGATGTACAACTTGTCAATCTCATGTTTTGGATATACTGTATAACATTTAGTGTTACATTCAATTTAGATCCAACTAATTGTAAATAAAAATTGGAAACCCATAAGTATTTTTACCATAGTTTTGGCATGTGTATATCAATTATATACCAAATGTATCCATCAGTCTATATTCTAAACGACCTTTTGTTTAAATACTGTATTATATTACTGAATTATTATTTTAGATTAATGGAATCATCTTGCATAATTATACATGATTAAAGATCGAAATCATTATCAGTTCAACAGAGCAGACTCAGTCAATGCATATTTGTTTATTTTGTAAAAAAACTAATAATTATATAAATGGTGCCTACTTTTATACTTTCAAAGATTAATTTTATATTTGGCACATAAAAAACTAAACTTATAAACAAGTTAAAGATAAATAAGTGTGTTACTGTTCAGAAAATATTGTGGTTAAATTACCTTAAATTTTAATAGTTAATACATAAAAATAAAAGAATGATTTGTTATCGTATGGAGGGGATAACATGGGGAACATTTTAGAACAAATCCCCACCTTTATTAAAGATTTTATTTTATTTGTGACTTTTGAATTACACTGTTCGTTGAAAATGTCAAAGTGAATTTTTGGAGTCTTGAACAAATTTAATCCGACGCTCTTTTTCTCTTATGACACGGAGATACTTTCTTGCTTCTTAAACTTTAAGCAGGGAAGAAACTCTCTCGGCTGACTTTGTTAATCTTACAGTGATGTCAGAGTTTTCAGGTTCTGTGTTTGAGGATATTCTACGACAAGAAATATCCTACATCAAACCTTATGATCTAAATAAAATTTTGTTATACTCTCTAAGCGATGAAAGGCTTACATTGTTTTTAAAATTTCAACCGATATAATTTTTGTTTATTGTACTCTGTATAGATTATTTGAAATATTGTATCTAATTAACTCCAAATTAATTTATGTCTATACAAAATACATAATTTCATACTATGTTACATTTTCTTAATCAACATTTTAAAGCCTTTAACTTAACTTTCTTTCAATAAATGTAAAGTCAATTTAATCTATAAATAATTTAACTATTACGAATATTTTATATTCCAACACACTACTGTAAGTCTTAAAATATACTGTACCAATTTATCCAACCGTGTTAGATGGGACGTTTCTTTTCGTCAGGAATTTCAGATATTCGCCGCTCCTTTACACGACAAGGCTTACGCTGAATTAAATTCCTAAAAAGAAATATGTTTTCCACGTGTTAAAGGCCTTTTTAAGCACACAAGGGTGTTTTTATGAGGCACACTATATTTAGGAAATCTTTTTAGTTTGTTTAGATCAATAGGGTAATCATTATTTAACACTTACAATCAGATTATTTGTAGTATAATAAGTATTATTAAAACTACCATTTAAAACATAAAGATAGTGTAAAACATAAAAGTGCATGATAGAGTTACAGAAATAATCCATGAAGAGGTCATTTAAATGAGCCAATCAGTATATAAAGTTTATAGGCTTATAACAATAAGAGAGCTTATAACAGTAAGCTTTTGTTATAAACAAATTTGTAATTAATGTAAATGGTTATTAGGCACCCATTTAATTTTTTTTTACCAACCCAAAGTTAAAATACTCCAATCATAAATTGAAACACATAATAAGTACAATATCTCTCATTGAGCCCTATTTAAAAATGTATAGTGACTTTTACAACTTACAGTCAATATCTCCCATCAGAATTATAAAGTATTTTACCAAAAGAACGTTTTATTGACTTCGTGGAGTCTTACGGCAGGTTTCACTCACGGAACTTGTAAATTATTCAGTAGGTTATCGCCTTGTGTATACAAGAATATTTAACCACTAGCGTTACGTTCTTAGTTCCTTTAGCTCGGAGTTTCAGAGAATCATTCACTCTTACTATAATTTAGATTATGGTGCCAAAAGATTTGGTTGATTTATCTGTAACTTTTTTGGGAGATATAAGATTTGTCAAATTTATTTTACTAAGTGTATATTATATCAACACTCAACCGACGATGTATGTATGCCATGAAATGTATAGTTAGGTTTATATAATGCTTGCTTGGTAATTTTGGAACCTACAGGTTTTAGCTAGAAGATTATTAGTACTTAAGTATTATACCGACCACACCGATAAATTGACTTCCAAATAAGATTTAGTTGGTTTAATTTAACAAAATGGTCATAACCACTGACCTTACCAACCTTAGGTTAGGTTAGGTTATAATTATTAGGTGAGGTCGGTATAATACAAAAGTACCAGATTTTTGTATCGTTCAAAAGTGGATCTAGCTTGAAATAGATTTAAATTTTTCATGAAAGATCCTGGCTGGAGAACTAGCTCATATTACTATGAAATACGTAATTTGCTATATTCTGGTCTTATACATCTAATGGATAAAATGTGATAGAAATTATGACTCTGTCACTATAGTACAGTCGTTCTGTATGTATTCACAAACTTATTAATTTTTCGCGAAATACTTGTTTTAAAAGCATTCAAATCCGTGGTTGGCTATCTAAAGAGAGTAGCAAAAATAAACGGAATCCTCACAATATGTAAATGAGTCAATCCATGGCATCCATGGCCGTGGCGAGACGGAATTGGCGACACCCGGCCTACTGAAACATTTATTGCATTAATTTATAATGGAGCGTCTGCGAAATTTGTTCTTGTTTACACGTTATTTCTGTTATTACCGTGGTAATAGGCCAACCGATACACATCACACACATCATTGCAACACACCAACGCTGCTACTTTGTATTAGAGGAGGTTATGGGTACTCTCATTCTCTTACACAAAAACCCTTAATATGAGATAAAATAAAACTGTACGGTACCTTTTGTATTATACCGACCACACCTAATTTGGCTACCCTTATGTTGGGTTGGGTTAGGTTAGGTTAGGTTAGGTTTGGTTATCTTCCAGTTATCTTATCCTGACCTAACCTAACCTAACCTCGGTTAGGCCTAGCTTAGCCTAACCTATGTGTGTTAACTTTACCCAATTTGGGTGTAGTCGGTATAATGCCAAAGTACCAACTATACTATCAGCATTGACAGATATAAAGTCAATGCTATCAGTCTCGTAAGTGATTGCCTACTTTTTTGATAAACATGTTCTAGTAATTGTAGAAAATGTCTTCCTGGGTGGTTTCAAGAGTAGAATATGTGGCGCAAGTGAGGTACATTAAGGGGTGTCTCTAAGCTTGTGGCGCACTAGTGAAGTGGTTGGAAACAGGTAGAGTGGCGCAAGTGCGGAAAGCCCTATTTCATGCAAATATATTATCCAAACAAACACAGAGTATTACAAGATAGCTTTCCGAATCCTGTTCTAGGGTGCCTGGTGACTGGCCTGAGAGACGTGCACATCACAGTTCCTAAGGCTGTACGACGGGGTGACTCAGTGCTGCTTCACTGCCATTATGACTTGGAGGGCGACCCCCTCTACTCTCTCAAGTGGTACAAGGGACGGGCAGAGTTCTATAGATACACGCCCAATGAGAAACCTCCCACCAAGGTGTTCCAGATACCAGGACTGTCAGAGCTCAATGTGGACGTAAGCTTTTAGACTGTGTCTTGCGGGTTTCCGGACAATTATAGATATTAGACGACGGTTGTATATAGACTTATTCTAAGTTCAGAGTAATGTAAAAAAAAATACTCACTGAAAATTATTTTTGCACGTTTTATAACTTGTTGTCCGTTTAAACAGATTAATCCGTAATTAAAAGAGCTCTTGGGGACACATTTATGATATTTATATTCAGGTCTCCACTCATTTAAGTACTAAGGATTATTTAATTATATATACAATTATCTAACAAATTATATTGAAAATCTACTTTCCGCTTAATTTAAATACAAGTTAAATAACATTTTATCTTGTCAGTTTCACTGCAGTTTTTAGGATTATTTCCATTTTTTTTTTTTTTTTATTATTATGTATCCTACTAATATTATCAATTATATATATACAAAAGCTTACTTGATATGTAAACGATATTTATTTGAAAAATGAAATAAAGAATTAGGAACACATTATTGATTTTATACTAAGGTTCACTCTTAAACTAATGAAAATTAATCACTAGCTATGTTAGAGTTTAACTTTTTTTTGTAGCAGAACTATTATTATGTTAAGAATTTTCTCACTGTAATCTGTTAATGTAAATATCGTTCACGTTTTTTTATTCAAAGTTATAGGACAAGAAAATCTATACATCTAACCTTTTCATTTAGAAAGTTATTTTCTAATTATTAAAAAACAAAAACATTTGTTTAACTGTTTTATCTTACATCTTGACTTCAACTCATTGAAATCACTTAAACATTAAGTTCATTCAACAACAGAGTGTTTTTTTAAAAACTTGCATCTTTAGTTATGTAAAAACCGCAATAGATAGAAATATGCAGTTTGCGGGAATCATCTAGTGACGTAGGGGGACCAATTGTTTTGAATTCACCGTTACATTCACATTCCCCCCCTTTCCCCCCCTGCCCACAACTTAATTTTTTTAAATAGCAAGGTACCCCTTGTGACATATCAAATAAAAGAGCATGAAAAAAGAAAATGTTTGATGAAAAAAAATTGAAAATCGGTTCATAAATTTGTGAGATATTCCCCCCCTCACACCCCCGGAACTTAATTTATTTTAATAGCAAAGTACCCCTTGTGACATATCAAATGAAAGAGCATGAAAAAAGAAAATTTTTGGTGAAAAAAAAATTAAAATCGGCTCTTGAATTTGTGAGATAATCACCCCCCTTTTCCCCTACCCATAACTTGTTTTTTAATAGCAAGGTACCCGCCCTTGTGACATATCAAATGAAAAATAAATTTCGCCAAAATTTTTCTTTTTTCATGCTCTTTCATTTGATATGTCACAAGGGGTACTTTGCTATTAAAAAAAAATTAAGTTCCGGGGGGGTGAGGGGGGAATATCTCACAAATTTATGAACCGATTTTCAATTTTTTTTCATCAAACATTTTCTTTTTTCATGCTCTTTTATTTGATATGTCACAAGGGGTACCTTGCTATTTAAAAAAAATTAAGTTGGGGGCAGGGGGGGAAAGGGGGGGAATGTGAATGTAATGTTGAATTCATAACAATTGGTCCCCCTACGTCAATAGATGATTCCCGCAAACTGCATATTTCTATCTATTGCGGTTTTTACATAAATAAAGATGCAAGTTTTTAAAAAAACACCCTGTATAATGGTTTTTGTGTCAAGTTTTCTTTTTACAACGGATTACGGAGGGTTGACTGTAGCTTATCAAACATTCAATACTCTATGGACTCAAACTACAAAAGAACTTCAACAAAGAGCAGTCAAAGCCGTGAAAACTTTAAGGAAACAACTACAGAAGAAAATTGTCCTGTAGGGACAAACGACTTCGCAGTGAGGGGCTCATGAGAATTAAATTCTTTGCACCTAATTTTAAAGTTTTGTTTGAAATACTTGTTCTTAAATGAAGTTTTATCGTCATTAGACGCTCTTATTCCCTAGTCAATTTCAAGTATCGTTAAGCTATTTAAGTAACATAGGGGAACAGTTTACAAAAGGAATTATATTGTGTTCTTCCCTATTTTGTAGAATTGTACAAAACGAACAATCTGCAATTGTTTCGGAAGTTTAACATAGTTATATATTTACAAATAACTGTCGTCACATATAAATGGTAATAGTTTTACTAAATCTGCTTATTTTTCTTGTACATAAATGTGCAAAATACGTAATACCTAAACCTGAAATATAAAAACGAGAATTTAAATTTACATAGCTGTGAAAAACGCTACTTTGTCACAAAAAATGAGTGATAAAAAATTATAGTTGTCAAAACAAAGAAAATCATACATACTATGAAGGGTTGCGTCACAAAACAATATGTAAAATGAAAGAAATCAAGTAAAAATAAATTGACTAAGCCTCGCAAGCTTTCTCAATTTCAAATAAACATTGTCACGACTGGCGGACCACGTGTTAAATCTTATTACTTTTTATAGAACACATTAAAGTAATGTTTTCTGAAGAATGTAACTTCTTATTTCAGAAATCTCAGTCTAACGGCTCCCAGCTGTTCCTGCGGCAGGTGACCAGTTCTCTTAGTGGTCAGTTTAACTGTGAAGTGTCCGCAGACGCACCTTCCTTCCACACAGCCATTGTAGCCGCCAACATGGACGTTGTAGGTTAGACATTTTATTTTGTCCTAGGACGCTAGAGTTTAGCCTGGGAAAGTTTGCATTACTTCAGCTAGGCCTGAGGGTTGTGACATTATCACTTAGATAAAAACACATTAGTGTTCGGCGGGATTTGGACCCGAAGCCTCAGAGATCAAAGTCCCGCACTCTACCGACTGACCAGATCGCTATAAGTAAAACTGGTGTATTACGTGTAAAGCAGTAGAGTGCCGTTGACTCAGAGACTGGATGAATTAACATGAGTGATAAATTATACATGCAACATGTGTAAATTAGATTTGCTGACACTCTAAATTGGTGTGGATGAAATTGAAACACGTTCAAAGAAGATTATTCATTTTGGAATTTTATGGAACGAAAACATAAAACTCACATTGAAATTAATTAATTAATTGCAACTTTATATGTAAAAATTTAAAAAAGTAATTATACAAAATCTAGTATCTGCACTTTCGTACGAGCTTTAAGGGCAAATATTTAATACTCTATTATCCACGGTTCCGAAACGAAGCTCAAATTTGAATTAAAGCTCTCTGAATACGACTGGATATATAAGCTACTAAATTTGCCTAAATTTTTTTTAAATGAATTTTACTATAAGCTATTGCGATAAAGCTGTTTTGTTGTAATACCTAAAAAAAAACTCGATGACTACAAAGTGTAAGAAGTTTCTAGATACTGTAGTCTCAACATTAAGCTATGCTCACTACTGGAGATTATCAAGGAGTTTTAAGGTTTATGTGGATTTAATGTAATCTACATACGTTATAGTCTTGGTAAATAGTATGGATGAATATGAATAACTAGGGAACCCGTGCGGCTCAATGAGCCGCCTAGTATGAAACATAACGCCGAGGAAAACCTTATGCTTAAATTCTAGTAACTTTAGTTACATCTTAGAGTTATTTGAAAACTTGTTAAAACTAATTTTAAATATCTCTAATGGCGTCACCAAGGTTCACCTACATCATTTCTGCTCTCGATTTTAACTGATAACTTCTAATGAATGCTAAACAATCTGCCTCAATTCGAGTTAATATGTTGCAACAAAGTTTTTCCAGCATTGAGAATTATTGAAGAACACTGTTGCCGTACTGATAACCTTTCTTAAGTAATTAAAGCTGGGCCATTTTATTCCTTTGATTTGAGACATCCCCCCCCCCCCCCGATCAAACGAATTTTCTCCGTAGAGTAACCTGAAAAGTGGGGTGATGTCAACCATTTCATGTGCTCCTTTTTTACCCACCAACTCGGGGTTACCAACTGGACAGCCATAACCTGCTTTGAATAGGCTAAAGCAGCAACAACATTGAAAGTTGGTTAACGTAATTTTAACAAAATGTTTTGAAATATCTCGATCTGTCAGTGTCTGAAGTAAACATTTCTTGCATGCATTCATTTGATCTGACATTTAGGCAAGTTTACTTTCCCACCGTGACAACACTATGAGCTTCGTATATTTTTTCACTTCCAAAGTAAGTTGCATAGCAGAACTGGCAAATATTATTCATCTCACAAAGTGAATGTGTATCTGGATGGGTATCTGTTAGACCACGTCTCTCTTTTTCTACTCTCCTCATACACACAAAATATCTTATTATTAAGAGGGTTCCCTACCCCCGCCTAAAAACGTTAGAAAACCGCTTCGCGCGGTATCATATAGCGATTCTAGTTTTAACATTTAAATTGTGAACCAAACACCATTTTGTACATAAAGAGTGGTTCTACTAAGTTTGCTTTTTAAAAAATGTCTATGCTTACGCAATCAAGGGCAACGACTTGTCAAAGTTAGTGAACTTTAACTGTAAATTTCACTAACTTTGACAAGTCGTTGTCCTTGATTGCGTAAGCATAGACATTTTTTAAAAAGCAAACTAAGTAGAACCACTCTTTATGTACAAAATGGTGTTTGGTTCACAATTTAAATGTTAAAACTAGAATCGCTATATGATACCGCGCGAAGCGGTTTTCTGACATTTTTCGGTGGGGGTAGGGAACCCTCTTAATTGTGTCCTACTACCGTGTTCAATATTTCTTCTTTGAACTTGAGGCATTTTCTGTTCTTCCAACAAAACTGATTTGAACTGTTTAACTTGGTCTTAACCGAAGGCTATTAAAAGGTCTTAACCTACTAAATATTACTGTAGTACTGTGAGTTAATTATGTAAAGTAATAAGACATTTTCGTAAGAAAAGTTATATTTGAAACACCAAGTAACTATGTTGTTATGTCAAACGTAAACAAACAAAAATGTAAACAAAGTATTGAAAACACATTTAAATTGTATCAGCTGATTCAGTACACTACATCGTCCCCCCTTCTTCTAAGAGTTAAGCCAGACGAAGTTGATCTGCGTGGCATCGTCTATTTAGTCCATTTGTATTTACTACATATGAGTAAGGACCATTCACTTTCACAATCGTTCCTTTCTTGAAACCAGCTCCAGATTTGTCTAGTACCCATACATTGTCGTCCTCTTTAAAAACTTTTTCTTTTGATCCAGGTTTTTGTAGCCGCTGTTGAACCAACTCTTCGTCGTTTTTCTGCTCAACGTCAGGAAACAACATGTCTAATTTGGAGCGTAATTCGCGACCAAACATCATAAATGCTGGAGTTTTTCCAGTAGATCTTCTCAGTGACGTTCTGTAAGCAAATAAAAAGCTGTTGAGTTTTTCTTGGAAAGTCCCAGCATTTCCTTTTGAAGCATTCATGCGTTCTTTGAATGTACGAACACATCGTTCCGCTAACCCATTGCTTTTTGGGTGATAGGGGGTGATTCGAGCATGTTTAATGTTTAGGCTCTTACAAAAGGTTTGAAACTCGTAGGATGTTAGCTGTGGTCCATTATCGCTTACAATTACCCTTGGATAGCCAAATCTTGAAAATAACTCTTCTAAAGCTTTGATCGTTGACTTTGTTGAAGTTGACGACATCGGGAATACTTCAAGCCATTTTGACCGAGCATCTACTACAATCAACCACATTTTCCCCATGAAGGGTCCGGCAAAATCGATGTGGATCCGTGACCAAACTTCTCCAGGAACAGGCCATGAGAATAACGGCATTTCAGGATCTTTGCTTCTGTTTTCTTGACATCCATTGCAATGTCTAGTGTGTTCTTCCAAGTCCTTGTCCAGTTTAGGCCACCAGACTTGAAAACGTGCCTTCCCTTTCATAGCTACAATACCTGGATGTCCCTCATGTAGTATTTCCATCACTCTTGATCTAAGTTTCGCAGGTATGACCAATCTCCCAAACCAAAGTAGAATTCCATTCTCAAAGGAAAGTTCTTCACGTTTGCTGTAGTACGGTTGTAGGTTAGTGTCTTCATTATTTTCCAAAGGCCAACAACCCCTTTTTAAATAGTTTACTACTTTTGAAAGTATTGGATCAGTTTTTGTCGCTTCTTGCAAACACTTTGTCGATATTGGTAGATCCTGTGAACGCAAATGGAAAAGGTGTGCTTTGTTACTGCCACCCTGGTCTTCCTCTGTAGATTTTATCGTATTTTGCAAGGGAAATCTTGATAATAGATCGGCTGTTTTGTTATCTTTGCCCTGTTGATAGTTGATCGAGTAGTCATAGGCACTCAGTGTTAATGCCCATCTAGCGATTCGATTTGAAACTACCTTCGGAATTGAATCATGTTCACCGAAGACTTTAACCAATGCTTTATGGTCCGTTCGAACTTCGAAATGTCTACCATAAAGGTACTGTTCAAAACGAGTTACTCCAAAAACCAAACCTAACGCCTCCTTTTCTATCACGCTGTATCGGCACTCAGCATGATCAAGGCGCCTTGACGCAAAAGCTAAAGGTTTTTCAGTCCCATCAGGATACTTTTGGAAAAGAGCAGCTCCAACACCAATATCACTCGCATCAGTTGCGAGGATGAGAGGTAGGGATTCGTCATAGTGAGCCAACGTGTCTGTTGTAGTAAGAAGATGCCTCAATTTTGCTGCTACCTGTTCATGGTTTTCGTTCCAATGCCATTTCACGCCTTTCTTTAGCAGTTTGTGTAATGGAACACACAAGGACTGTAAATGGGGAATAAATTTACTGTAGTAATTGATCGACCCAAGAAATGATCTTAACTCTTTCACATTTTTCGGTGATTGCATGTTTTTCACTGCTTCCAGATGTTCTGTCGTTGGATGTATACCAGCTCTATCAATTCTGTGACCCAAATAGTTAACGGAATCTTGAAACCATTTACATTTTGATGTCTGGACACGAATTCCAGATTCTTGAAAACGTCTTAACACTTCTTTGACACGTTCGATATGTTCCTCTCTCGTTGGGGCTGTGACTATGACGTCGTCAAGGAGACAAGCGACTCCATGTAAGCCTGCCAGTACTTGATCCATCTTGCACTGAAAAACCCCGGTGGCAATTTTGATTCCGAAGGGTAAGCGTTTGTACTTGAAAAATCCTTTGTGAGTAGAAATAATCAGGTACTGTTGTGCCGATGGTTCGACCTCCATCTGCAGATATGCATCTTTGAGATCTATGACGGAGAATTCCTGGCCACCTGTAAGTTTTGAGGTGATCTCTTCGAATGTAGGCATAGGATATTTATCGGGGAGCATATGTTTGTTTATAGTATTTTTGAAATCCGCGCATATGCGGATAGCTCCAGACGGTTTTACCACTATTACTATGGGCGAAGCCCAAATGATAGGTTCATTCCTGGCATCGACTGGTTCTAAAACTCCACTGTCTACTAATCGTTGAATTTCATTTTCCACAGGTTCCCGTAAAGCAAAAGGAACTGGCCGTGGTTTTGAAACTACAGGATCTGCATTTGAAGCCATGTGAAAAGATACCTTGTGATTTTTAATCGTACCTAAAGAGGGACTGAAAACTTCTGGAAAACCGTTAACAATGTCATTAACAATCTGTTCACTTACTTGTTCTGTTTGCTGTTTGGACAATGTACATATTTGAGCCCCAGGTGGCAGTGGTAAGTTAAAATCAAGAACCCAGTCTAGGCCGAACAAAGGTTTATCGTTTTTCTTAACAACAATTACCGGTAACTTACGTTTGGAACCAAAAGCTTCAACTGAAACATACGTTTTTCCCATAGTTTCAATGAGAACTCCTGTGTATGCATTAAGATTTTCTGTGGGAAATAGTTTAGGAGCTCCTAGATCTCGCCATATATTTCTGCTAATGATACTGAACGCTGCACCTGGGTCATACAACATTGAAATTGTATGATTGTTTAACTTGACTGAAAGCATTACTTTCGACCCTTTATTAATCGCTTGGATTTGATCTGTATCAGAAAAAGATTTAACACTAGAGTTACAAGACGAGTTTTTTGCCTCTAACATGTTAAGTCGCTTACCTTTGATAATGGCATTACCCACTTTAAGACAAGTGCGTGCAAAATGATTCAGTCCTCCACAGGCGTTGCAAGTGGCATCGACAGCGGGACAGCTCGTTCCTTGTGTATGTTTCTTGTAACCACACCGAATGCAGTCAGTTCTCTTGTTAAGATGTAAGATGTTTTGTTTCGAAGTGTTTCCTTTTGTTTCTTGTTTCAACGGTATCGTTTCGAAAGCATTCTTCTTGTTCCTGTTGCTTATTCTGTTGACTGAACGTGTATTACGGAATTGTGACTGTTGATTGTCAACATTTTCCAATAAAGTAGCGGTGTTTGTGACTTGTTCAAATGTAGTATCTGTCGTAGCATGTAAGCGCAAAAGTTCAAGTTGCCAGCGATCATTGTTGATGCCCAGAACAAACTGATCTCTCAGCCGTTCGTCTAAGTTGTCACTAAAGTCACAGAGACCTGCAATTTCGCGCAAAGCAAATTCGAAATGACTAACAGATTCACCTTCTTGTCTGAAACGGCGACTAAAGATAACCCGCTGTGATAGTGGTGCGGATTTTTGTGTGTAGTATTTCTTAAGTATATCAATAACTCCTGTAAAGTGAAGATTACTGACGGGATCAGGTCGTGCGTGGTCAAATACTAGCTTGAAGGGTTGAGGTCCAAGGTTCCCTAGCAACAAGTCTCGTTTTGTATCCTCATTCTTGATTCCTCTGTTTCGTAATGCAATCTTGAAACGTTCGAGCCAGTAAGTCCATTCTTCAGAATGGCCATCAAAAGCATCTATACGTAAATCGTCGGTCCGTTTAGTAGACTGCGCCATTTGTAGTACTGTGAGTTAATTATGTAAAGTAATAAGACATTTTCGTAAGAAAAGTTATATTTGAAACACCAAGTAACTATGTTGTTATGTCAAACGTAAACAAACAACAATGTAAACAAAGTATTGAAAACACATTTAAATTGTATCAGCTGATTCAGTACACTACAATTACAAACATCAATATTTACTCCTAAAAAGCTACAGTTTCTTATAAACAGCTGTTTTTTTGTTTTAAATTTGTTCTATGTATTTCTTATGGGGAAAACCCGACCTTTGAGTGGGCCTCACGCTCTTAAGGGCAGGAATTTTAGAATTCTAAAACTTTATTGCAAAACTACATATTGAGACGAATCTTTTGACACCTTAAACGTTGAAATTGGTCCACAAATAAGGGAGGAGTTGCGTTAACAAAAAACGGCTTCACGTATTATATATATAGATGTTTATGACATAACATGAAAATAATATTGCGTAAAATATCTATGGTACTCTAATTTTGTTGTATATCTTTATTTGCTGCACAATTATGGTTTTGTAACAGTTCCATTAATCAATTAAAAGAACCGCAATAATCTGTTCTGCGTCCTCTTGCCGTTCAAAGCACAAATGTTGCGACTAGTGATCTGCACACCAAATTAAATCACAACTCTTTCTACATATTTTAAAATATGTACACATACGTAACTTCATAGTTCGACCTATTTTATTGTTTTCAGGATTAATCCCTGTGGTAATAATAATAACCAAAAATGAGCGTTTGGTTTCGAACGTAGATAGCAACTTTCAAAACAGTGACAAACCAATACTGGAAAGTATGTTTAGTACAAGCAGAACGAGTACAAAACGTCAACTTGAGTTTTCAGCAGACATTGTTTTATCTCAAAACCCGTGTTATTGCACTACAATTTTACAATGGCAGCCTTACCTCCAGAGCTTTTAATGGTTATTAGATAGATCTTGAACACAGCATGTATTTGAGTAAATACTTAATCCGTATATCTTATTTATTTTATCACAGCCTAATCAAAGCACCATAGTAGGCTCGTCATCCTGACGACAATCTTAGTTCCCTCCGGTGCCATAGAATGGGTTTCTGTTTACCTTTTGTTTTTGTGTTACTTCAGCTATTTAAATACTTATTTTGCCAAACAAAGTGATTGAAATATTAACAATAGCTAGTATTCATATCTTAAAAAAATTTAAATTTAAGCAGGAATCATGAAGTTAACCTTATTATATAATAAACAAAATTTTGATGGCACTTACTCACAATGTCACCAAATGAACTAGGCATAAAAACATAGAAATTTTGAATGGGATTCCAAACTCTAATGGGATTCTAACTGCTGGTATTAGTTAGTCAATGGTAGTATATCAATTTTTATATGTAATAGTAATAGTTGATACCCTAATCAAATAAAAATATTTTATCTCCATGTACTGTGATGTCCTAAAACATAACACAATAAGCCCACTGCCAACCATTATCAGGTCCTATAAATTTTAATGTAGCCTACTATAGCTCATCAAACTTATTAAACTGTTTATGTATTCATGGACGTCAATCTGAATATTGTGTTACATATATCTTTTGTAACTTATATTCAACTGTGTATTTTAGAAGTACCCCGTAACCCGCCTGAGTTGTCGGGGATCAAATCCAAATACAGAGTAAGAGACACTCTAAGGGCTAACTGCACAGCTTCACCCTCAAAACCAGCTGTGAACCTCACTTGGGGAATCAACGGTGAAAATGTAAGTTACAAAAACATATTTAGAAACGTGTTTAAACGAGTATGAATTAATGCGTAAATCATCATATTCACCTAACGTCATTTTCCAGGTTACTCTTTCAAAACGAAAGTAGCGTTTCTATTGTATTGCTAATTATACAGGGTGAGTTTTAAATGAGTTCCCCCCCTACTTTTTTCTACATTTCTTAAGATATCAACTTCGGACCACGTCAGATCATTGTAGAGTAGTAAGTACTTCATTTTGACTGGGTATACATTTTTGGCCGCCATTTTGGATCCGCCATATTGGATTCAAAGTTTTTTTTTCTAATGTAAATGTAGGGATGTGACCAAATATTCCAAACTAGAATTTTACGCTGATTACAATGCTGCAAATAGTTAGCAAGTAGTTCAAAATGATGGGTCACGTCATTTTGAACTACTTTTGCATGCTGAACTCAATGCCGCAAACAGTTTTTCATTTGCATTTTTATTTGGTTTTGGAATTATTAAAATTTTAAAAAAGATAATATTAATATTTCATTAAGAAAGCTTGATAAACGGATTGCGGTGATGTGAGAGTTCAGCATAAAAAATCTGTTGAAAATAATGGGTCACAACACCACCTTCATATTTAAACTTATTGATCACATTTCAAAATGGTGGATCCAAGATGGCGGACGAAAAAATTACACCCGTCATAACCAAGTGAAAATAAGTCAACAATGAATGGTGGTACTTATCTTTATCTAGCACTATTTTGAAATTATGGTCTTAGTTTTAAAATGCACAATGTTAAAATGGGCTAAAAATTTAGTTATAAAAAGTTATAGTAGATATAATATACGGGTTTAAAGTCACTTGGGGCACGTTTTCCCATAAGAAATAACATGGGATCATTTTTTGGCCACTAAAACCAAAAATCCTGATCTTTTGCCTAAATATCCCTATAAAATTGTCAAACCTTATTTCTTACTTATTCCCCATAAATATATTCGATATTAAGCTAAAAAAGCTATTTCTTATATTTATTGACCCTTACAAGTGTAAATGTAGAGTAGAGGCGAACTAGCAATATGACATCACTTTAGGCACGTTTTCCCCATAAGAATAACATGGTGAGCTTTTTTTGACCACTTTTTTAAAAATCCAGCTCTCGACCAATACAAGCCTATATAAATGTTCAATACCATTGTATAACTTCATTACTATTTCAAATCCACATCCATTCACATGTATATTCTCAAAATCATCAACTTGACAGTGCGAGGTTTGTACGCGAACTCGGCTCATGGCGCGCTCCCTTGGACATCCTTAGTGGAAATCCATGAATTCTGGCTACTTGGGAACCCAAGCCATTTGACATATAATAAATCACCTTTTCTCCTAATAACCTTTTCTATCAAATACATGTCTTTATATTTGGTCTTTAACAATTCCTCTGTATAGAAGCCTCCCCTGATTATATTACCATTTTCATCTTTCAAGATATAAGTCACAGGCTTTGTATTCTTTACTTCTGCTATTGTAAATAGCTCCCCTGTCCAATTTGGGGTATATCCTTTACTAAAAACATGTTTATACTTAGAAATTCTCACACTATCACCTACCTTATATCTTGGCTTTTTAACTTGCACTACTTTAGAAGTCAACCTCTCATGCACATATTTACTGTTCTTAATATTCACTTGGTTAGGCTTCATTCCTATAGATCTATGCACCTTATTATTATATTTTCGAATTAACTTTGGAAGTAAATCCAACCATTTATAACTCCCCTGAGCACTAAATTCCCTATATAACCAATTCTTTAAAGTTCTCTGAAACCTCTCCACAATTGCAGCCTTAGTTGTAGAAAATGTGTGATAGTGATTAATATTTAATTGTTTCATTAGTTTGCTAAAATATTGATTAAAAAATTCTTTTCCATTGTCAGATTGAATGTTTTTAACCCCCTTTGGTAGAGTGGTTTTAATGGCTTCTGTAACCACCAGCCCTGTCTTATTCTTTAGTGGAGCAGCATAAGCTTTTTTAGAAAATGTATCTATTAAAGTTAAAATATATTTATTGCCAGAATTCTCTCTAGCATAGTTTTGCATATCAATTAAATCTATTTGTACAGTTTCGTTTATACCTAATACTTTAAAAGACCTTCTAATGAAATTCTTTCTTGCAGGCTTATGAAGTTCGTATGCAATTTCATTCATTTTTTATAACATCACTCTTTCCTTGTACTGTAAATATATTACCATTAGCCCCAATCAATAGATTATCTTCCATTCTTTTAAATACATAGTTTTCTGGTATATATGGTCTATTATCTATATACTTAAATCCACTCAAAGATGTAGGGTCGGCAACTAATAAATCAGGATTGTATTCCATCAAATTAAATTTTCTTCCTCCATATACAAATTTTGATCCATCATAATACATAGCTTGTGACATTAAACAAATATCATCTAAATATTCCCCCATTGGCAGATTTCTTATATATTGTTTTTTGGCATCCCAACATTTTTCTTTTTTATCAAAAGTTATAGTCTGTTCTTTTGTAACACAATCAGTGTCATCAACGGCAGGTTTAACACGTACTAACCTGTTATTATTAAAATCCCAATAGCCTGCTTCCATTTTTGGAACTTGTGAAACATTCACAGCATCCTTACTATCTGTACCTTCTATCAAATTGCTAAGTTTCTGTTTCTTAGCATTCCAAACACCATTCTCTGATTCTAAAAATTCATAATTATTATCGTCTTGTATAAATTTACCATTTTCTTTTCGTATTAAAGTCTGTTGTAAAGTGGGCACATCATCTAAACTTTCACCCTTTTCCACATTAGTAATTTTCCGTTTCTTAGCATTCCAAACACCATTTTCTGATTCTAAAAATTCAAAATTATTATTGTCTTGTACAAATTTGCCATCTTTACGTATTAAAGTCTGTTGTAAAGTGGGCACATCATCTAAACTTTCACCCTTTTCCACATTAGTAATTTTCTGTTTTTTAGCATTCCAATTTTTATTCTTAGATTCTAAAAACTCATATTTAGTTTTACCTTGTAAAAATACATCACCTTTTCTAGTTAATGTCTGACCCAAAGTTGATACATCATCTACAAACTCCCCATCTTTAACATTACCAATTTTACGGTTTAAACAATTCCAACTATCGTCTTGTAAATTTAAAGTAGGTTCATTACTAGCCCTGGGTTCTGCAGGTTTATTATATGGATTATATAAACGATAAAATTTATCTATAAACATATTTTTATTTAATAAATAATTCCACTTTCTCTCAATTCCTCAATAATGGAATCTATTTCATTATCCACTCCTGAGTTACCGGCTTGGCGACTTAGCCAAAGAAGTCTTAACCTATCTATAAGCTCATTAGGATCATCCCAATAAATATAGTCTATTTTATTACCAGTCACTTGTCTCAAACCTTCACCAACAGATTTAAAAAGAGGTTTAATTATATTAAGATATTTAGTATGTCTATTGCTTGAAATTGGTGCACCATCTTTGTAACTCTTTAAATGTCCATTTGTAGCTTCCAAAATCTCTTTATAATTTTGCAAATCAGCCTGAGTATAATCCTCAGGTTCTTTTAAAGTTAACAACTGCCACAAACCTTTTGTCCCCTTGTAGGTTTTATTTGCAACTGTAACATCATCATTGGCAATATCAACATCCTTATTTCCAATAAAAAATTTATTTGCTTCTCGTCTAATACCATATGTAGTGTCTGTCATACTACTTTTACTGAGGTAATTTCCTAAATAGTCTGATGCTAAAAGACCAAAATCTAATTTCTGTGGAGTGGATTGCTGTAATGGTTGTAATCTTGGTATCATTGATATTCTAGATGGAGTCATTGGGAGTATCTCCATTCGAGGACTCTCTGTTTTGCCAATAGATGTGATTTTCTTTAATTCTTGTAATGGCTCTATTAAAGGTTGGAATGTTTGGAACCTCTCTTCAGCCTCTAGAAACTTGCCACGTTTTAAAGCTCTATATTTCTCTCGTATTTGATTTGCAGAGTCAACCAATTCTTGTTGAATGTTTTTCATCTTTTATTTACATTTTATTTATCTCATTTGACAAAGGATTGTACTCAAACACTTTATCATGTATTATCAAACAATATGCAGATGTATTTGCTGGCACATTTTCTGCAGTTTCAATCTCTAATTTAATATCAACAATTCCTTCCTTCACGGTTTCGTTCTGTCTAGAACAGTCTATTACAATTAGTGGATATTTCTTCATAAACTCAGCCCTACTAATCATAGGATCTGGGATAGTATTATAGTAAGTCTCTCTAAACCTCATAAACATCTCATAAGCTTTAGAGACATCTCCATTTTCAAAGTCGAGATTTAAATCACTATAAGGATAATATTCAGAGTTTAAAAATACTTTGAGATTTTTTAATTTACAGTGATCAAATTCATCAGTTCTTTTTCGTGCACTATTATCCCTAGCTGTTTGGAAACCAAATATAATATATCTAGGCTTCTCCAAACTTGAAGATGTTTTTACTGACCATGTATGTCTTGTGGTATTGGGATATGATGGAAGTTCATGCAGCTCTAAGCTTCTAAATGCAATTTGCAAATTTTTATTTTGCAATAACATCTTTTGTAATTGTAACTTCTCTCCATCTGATGGTATCACATGTGGCATCACCCATTGAATTGAGTTAAGTGTAATTTTAGGAATCAAATCAGCAGTGCCACTGGCTGGAGCACTAGCGGTTGTTAATATACAATTCAAATCATTTTTGGATCTTTTCAACACCAATTCTTGTTTGACATTTACTAATACCTTATTAAAATCCTCGAATACACCCATTAACAGCTCTAATGGTAAACATGTACTAAACTTGCCACCTTTATGGAACTCTTTTAAATTCGTGTCAGAATCAAATGCTACATTTGTCAATTTAGTTGTTTTATTGTAAGAGCTCAATATTTTCATAAGACTAGAAATTCCTGGGTTTCTTACAATGTCTATTTCTTTACCTGCAACTTCGTATCTAATTTCATCAAATAAGAACGCAAATGCATTATTTATAAAATGACCTTTATCATGATTTTCAATTTCTCCCTTAATATACAGATAACTCCTACATGGGAGAGTTAGCAAATCTTGATTATTAATACATATTCGAATTTCATCAGAATTATTTATTGCTAAAGTGTTGTGGGGAACATAGGAGTGATTTGTAATTTTAACCACACTATCGTCGAATTGGGATTTCCCTGTAACGTCTAGAAAATCTTCCATTTTTATTAATAGAAAATTTTAACTTTAGTCCTATTGATTTTAGGAACCTAGCATTTTGTACACTTATAGATAAATTTTTATAAATTCTCATATCTTTTTTATATGACAAGTAATTGTAGTTTCTTCTCCGTTAAAGTCAATTGCCTTGTCATGTTGATCGGCAAATGTAATACTGACAACATCTAAACTTCTCTTATTTACAGGAAAATATATAATATTTCTTGGAACTTCAATAATTTTGTAGCCAGGAGGAGCTTCTGGATAAAAGCTATGTATGGTGTGTGATTTGTTTCCATTTAAATAGGACCCGTTTGCAATATTACATTTTACTCTAATCACATTTACATTATTAATGTTTATTTTATTTGTAGATTCAAACTGAACACCAGGAGTAGATACACCTTTAAATCCTAATAAAATAGACCCTAAACATGGTTTTGTAAAATCAAACACGTGGCTAGAAAGTAATGTCGCTTTCATAGTTTTATTATTAGCTGTAAGGAAAAAGTCTGGGATTTGCTTTTGAATTTCCTTTGCAAGCTCAACTACCTCATATGTTCCTTCAGAAATTTCTATTGTAACTGGAGCATTGTGGTCATAATAGAAAACATCATCACCTTCTCTAATGGTTAATTTGTTGCCTTTAAGTTGATTTAATTTTGGAATAAGCCCTTTGAATAAAAGTTTGGATTTAGTATTAATTAATGCTTCTCCATTTTTATCTACTATAACTTTAAGTTTTCCATTTAATAACTGGTTTAAATCATCAACTGAGATCTCTCCTTTTGGTAATGTAATTTTCTCTACTTTGTAATATGTTAAAGTATTTAGGGGTTTTTTAACATTAAATATGGAATTATAACTTTGAAAATCTACCAATCCAATTACATAATCATCATTTAATTCTATGGGAGGAAAGAATACTGACTTTAGCTCTGGCTCTGTACCCGAAAATGTTATAGTAAATGAATCCATTTTTATAAAGTAATATTTTTTATGAATGATAAACATAAAATTCCACAAATAGAACTATTTAAATCTTGTATTTGATCGGTTGTATAGTAGATTTTATATCCCTCAAAATATTTAATTACTTCTTTTGGAGGTTGGATTCCAAATGGGTCAAAATAAATTACAATATCTTTATTTTTACGATAAGCTGTCCAATGTGTGCCAGATGAACTGTCTAAATTAACTATTCCGCACTCTTTTACTCTTGGTGTTAGATTTTTTAGCTCGTTTTTTAGGTACACCCCCCTGAAGTGAGGCACGTCTTTTGCGGCCTCTAACAGCTGGTAGTTGTCCATCTTTTTTATTAAATTTTAATCCCATTCCCATCTTTGCTTTTGCCTTCATCAAATTTGTCACGGCATAAGCAGCAGCTCTTTCGGCAAGACTTGCGTCCTTGGCCGTTACTCTAGTCCAAGCTAAGTCTGCTAATCTCATGTCTGCTTTGTTCCGAGCAGCGGTATCTGGATTATTCATGTAGAATATGTCATGCTCTTTACAATAAGAGTCTAGTTTATTTTTTGGAGGTACATTTTTAGCTATATTCTCACGTATATTCGTTCCAGGTCCACAGTACCGATATGATGGTATGTGAAGTGGGAATGGAAGGTTATTTATAAGAGTATTCAATAACCCTCGACCCCTGTAAGGCTTTAGGAATAAACCTTTGCCCTTTTTACATGTTTTCTTATTAACATTTTTTACCATTTTTATTATATAAAAAATGTCTTTTATTCAACAAAAACACAAATTTAAAATAGTACATACTAAGGAAAATATACCAAAGAAGTTGGGTCTATTTCCTACCAATATTCGATGTGTTATTTGTGGTCCAAGTGGAAGTGGGAAGACGGTTGTAATTTATAACTTAATTGTAAGAAAGGAAGGATTAAAATTTACAAACTTATATTTAATATCTAAATCTTTAGAACAAGAAAAATATAAAAAAATAATTGACATATTTAGTTTGTGTGATGAAGTGAAATTACACACGTTTACTGACTGTGAAATCACACCAAATGATGTAAAATCACAGTCAGTTGTTGTATTTGATGACATAAATAGTCCAAATATTACACAATTTTTTTCAATGGGTCGACATAAAAATATTAACTGTTTTTACTTGTGTCAATCTTACAGCAAAGTACACAAACATTTACGTGATAATGTAAACTTCCTAATATTATTCAAACAAGATGATTTAAATTTAAAACATGTATATCACAATCATGTTGGTAATGACTTTTCATTTGACCAATTTAAAAATCTCTGTCATCAATGTTGGGATAAAACTAAATATGGCTTTTTCGTGATAGACAAGGAAAGGTCAAAGAATAATGGCAAATATAGATTTATGTTTGACCAATTCTATCAAGAGGATGGTAAGGGTAAATAAATGAAAGACTGGAGTTTTTTTAACATTTGTATTTATTATATATCTACACATACAATTTATGTTTGATCAATTTTATAATGACCAAGCGCAAGAGTATTGATGCCATCTTCCAGAATGAACCTCTTGTCATCGTCAAAGGATAGTACTTTCTTATTCATGGTAAAAGTTTGAAGATAATGATTTGTAGATTTAATTCTTGTCACATTCTCATAGTAATCTTGCCCAGTTGCAAGACAGTTTAAATAATGTTGATGTCTGAGGAGATGTTTAACTGTAGCACCATCGGCTCCTTTAGCTTTCTTCACCTCTAAAACTTGCTTGTCTTCTTCATATAACCATTTTAGAGGAATATAAGAATATAACTTTGGTCTTAAACCACAATATTCATACATAATATGACCATCTAATTCGTCTTTAAACTTGCCTGTGACTTTTTTATTTTTATCAGAGTATAATAAATGGTCTTTACTATATCCAGAGGTATCAAAATAGTGCAAGTCACATTCTATTTCCTTATAAAAGTCCTCTGTAACTATAGAATACATTAAAGAATCTGTATCTGTCATAAGAAATCTTTTGTTCTTAAATTTTGACATATAATTATAATGGAAATCATACATTATTACTTTACTAATATCCAAAATGGTCATTCCCAAATATATTGGTTTATTAAACTTTACAACTAATTTATTTAAATGTATAGCATGTAAATTGTTATCGAACTTTTTGCTACAGTCAAACCTTGGATTAGTGACATATTTTGTTAATAGTGACTCATCCTTGAGATATATATCACGAAACTTTCGTTGATTCATAATTGTTCGACCAAAGAGACTATTATTTAACAATTTGTAAAAGTCTTTTTCGAAATCAGTTTTAGCACATTTGCGTTTTTCAATATTAAAATTAATATAGGGCGCAAGCCATTTAGACTGTCTAAATTTTAAAATTCTATGGTATTTTGTAACAATCAAACCCAATTCCTCATATTTTTGTAATGCTTTATAATGTAAAATATATTTAGTTTTGTCATTTAAATTTGGTATTAATTTGCCATTCATTTTCTCAGGTGCTAATGGATAGTCATTATGTAAATCATGTAAGCTTTTATCATATTTTAAATCAACTTCTAAAATGTATCCAAACTCATCATTTTGATTGTATTTGTAGTCTATCTCATTAGTCCAACGGAATCCATCCACAGGCAGTGGCTCGCACATTGCTGTAGAGTATAGTGAGTTACAGTCTAAATATATTAAATACACACTCTCTTGATTGGGGTCATAGTGTTCACCCATATATCTATTATTGGCTTTAGCGTAACGTGTGGAAATCATACTGACTCCTCCTCTAATCGCACTTTCTATGAACAAATGCATGTCAATATCTTGAAATAGTTGTAATTTTATACCATTCATTCTAAGACAGGCCTCCCATGTTAATCCAGGAAGTGAATACATATGTACGGGGTCCAGTTTGTAATCCTTTAAACACAGGTCTCTAAATGTCTCAAACACATCAGCCAGTAGCAATACATCTGTTTTAAGATATAAATCATGATATTCTTGTAAATTATTTATATTAAAATGGGTCCAGACATTTTTAGCATGTTCGTATTCGTTGGAAGAGATATGTTCTTTAGTTAAAGTACTGTAAAATTTTTCAATTGGAGGTAGAGACTCTGCGAACTTATCTGGTCCCGTCATATATTCATATGGAAATACGCCTTTACGTTGTAGTAGTGGATTTTCTATGAATCTAAATGTATTTAAATTGGAAGCTAATTTGTATAATGGAAGGGACAGAAAGTTATAGGAATCTAAAAATATCAACAGAGAATGATATATATTTTTCCATATCTTTAGCTATACAATTTAATTTATGTTTATTAAACTTTCCCAAGTGTTGCATTATTAAATGTCCATCGTAATTTTTCAAGTTATGGAAGAATATTGGGATTTTCTTTGTTACTTTATAGTTTAAATTACAATCATTGTGGGCAGCTCCACGGTATTGCCCAGAGGAATGGCAATGATCTCTCACCCTATCAAAATATAGGGGCTTTTCACAAATGTGACAGTGTGTTGAGTTTTGGAAAGATACCTCTTGCTCAGGAGTCATAACTAGGGGAATGTATATTGCCATTTGATTTTTAATATAATCATAAGTCTCAAATAGCCTTTCGAAAAACACATCCATAACATTTATACCACTGTACAACTCTTCAGAAATAATTTTTGAATCTTTTACTACGACAAATGCAAAACCCGATGGAATATGTATATTGGAGTTTATAAAGCATTCAAAATCAGCATAAATTATATATGGAGCTTTAATTTGATATTTATAATTTTTAAATTGTAATATATCTTGTTTAGACATTTCCACTCTTTGCGCATCAAAATTCTTACAATATGTTATATGACGTTCTAATTTATCATTGGTGTAAAAATGTTGCAAACACAGCTTGCAAAAATGCTTCTTATTGTTATCTTTTGTACAATGGAACATTAACTTATCAAAATCACGAATTAAACAATAATGTGATTTACGACCTTCTTGTAATAATAATAAATCTACATGGGTATTACTATTCAGTTTGGTTGTTCTTAATGGATATACACATTTCTGGTCTTCAACTCCAAATACATTAACACTTATATTATTTTGTGTTTCAAATTTATCAATATCAGATATTTTTACGGGATATTTTATATTTGTCATATTTAACTGACTTTCATAGGGTACATAATTAGAGACTCTATTAGCATTTTCATTGATACAATTCCTTGGATATAAAGCTGCTAATATCGACCAAAGGAAACATTTATTGTCAAAATTTCTTATATTTAGAACGGCATGTTTTGATTGAATACTCTCTGGTGTGGGGATATATGACTTTGGAGTTAGGGGTTTATACTTGTAAACATGCAGCTGCCAATACTTAGTATGGTCATATATCCAACCACTGCCTTGGGCTTGATATTTGTGAATGGATGCATCAATCTTTAAAAGTGCATTTTTAATTTGAGGCTTTAAATCTCTTTTCTCAATAATTAAGGTAGTAAGACTTCTAAAATCCGCTATACATTCTTTTTCATTAACTAATTTTCCATTTTTATCCATTGAATATTTTATAAATTTAATTCTCCTAACTAAAGTCCATTTTATTGGCAGAGGACAAGACTTGAGAGCATTTTCAAGTTCAGCTCTAATTGATTCACCAACAAATTTTATCATTGTGTATGGACAATTGTTGCAAGAATTGATATGTCTTCTAAAATGGCCAACAACATTTTTCTTACAAAAATTACAAGTCTTGTGACTTTGTAATATATGTGATTTTAAAGCCACATTATTATCACAGATTAAATCACAAACCTTGCACAGTTTCACATTCATTTGATGAATTACCTTGTAGTGGCGAATCAGGTTACTTTTGGTGGAGAGCGACACGGAGCAGTGTTGACATGACGGCTTCATGTTTAGGAATGAGGACTTGGGCTGATGTCACCTCTATTTATAGATTTTCCGAAAATTTCAAAAATTTTAACCAGAAATTGTGAAATTTTCAAAAATTTTTAACCAGGAATTGTGAAATTTTCAAATTTTTTGCTAGAAATTAAAAATTTTCAAACAATTTAATTAGAAATTACTTCAACGGGAGGTCACCCACTCAAGACTTAATCAGTATTTGCCACTAGAGACGAGAAGACTGACCATGAGTCAGGAGCAAGAAGCCTGACCATAGGTCAGGAGCGCGCCATGAGCCGAGTTCGCGTACAAACCTCGCACTGTCAAGTTGATGATTTTGAGAATATACATGTGAATGGATGTGGATTTGAAATAGTAATGAAGTTATACAATGGTATTGAACATTTATATAGGCTTGTATTGGTCGAGAGCTGGATTTTTAAAAAAGTGGTCAAAAAAAGCTCACCATGTTATTCTTATGGGGAAAACGTGCCTAAAGTGATGTCATATTGCTAGTTCGCCTCTACTCTACATTTACACTTGTAAGGGTCAATAAATATAAGAAATAGCTTTTTTAGCTTAATATCGAATATATTTATGGGGAATAAGTAAGAAATAAGGTTTGACAATTTTATAGGGATATTTAGGCAAAAGATCAGGATTTTTGGTTTTAGTGGCCAAAAAATGATCCCATGTTATTTCTTATGGGAAAACGTGCCCCAAGTGACTTTAAACCCGTATATTATATCTACTCCTTATAACTTTAGAACGGATCAATATTAAAAAAAAAAAAACTATTTGCGGCATTGTAATCAGCGTAAAATATTCTTGTTTGGATTAATGGGTTACAATCCTACCTTTACATTTGAAAAAAAAACTTTATATCCAATATGGCGGATCCATATTGGATACAAAGTTTTTTTAGTGCTAGATAAAGATAAGTATACACCACCATTCATTGTTGACTTATTTTCACTTGGTTATGACGGGTGTAATTTTTTCGGCCGCCATCTTGGATCCACCATTTTGAAATGTGATCAATAAGTTTAAATATGAAGGTGGTGTTGTGACCCATTATTTTCAACTGATTTTTTATGCTGAATTCACACATCACCGCAATCCGTTTATCAAGCTTTCTTGATGAAATATTAATATTATCTTTTTTAAAATTTTAATAATTCCAAAACCAAATATGCAAATGAAAAACTGTTTGCGGCATTGAGTTCAGCATACAAAAGTAGTTCAAAATGATGGGTCACAACACCACCTTCATATTTAAATTAATTTGTCACATTTCAAAATGGCGGATCCAAGATGGTGGCCGAAAAAATTACACCCGTCATAACCAGGTGAAAATAGGTTGACAATGAATGGTGGTGTGCACTATTTTAAGATTATGGTCTTAGTTTGAAATGCACAATGTTAAAATGGGCTAAAAATTAAGTTATAAAAAGTCCTTATAACTTTAGAACGGATCAATATTTTTTAAAACTATTTGCAGCATTGTAATCAGCGTAAAATTCTAGTTTGGAATATTTGGTCACACCCCTACCTTTACATTTGAAAAACAACTTTGAATCCAATATGGCGGATCCAAGATGGCGGCCAAAAATTTATACCCAGTCAAAATGAAGTACTTACGACTTTACAATGATCTGACGTGGTCCGAAGTTGGTATCTTAAGAAATGTAGAAAAAAGTAGGGGGGGAACTCATTTAAAACTCACCTTGTATAATTACTTCATTTAGTTTATACGGGGTATTCAAAAAATCTGAAAATAATGTATGTAGAGATTCTTTGGGTCGATAATATGAACATATTAATGCAGAATTTCAACACTGTAGCTCAAATCGTTGAATATTTATGAATGTTTAAAACAACTCATATAGACATAAGCTAAATGGAACATGATAAAACATATGTTTACATGAACATCTTTGCTTATTTTGCCCCAAAGGAACAATTTCGTAAATTACATCTATATCTGCTATGAACACCCTGTATTTAGGGCAAAACTTTAAGTGAGAGGAGGGATTTAATACTAACAATTTAATGAAATATCTATATCAGAATCAGCATGGTACAAGTGGCAGGAGAAAACACATGTTCCACATTAAAATTCAGTTTTTGTCATTTCGGGGTCACGTAATATATGAGTCAGCATAAAATTATATGTTTATTTGTTGTTTTTTCGTGAAAGATTGTGCCACTACTTTCTAATGGTAAGAACTATTTTCAGATATAAAAGTAGTGGGTTATTCAAATCTATCTGTGCAACCTTAGACGAACTACGCCATTTTTATTCTTCGTTTTTTACTAAATAATCTTAAATAGAAAACCTATAAATACCATAAATTATGAAAATTCTCATATCGTTTAAATCATGTATTAAGTTTTACTTTTCTTTATACTCTAATTCGCAGAAAACATTTACAGTTCAACGCAAAATTGTTTGGTTGTTTTTTTCTTATTGGTGTGTAACACTTAAAAATCTTAATTTTCTCTAGGTGAACCCCAAATACGTGAAGCAGTATAGACAAGTACCAGAGAGATATCCAGATCTTCAACAGTCCATGAGTATTTTGGAGGTGCCTCTGAAGGCACACCACTTTGTGCCTGGGGGTCGACTGAAGGTGTGATTTAGTTGTTAAAACATCTCTCCTTCTTTGTCACATTTCATATAGAAAAGCGCAAGTAAAGTATTTCGTTACCCACATTAATTTTGCATTGCTTTGATAATTTCAACAGAAAGAGTATCCATACGGAGTAGAATCTTAAGGTAATAGAGCTAAAATACGTTAAAAAAGATAGAAAGTACAACTAAATGAAATGTCATAAAACTCAATACTATTTGAAATTCCTAATTAAAGGATACAAATTCCACGCTAAACTTTAAAGTTACAGTCTTATGTTTTAAAAATTGGTTCGAAAAATGTTGACACTAATGTCAATATAAAATGTATATTATATGAACAACTATAACGGGAGGTTAGGGGTTAAAATGTTTAGTATGTGGAAGCCAGTCTTGGGATAAAATATTAAATGTTATCGATTAAATGTATAAGTAATGGTTAACCTATGCTATGATAAACATTTCACAACATTTCAATGTAATATTTTCTTCAAATCCAAATTTTTGGTTGTGTTGGGATGAATTTAATACATATTGAACTTATTCAGGTAAGGTGTACAGCAAGTTTGTACGATCTTTACTGGCAAACCACGGAGAAGGGAGCAGATGAAGAAGGAAGACCGACAGACAAGATGGCGGCTGATAAGGCTTATAACGAGGTCAAGGCAAACTGGGATGATTATGAGGACGATGAATATGGTGATCAAAACAACTTCATTATAGGAGGTGGGTTTAATAATTTACGATACTTAACCCATTTACTACGCAGTTATTATTGATAATTACGCAGCAATTGCTATCTTACTGTTTTCCATTCAACTATTTTAGAATAATTATAATAGCCAATAAAATTATATTATGACAATAAAATTAGCCATAATAGCTATCAAAATACATTTGTCTTCATAGGTTAATATTTTTATTGTTGCTTAAGGCTGTTTATTGTTAACTAATTCTAGTATACAATATATTTATATAGCTATAAATATATTTATTAATATATTTATTAAGAGCTCCTGATACGTATTTAAGTATAGATGTACACATTATTTATAAACAGTGTGCACATGGTTTTGACCAATGGACAGTAACCAAAACATATTTCCAGCTGGTAAGAGCTCTTCCCTCGAGCACGGACTTGCAGTCCATTCTATTCTTACCCTAATAATGTATTCGTGTATTTATTAAGATGAATAAAGTGATTTTTTGATTTGATTAGATTTGATTATTTGAATGGTTCTTACATATTTGGCGTTTACTCTCATATATATATTGGACTGCATTAGAGTTGCATGTATAATTTGAAAGGTAACTCTTAAGCAACAGGAATAATTTAATGCTACTGTATGCTTTAACTATAGAAAAAATCAGTGATAGGGAATGGAACACAAATCAAAATGTCAATCTTGAAAGTATTATAGGTAAATTAAAAGATGTAAGATCTCAAAGAGTCATTGCTTTTAAGAAAGCATCCTTAGTTTGAGTATAAAACGCAATGACTACGAATTAATGCAGGATGGTTCATGAAAGTATACTTTTAATGGAAATTTACCTGTATTATTTTGAGTTCCCATTATTATTGAGATAAAAGTATGCCAGTTGTGTTGACAAATTTCTATGGAACAAGAAAAATATAATTAAATATAGACCGACTGTAGTGCTACGGTTAGCATAAGTTCTGGCATCCACCACTAGGAGCGCGGTGTAGTTACGTAGGGCGTGCCATAATAACACGGTACTCACAGCGGTGGACACCAGAACTTGTGCTAACCGCAGCAATGCTGTCGGCTTATGTATTTCATTATATTTTTCTATGCTATCACTATTTGATAGAGTATCAATACTACTGTTTGAGGAAATTTTTTAAGAATCTGTAGTCAGTTAACTGCACTGTTTAATTATTTCTTACTTTTCAGCATTTCCAACACCGCCAAGTGACAATGATCTCAGAAACTCTGCTCCTTTTGTGTCTTCCACTTTTGTCTTGATTGCCATTGCATTGCTGCGGTTATAAGTCTACAATTTTAGAATTCAACATAAAGAATCCTTCTTCATTTTATGCAAAATCGCTTGAATGCAGCTAACGTAGAATCTATCGAATGGAAAATAAATTGTGGTGTAAAGCACTCAAGCGAATTGCTTTTGGTTTCTAACATAACATTACAGCAATAAACTGATAATTGAAATCATTAATGCTTAAATATTTTAGTACTCGGGTACATTGAACGCAAAACTAGTGATGAAATAAAAATTGCTAAGTAAGTGCATTATAAAGTGAATAAAGATGTAAAGATGCTTTTGTACTCAAATCTTAAAACCGAATGTACATTCTAGTTATTAAAGTATATTTTTAATACTCATGTAAAAATACGATCTTTAGTTGTATACCCTTTAAAATACCAAATAGAGCCTTTTACATTTTTTTACAATATTCTTCCAAAAAAAGATTAATTTCCTAATTAAGACAAATTATTAAATAAAGAAAAATTATTTTCTTTATTTTTAAATTACGATTTTGACTTTATTGAAAGCAATAATCAGTTAATAATGTAATAATTATTTACATTATATATTCGTACACTTCTTTACCCGTTGAATGGGAATAATAACCTAATACCTGAAAAGTCTTCCTACATTGTTCATACATATCTAGACTATGTCATCCTGTAGTTCACATTCACAAAAAGAAGAATACCTATCATGATTCATTACATAAATATATATTTTTTAGATACTCGCATAGAATATGAGGCAGAAAGTATTACCTAAATAAATTTATATTTTGAAAACAGATTAAATTTATATTTTCAAGACGAAATTAAATTTTCATACATATTTTTCCTTTCTTTTCTTATACAAAAACTAAATTACAAGTGTTTAATTTCCTGTATATATGTAAATGGCTCAGTAATTTCTTTAATGACGAGTTGAGGAATTGTAAAAATAAAAGATTGTATAAAATAAAAGTTAGTGGCCAAATTGTCGTTGACGCTTAACATATCTGTGGTGTTAGCAGATGTAGATTTTGTAACTGGCAGTTAGATTAGTGTTGTTTGAAATTTCAAACGAAAGGTTGTGGTTACCTTCATTGTAACTGTGTTGAGCGGAATAAAGTGTCTTGATATGACTTTTTTTGCCTCTGATTTCTCCTAACTTTGGGTAGTTTTAAAAGATTTTTTTAACAAAACTTTACAATTGAGTAGACATACAACCAGTACTTAGTAGTACTGGTAATGTACAAGTAAGTTTTGTGTAAAACGTGGATTTTGTGCAAATGTCCTAAGAAGGTTGATGACTAAGATCCTAAGATCCTAAGATGGTTGAGCTATATGGTATATTTATCACAAATTCAGAATAGCAGGATTTTAACAGTTCTTAAATCATCATTTACAATCGATACTATTTAGAAGCCTTAGTAGCTTTTTACTGTGGCCCTTGCATTTAGGCATTTACTAAATTAACACAAAATATGTTTATAAACTCTTGTTTTAATAAAAGTTCATAAAATAAAAAATCTAAAAATGTATTTCAGTTTGTATGAGCTATGCCCCTAGTGCTTTAAAAGCAACACCTGCAGGTATTGGCTGTTAGTTCTATAGACATTTTATGTAAATCGTGTAAACAAAAACAATATCAATTCTATCCTGTGATTCTGAAATTACTTGAAGTTATAGGTATAAACCAACTGTTAAAAACTATGTATTTTTAACAAGGTTGGAATGGAAATTATTATAAAGGAATAAAAGTGTTCTAGATCAATTGTTCGTGATGTTTCATAATGACATCCTAACCATTGTACATAGTGGAATTGAAAATTGTGTAACTACTAAAATTACAACTGTAATATATTTATTTAATTAAATTGTAATAGTCTACATAAGTACAAATTGATAAGTACGCTAGACAAATCTAGTGTTTGAACTTAAAGTATATTAAAAATTGCAACCTACTACAACGAAAAACATTTTAGTTATTACGTTTAAGAACTAACTTGATTTTTATCAACAATATTGTTTCCAAATTTATAATGTAAAATTAACACAGTACAGCCAGTGTATGTGAATAAAGTATTCATTTTAATTTTCTAAGGAATTTATTATTGATTATGCAGTTGTTTATTTTAAAACATGTTAAATAAATGCAAATCGTATCAAAACATTTAAATACTTTTTATATTTATAAACACTGACAACAAACCATTGCCATTAAAATAAAATTCAAACGATGATTTCTATTTGAAGAGAAGAAGGTTGTTTTCCTGAGACGACAAAAAGAAAGCTTTGTCCTCCTTAAACTTCCAGCAGTAAAGAAATTCTTTCAGTTTACTTTTCTGATCTACTTATTTATTGTTTGGTATAATAAAAAATGTCTGAAAACATCCTTTGAAAAGAGATTTCGTATTTTAATTTATAATTATGAAACTGTTAGTTATTAAATTTGAAAAATATTATTACAAATATTTTGTTGCTTATAATATTTAAACCTAATTACTTTAAACATAGTTTTAATGTTATATAGAACAAAATTTTGGATAGCCCTAAAGTAAAGCAGGAGTTATTGGAAAGTATTGGCTCCCCGTTTCAAATATCCATTAAACATAGGTAAAATAGTTTTTTGTTGCATAATTATATTAACACTTACTTTTTATCACCTCACAAAGTCTTTTTCCTTAATTGTTACGGAATATAAAATTTTTAAACAATTTCTTAGTTACATTAATGATGAATTTTGTAATGTAACGCTTTAATAAATAAGTTTTATTATTGCTTATTTAGATACTACTTGTATCCAAATATACAAAAGAATTCAATCTTTCAATGATTCTAACAGAGACAATGTATTATTTTAAAACCATTTTATGATACAAGTGCTTATAGCTGTGTGTGTAGATCCCAGTTTTATAGCTGTTCTGTAAAGTACAAGAACCATATATGAAACAACAAGAAGAAACTACACAAAGTGGTTACTTCACTAAAGGTAAGGATGCCGACGTTGAAGTGTCTAACGGCAGGTTTCACTCACGGCTCTTCTAAATTATGCACAAGGTTATTGCCTCGTGTGTAGAGCACAAGAATAGTGTATCCTTTCCGTCGATAGTTCTGCTTTATTTACTAAAACGTTTTCTGATTGTTTCCTTTGTTTGGAAATGCACTCCAATTTAATGTGTTAGTACGTTTTATGCCATTTATTTAAGTTTTTGGGGACAATACAAACGTTTTGTTATTTTCTAAAGTTACTTACTTGCTCTTACTGCCAGGGCCACGCACAGTCGCACATCTATGGCCATATTTTACTAGACCAACAACACACTACCATCCTTCTAGATCTTCTGCAGATTCCTCTGTTGCTTATATCCGCTCAATTTATCCCTTCATTTGTTTCCACAATGTTGTGCCGCCCCTGTTAGTCTTATTCATTCAGGGTTCTTCATTATAACTAGTTTATTATAGTTAAATAATAATAGATGAAAATTAGAATTATCTTCCTCTCTTTGTAAAACAAGCCAAGTCCATCTAACACTCGAAATATTCACAAATTACACCAGGATCTTTATGTAATTCCATTAAATGTTATGCTCGAAAGAAATTTAATTAAAAACAGTTAGCATCATAAAATGCTACCTAGTGCACCCAAAAAACATCTGGGTCTAGAGTTATCCTTTATTGTAGTTAAACCAGCAACATTTCAGCTTAGAAACACCTTTACGTTGCAGTTGACGCAAACGGGTCGCCGGAAGACTGTCCCCCGGAAAGCTACCCCCCCCCCCAAGCAGGTTCCTGCGTCATATTGACGTCAGAGACCGGGGGTGGCAGTTTTCCAGTCACGGACACTCAAATTTAGTTGTCAAACAGTTCTAATCTAACCCTAACCTAACCAACCAAACTTGCTGTAACATTTCGAAAATCTGTTTTAAATTCACCTTTTCTATTATCCAACGGAATTACTCGAATTAAAATTACATAGCATGATTTGTCAAGGGGGGGGGGTAGTATTCCAGTCGCGGACACGGCTTCCATATTGGTTAGTTAGCAGATTTTGTGATGTCACGTTTCACCTGGGGGTGGTAGTTTTCCGGGGGATAGTATTCCGCATCCCCACGCAAACCTATCCAATTCATTGTAAAATATAAGATTAAATAAATTTCAACAATTTAACGTACTCTAAAACGAAAAAAAATATGTTTACTAGGTTTTACTATTGAATTAAACTATAACTGATATCCTAATGCTGCTAAACTGTAATCAAACCAATTTTGGAAGTAAAACTACATTGATTAAATACTTATTGTGTTCAGAAATGTATATGGTCACACAAGAGTCAAGTATTGTCTAAACCTCAGAGGCTCGTCTGTGTTTCACACCGTAAGATCAAAGCAGACCCAGTCAAACAGTGTCTGTTGTAAAGGCCTGACTTGTTCAATAAAGAGATGACCACATCCCTCTACTGCATGTCATTGGACTTGTCTCTTTGATTCAAAAAATGTATTACATTCTACATTTAATGTTTTTGAATATTAGTTTCAATCATGTGAGTCGTTAGAAGTGATTTTAAAGAAAGTAGATTTAACTTTCTCTATCTACTTTTGAATTTTTACCAAAGTTCGAAATGGAACATCAAGATTTCGAGACAACTTACTATCTGGTATCTGATCTCACTTGAGGACGGGATCAGATTTCAGGTTCCGAAACGTTGGGTAAATTTGTTGAAACTTTAACTTTGTTACAGGACAGGAAGATCCTATTTTTTTATAAAATCTCGTAATCACCCGAGATAAGATACCAGATCCTAAAGCGGCGTTAAACACTGTTTATCTAATCATCAAGGAAAAAGTCTTTAATAATTCCTTAAAAACAAAATAGGCCATTATATCCTACCGGTTCGGTTGAAATTTATTTTAAATTCAACGGGTTCCCTAAATAGTTTACATATAACTATTGTCGGGACCACATAAGTTTGCAGTTGAGGGAGGAGCCTATTTACCATATGGTTCTGAATGAACCAATGAGAACGGTGCGGTGTTGCCAAATCTAATAATACCAGCTGATTTGAAAATATTGCTTTTATATTTTAATTAGTGTTGTCAATGGGCGATGTGGCAACGTCGCACTAGCCTTGTCTTGTGATTGGCTGCCACCAACTGCAAACTTACGTGGTCCCGACAATAAGTGTATATGGAATTAAATAACTAAATATACAACTAGTTTATAAAATTGTAAAGGAGATTTTCACGCAACCCAAGTTACAATTACCATCAGACACAAAACCAGCTGATGTGTTGGTATCCCTGTGTTCTTTATTTCATTGCCAATCAGCTGATATGCATTGTTGCCTGGTTATCTATAAGGATTAGTGTTGTTTGGAATTCACTATAAATAAGAATCAACATGGTATTATTTCAAGCTCAAAGGGTATGTATGCCATTGTAGAAGAATACATTAAAAAGAAAATAATTGGTTTTATACCAAGAATTAAAATTAAATTTCCAGGTGTGATTCTAGTACCCCAAACAATTCGTATTGTCAACAATTCAAGGAAACCGAATCTATTGACAAAAAAGTTGACTTACAATACCTACTTTATACCTACTTTCGCTTGTGAAGACTTCATGTTGAGTCTTATTAAATAAACTCACAATAATACTAAACCTAGTAGAAAACTATGCAACAATGCATATCAGACCATTGACAGCAAGTACAGAAGACAGGGATACAAATATATGAGATTTCTTTCATCAAACACATTCGTATAGTACTTTTAGTTTGGGTTGCGTTTAAAAAAAAAACACCTTAAGGCTTCTTGGTAATATAGGCATAAACATTACAGATACTCAACTTAGTTTACATGAAGGCTACTGAACACAACGAATATAGATCGAGTGTTAAAGCGTGGGTAGGTTGATCCCAATTTATATGCAAATACCTAACAAAGGCTTTGTTTTAAAACAAAACTGAGAATAAAAGTTTGGACGTGGACGATGAGGATTGGCAGTAACAATGTAACGTAGGTTCTGTTTCAAACGCAGATATTTCTTTTAATTTTTTTTCTTCAAACACAATAAATAAACTTATTTATACTAGTGTATTTAAAGTTAGAAGTTTTTCCACCGGACAAGACACAGCCTCCTCCTAATTCACCGAAGATAAGTAATTTCGATTCGGATATTTGTATATTATCTGAGAGTCAGGAATTGTATCTGACTATAGCTTAAGGTAAATCAAACTGTGTTACATTTAAAATTGATTTCACCACACTATGATGTTTTTAGCTGTTTTACACACGTTAATTGGTGGCTGAAAGTTGCGTTTTGCTGGCCATGCCAGCCCGCTGTCATCGTCAATTGGGGACCGAGCAGGTTTTTACATCCCTAGGGCCGCAAAATCAACTGTTTACCTAAAACAATAATGTTTATTTAATGCATAAGCTGTATCCATAGCATTGCAATAGTCTTGTTTTTTTTGTCATCGCTGCTTAGCAACTGTTTATTATTATTTTAGCTCATTCCTCAAATTATTTCTTCACATAACCTCAAAGTTGTAGGTAGTTGTGTTGACTGTAGGCAGTAGGCATTATTATTTTGGTGAATAGTGGTAATAGGGTATAGCGTGTGAAAAAGAGTGTTCGTAGCTCGGACCGAAACGTTTTTCGGCCCTAGGTACGAAATATACTATTACAATTTGTTGTAACGCAAGGTTGCTTTCAATGAATACACTTAAAGTAGTAAAAGGAAGGATACCTACGATGGGGTGTCTTCTGCTGGTTTCACTTACGATTCTCTTTCAATATGCAGGTGGTTTTCCTGCATAAATACATTATATATACCTTGAATTTACCTTGTGAATATAAGAATATTACAACGTCACAACTGTAGAGGTTTCATTATACTTTATACAAAATCTCTTTCCTTTATACTTGCAGAACAATAAAAATACCTGAGCTTTACAAGCTTTCTACTTATTTTTACCGTAAAACTAAGACTTGGTCGTACTTATTATTTGATTTTGATTTTCCTATGTATTTAAATGTTTATTCTGATTTTTTTTCACCATACTTGTGGTGTGAATTGTACTCAAATATATTTACTCACTTGTATAAATAATGTACACATAATTATTCCATGGTTTGTTTAATGAATAATTTTTTGAAAGAAATATTTTAAAGCACGATGAAAATATTCGTTTCCTGGAGACTTCTATGTAAGGATGTTTAAAAATCCAACTGAGTACAAGGCTTAACATGTAATTTAGAAGTGTCATGGAAAATTAAGTTGCAAGAACTCCCTTCGCTCGCTCTGAAGTTCGCCTGTGACAGGGTGAGATTAAGAGCTGAAAAAGAGTTTTCAACGCTCAATGAATTTAATGAGTTTTATATCCTCTGCTGTGCACTGCAAATTACTGTGAAGATCTATGAAGAAAAAACTAATTCACTATTTCATGTACAAAATGTTGGTTTTATCCTATGGTAAAGCAAACAGAACACTATCTGCTTTAATACATCCCTTAATTCGTCTGAATATAAATTAGAATACTGTTGGTATACAAGGGGATCAACAAGGAGGCCACCATTGGGATATTGGAAACTGTAAGAATTAGAGAAAACTTGAAATTAGGGACAATCCCTTATATAAAAAAATATATGAATTTGGTTTATTAAAATTCAGCCTCCATTTTCCAACATGGCGGCCAACTTTAAAATGTCTAATGAAACACCCTATATTTCATCATATTTTTGGATAAAAAATTTAATTGAAAACTTTTTTATTAATTTAATTTTTTCTATAAAGCTACTCGTTTAGGAGTTAAAGCATGAGGAAAAATTACTTCTGGTGTACATTTTTCATCATGTACTGTAGCTTCTAAACGAGAAAGTTTAGATCGAAAATGCGAAGAGTTAATAATTAAGTCTTAAAACTGCATAAAAAATTCCCATAAAATACAAAGTTTTCCACTTTTCAAGTTTGCCGCCAATTTAAAAAAATGGTGGTCATTTGTTAAATAATAAAATAGATATTTTTACGTACTTTTTGCATTTTTGCTCTAAACGTACTCGTTTAGGAGCTACTTGATACAAATGTACGCTAGAAGCCTTTTTTAGGCTTTAACTCCAAAACGAGTAGCTCTAAAAAAAATGAAAGAATAAACAAGTTTTTAAATTATATTTTCTATCCGAAAACATGATAAAATATAGAGTGTTCCTTAAGAAATTTCAAAGAAGGCCACGTTGGAAAATGGTGGCTGAATTTTGATAATTTAAATTCATATTTCTTACTACTACAAAAAATAAAGGAATGTCCTCCACTTAAAGTTTTCTCTAAATATCCCAAAATCTAAATATCGTTTCCGATATCCCATTGGTGGCCTTCTTTAGTTGAAACTCGACCAAAAATAATATGTAATGCACAGCATTCTCTATTTTCAACCCACACTGTAAATAAAATATGTGATTTAAATTTCTTCCATTTGTTTTGATTTTATGATTACTAGTGTACATGTTGCTCGAATTCAAGCAATTGCAAAAATTACAGGAGTTATTTCAAAATGAATAACAGTCATATTTACAATGAGTTTAAAAGAGTAAACTCAAAAATTACCGGTGTGTAGCTCAGACCATGTTTATCTTCGTTATTGATAAACCTAAAGCATTCCGGCCGGTTTTCTCCTTTTTAAAATGCCTCGCTATACAGACAACACAGGTCATTGATAGAGGGTCAAATGAGAACGAAAAGTGGGTTTGGGGTAGTGTTAGGGCGCATTTGTAACCTAATAGTTAAGATTGTCCAGGGTCAGGTGCTGACTGTGATGAGTTAAGCCTATTACGCATAGCCCCGTTACGCACCACTGTTCTGTAGCTGCGGTCGTTATCACGATTACACCTCCTGTCTATATGTGTCGTTGTCGTCGCATCGGAGGCATTTAAAAGAATAAAACAACAAATAAACAAATTAAAGCTACACAAAACAACGATAAATGTACAAATTTAAGTCACAATCATGCTAACACGATCCGTCATAGCGACACAAAACAACGATAAATACACAAATTTGAGACCCAACCATACTAACACGATCCGTTTTGGGGGTTATGTTTACACAAACTCAAATAGTAAATAAATGTACTCAATGCGTTTCATTGAGTTGAAAAATAATTAACAGCAATTAAACTATACAGCTGATCAAAATGTAAACAATTATGTTCTTCATAAGGATAACATGGGAACATTCAAAGCCACTGGGGCAGAGCCCAAGGGACTTTTTCAAAAATGTAAGGCCAGTTTGCAAATCTACGCGGCACCCTCTTTCCAATGAGACGTCAATGGATAAAATCGGTTAAGAAATGGCGGAGGAGTTCAACCGACAAAGTTTCATGTAGCGTATTAATTATATAGATATTTCATTGTTATTTTGTCACCAGCATGGCAACCCATAAGGCCGATGTAAATGTTTTTGTTATTTTTTGCCTATTTTAATTTTTAAGGATTCTGCTCATCTACAGGAAAATATCTTTCCAACATGCGTAGATTTTCCCTGCAATGCAAACGAACTGAGAAAAAAAATTAAAAAATACTTGCTTGCCTATCAATATATAGATTCTACGTGTATCAATAAAACTAAACAACATATCTAAATTGATCGTTCTATTTCATGACTTACAAGATTATAAATATCTCGCAAGCAGCCCACGTGTTTAAACGTTTTTGTTAGAAAGCCGTCCACTTACTGATCATAGAATGGAAATATAAATTTTTCAGTTCAAAAGACACACTGGATAATAAGATATTTACGTTCCTCACAAAGCGCCCGGTCCAGTGACATGTACCACAGGTAGGTGAATGTGGCCCTCACCTCTTTATTGGACAAGTCAGGCCTTTACAACAGACACTGTTTGACTGGGTCTGCTTTGATCTTACGGTGTGAAACACAGATGAGCCTTTGACGCATAGACAATTAATACTTGAATCTTGAAAGTGTATTTGCATTTTAGACCAGTCCTTGAGGCCTTAATTATCCTGGAATTTGTTATAAAAATGAATGCAAAATAGAAATAATCTATGCACTTTAAAATCTTCAACCTATTCATTTAGTGGATGCACATTAGTTTTGAGAAACATGTTTTGAAAAGTGCAATGTTAATAACACAACACTAAAAAAGTCTGAAATATTACTGATATTATCGGTTCACAGGTAGGTTCCAAGTAATAAGCTACTCTTTAGTGTTTGATTAAGGGAGGTTTAAAATTAAGGTAAATATGTTATATGTTTACTACTTGAAAGCTATTAATGGGTAAATTATGATTTACACGGTGTTGAAATAATATAATAACTTACATAAACTTGAACTACATGAACCATTACTACAGATTTTGACAAAAAGGGACATTTCTTAAATGCTAAATTTATTCCAGGATACCCATTGATATGGTTTGCCAGCAAAATTATCATTTTAGTAACATATTTTATTTGCTGCAAAGTTGGGGAATAAAACCTATGATTTTGATCTAAAAAGAAACAACTTCCAGAAACTGTATGAATTACTAATGCAAGCTTATGTCAAACATTACTCAGCTTTTCTCACTCATATTTTGAAACTGAATACATATATGAATATAAAGGGCATCCTTTATAACCCAAACACAAAGGATTCTTGGGACAGGTTTGCCAACAACGTTGCATCAGAGCCGCAAAGTTACTAACTTTTGTACTCAGATTTCTGCAGCTGTATGACACTGACACAGTAGGGAATGTAATATTTCTTGGCATTCAAATCGGATATGGTAATGTGAGAGAAAAGAATTACGTAGATAAATAAGACTATGTTTGTCAGAGTTTGTTTTCATGGTGTATCTTAAATAAAGTTTGGTGCTACTAAGATTATATTTGTAATATTATACCTGAACCGAGTCCAATAATAACAATACTCAAGCTAAAACGACAAGTAGTTGTGAAAATACATTACATTGCAATGAAAATACTAGTTTCTTGTTTCTCTATGTGAGTTTGTCAAAGAGGCAAACGGTTAGAGATTCTGAGGCAGGGACTCATAAGGGACCTGAAATATGCAATAGTTATCGGCTTTTACATCGAAGGAAGCCTATACTAATCTGTCATTGACTGATCCACTTTTTACATAAATATATTTTTAAAAGTGAGGATTAAAAAGATTCATCGAAAATCAACAATTTACAGGATTCGAAATTTGGTTACCTTTAATTTGTTCCAGTAATTTAATCTACATGTGACGAATACACTAAAAACCCCAGCAGCAGCAATCCTGCAAACTATATGAATTTCCGTATGTCCGGTTGGATTTCCACTAAAGTATTTACTTTAAATTGTCATTTTTATTTTATATATAAATAACATGAATTTGAATGAGTACGTTATTTAGATTTGATCCGATAGGAACTATATGGTACCAAGGTGTGTCTTTTATTGAAGTGTACATAGCTTCAAATGCAGCAAGTTTGCAAAATTGTATCAAATATAAACAAGCAAACTAAAACAGTTTAATTTTTATCTAAAAGAATAACATAAGAATATTGATTTACACTATTTAGGTATTTTCACCGTAGCCATCAGCCAAACAACATTGCTTCCCTGTACTAAATTTTATTTTAAGCTCAAAATAATGGTTTAGAAATAAATTGTAAAATTTTAAAACTCCGTTCCCATAGTTTGATCATGCTGGTTTCCGAACGTGTACGAAAAATCGTAGGTTTACCCGTTTGTACAAAATTTAATCAAAAGCGGTTTATTTTTTCTCGAGTTATTGGGCTAACGGACACATACGGTGTTTTTTGTCTCTTCGGACCTCAAAACTATATTTACTATCATAATATATAGTTATTTGTGCAACTAGTGAGAAAAGTGAGCAATTGACTCACTCGAGAGAAATCCTTACTCACGAGCCGTAGGCGAGTGAGGAATGGTTTCTCGAGTGAGGCAATTGTACTTTGAACTCGAGTTGCACATTATACTTTTCCTACAGTTACCATAAAACAGATAAATTTGTGAAGAAACATAACCTTTTTTTACACAGAAGTGAACTTTTAATATAACATTTAATGTGAAGTGACAAATACAACAGTACAACAGCTGACCAGCTGATTTACAGCCAGTGCTGCCAACGTATTTCGCGCGCATACGACGTTGCCTGCATGTTACGCGCTCACTATTTCGTGCCTTCACGTTGCAAATCTTGAGTGAGACAAAGTAATTAGAGTGAGACAATGTTAACATTGTCTCACTGATGAGTGAATTGGCCACTTTGCTTTCTCAAATCAGTGAGAGAACATGTACATTGTTAGGTAACTGTAGGAAAAATATATTCTACTTTTTATTTTTGTAAAAAAACCTTGCAATCCACTTTTGTTCAGCTTAATAAAGTAATTCGAAATGATGGGTTACAACACCCCCTTCATATTTAAAATCATTTATCACATTTCAAAATGGCGGATCCAAGATGGCGGCCGAAAAAAATACATGTGTCATAACCAAGTGAACATAGGTCAACAATGATTGGTAGTGTATACTTATCTTTATCTACCACTATTTTGCGATTATGGTCTTAGTTTGCAATTGCACAATGTTAAAATGGGCTAAAAATAAAGTTGTAAAAAGGCCTCATAACTTTAGAATGGATCAAAGATTTTTAAAAACGGTTTGTGGCATTGTAATGAGGGTAAAAATCTAGTTCGAAACAATGGGTCACAACTCCACCTTTACTTTTGAAAAAAGTATTTTTCATCCAATATGGTGGATCCAAGATGGCGGCCGGAAATGACCACCTTATCAAAATGAAGTACTTACTACCCAACAATGTTTGGAAGTGGTCTGGGATTGATATTTGAAAAAATGTAGAAAAAAGCTTAGGGGGGGACAATTAAAACTCACCCTGTATATCTAAATCAAACCATCCACACTAAAAACTTCGTTTATATTCTGCTTTTTTTTCTTCTACTGTATTTTGATTATTGGACATTGAACTTTTATGTGCTCAGCAATTTCAACATATTTACTCCACTAAACATTTTCAGTTCAATAAAAAAAATTTAGTTGTATATATGGCACATCTACGACAATCATAGTCATACTGCAAAATGAGCACAAAATAACGACACAATAATATCACCAAACAAAAAATTCATTTCGGGGATTTTTAGCTTTGGAAATAATAAATTAAATTCACTTTAACCATGATTAAGAACTTACCAAATGAATTACTGTCCATCCGTTCAATAATGTTATTCAGGCCTTTCAAATATAAGGCCGTAATTTAATTATCTTTTGCAAATTGACCTTTTGATAGATTTGCAATTAAAATCGGATCTATGCATTTGCTTTACATTTGGTGTACACCAATATCACATAGATCATCACATAGACACCAGTGTAATTATTAGGTCATTATTAAATACTAAAGACAGATTAAATCGACATTGCATTATGTCTCCCTTAGTATCACAGCACTATTCTTGTAGCTTTTGGTGATAATCATCGGTGATATGTATTTATATTTTATATCTTTGTAGTAATCGATTTTAAGCTACAGACCTGGCCAATCGCCTAAGCCATGGCACAAATATTAAACGCTTAATTTTTTTCTAAATTTTTTTAATTCTATATGATCACTCGCATCATTGATACTTAAGACCTTGGGTAAACTGTTATATATTTAAAATCCGTCAAACGAAATGTTCAGTTAAAGTGGCTTTTATATGACTCTATTTAACGGTGATAGATGAGTAAAATGTAAACATTAGTAGTTAACATATTACATTTTCATAATGTATTATTTACGAAAGAACAACGTGTCCTGAAAATTGCTAATTTACTAAGTAGGAAGGTGTTCTGAGAAAGGTTAAGGTTTAAATACTCTGCTGTTATCATGTTTGGTTGCCACAGCTATGTTAATAAATTATTAATTGAGCTAGACGATTATGAAATACTCTAGTTTAAATCTCTACAATAGTTTGGAAAAGAGGTAATAGACATACGCTAGTTAACAACAACTTTATGCAGAGTGCGCAAAAGTATGGACATTTTTTTTAGGGTTACACCAGCGAAACCAGGAGATGTTTGCTAGGTCTTATCATGCTACGCCCTACGAACAGCACAGTGCCATCGCTCGCATACAAGCCATGGGAAACTCTCTGCCACCTGAAATTGATTTCTTCAACTGTAACACCATATGTTTCAGGAGATTGATCAGCTCGCTTCCACTTGATTAGAGAAGATGACCTATCTCATTAATTTAATCTCTCACTAATTTGTCAAATGCTTTTTATGTTTTGTTGTTCTCGTTGCTCTTTATTGTTATCTTAGTATTTATTGTTACATCATTGTTATTGTTTTTGTTATTTCGTTGTTGTTGTTATTATTATTATTATTATTATTATTGTTATCATTATTACTATATGCACTTTTGTTGTTATTTATACACGTTTGTCATCACTCATCAATTTAATTCAATAGTTGTAACACAAATTGTATCCTGTATGAAATGGTTTGTCCGTCAAATAAATGAAATAAATGAAATGAAAACCAAACTCTGCAACCTACTAATATCATACCTACTAATATTATAAGTGAGAAATATGGCATGAAAATTTACTTTTTCGTTGGTATTTCAATTGTGTCAAAAACACCAAAATGGATTGTTTTGAGGTGACTCAAAAATTGTAAATGTAAAGACCTATAAGTGAAATCTCATTTAAATGCCATTAGTTTAAAAGAATATCGGTGAAAACTAGAGGTTTCTACCCAACCCTTTACAGAATGGCAACCATTTTTATTATTCATCAACCTGAGAGACCCCATATAAAAATATACATCGATTTTCCTTATGTGTAGTACCAGGAAAACCAAACTCAGTATTACCGTAACAAGAAACTAAAAACTACTCTTAGTTCACTATGACAATTTTTCCTGGGAGCCCAAAATAGGGTATTTTGGGGTCAGCTCAAAATGTTTAAATTTACCCCATCAAGGTGACACCTAATTTTAAAGGACATAATTTAAAAAGAATATCGTCAAAAGCCAGAGGTCTCTACCGCAAACCAGTACAAAATGGCAACAGTTTTTAGTTTTCAGGCATTTTTAACATTTTTGAGCTGCCCAATATGCCTCATTTTGGGTTCCCTAGGGAAATTGTGATACCATACTTTTAGCGAATTTCCCATATATGGAATAAGCTATTACCGTAGTACTCATGGTAAGACCTGGACCCAGGACCGATTTACTTTTTCGTTTTGAGGTCCCTAGAGGCCAAAAACACCATCCGTTCAAATTCATATATATATATATATGTGTGTGTGTGTGTCCGTTAGCACGATAACTCAAGCAAAAATGATCCGATTTTGATGAAATTTGGTATAAACGTGTAAACCTACATTAATAATAATAATGTAATGTTCGAATAAATTTTATTCGAACGAGTTCGCGAACCAGCATGATCGGACTATGGGAACAGGGGTTTATGGGGGTTATATGGGGTAAAAATAGGTTTTTTCCCCATTTTTGACCCTAAAAACACAAAATTTCACAATTTCTTTCCAAACCAATTTGTAGAGCTTAAAAAAACAAATAATTTAGTATATTGAAGCATTGTTGTGCACCTAATGGTAACGGAGAAAATTAAAAAAAAATTTAAATTTAAAATTCCAATGTTATTCTTATGGAGAATAATTCAACTGTTGTAGTTTGCTTGTTTATGAACATATTTTGACCGAATTTGGAAAATACATTAATTTCTTACTAAACTGTAAACATTTTAAAACAAAAACACTTTTTTACCCTCCCTGTTGCAGCAAACCTAAGTGCTCGTTAAACTAATTCTATTTAAATTATAATAGGAAATAAATGTGATATATATAAGGAGGCATTTTAGTGTAAATCCAATCAGGCAAATGGAAATTCGCTTAGTCTGCAGGTTTGCTGCGGTGGGGGTATTTTCCATATTATAGAGCTGTTGTGCAGAGTTTGTTTTCCTGGGGTAACCCAATCAAAAGTTAAAAGGGGATGTCCATACTTTTACCCAATTCTGAATACTCTATCCTGAAGAGTACAGACTAGTGAAATCAAGTCTTTACATTTTATTTTATGCTATATTGTATTGTAGACCTGACGTATTTTAATATTCTAAAGGATATGCCAATAATTTCTATTGTCTATACACATAAAAACCTTATTGTGATAATACAAGTGCGTATAAAAAGACATCTTTAACATATTTAAATTTTACTTTCGTTTTTACATTGCAGTTTTAACTTCTAAAACCAAATAAAAATATTAAATATTTATATTGAGATTAAGGTTGTTTGTTAAAGTTATTATAGCTAGTAGTCTGATACAACTTTCACTAAAGTTATGTCCTCTTAAGTATGTATAGTTTTCAAATTACCCTGTCGTTCATAAGCTAAATGACCATAAAGGCTGGATTTTACTCAATATTTTTGTCATTATAAATATTGAAGCTATTCAAATAGGTTTATTAAATAGTTAAATGCATCGCACAGTATTATAATGTGCCTCAAATAGCCCTTGAAGGACTTAAGCGTTGTAGATAAACCTATAAAACCGTTTATGGCTGGAAAGAGATTAAATCTTATACACGCTATTGAATATTTTATGGCACATTAAAGATCCGTAACACTTACTTTATGACTTTGAAGGACTATAATACTAGTTTTTAAATAAAAGGAGGCTCACATTTTCTCTTTAGTAATGTTTAATGTGTTATGGCCTTAACACTGCCAGAAAAAGTCTTGATTTAGTCAACGAAAATCTGTAGACCATAATTTTACATGTTGAGCTAAAATTACATTGGCATAATTGGAACATTTTTATTCAACTTTTAGCTGACTTCCGAATTAGTTAAAAGTTTACTTGTAAAAACATATTTGATAATAACATTATAAACCAATGTTTACCTAATTATTTCACGTATAAATAAATTTCGAAAACAGTTCACAATACTTTAAAGGTGATACATTCTTTAAATATTTGGGAGGTTGTATAAATTAGAAATACTTAACTTAAATATAAGTACGAAAGAACTATGTTTATAGGTGAATCTTATAGAAAATAAGTACATTAGTTAGAAAATGTTTACACTTTTGACATAAACCTTGACATCGTACTTTATATGTATTTCTGGTTTACCACTTCATATTTTAGTTTCATATAACAATAAACACGAAGGTAGCGAAAACTAAGTATATGCATCAAGGTCAAAACTACACGGTATTTTATTTTCCCTCTTAATTTTGTGATGATTTATTTTCTATCGTAGCATAAAATTGTAAAGAGCTTAGTCACATCCCTAAAACCTTATGAGACATCAAAAGCACATCAAAGTCATTAGGGTTAGTAAAACAAAAGATCTTTTTTTATTATATTTTTTTTGTAGACCACAATAACTTTGTTATGTTAAATGTCTTTATCGTTGGAATCAGTTACTTCATGATATGTTCAAACGTAAAAAAAATGTGTTTAATAATCTATAAAATTAAAGTAGCAGATTAATATGTTACCAATGGCTATTTTACATTGATATTTTATATGTGAATGTTTAAATCCTTTACATTCTTTTTCAATAAAAAAGTATTTTTTCTTAAATTAGTCTCAAATAATGTGAACACTGTTTATTTAATACTCACTATCATTTAAATCATAAAATAAATTTAACATTATAACTTGGTGTAGAATTGTACTAAAATTCTGCATGAAAGCTACTGTTTATAAACCTAATAATTTATTTGGTAGAAACACTGTTGCGGTGTAAAGTATGACCGAGCTTGTTGACCATACTGGACTTTGGAGATTATAGTTGCTAAGCCAGGGAATAGAACTATCGATTATTGGACATGTCCAGTAGAATAATAATGAGTGTTAGGAACTGACGAACCATTTATCATCAAACTATGTCAATGTTACTACATCTGATAAAATATTAAACTAAAATAATATTTATGTTATGGTACAGAAGAATAATCAGACTCAAATCTGAGGGTCGTTGGATCGATTCCACGTTATATTATTACCCGAAAGGCATTTGTCATCATGCTATCAATTGTGCTACCTAATAACACACGTTAGATAACAAGGCCATGAAATGGATTCCTAAGTTGTAATGTTTAGCATTTTACTAATTGGTTTACTATTAGTTCAATTATGTCAAAAGATACCATTTACAAATGGAAGTTTGTGTTGAATTTAAATAATAATCAGCTGTATTAACAAGATCATAGAAGCGTTTGGTTTATTTTATTTTTTATTCTGTTCTTGTTTATTTAAGTTTTACTTTATTAGCTTCTAAATTATTCGATTCATAAATACACTTAAAGTGTACAGCGATAATCCTTGCGCATAACTTAGCTTTACGATTAGTAATGTTGAAACGAGTTCTGACAACTAAGTGAATCCAAACCATCAACTGACAACATGTAGACAGATTTACTCCAATTTCTAAGGACAAAAAAATACTTTACCAATAGTACAACTGGACACTAACAATGGACCAAATACATAAATACCAATCATAAATACTACATGAATAAAAGTCTATCATTAGCTCTAAAGATATCCTTGAAGAACTGTTATCAAAGTTTATGTAATTGTTGGTAACGATGAACTTGGCTAAGTTGTAGTAAGAGCTTGCAAACTACTGATACCTCAACACAGACAAAAGTACTAATGGAGCTTCCTCTTCAGTGCCTTCAATCAGTGTTGAAACACCCAGCGAATGTGTTTTCATTGATCATTGCAGCTTTTTCAGATTTTTTATTTTTCTATCTCTTAGCCTGGAATTATTTCCACATTAATTAAGAATGAGTCACGAAGAGGTCGCGGTATTATCACTTCGATAAAATCCATTGCTGAGTGGGGGGGAGGTTACTTACTTTGCCACTAGAGAAACGGAATTTAATTTTGTTTGTGGTAAAAAATTTATTCATTAAAGGCCACAAATGTTAGATTTAAGAGAAAAATAAATAAATATTCCACTATTAAATCGAAACACCAGTTGTTGTGCAAGACTTAAGCATCATATAATGCATTGTTAATAACACGCATGTACTCAGCATTAAACTGAGAGAAAGCCTGCTAAGATGTCAAAAATAAAATGTGTGAGAGTGAAAAGTGAAAGAAACATCAGATTCTAGATTTGGAAACAAAGGTCAAAGGACAAATATATTGGTTTTCCAGAGGTCAATAGACTGACAAAAACCAATGGATATTCCTAATTTATAACTAAATTTATATGTTTTTTTTTTACAAACTAGTGTATTAACATTTCCTGTGGTTTTATGTTGATCGTTTTTACTGAGTCTTCTAAAAGATACTGGTCGTATTTTAGTATAAGACTAGTTTTAATTTTTATGTTGACTCATATCAGCACTATATAACATCTTACGTGTCCTATACATGCATATACATTAATTTATATCGTATTAATCAATTCGTTTTTTTAACAAGAAAATGTTTGAGTTTTTCATAATTTTAAATCTTCCTACAATACAACGGTATTTTCAGCTTGTACAAAAACTTAAAACAATAAACCAAGACTGTAAGCATTGGTTTTAAATCACCTGTGTATTATTTTTGTTAAACCAATAATTGAATCTACACAACAATACTTTAATTAGTCAATCTTTGTTTTAGATCGGTGTTGATAAAAACCAATTGCATCGTCTTCGTTCCTCAACCACTATAAGAAATGGGCTTCAAAACAATATAATCTATGTAATTTAAAATATAAACTGTAGCAATATTTTTAAATTTGATTTTTATGATTCTTTTTTGCAATGGATAATTAAAATTGCAGTAAAATCATTTTAAAAGCATTGCTGGTGAAAGGCAACATAAAAAAATAAAAATATATATACTATTGGTGCATTTTCTATTTCAAATTATATTGAAACCAATGTTAACAGTTCTTTTTGAAGAACCCTAGTCTAAAAATCATTTCTTTTTGGGGCCAAGCACTTCAGAATAACAATTAAATTATAATGATCTATTTTGTTTCGACTCAATAATGCTAAATGGCGACACATTACTGCTTTTGGTAAAAATACTTTGGATTGTATATTTCAGACATATTACAGAAATACTATGTTATTGTAATAACGAATTGTACATAGGACTTAATTTTCTTAGTTTTCATTTTGTATTCTACGTTTTAACAAGCAATTAACGCAACTGTTCATCAAAACACAAAAGATTAAGTTTATCACACGGTTTCATGCGACACGAGTAGTACATTAAACAGAAGTAATGACTCTGTGCTTAACCCTCTGATTGTTGGGATGAATCAACCCCTGCAGATCTTCCACTTGAGTTTAAATGTCTGCACATATCACTTATTGGTTTATTATAGTTGTTTTAGAATTTGATATAACTTATTTTATTAGTTCACTTATTTATTGAGTATAGCGTAGACTAATGTTTGACATGGGTAGGATTAAATGCTCGTGCGTTGTAGTAATTTTTTCACATGAGATTTTAATATGTTGTAAAAAACAATAAATAGCATAATTATATAATAATTACGTTTTTACAACCCTCTAATTCATATTTCACTGAACTGAAAACATTTAGTTGAAATAATTCTTATATATTTTTTACCTGGACTATTAATTTGATTATCGTTACAGAATTCAACGATTTCCATGTACAGTCGTTAAATGTTGAGTAATCATTAGTAATCACGAAATTACGTTGGGAAACATAAATATCATGTGAGCAGTAATTGATCAAAACTGTACGTGATTGTCTGTTACAGAAAGTTAATTTATTACAATTTTGGAAACGCAATCATACTTTTGCTGATGAGTCTAATTACACGTTCTACATTATTAAAAAAAACTACACGGTATGATTATAATTGTATTTTATTGTTTGTTTCCATGTATTACCATTTTGTGATAATTTTTCTCCACGAGGGTGTTTCTATCACGAACAAATATCACCAGAATATTAAAATATAATATTATGATTCAATATTTGAACTTAGATGAAGTGACAACATTATTGGAATGCGTTCCATCAGTATGTTTATTCCTATCAACAAGACTATTATTAGCTAGTCAACAAGATTTTAACTTATAAATATGAAGGGCAGTTACTGTATGAAAGAATAGTCGCCCTTGACATGGTTTCCACATTAAAAATGGGAATGTCAAATATAATGACAGATATAACTAAGCTAATTAATTATTCATGTAATTGCCATTTTCTATCCAAGGCTAACTTTGTTCTAAAACTCATAATACATTACTACTTGCTACAGCTCTTCTTTTTGATTCATGAAATTGATTTCTAAATTGTCTTCTTTATCATCACTGGTCTCTTTCTTGGTTGTAATAATCTTATTGCAAAACCAAAATACTAAGCCTTCACCACAGTTCGTTAGGAAAACGTAACCATTGTGTTGATCGACAAATAAAATGCTTCCTAAATGTACATAAAACATAAAACCCATTTACAAACAACTGTCCTTCTCATCTGTCATAATGAATTGAGCTCAAAGGTCCAGTAGTCTCTAAGTGATGAAATCACAAACATCCATACTTTCCCATTTACTACTAGTAAAACAATTCCAACAAACTCAAGTTAAAAGCCTACAGTTTGATTTTGTGGAATGCCTACTGTGAACGTCTAGGAAAATCTAGATTTTAATCCAGAATTTCTCTTAACATCAGTAGGAATTCTGAACGAATTTCATGCACCCAATGAAATGATAACAAATATAATTTGGTCTAGCAAAGTATACATAACAATATTATAATTTTTATGAATACTTTCTGTAGCTAGTACATCAAAATTCAACTGTTGCTGATGTAGCATAAAATGAATATTAAATAATAATAATAATAATATTATACGTAGTACTGCGAACCAACCTTAGCAGTGGAGACAGATCTGAACAGATGCAGGAGATTTTCTTGAACACAGTTTTAATAAATTTGTAATTATGTTGTAAAACTAAGAAAAAATTATAAATGGTTACTATGGATTTAAGTTTCTTTTAGTGAATTTCTCATAGTCAAAAATATAAAAAAACATAAAATTTTACAATTTCTTTCCAGACTATTTTGTAGAGCTTTAAAAATGAAATAGCTTTGTATTTTGAAGCGTTGTTGTATGCCTAACGGTTACGGAGATGATTAAAAATACTTTAAATTTGAAATTCCCATGATATTCCGTTATTCTTATGAATAATAAATAAACTGTTGCATTTTGGTGTGTTTATGGATAAATATTTTAATCAAATTTGGCAGTTTTGGTTATTTCATACTAAACTATCAACATTTCAATAAAAACACACCCCGATACCTTCCCTGTAGCAGCAAACCTCGGTACGCATTAAAATTATGTTATTTAAATAGGAAATAAATCCGAAAATCTTCAGGGAATATTTTAGTAGGAACCCTGCCAGGTAAATGGAAATTCGCTTAGTCTACAGGTTTGCTGTGTTGGGGGTATTTTAATATTTTAGAGAATTCTTAATGTATTAAAATATGTCGCTTTTAAAAGCATGGAATGAAAGAAAAAACACTAATTGTCGAGTATTTTTTAACTAGAAACAATAGTTATATCAATATACACGATAGATTCTGGCAGCAATTACTAGCAGAATATGCTCTGATGAAGACGCTAATTAATACGTAACTAACACAACCCCAGCTGTTCGTCATTGACATGTAAGCCATCAAATTTAAAATTTGATGGATGATGGAATTGATTTTACCAGATCAAGAGTTGTAATTTTGGACTGCATTGTCTGTACATACATTTTGTATCGTCACTCGAATCACTGTATGGCGATTTCAACCATCATGAATCATCTTCTATTGCTTTCTAAATACTATTAACCCTACAGTTGATCAATAGTCTTTACTTCAAAGACATGGTTAAAAAGCTATCTAAAAAATCCTTTTAATAAAATCGACATTACTTTTAGCAAGCCTGAATACTACACACTTACAGGTTAGCTACATTTACAACGAAATATTTTAAAACGATAAAATGGTTCATTTATTTGTGTTTACCTTGCAGTAGATAAAAATTGATAAATTTTACCAAAAACGTACACAGATACATATATTACAGACAAATTAACAGGCCAATGAAGAAGTAAGAGCTTCCAACCGACTATATGATTTATGGTCCATATGCTGTGCTTATTTCATATTTCACAATGACAATTCCATGTACTCTCCTTGACCTTAGATTTATTAAACTTGCAATACTATTTTTATATTTTATATACCTTTTCACACATTAAATGCTTCAAAGGTTACACTTAAGTATATGGCCTAAGTATTGCTTATATAATAGTAATTAGGTCTGTAAAATCATTGAAGTATAATTTAACCAAATTGTTAATAACTACTGCAGTTCTTTTACAACTGAGGGTAAGATATACATTAGAAGATACCTGGTTATCACAAAAGAGTGCTTTATGTCTAAGTCGCGGGATTGTTCTTGAGCCTATAGTACTTACACAATTTCCCGCATTTACTTAAGTAACTCTGTCGTGCCTCGAAATTCATATTGTGTTTGCAAATAATTTTAATTGTTTTTACAAGACCAGCACCTTAACACAAAAAAAACAAAAAAAAACATTTTTGCAAATATTCCTAAGTACATAATACATTGACCTCTTCGTACGAAGTTTACTTATATACTAGTCTAGTTAAAGCCAAAGCAAAAGTATTAGGCCTATGATATTATACAGTGATATTGATATTTACTTTTGCTACATTTCCTTGTAAAACAAAACATACAATGTATGTCATATTTCCTTTAAAAAAGTTGAGACGACTTATCTTTTATAATTTGCTTGAATAGTCTTCTGAGAATAGATTATTAAATTACTTATACAATTTAATTTACACAAATCTATTTAGGCATGCAACAGAAAAGTGTGAATTTCGACGTTAGCAATGATATATCAATTTTTTTCCTAATTAACATATATTCATCGTATTACGCATTGCATCACATAATATATTTGAATGCACAACAAATACCTATACACACAATACAAATACAATACAATACAAATTCTTATGCTAGCAAAGGTCTAAGCTAATAAGGAACATGATTGTAACTGAACAACTTTTACCTAGAAAATATCAACAAGAAATGACTTCTTATAACAAACAAAGAGAGTGTCAAGGAAATACAGCATGGATATGATTTATCATTTTAAAAATTATAGTTTTTTTTATATTCTTATAATTAATACAGGGTTTAAACTCATTGTTTTTATTTTAGAAACCACAGCATTAAAATGTTTTTAAAACTTTCTACCAACACTTCTGTGTCATCTTTATTTACAACTATATTTTCTAGCAAAGAACTAGGTTTAAGTCACGTAACGGAAAAAGGAGTCAAGAAGGGATTTAACAGCTGTACGTGGAAGTTAAGATCAGGTCGGTAGAAGCTCTAAACTTACATGTACGAGTGTAAAATGTTAAGTCGGAGTACTGTATTTCTAAAAAGAAAAAAAAATCTTGACCACTGTATACGGTAATTAATAAAATATACATTAGACAGAATTTGTACATAATTTAATTGCCTAAAATATCACGTTAATATTATATAAAGCATTATGAAGCCAAATAATCTAGAGACCGTAATTCTATGAAATATAAAGTAAAGACGTTTCATGATATGACACTTGGTAAAAAACAAAATACTAATGTAATAGCTTAGCAAAATAGAAATTTATCTGGAAACTCCCATTTTTCAAGATTTTTAAGTGATAGCTAAAATTGGTTAAGACCAATTTAAACGTAAATAAACTTATAAAGAACCATTATGAGTATAAGTATAATACTTATTTTGCTTCATATGGGAAATCATTTGATGCACTTTTGCCGAAATAAACGTAAACTAAAATATATGTCATAAATATACGGAGTGAGTATTCTAAGCTGTTCTAAACAGATTACAAACGACGGCTAAGGCCTAAAGAGATTAAACAAAAATCTTCCCCACTTATTCCTACCTAAGGAACAACGTAAAAATATTTTCAGCATTTTTTAAATACAGGGTGTTCGAGAAAGTAGCGGTCATGGGTTCGAATATCAGAGTTTTCAAATGTATGTAAACTTAAGTCATGTTATGCATAACTTTTAAGCTCTTGACTAGAAAAAACAATTTAGTGAAAACAGAACTCCTTTATATTTATCCGTTTCAAAACGGCGGCTATTTGTATGGAAAATATTGATATTTACAATACCCTGTATCTTGGAAACCACTAAACTTATTTTCGTTCTGTTTGAAAATTATTAATCCTCGTGCGATCAACTTTAACTTTATATACGATGTTTCAACATTTTAAAAACTTAGTTCAGTTGTCAAATGGTAAGTTGACCCGTGCAAGGAAATAGTTATAGTTGTAAGTTGAATCACGAAACACCTTAATAACGAATAATATAAAAACTTGTGCATGTAGGTCTTTTGGTAAACGTTTTGACTTTAGGTTTAAAACCAACAGATGGACTATAAATGTCCAGATAAGTTAAGGTTCCTGCTCACGCTCCTGGTGGTGTGAACAAAACAATAAATCTCTCTTGGGGAGTTTTATTTGGCTCTCGCCTCCACCCAAAGATACATTTGTGCTGACTGAAAAGGGAAAGATAACCAACTATAAGGCCAATTACGCTATTTATTCCAATGTTAAAGCACGTTCATATTAACACAAGTTCCTTTTAAAATATTTTTGGTTGTACTTTCTATCCTTACTGTGTCTAACCATAAGGAGAATTAGGTAAACTTGTTTCAAACTCTGTTGCATAATTTACATTTCTAAAAGTTTTAAATTTAACATTCTGTATTTTTACTTTATATTGAATAGCCTAAACAAACTCAAACAATAAAAATGAAAAAAAAAACCAACAAACTAATTATTAATTTAAATGTTAGAAACATTTTATGCAATTCAACAACTCTAAAATGTTTTTTTTTAAGTTGATTTAAAAGACCAAACTTGATTTTTGTTAATGCAAAACGACACTAATACTGATTGTCGAAACTCAGATTTGTTCAATGATAAGTGAAAAGTTAGATTGTATGGATCAGAGTTTGAGCGAAATGAAAACTATTGAACATCATTGTTAAAACTTTGCTCGTTGGAATGGATTCGTATTGAACTTTCTAGGCTGTAGGTTGGTATTATGAACCCATGACAACAGTAACAATACCTTCGATGAAATGCTTCTGAAATTGAAATAACGCTAGTTTTGTATTGTTTCAATCATACTATTGTCTTACTATTTTGTACAGGAAAGGATTACTTATATAACCTACGATCCCATAGAGTTTACAATTTAAAATCAACACTAAAACTTTGGTAACAAAAATGTGTAAGGCAAGCTTATTTGGGTTGATGAAAAAAATATTATTTGGTTCTTTTACTAATAACAACGTACTTTTAGCGTGTTTTATCATATCATTGTGCTTGGAAATTCATAAATATCAAACTTAAACTGCAAAACTAATTGATAATTTTGTAGCATTTTAAATTAATGGCATTTAAGCAACTGTGATTGACATTCAAAGTAGCGATGTTATGGTTAATTTCCAGAAATACCAAATATGGTCTGGTATTTCCTTTTGACATGATTAATTTAAAACATATGTATTATGTCATAAAAACGAAAACCATAACGTCTTTCGAATCTTATATAGATGGAGTCATCCTGTTGAAACATTTTACTATTCAATAGAGTCTGTTAGCAAAGATTTAGTTAGCAAGCAGCATAGATCTAACAGTAATAATGGATCATACACCACATATATTATATTAAAATATTATATTTACTGGATTTTATTGGATTTTCAATTCAACGTTCTTGGTCGGATACCAGTGATGCACGTCACACAATTAACAATAAATGACTATTTCCGGGGTTGCGTCCACGTCGATTCCGACAGTTCCAGTCACTGCATCAATCAAAATACGTGTTCTAAGCCTATTTCGGCATTCCAGAGGGTTATCAAATGTGAAATAGTTTTGTTGTGCAATCATCTTGATAGTTAAAATAGTTTCCCTCTCTGCAGAAAACCTGCAGAATAAGCGAATTTTCATTTGTCGGATAGGATTTTCACTAATTTTTTACTTTGGATTGTCAGATAAAAAAAAAAGTTATTTTAACGAGTTTACTTAGGTTTGTTGCTACCGAAAACGTAATAAAGTGTTTTTTTTTATTTTACTAGCTTATGGTGAAATAAATAAATTTGCTAAATTTGATGTGTATACATTCAACAGGCTAACTAAGCCTAGTCAACTTACAATAGCAGTTTGCTGATTCTACATAAGAATAAAATAGGATTTTAAAATACAATTTTTAAATTTTTTTCTGTAACCATTGTCCAACAATGCTGTAATATAAAGAATTTTTCATCTTTTTTCATTTTTCATCTTTGTAAGCTTCTAAATGGTATAGAAAAAAAATAAAATTTTATATTTTGAATGTCAAATGAAGAAAAAAAACTAATTTTACCTTATAAAACCCAGTTTCCAAAGTTCTATCTTGCTGATTCGCGAACTAGTTCGTATAAATGTACGTTTACACGTTTTAACCAATTTATATCAAAAGCGGATTATTTTTACGCGAGGTATCGTTCAAACGATGTATATATATATATACGAATGTTGTTTTTGAACGGATGGTCTCTGGTGACATCGAAACAAAAAAGCAAATCGGTCCAGGGTCCATGTCTTACCACGAGACCTATGGTAATAACCTACTCCCTATATGGAAAATTTGCTTATCATATTTATAGTATATTAATCTATGTCTGAACGAAGTGAAAGTATAGTAAATTGTTATTTAGTGTACCACATATATCACATTTTCTTTACTTTAGTTTTAACCTACTACTGAAGTCATATTTGTATGAACATGTTCCGTTATAACTTTCATTTTACTCATATGAGTCATTAGGTTTAAGTTAAATTACATTTCGTTGAGATTATTCTATAAGATGTTGAAATAATATACCTATCTTAGTTATCTTGTTTAGTGCCATATTAGAAAAGATTTGTCTTGTGTTTGCATCTTTTGCAAAGACCACGTGACCTAATCAACCGAAAGCGGGTCTGTGTTAACTAAACTATCAGTATAATCATATTTGCTCGTCTACTCTCTACATTCACACAGGCAATTCGTTATTATGAAACTTTTATTAAATTAAAAATGTAATAGGATATTATGTTTTGAGCTAATATGTGTTTATGAGTAACATTAATATGAGTATATTCGTATAATATTAAGTATACTTATGGTGGTAATAGTTTCGAAGATATTACCGTATGTATGTCGTACAATTAATAATTTATTCTAGCAGGACAAATTGTCGTTGAATTTTTATTTTGGTTAACATAATTATTACACTTAGATATAAGTTAGTGAGCCAACTAGCCTTTTACTATTTTCTCACCAATTTCACAGCTTATATGGTGGTTTGAATAGGCTATTCTGTAATTTTTGTTACATCTTGTACAATATAGTTTGGAGCAAGTATCTGTCATTAGATTAATTATTAAATAATTGTACTGAACTCAAGTAAGGTTGTTTATTTCAAATTTAATAAAAACTCAATCAAAATATAAAAACAATAACACAAAACATACGTAGAGCAATTACCATATGTTATAAACATATTAACTACTACTGTCATCCCTCCTTCACAAGTCAAATTTATTTGGTGTTCTAATCCTTTCCCCTCGTCTTACAGCAGGAGCTAAGTCATTGTTATGTTCTTCTGACCTGGACGATTGACCTTAATTCACATCATGGGAGATTCTGAATGACTTGTCTCTTCTTAGGAACCAAGAGTTTCTTCGGTATTCTCGTCCATCACCAGTCTGGATTTTGTACGATCGTGGTTAAGGACCAATTGAACAATCTTTGCTCTCAGCCAACACTTTGGTTTGAATCTGAAAAGCACTGGTTCATCGAGTTTAAACTGATCAGGCTCTGTCTTCCTCATATCACCGTATAGCTTCTCTCGCCTTTTAATTTTTTCTAGCTGTTTTGAAACATTCTTTATGACCGTCGGAATAAGGTAGTTGGTCGTAGATGGAAGAAGAGTCTTTGTCCTCCTACTCATCAGCCGCTGAACTGGGGAACCTAGGTTACCTCTTGGTGTGTTACGGTGATGAAGAAGTGCAAGATAAATATCGGACTGTTCTTCTTGAAACTTGACAATTAAGTTTTTCCCTTCTTGGACATACCTCTCCGCCAGCCCATTGGATCTTGGAAAATGAGGATATTAATAAAAACTTAAACAAAAACATTTTGAAATCGATGTTTACAATCGAAAAAATATATATAATCAATATATCGAACCAAACAAGTTTCGATATATATCGTTATTCATCGGATAATATGTTGTAGGTTCTCTGTGGAAGTGCCATACAAAAATGCTGAGATATAAGCCTGAGTGAAAAAAAAAACACTTTTCAACACAAACCTGCCCAAAACGAGAAACATCCTGAGGGGACAACGTTCACCCTCTCATACTACTCTCATTATTGTAATTATTAATAAATAATTGCTGGATAAAACCAATTTGGATTCTGTCATGCACTAGGCATTAAAATATATTAATTCCAAGGAAGCGGGTGCTTATTTCTTTCGTCGATTGCGTTTCGAAAACACAAAAACATTTTATAGTGTGAGAAAATAATGTTTACTTTCGGGAGAGGTGCTAAACACTATGTCACACTTGAGAAAATAAGATTTTATAGAAAATTTAACAGTACAACACATCGTGTTCAATATATATTTTTATATGATTCGTCACAAAAAAAATTAATAAAATTGGTTCTTATTAATTTAAATATGAGAAAATGTAATGTAAAAGATTTAAGAGTTCTATCTGATGTGGACATAAACTGTCGTGATGAGTCAATCATTAAAAGCAGAGTTAGAAACGAGCGTTTATGAAATGTTACTTTACATGCAGTCTAGACTTAAGTGCAGAGGTTGCATCTACCAAATGAATCTAGGTCACGTTTAAAGTTGTATGCATTATAAACTGTCGTATTTAGGTAATCTCTCAAATCTATTTAAATCATTTTGAAATTTCTACAATCACTAATTTCATTTTTGTTAGACCTTTATGGTTGACACTCAATAGCAAAATTTATTTTTCTGTATTTTTTACGAATTAAGAATGAACAATCTTAAATTAGGTTTAATGGAAGATGTTACAAATACTTCAGTTCTATAAACTTGACTTGCGTCTTAAAAATTTTGGAATGGTAAAAAAACAAAGTTTTTCTCTTAAATTTATTGTTTGTTTGAAGTCCACAATTGAAAATATACAAAAATATATTTCAAAAATGGCTCGAAGACAAAAATAAGTAATATTACCATAAAAATGGGGGCATTAACAAATCTTTTACATTAAATAATAAATCAAAATATCCTTCAAAAACTATAAACACATTACAAAAAGTCAAAAAGTAATAGTCAAATAATTATTTCTATATTACTCAAATACTTGACATATATTATACAGTACAATATACGCAATTATGTTGGACTAGCAATTACTGTAGTATGTAGGGATTGATTTTGCATCATTGAGCTGTAGTACACGATATAGATAACTACATGGGATATCATATTACAATCTATGTAATGTATCCTTTCAATGTATCTTTGTGTATTTACGTCAATAATACGGTTTTTTGTTTCCCGCAAGATATTTATCCAAATACTTTTTCAATGTATTTCAAATTAACCAAAACTTAAAAATAACCTACCAAGGAATCGGTAATATTTGTTAAACTCGGATTAACTTCAACTAATAACATCAAGAACAACATTGTAATGTATCAAAAGCTTAACAGATTACTTTCCTAAGATTTATTTCATATATTTTTTCCAATATCCTTTAAATAACCTTTTTAACTTGATTTAAAATTATTTTTTATTAAGTAAATATTTCCTTTATGTTTTAGTTTCATCACATTCTAAAGATGGAAACATGGTTTTCGAAAGCGCTTGTGGAATCAAACAAATTATTATTTATTGTTATTTTATATTTTATTATAATATAATTGTATATGGTTTTTGCTCAATTCTGTCTCACCAAGTTCGTCATCATTTTTAAATTAAGTAAAAAAACGCCATTTTACCAAACAATAAATATTTGCACAAATAAAATTCAGCTATTCTGTACAACATTAAGGAAGTGCTTACATGTATGATATTACATGATAAATCTTCATATTTATAGTAATTTGGAAAGAGAATTTACAATAAGGAAACCATAAATGCGTTTATAACCCTCATAAACGTAATATTATGAAGAGAAGTGAAAGCCTTCTCGCGCTTTGATGATTTATGGATCTGTAACCATCTGGAGCCCGTAGCATGTTGTTATTGTAACATATTTGAGTAATCGACAGTATATATTTAATAACCGTTAGACCTACGAGGAAATTATTGGATAGTTTATTACCCGTATTTTCATAAAGACAAATGATAATCATAATTAAAACTGTTTATTGGGTTATAGTATTTCAATTTAAAAAGAATTTTGGAATTTCTTCTTTCACAGTCTTTGACTCAAAGAAATAACAGGTATTCTTATAGGTAAAACAAATAGCTCACTAGATACAAATGGTGACCATATATCAACGACAATAATCATACCTAAAAGCGTTAGGTACAATGGAATGAGGTAGGATTGCTGTTGAAGGTTAATAGTTTGTTGCATTATGGGATTTTTCTAAACTCATTAAGTTAATCATATTTATCATGTATCTCTCATAAAGCTATTGTAGATAGTAAAATAATAAACAGTCTAACATGAAAAGAAGATACTCGTCATTAAATTAAATAGTATTTTATAATTTTAATCATTATGTGAAAACCCTTTATCATTATCAAAGAGAAAATCCAACACGCTAAAGAACATCGTCATATCACGCACTAATAATGTATAACCATTGACTATTGGATACTAAAGAAGACATCCTAGCCTATCTAAATAAAACAGCTGGCACCATTTTTTTTATTAAAAAAATAACATAGTTATGTGAACAAATCACAGAATGTGCTAGGGCCTAAAATCATAATTCTGACCTTAATTATTTTTGCTGACCGAGTTTATGGGTTATAACAGTTGCTATAGTTCACCATAAGTCATTCCAATTGGTCTGGATTTGTTAAAAAGGCCGTGTATTTGACAGAAATTAGTGATTTAGGTCAGCGAAATCTGTCGGTGGCTCACATCAACTACGATGATTTTGATCAAAAAACTGGTGACAACTTTAACATGGGAACGGAATGTCTATAACCTAAGGATGTGAAACGAGCTTAGCTTTAAACAAGTCTCCAAATAATGGTTTCTTTGCTTTAGATTTTTACGCTTTCATCATATCAAATTATCAAAGTGCTAACATAAATTATCTCGAGACTAACAAATAATTATTGTGAAGTGTGAATTTTAGTGTAAACTCTAGAAATAAATCAAACTCTTAAGGGGATAAGCCTTAAATAAACTATAAACATTTTAGTTACCATCCGTCCTTTCGTTATATCATAATCTTTCAATGACGGCTCAATCTTTTTAGTAGGATAGATGAAAAGGAGACGTGACAGAGAAAACCTTTAATGTATAAAGTATATCTGTCAATTTTTTTGATAGTCATTAAAATATATTTTTTTATACTAAGAGCTATTAGTTGCATGTTTCGCATTCATTCTAAAATAACAAAGTATTATACATAATATTCATATTTAAATGAAAACGCATAACCAAACCTCATAAATGTAATAATGTTACAAGAAAAGTAAAATTATACTTACAGAAAATCTAAGTTGCTCAAATTGCGAGCATTTCAAGTCACTGAACTGGAAACAGTTTATATGAAAGCCGCTGGGTTCCTTCACTACAAAGATCAAAGAATATGTGAGGGAACGCGGATCTGCAAGAAAAGTTTCTCTCATGGAGAGTTCATACCCTGTGGGTTCAATGTTTAAAGCGTATTTAACATTGTAATGTTAACGGTTTTATTATTTTGAATGTTTTATTTTATATATTTAATGTTGTACAGAAAATAAGTCGGACAATAGCACACTGTGAAAAAAATTGATTGTCCCTTCTCATAAATATAATGGTCTGCAAAGTTGATCTAATTTTTTTAAGAGGTTGGTGGCTTGTTTTAACCTTGCATCACTGCTTTTGGGCCCGAAGTCCGTGACGCTACCGACTCTAAGGATAAGGAGAGATAACTTAAGTTCTGTTACGTTGCATGCAAAGTCTGGTCTTGAACCAGCTTATGCCTGTATTTAAAACGAATACTTTACCATTATGTAGTATATGGTACAACATGTCCCTTATTTACTACTATGGTTTCCTGAATGTAAATTCTCTTTCCGAACTACTATAAATATGAAGATTTATCCTGTAATATGATACATGTAAGCACTTCCTTAATGTTGTACAGAAAAGCTGAATTTTATTTGTGCAAATATTTATTGTTTGATAACCTACCTAACATTCCTTTTTTTAAGATTTTACGATTTTTCTTCCGTGTATTTTTAAATATACAGTGTGGTTGAAAAGTCCCGGAATGGTGTAATATATTTGTTACCAAACTAGATAAAGTAATAAGAGTTGGTATATAAATAGTCATACATGTCTAATCTTTTAAGCTATTTTCCCTTTTTTATCCTTTAAGGGGGGTGGCCCATGAGGAGTCAGACAAACATCTTAAATAGAAGCATTGGCCGAGTTTGGTATCAAATTAAAGGCATTATTTAGTAAAACACAATTCCACGACCCGAACTCAAACAGACAATAGCGTAAAAAATACAGCTGTCCCCCCCCCATCCCACTGTACCCTGTGTGTACCCTGTATCCCTTGAATTTTCAATGCTCACTGTGGGGCGCCCGCTAGAATTAGGAAGAAAATCATAAACGTAAGCATGGGTCAATATGCACATCATATTAAAGGTCTTTATTGGCAGAATAGGCTACAATTGCTCAAATTTGAGCTCAAAATAAAATTGGGTAAAAAATGCCAGTCGTTCAATGATGAAAAATGACAGATTCAAGAAATATTTGAACAGCTGCCATTTTTGACTATGTTGTCCGTTTGAGTTCAGGTTTTCAGCAATGTATTTTACAATATAAGACCACTAATTTGATTCCAAACTCGACCTGTGCTGCAGTTTAAGAATCTTATGTGACTGCTTGTGGGCCGTCCCTCTTAACTGTAATATAAATAAAGGGTTCTGTAGGCCTTCAACCAATTCCGGTACAATCTAGCTCATATTTATTTTTAAAGTTATTGTTAAACTATTTAAGTATTAACTTTCAGGCTGAAAATATTTGGTTTAAAATCTATATATCTAATTCCGTAAGCCCAAAATTTTACAATGAAATTGTGAGCGAACCGGAGGGCGTAGAAAGCTGGGAGGGGTCTCATTTTAAAGGTCTGGGCATGAAATTTTGGGAAAAATTATTCATTTTTCTTAATTATGCACCAAAAGGTTGTGACAGAATAAAATAATTCACATTTAAATAACATGGGAATCAAGGTCATGTTTGCTTTGTTTACATTAAAACATGTGGTTTAACTTTATTTAAAGCATATGGTAATATGTAATATGCACTGTAATATGTATACTAACCCTTAAGAGAGGTTGAACCTACCAATTGACTATATTAATTTAATTGCACGATCTGGAATGCCACCACACAAATTAGTTTTAAAAGTTGGTTCAATAGTGATGCTCATTAGAAATATGAAGCTAGGGTCTGGATTAGTTAATGGAGTACGATTGGTTGTGTTAGGTATTACTGGAAAAAGTGTAAAGTTAGTAGTAATTACTGGAGTAGGCAAAGGAAACGTATTTTCCATGCCAAAAATAATACTAATATCCACAGATCCTAATATGCCGTTTAAGCTTACAAGGAAAATTTTCACAAAAATTGGCATTTATTTGAAAAATTTATCTCCATGTATTTTATCTAAGTGAATTTGTCTATATTCAAATAAATGTATATACATTTAATTAATAGTCATGAAGATTATCATTGAAAATTATCCTTAGTTGTATTATGATTAGAAAGTTTATACTATAAACACACCGCATGAAAAATCCTTTGTAATTTTTATTTTTAACAGAGCAGACCTCAAAATGCATTATGCAGGTATGTAATAACTATTATACATATTATAATATACAATAATGTTAAACGATAATCAAGGTAGGGTAACCCATGGGACTAATAATTTGTACAAAATAATTACTACAATATATACATAGGGGCTACTGCCCCTACAAGCCACTAGTGACGTGTAATCGTATTGTCACTGATCAAAACTACTCTAGTACTTTTTACCTTTAAAATAATGCAAAATATAGTGAAAACTAGTAATGTCACATCGCAAAATTGATTCAGCTCGAACATAAAGTTTGACTACGTTTCATAATTTACATGTCGACCTAGATATTTACTTTGAGCGTGGGGTTATACAAAACATCTACTTCTCCAATAGTAGTTAAGTTTGGGCTATGTAGTGTAATAGTTTAAATATTTAATCAGTACATGAACTGTGTCACCCTTATAAATGTAACAAATACATTCAATAATGGCTAACTGCTAGTGGTTCTAGTTCCATGTTCTTGAGAATAATTTAATCCTAATTTATTTTTTGTAAAAGATCATTTTAAAAATACCTTTACTTTCTCATGTTCTTTCATTGTATAACATATGCCAAAAATTATATCACAATTACTTACGTTTAATGTGGTTTGAATACGAATAGGTAAGATTTTCAATTATTCAATATAAAAACCAAACTAGTTAGTACAAATCAAGATTAGATAAATTACAACTTTTAAGGGAGAATTACTTTTATCAATCTTGTTATTAATCTTCCACATAACTTTTTATAAGTTTTTACAGAGAGTAAATAAACTACCTAGTTAAATAGTAAATGTGTTATTGGTTCTGTTTTTGTGGTGACTGATCTAAATGTAAAACTTAATTTGAGAGCCAATGAAAATTGTCTGAATAAACAACAATAGTGAATTTTATAAGAAAGACAACGCAAGGAAAGACGCTCTTCGTTACGGATTAACGACTAAAGTAAATACCTGAATATTTCATCAGTTTTGAAACCATCAACGTGCTTAATTTGGGGAAACTAAACAATAATTACATTTTTGAACTGAAATTAGTGTTACCAATTTAATGCAGAAAGGGAGAGTGTTATTAATATTCTAAATTATAATTGTCAGCCTTTTAAAGAGAAACTTTAAAAAGTACAAACATGTTTCCTGTAATCAAAATTTATTGTTAATGCAAAAAACTATATTTTTTATATTTAGGGTATAATGTATGTAGGAAATAATTAAAATGAAAGCAGCCACTTTGTCTTATGCGGGCCATCAATTTATTATATTGGTTGTTATAAAAACTATTAGTTTAACCAATTCTTTGGTTATAACATAATGCTAAATTTGTCTCCACTATAGGATTTTAAATAGGTTGCCTGTTTGATTTTAAATAGATTTTTGCCGTTTGATTTATTGAATAAGATTGCAATTTACTATATAAATAACAAAAAATTAGACTTTATTTTGAAGAATAATTTTAATAATTTCTTTTATATCTTTACTTATTACATCTATTGTTTGAAGGATTGTCATTCCAATTACAGTAATAATCCACGTTTTAATTTATTGCACGCCATACGAGGTATACAATTAAAGCAACTTACATATAATTTATCTTAAAATGTGAAATAATGATGCACTCCTCACTCTTAAAACTTGCAGTGGAACTAATTAGCTACTACTGTAACGTGATTTTTTTAGAGAAAGAAAGCTTAATATTTTTAAAATTATGGGCGTGAAATAGTTCTCAAACGTTATGTATTGAATATAATTAATTATTTTAAACCAACTTTAAGATTTTGTTTAAATATTAATGAAATAGAATTAATTAAATTTCGTAACCTCAATAAACTCACGATTTGTAATTTTAAATGCAAACATGTTATATTCAGTGTTGTGGTTGTTTATCAAAGAACCTAATGATGTACTTTTTTGTACAGGTGAATTGTCCATGTATTCAAACCTATACAGAGATAATTACATGATCAATGTCAGTGATAGAGATGTAATTACTAATTCATGTTGCAATAATAATTAGGAGATGTTTTCGGTTGTTTAACTGACTTAATGATCTTTATTGTTTACAGTAATGTAAAATGTAACCTGGATTTAAAATAAACTAAATATTCATAAATAGGAATAGTTTTATTGTAAGCTCATTTATCGGTAATGCACAAAAAATATTCTCTTATTCTAGATATTAGGTTCAAATTAAAAATATTTATCTGGCTTGCGAGATAAAAGTATTAAAACCATACGGAACTCGGGATTTAAATGTTAGTATAAAAAGTAAATACATAAAAAACTGGAAACATTTGGAATAATCAAATCGATGTTTATTTGCCCCCAAAACGAATAAATATCTCTCCAGCAGGTTTGTTTTAAATTTACATACAAAGTTTGTCGGTGACTTGAACTAACTTAGACAAACGTGAGTTTCTATTTGAGCACGAGTGCAGTGTTAAAATGTGTAGTTTGACACTAATATATTTCATTTTAAAGTTATACAATTATAACAACTTATTCATATATTTTATTATAATTAATTACAATCGTGTAAATTGATGAAACGTAGCAGAGTTGGATGTATCAAATTAAATTATTAAAAACATATCTATATCTATACTTATTTAATACGCAAGCATGTTTTTTGTGACAATTACTCCTCCGAAACTACTGAACCGATTGACATGTTTTTGGTGTCATTGGAAAGAGCTTAACGTGAAGTTGTGCAGGAAACTTTCTTTTTAGGGGAATAATTAGAGAATGAGGCCCTGGGGCCCTTTAAAGTTTCGTATTTTTCCATAAGATTAACATGGGAAACAAAAATTGTTATGCAACTCCAGCTGTTGGCAGAAATTAAAGTGAGAAGAAGAACATATGTTAATTTTGAACAGTCAATAAGTTTGCTAATTTAACAGTTTGCTACAAACTTATACTGACTTGGTTGAAATGAAATACATATTTACTATTTGAATTTAGGTTGGCGTAAATATTACAATGAAAAAAGCGAGAGAACCTGGATAAATTGATCTATTCTGTTATGTACATCTTGAATATTTCCATAATCTTAGGGTCGAATCTTTTAAAAATATCAGAAATCATGACCGTTATCCCTTTTAAAATAACGCCTCTAATTCTTAGAATTTGCTCGAATTCGAGCAACAGGGACACTAGTTCTATTAAATGAATGAATGAATGAATAAAAATACACTATATTATTATAACAATTGGTATAAAAGTACTATTTGGAAAAGGTTTTATACTTCATAGCTTAGAAAAATATTATTATAATTATATTTCAAAAAGTATCATATGTTGTATTTTTTACTCTTTTGATTGCTTGAGTTATTCTCCGTTTGACGTGATTATATAGTTATTTTTCATATATTTAGTACTATATAAAAAAATATAGTGTAGATCATTATAGTACAAATGTATTTAGTTATTATAAAATGTGGAGTCGAATTATGTTTATACAAAACTTAGAATTTGAATGAATAGAAAAAAACTAATAATTTTCCATCATTCTTGAAGCTACTCACATATACATTTATCAATTTACTATCCAAAGTAGGATTTTTAATTTCTCCCCCTATACGTAGTATATGGAGAAAGTATTGTTTTTGTCAATATTTTCAAGTTTGAGTTTTGACTGGATATATCCATTTTGGGCCACCCTGAACCCAAAAAAATGGTTATCGAAGTGATGTCTGTGTGTGTGTGTCTGTATGTGTGGATGGGTACAGAGCTACTACAGACCACACCTGTAGTCCAATTTTGATGAAATTTGGTTTGTAGTGTGAGATACCAAATTTTAAGAGGGGTAAAAACGTATTGCTAGTCAACAAACACCATTACTTACCCGATTTTTATCCACAACATCCTAATCCTAGGCCTATGTGTTGGCCCTAGCTTGGGCTATGGGCCAAAGAACGTAGGCCTACTTTTGATAACAGTGAAGTACACGAACACACCCACAACTACATATTTATTCATAATAGCACTCCGTTTCACATAATAAAGTTAAAACGACCGATTTTACGAATATTTAACGCCGATTACAACATCACTTAACCTCAAAATGGTGTTTGTTGACCAACGACAGACGACAACTAGACCGGCTCAACAGGTGAATTTCCGATCAGCTGTTGGCTAGTTCTCGAACTCACCACCAGAGCGATTAAGCCTCGACCGAGGAAATCATGATTTGAGCCGGACAAGATTATTCGCTGTTCGACCGTCGACTCGTTAACGAGAAGCCTCTTCGCACAACGAAACTAACTTCGTCATACGATATCGATTCAGGTTAGCTACGTTTTCAGACTTTCCTACTTTCTTTTAAATATTCTTTTTCCAACATACGCATACTCGTCTGCCATTTATTTTATCCGTTTACGTTCGATTATAATTTTCTAAATTTTATTAACTTAGTTCTTGCCGACTCGTACAAAACCCGCCAGTTCCTGCCTGCCAGTGACTAGCGGTGGATATTTTTCGGCTCTTTTAAACCAATTGGCTATTAAATTACGTTAATTCGGTTCGTTTCACGATTAAATTATTACTTAAGTTACTCCAGTTAATTCGACGTTTTAATACCCCGAGACTCGTCGTCTGAGTTCTAAACCCCGTCTTTGGCGGGTGAAAGAATCGAGTCTTGGGAGCAGGCTGAGTTGAATAATCAGCTACAAAAATTAGTATTAAATTTATTTTAAACCACTCACGTTAAATTATCCGTCCAATTATATTAATCAGGCCCCAACGACTCTGTAGGAATTATTTTTACCTTTTATTCGACATTAGATCGATTACCAACGTCTTTGACTAATTAGTTGCATTTTAATACTAGTATTTACATCAAATTGGCTTATGATTGGATACTCGTCGGTCCTACAGAGCCAGTATAAAAGTTAGGCAAAATTATCCAAAACACCTTAACGAAGGCTGGGATGATATAGCTCCAACTGGGCGTCTGCAGGATTTCCTGAGCGCTTCTAGAGCTCTGAGCCTTCGATTAAATTTAAATAAATTGATCAGTCAAAGCCGTGACAACTTCGTATCGACCCCTGGATTTTTCTCGGCTCCTTCTGAGCACTCCGGGGAAGAAATTTGAGTGTGGCCGGTTTTAGGGTAGGCCTAGCCTGACTTTGGTGAATACTAGTTTATTCCCCCCCTAGAAGTTTGCGTCACATCTCTGGCGCCCGAACAGGGACTCGAAAACACGGTTTTGGACTTTGAAATTTAGACGAAATGACTGGAGAAAAAAAATCAACGACTTCGAGTACCCCGACGACCATTGCCCGACCCGATACGCTACCGATCGGCCACGTGACGATATCCACGGTGGGAATTCAAACGTCAACGACGACCACGACCACGACGACGATCTCCCAAATACCTTCGACGATGGAGAGCATCCCGAAATCACCGTTGGACGACTCACGCGTCGGCTGGATTCATACTCTGAGCAAACAGCTCCTGATTGCTGAGATGACAAAATATCATCTAGAAACTGAGGGTAGCGTCGCCGAGCTCCGCAAACGTTTTTGCGATTATTGGAAGAACCCGTTGGGAAGCATCGGTCAGCCGATGAACCCGACGGCGATAGCGGTATCGGGGCCTACTGCCTCTACAGCCTACGATACACGATTTCAACCACAGTGGCTGGCACCTCCTTCCGCGTACCAGGAGATGGCCAGCGTGCGAGAAATGCTCGGAGTCTCTCCAAACGCTGATTCCGAATCCGTTCAACGAGCCCTCGTGGCGTTGGTAAAACGTCCGGCCTACATCCCGTCGACCGGGGAAGACATTCTGTCGTACCCCGTACCCTACGGTCTACCGACGGAACGCGAATCCCGCACGATGTTTGAGAGTCGCGGAGAACGGCCAACTATTTACCTCACGTCGCACGACCTGACACTTCCTCGACAGCCTATCATACCGGCACGAACCCAGACGACGCGTCACGATTACGAAGACCGAACCTACATCCCTCGTCACGAGTTCGAAGACCGGACCCACGAATGGCCGCGATCCAACCAGGGCCTGGTGACGTCACAACCACGACCCGCCTTCTCAACCTCACGTTCAGACAACCCCAACCCGTGGGGTGGGACGAGAGTGGGAGACGACACGCCGTCGTTGTGCAATCGGGTCCGCAAGTGGAATCTGCGGTTTGACGGCAAGAAGGACCCGGTCTCGTTTCTGGAACGTCTGGAGGAGTTGGCGGAAGCCTACTCAATCGATATCGACGAGCTGACGAAGGCTTTGCCGGAACTTCTTCACGGCCCGGCATTGCTTTGGTATCGGAACTGTCGCGGTAGCTGGCGGACGTATCAAGATTTCAAACGTCAGTTCGAAGATCAATACCTCCCTCCATTATATCGACAAGATCTAGACGACGAGGTAAGGCGACGGACACAAGGCGAGCGCGAATCCATTCGTGACTACGTCGTTGCGCTCTCAACGTTGATTCGGAGGAGCGGTACGTTCTCGCAGCAGGGTAAACTCGACCTCATATACCGCAACATGCGCCCGGAGTACAAACTCGTCTTACGTCGTACCGATTTTTGTACTCTGGAGGAGTTGTTGGAAAGAGCTGAGGGGTACGAGGCGTATGTACGTTGCCAACAGACCTTCCGTCCGCCGCCACCACCTTCGATGTCGCTGATCCCGGAAACCGCCTACGTTCGAGATCGGAAAGTCGACCGGGTCTACAATAGCGCGGCAATTGATCGCTTGTCGGACGACCATGAAGGGGAATCCGAGGTGACGGCCAGGTCTCGACCTGGTAAACCCTTGGAGGACGGTCGCAAGACTACAACGTTTGCGCGGTCAAACCCCCGTGACCCTTCGCTACGAGTCGACTACAGGCGGAGGCGGACGCCGGACTCTACGAAGACCAGATCGCCCGGTACGACGAACGAACGAGCGGCAGGCTCTCGGCAATTCGTGTGCTGGAACTGCGACGAAACCGGACATCTGTTTCGCGAGTGTTTGAAGCCCAAGGTCCTGCGTTGCTACCACTGCAAGAGGGTAGGCATCTCGACGCGTCGTTGCAACTGCGGCTCGGGAAACGGACATCGGGTTCAGTCTGCGGGAGGTCGCCTGAGCCCCGTAGAACGAAACGTCACACGACCTCCGAGGAGTGGAATCGCTGGCTCGGCTTCATAACGGAATTCACGGGAACCGTCAGCCGCGAACGCGCCCCCAGAGATGACCGACCCTTCGTCGACGTGGTCATCTCAGGTGATACGTTCAGCGCCCTCGTCGATACCGGCTCGTCGGTCAGTCTGATTGGAGATCGCGCCGTACGTCACCTTCGGACGTGCGGCATCGAACCCGACCAGGCTGACGTCAACTTACGCATGGCCAACGGAGCGAATTGCCGTGTCTCAGATCGATACAGAGTGGACGGTGAAATCGCGGGCCAGACTTATTCGTGGGATGCCCTACATGTCCCGAACCTGAGCGTGGAGGTGGTACTTGGCATTCGGTGTATTACTGACCTCGCTCTTGTCAGTGTACACACCGCCGTACGGAACCTCCGCCACGACGACGTTCCTCCGTCCTATCCGGTAAACGCCCTCGAAAATTTGACCTCCGAAGAAGACACGAGACTCACGGAATTCCTGGAACGCGAACTACCACTGTTTGACGACGTTTCGGGGAAGACGGCGTTGGCTGAGCACACGATACGGCTCAAAGAAAACGCCGCTCCCGTCAAGCAACGGTATTATCCCAGGAATCCCGCTATGCAAGCTATCATCGACGAAGAGGTGGCGACGATGCTCCGCGATGGTGTTATCGAACCATCGGATAGCCCTTGGAGTTCACCAGTCGTGCTGACGAGGAAGAGCAACGGCAAATTTCGTTTTTGCATCGATATGCGCAAAGTTAACGAATGCTCTGTCCCCGACGCGTATCCGCTGCCCAGAATCAACGCCATTCTGGAGAAACTACGGCCGGCGAGATACATCAGTACACTGGACTTAAAACAAGGCTATTGGCAGGTGCCGTTAGCGAAGGAAAGCCGACCGATCACCGCGTTCACCGTACCCGGGTTAGGCCTATTCCAGTTTACGGTAATGCCCTTCGGACTCCATTCCGCCGGAGCGACCTTTCAACGCCTCCTGGACAAGGTCATCGGTCCGGAGCTTGAGCCGAAGGTGTTCGCCTACCTCGACGACCTCGTTGTGGTGTCCGCCACGTTTACTGAGCACTTGCAGATCCTCCGGGTGGTCTTCGAACGCCTTAGAAAGGCTGGCCTACGTTTAAACTCAGAGAAGTGTAACTTCTGCAAAAAGGAGCTCAGATATCTCGGACACGTCGTCAACAACGAGGGGATATCGACCGACCCAGAGAAGGTCCGTGCTATCGCCGACTTCCCACGACCTACGAACGGGAAAACCCTTCGAAGCTTTCTCGGTCTCGCGTCCTGGTACCGTCGTTTCGTGGACAGGTTTGCCCAAGTAACCGCCCCGATGCGACAACTGTTGAAGAAGAACGCTCGGTGGCTGTGGGGCCCTGAACAGGATGAATCGTTTGAGGAACTAAAACGACGCCTCACTTCCGCTCCTGTCCTAGCCTGTCCCGACTTCTCGGTCCCGTTTGTCCTCCAGACCGACGCGTCGACCATCGGTCTTGGAGCCGCTCTCACGCAGAACCAAGAATCCGGCGAGGTCGTAATCGCGTACGCCAGCCGACTGCTTACGGACCAAGAGAAGAACTATACAACGACGGAGTTAGAGTGTCTTGCTTTGGTTTGGGCGACCCGGAAATTCAAGCCGTACCTCGAGGGTTACAAGTTCGTCGCCATAACCGACCACGTCGCGCTGAAATGGCTAATGAAGCTACACGAGCCTAGCGGACGTCTGGCGCGGTGGGTGATGGAACTTCAGCAGTACACCTTCGAGATCAAGTACCGGAAGGGAACCCTGAACCGTGTCGCCGACGCATTGTCGAGGCAACCCGTGACCAACGAGGGCCAATCGGGCCTGGTCGCGGTGAGTCATCTCACATCGGAGGTGACAGACGCGCCTCGCGAGCGACGCACGACCAGACACAGGGAATCGACGAGACCGGAAGACCAACCGAGTGACGCGACGCAATCCGACGCACGCCCCGACGAAGCCAACGACGTCCCTCCGACTGATTGGTACGACCGGTTGTACGCAGCTGTGACCGCAAACCCTCGACGCTATCCGCGATATCAAATCGTGGAGAACCGCCTTTACCGAACCTCCCAACGCCATGGGAGTGGTGGTAAGCTGTCCTGGAGAATGTGCGTTCCTCCAGGGCAAGTAGAGGCGGTACTACGACAGAACCACGATGACGCTACGGCAGGACACCTTGGTGTCAAGAAAACACTTTGCCGTGTAGGGCCCGAATATTTTTGGCCTGGATGGCGTCGGGAGACGAAAGCCTACGTGAGATCCTGTGATGCCTGCCAAAAGTACAAGGTGGCGCAGACGAAACCGGCAGGGAAGATGTACTTCCGGGCTCCAAAAGGTCCGTGGTACACGGTGTCCGCCGATCTAGTGGGTCCACTACCCAGGTCGGGAAAGGGCCACCGCTTTCTGCTGGTGATCCAGGACACGTACAGCAAGTGGGTTGAGTTATGTCCTATCGGGTCAGCAACGGCCAAGAACGTTGTCAGCAAAACTAAAGAGATGCTCCTTCGATACGGAGCACCTGAGTCCATAATCACCGACAACGGGACTCAGTTCGTTTCGAACCTCTTTAGGGACCTGGCGACGGATTGGGACATAGCTTTTACGAACACAGCTCCCTACAGTCCGCAATCGAACCCGGTAGAACGAGTCAACCGTGTCGTGAAGACCATGATCTCTCAGTTCGTGAAGGAGAATCATAGGTCATGGGACGCCCATATCGCCGAGCTCCAGTTCGCCATAAACACCGCCGTCCACGATTCGACGGGTTACACGCCGGCGATGTTAACATTAGGCCGCGAACTCAGAGTTCCGAAGGCTGTCCGAGGGAAAACGTTGGAGGCGACGCCCGACGTTGACGGACAGCCAACGCTCGCCGAAGTCCACGATAGCCGCAGCAGAGAATTCGAACGCCTCTACGAAAAGGTCCACGCCAACCTCAAGACCACCTACGAACAGCAGGCAAGGTACTACAACCTCCGCCGGCGGGAGGTGAGGTACTGCAACGGCGAGCGCGTGCTGCGGCGGATTCACACGCTGTCTTCCGCGGCCGACGCCGTGGTCGGGAAGCTCGGGCCCAAGTTCGACGGACCCTGCGAGGTTGAGGAGCGGCGTGGGGCCAACCTGTACACGGTTAGAGACGTGCGCACGGGGGTGTCACACGTGGTTCACGTGAAGGACCTGAAGCCCTACCACCAACGTTGAGGGCCGACCCCTACGGATGATTCAGAAGTTCTTTAGTTTTATCGTTCTTTTATTCGTTTTTCGATTTTACGAGAGGTGTTTTTATACCAGTTGGTTTTTATTTTCGTTCAAGAAGTCCTTTTTATTTTGTTTTCAAGAAGATTTTATTTTTTCGTTTACTTTTCCCTCTCGTACACGACCTCTTCTTCACGACGCCGTTTCTTCAGCTGCCCTTTTTCGAGATCCCCCTCACGTTAGAAATCTTTTTTTTTCTCTTTTTTTGTGAAGTTGGTAAGGGGTGTGAGGTACCAAATTTTAAGAGGGGTAAAAACGTATTGCTAGTCAACAAACACCATTACTTACCCGATTTTTATCCACAACATCCTAATCCTAGGCCTATGTGTTGGCCCTAGCTTGGGCTATGGGCCAAAGAACGTAGGCCTACTTTTGATAACAGTGAAGTACACGAACACACCCACAACTACATATTTATTCATAATAGCACTCCGTTTCACATAATAAAGTTAAAACGACCGATTTTACGAATATTTAACGCCGATTACAACATCACTTAACCTCAAAATGGTGTTTGTTGACCAACGACAGACGACAACTAGACCGGCTCAACAGGTGAATTTCCGATCAGCTGTTGGCTAGTTCTCGAACTCACCACCAGAGCGATTAAGCCTCGACCGAGGAAATCATGATTTGAGCCGGACAAGATTATTCGCTGTTCGACCGTCGACTCGTTAACGAGAAGCCTCTTCGCACAACGAAACTAACTTCGTCATACGATATCGATTCAGGTTAGCTACGTTTTCAGACTTTCCTACTTTCTTTTAAATATTCTTTTTCCAACATACGCATACTCGTCTGCCATTTATTTTATCCGTTTACGTTCGATTATAATTTTCTAAATTATATTAACTTAGTTCTTGCCGACTCGTACAAAACCCGCCAGTTCCTGCCTGCCAGTGACTAGCGGTGGATATTTTTCGGCTCTTTTAAACCAATTGGCTATTAAATTACGTTAATTCGGTTCGTTTCACGATTAAATTATTACTTAAGTTACTCCAGTTAATTCGACGTTTTAATACCCCGAGACTCGTCGTCTGAGTTCTAAACCCCGTCTTTGGCGGGTGAAAGAATCGAGTCTTGGGAGCAGGCTGAGTTGAATAATCAGCTACAAAAATTAGTATTAAATTTATTTTAAACCACTCACGTTAAATTATCCGTCCAATTATATTAATCAGGCCCCAACGACTCTGTAGGAATTATTTTTACCTTTTATTCGACATTAGATCGATTACCAACGTCTTTGACTAATTAGTTGCATTTTAATACTAGTATTTACATCAAATTGGCTTATGATTGGATACTCGTCGGTCCTACAGAGCCAGTATAAAAGTTAGGCAAAATTATCCAAAACACCTTAACGAAGGCTGGGATGATATAGCTCCAACTGGGCGTCTGCAGGATTTCCTGAGCGCTTCTAGAGCTCTGAGCCTTCGATTAAATTTAAATAAATTGATCAGTCAAAGCCGTGACAACTTCGTATCGACCCCTGGATTTTTCTCGGCTCCTTCTGAGCACTCCGGGGAAGAAATTTGAGTGTGGCCGGTTTTAGGGTAGGCCTAGCCTGACTTTGGTGAATACTAGTTTATTCCCCCCCTAGAATTTTGCGTCACAGTAGGTACTGATCAATAGTGTCTCCAGGTGTTTTTTTTTTCATTTTTTTAGAAATTTTAACTTTTATAATTAGGAAAAAAAACATAAAATAACAAAAAAACTGATTTTTGCGAAAATGGCCCGGACGATTTTGATATAAATTTAGTATGTTATAGGCTAGTCATTTAAATTCTGAACAAAACGGTACAAATCCCATTTCCGTAAATGTACAGCTCAAAAGTTATTGTAACTTATGTTATCTTCCCACAAAAAATTCATTCATAAATTACAAAAAATTTGATAATAAAAAAACACTCAGTTTTGATTAAAATTAATATGTTATAGTCCTTATAATTCTAAAAAAAATAATGCAACCCCAATTTTTGTATCAATTACGGTTCTAAAGTTATTGCAACTTTTGTGATTTTTTCCTACAAAATTATCATATTTACTCCCACCGCTTATAAAAATTATTATTTACTCCATGATAAAAAGGTTGTTTACAAGCTTATGGGAGAAATTATGTGTCAGATTGCTGATACAATTTATTTTCTATGTTATACATTCAAGATGTAACGTCTACCTCAGACGAGAGAGGTTTATATAGATATTTGTTGCACCAAGTATTACAGCTCCATCGGGACTGAGATCGGCTTTGAATACCATGAATATTTCCCACTCCATAATCCAAATTGCCTATTTATCAAGATTCTTTTTTATAAGTAAGTTAAGTTATACTATAGATGCTAACAGTAGAAATAGTGTAATTTCAGCATTTACATGAATATATGTTTGGTTTTCAGAGCGAACTCATAACATTTGTATGGTTTTTATCTTTTTAGAAATACAGTTTCAAAAATGTTTTTAAAATTTTACTTAATGATAGATAAAATTGCAATATCTTCTTTATAATAGCTAAAATAATTCCTGGAAAACTATGTTTTACCCGTAAATTGTTCATTATAGTATGAAAAATACAAAATACAATATTTTTAGATAAAACATTCGGGAGATTTTGAGCAAAAACATAATGTATCTGTGACAGTTATTTTTATTATTTACTTGGGAAATTTTTAAATATTTGATATTAATATTATATCTTTTAGTTACAAATACACAAATATTGTATTTAATTAAACAAAATTTATAAGCTTTTCTATGATTTTTAGTTATTTTCGATTTCAAGGCTTTTGAAGTAAGCTCCAGAGATATAGTAAATACTTTCTTCGAGCAATGTTGTGAATCGACAAAACGTCATAACAGTATATATTTTTTTTAATTGAAAATGGGTTTTCAATTTATTTATGTAAAAAAAGAATCATAATATTTCATTTGCGTTGGTTTGTTACTCCACTACTAGCCTAATGGGGTTTTGAGATAATTCCTCTTAATACGATTCAGAGTACAATGAACATCTCACTGGGGACTGAATGGTCTGCTCTAATGCCTATTTAATGAACCCTGGAAACTTCATGTTCCATACCGGACTTTAAAATTCTTGAAATTGTAAAACTTTCAGATTCATAATAGGTATTGTTTTACTAAAAAACAGTTATCATTTTGGTAAAAAAGGTTATTATTTTAAATATATAAATAGTTGAATAAAAAACTTTTGAAATTGCTTCCGTATAAGTTAACGCAATACATTCTTTGTTTGTATGTTTATGATCAAGGAAATAGTTTAAAATATACGTTAACAAAACCTGCTTGTTTTCCCAAAATAAGTTGTATAAATAAATAAGTATAAAACCGTCTTTCCATCAATACAAATCAGACCTACAGATAATATGCGCAAAGAGACTTTAACGAAGTAAAAGAGTTTTGTGGTTCAATTTGTCCATTTACGCAGCAATTGTAAAATAAATCTATACGATAAGAATACTTAAAGCCAAAAAGTATTAAAAAGTGTTTCATTGTTTTTATTATTTAATTCGAATGAGTATTATCAGCCATATTTAAGTAATGCTATTGTATTTAGTAAAGACATGACGTGTACGTCCAAAATGAAATTTTCAAAAACATCTAAATCATGTTTTATATAAAGTTTTTTTTTTTTATTTAAACTAAAATAATTTTTTTACCATCCACGATTTTATAAAAAAGTTAAAATTATAACCAGAAATGATATAAATTTCTTCACACAGCCTTGGTATATGATAGTATGTGATCGCAACATAACGAAATGATTTACTTTTATCCATGTTTCAAAATTTACCAAAAGAAATTGCCCCCCCCCCCCAAAAAAAATAATATTTATAACCAAACTAAATGTGGGAGTAGAATTTTCACTTCAAAAACAGGTTTTAAAATTTAACAATAAAATTATGTTTTAAAATTATATACAGTATAGTTTTTTGTTGGAGCACATAAAAGATCTGCAAAAAGGATAAGCTATGCTATAAGCATAGAGCATAGATGAAGCAATATCTATAAGTACCATTTCATCCAGTTTGCCGTACTCCTGGCTAGTTAGCTCTGGAATACTCATTTGTTATTTGTGTAACTAGTGTGCAAAGTGGCACTTTGCTGCACACGAGAGAAATGTTTACGCATGAGCCGCCGGTGAGTGTGGAAAGTTCTTCGAATGCAGCAAAGGGATTAGTCTTTCAAACAGTAAACAACACGTTTTAGGTTAGGTCAAATCCTAGCTTTGAACGAAATTGGAAAAGCTGCACCAGCTGATCGTAGTCGTGATATCTTTAAGTGTTACCAACTTATTTTCAAGCGTACACGTATTACGTGGTTAAGCTTACGGATGTGTTGTTTGGTTGGTATACTGGAAAGCAGCAAAAAATGTGTGTGGCAAAAGTAAATAAAAGAAAGCAATAACCTACTTGGCATACTATAATTAGTGCATGAAAATCCACTTTGTCAGGGGACTGTAGGGGAACAATTGTTCTTATCCCTTCTATTTGTCGACAATTGAGTTCCTCTTCAGTCCTCTTCAGTCCTGATTAGTTCTCAATAATGAATTTGGTAACAGGACTCCAGTGATGGCGCCCTTATGTCAATCCAAGAGAAACCTGTGATGAATGCATCTTAGTTCGAGGTTCTTTCAAACAAGTAGTTCTGTGTTTAATAGAGTCAAGAGTAGATTGTGCTTATTAAATGTTTATCTCAGTTTCTTACTTATTACATCACTTTTTGGTTTGAATACTGTTAAGTTGTGATAAATTGTTCATTTATTGAACTCCACAATTTTTTCTTAGTTCCTGACAATGAATTACTGAAAGTAACCGAAACAAAATGCGTTATAAAAATAGATTACTCCGTGAAAGTATAACAGTAGTCAACAAATTCTACAAATATATCAACTAATATAACAATAAACTAATTATCAATTCAATTTTTAAAAACGTAATTCATATTTTTATTCTAGAACCCAGTAAAGCAAACGTGAGTTTCCTGATTGTTAATTAAGAGACCCGCTTTCAGTTGATTAGCTTAGCTTAGTTCACATTCAAAATGAAAACGCAAATTGAAACGTGATTTGTATTTATATTATAATAAGTTATATTTACAGTACAAGGTAAAATAATAGAATATAGTTTAGGTTTTTAATAACATTCCAAGTTTTTATTATACCTTTATGTGTTTCTGTTTTCAAATAGATTATTATGAATTAATTAATCTGTTTAACGACGATGCTTTAATTTTATTAACGAAAATCTTAAGTGTGAGAAAATTCTTTACATATATTTCAAGTAATCCGGGTTTGTTTACAAATCTTACAATTGCCAAATGTTAATATTGCGTACCGGCTTCGTGATTAATCGTGGTCAGCTGTATTGAAATAAACACAAATCAGCAGTTAATGGCTTCTAATGCTTTTTTTATGGAGAACATTTTACGTTATATCTAGTTTTGTGTTTAAATTGTGAGAATTTCACTATTTTACCCGCCGTCACGGGATCGAACCTTTAATTTGAACCCTCTCCCGTCATTCTACAACTTCCCAGTCGTCGGCTTATGTAATTAATGTATAAATTAATCAATACATTGATATATATGTTGAACAATATACGAAACTAAATATATTTTTTTACTACCTTGGATCTCCATTCATCATTACTTTTTAAGTGAAAATAAAACTATCACAAGGGGTTCCACTTGGTAACTAACCATAACCTGTTTCAATTTCAAGTAATGATAAATAAATATTTTTCTTTGAATGATTCTTAAAAGATTTCCTTACAAGGGAGTTAACTTGATTGAGTCTGACAGCGGATATAGTTACAGGAAAGCAAACCCAAAAGTTTGCAACTTTGTTTGTTGCTGCTACATTGCAAAGTTAGTGACTGCCATACATTCCCTTTGTGTGCAGGTTTCTAAAGGCTGTCCCTTGAATCATATCGAAACAACAACAAGGAAATAAGTCTTTATGGACAATAGTTTCAAATAGAGTATGAACTTTAATGTTGTGTTTAAATGAACGATCGTGAATATATAATAACCAAATTGTTCTGCTTATTTTAGTATGTAAATTTTAAAGACTGTGTAGTCACGTAATCCAATGTATTGGATATTTCTCCGTACTACTAAATTACCTTTCAAACTAAATGCGTGTTAGTTTGAGCAAAAATTGGATAGACTGTTAAAGCTTAAAGTAGACATATTTTAACAAGTACTAGTACAGTATTCGGTACTATTGTTTAAAATATATGACTTAGAAAGCTAAAAAAATAAATGATAGTCAACATTTACAAAATTAGCTTGAATTTGTAATACTATTAACGTTTCCTATGATATTACAATATTTGATTTCAGAAAACGTTGATAACTTTAAACCATCAAAAGTAAAATTTTAAATTGCAGCTTAACTCTAACCATCATTGACATTTCTAAATTTAGCCAATCCGTTGTTGAAGCTGCCTCAATATACTTAGAGGCATTTAAACAACTGCCATGCCTTATTTATCTGTTGCTCAAATTATTATTATTTTCTTATTACTCTAGTACAGCCTTATTTTACGTGTTGGTACAGAACCAAAAAATCTTACTTAAATTTTCCTTTTGAACATATACAAATTTACAAGATTATAAAACGTTATGTATTAACAACCAATAATTACAACATGATTCACAGTCAAACGGAACGTATTATAAGACTTATAAAATTTACGTAGTATTTACCTAGTTTTACAAACAAACATTAAATAATGTTGTAATATGCACTAGTTTCTCTAGATAAAAGAAGCGTTACAAAGAGTTTGGGCCTCGCTGAGGCAACCAACCAATCGGAATTTTTTTGTTGATTTGTAAGTAATTAAATACGACACAGCCTTATATGAAACGAACCTCTTTCATACCTGTTTGATTCCTCCGATTTACACAAACAATATTTATACCTTTTATCTCAAGTTTTAGTTCTCAGATACAGTTAATTACATATTTAACATAGTGATTAGCTTCGTAGATAGGTTTACTACCCTCTATTAACAATTCAATATTGTATATGACACCTTTCGAATGATATTGGATAATTAAAAGTAAAAATGTATTGGAAATTCACTAGTGAACTGACGACTTGACAATGCAGCATCAGGGCCAATGAGGGAAAGCCACATTGATGATGCCAAACTCTGTAAAGTTGGCAAACCGGGCTTCAGATCGATCGGTTGTCATTTCTTGTTTTTATTATTTACCATTATACCGAATGTGTTAAACCCGTTTCATAAAGATTGCAGCCATACGTCACATAAAACATATAATACATACATGAGTTTGTAACCCTTTAATTTTAAACTAACAGTAGTTGAAAGATAAAGAAAGATTGGCAACAATACAAGGAATGTATTAAAGCATCATAGCGTGTTTGGCACAAAATTCTGTGATTTTTATAAGAGCGAAAATTGAAAATCACGACCGGAAAGAAATGACGCTTTGTTCACGCACCCTTGGTCAAACGGAAATCGTTACTTACCTTCATATTTATGTTGGAGCTCCCGGTTGGCGTTTTACCTAATGTTGTTCAACCAGTTACAAGGCATTCTTTTGTTCCTTTCTAGGTAGATAAACCAAATTATAATATGTGTTTTATTGAATATATTTATTGATATTACACTTATAAATGTCTAAATATTTTTCGTTCAAAATAATCTGTATTCCTGCACCCACCGACAAATAACTTTATTTTAAAACGTAATTATAAGATAATTATAATATTTCCGAAAATTTTAACTCTAAAACAAAACGGAGGCTCCGACAGGATAACACTTAGGGTGCTCCCAAACTTGAAAGTAGGGACATTTGTTCCTTATTGATATTAACAAACTAAATTGTAAGTGAAAACCATTCAGTACCTCATCAACGTTAGTAAATAATAATTTGTATCTACGTATGTATTTTTTTGCAAAAGTATAGAGTATTTATTATATTCTACTCTAGGGCATATGTGGTAAGGGAAAAACTTCCTTCGAAGGTAAACAGACAACTAAGCAAAGTTCATCAATGCGACGATTATCTCACATAGTTAATGAGTTTATTGCATTACATATCTTGTCAGTCTTTTAAAGTTACAATCTCCTATGACGTATTCTGCCACTAAAGAGCTATGCAAACCAATAAAATGATTCATACAGTTTAGTTCTTTAGAAGCAGTATTTTTCTGTATCGATATTTTGGTATAAGAAAATTGTACGAAGTAAATATGTCTTCAATTATTTTAGATCAAAGGGTGTTACTTGTGGAAATCAAAATTATTTTACATAAAACATTAAGATTATTTTTAAAGTAATATAAATTAACACAAAAATAAAGTATAAAAATTACATGACACGAGATCATGAACATGATGTTTATATCAATAATATATTATAAATATTGTTAAGCTTATTGCTTGAACAAATGTGTTCAATTACTCGTATTAATGCATTGAATAAATGATATTACATGATGATTGAGGGCTAAAACTAAGGCGCTTAGTAGATCGTGTACAGTTCAAAATGTTAATGGACCTTTAAATAATTAACATTACTAAGTAGTTTGTACAAAACTACTAGTGAACTAACTTTAAACTATTTGTAGTACAAGGTTAATAATAATTTACCTAATATAATTGTATGCAAGAAATGTGTCATAATATTGTATTTTGGTCTATTAAACTTAGCAAAATATTTACTTTATATATCTTAGTATAGCCATAATGTATAGGAACTTAAAATACGACAAAAAAATTTATAAGTTAGTGTTTTATTTCTAAATGTTAAATTATAAAAAATACTAACAAATCGCACGTGCTGTTTCGTAAATATTTGGTTTAGATTAGATTTGTTCATACATCTTTAAGTTATCAAAACAAAACAAACTTATAGCTAAAAGTATTCTCCAGCTAGCCTTATCACAAACCATTAAATCAAAACTCACATTCTCTTTTATCGTTATACGTCCATTTTGCTTGTAGTAAAGCAAACTAAAAAAAATAAAGTTTTGATTTCACACTCAGTGTTTTTAAAAAATAAAATCTTTGTTATGATAAGTATATTTTTAAGTTTACCAAATATATATAAAACAGTATAAATTAGTATACCAATTATTCTCATTAAATCCACTTGTTTAGTGAACTATCATTTTTATCCCATAACCCCGTACGTTATTATAAGTTATTAACCGATGAAACTTTGTATATATGTTAAGGTAGATGAGACCCATGTTAGAAAAAAAATCATCTTGATTAAACTTACTATTTCAGAATGGTGGCCATTTTAATGTTTTAAACTTGAATTACTCAAAAAAGGGCTAATTTTATGAAATAATGCCAAGAACACTTTTATTTCGCATTTTTATTTACCTATCAAGCGATACCAAGTTCATAAGGATCGATTAAGAAAGAGCTTAAATATTACGATTTTTAGTTGTAAAAAGGGGTATAACAAGGCAGAAGGTAGTCAGGTTTGCCCCATTTTACAACTAAAAAAACCGTTATGTTTCTGCTGTTTCTTATTCGATCTTTTTAACTTGGTATCGTTTGATAGGGAATTAAAATTTTTAATAAAAGTGTCCTTGGCATTTTTTTTCATCAAATTGGCCGTTTTTTTGTAATTCAAGTTAAAAAAAAATTAAAATGGCCGTCATTTTGAAATCTTAAGATACATTAAAATGACATTTCCTAACATGGGTCTCATCCACCTCATCGTACATACCAAGTTTCATAAGGATCGGTTAAAAGAATCAAAAAAAAAATCGTGTATGTAAAAAGTACAAAATGGCGTGTAAACTTATGGGGTTTTGCTCTTACTTTAAATGTGAAAAATACAAAATTATTACTAAGCTCAGTATACTCGCTTGGCATATGTGAGAATACTCAGGAACTGATTGAACTGACACCATTGTATGAGTTACTAAATTTTATTTGACCACTCACTCTAATCTATAACCCTTTAAAACACGATACATTTATATAATAATCAATAAATGAAATGGCGTATTTACCAAAAGAATTAAATATTGTTGGGGCCCCAGTATTAAACTAAGAGAATCGAACACATATCTAAGTTCAAAAGTGATAGATATAATATAATTGTTAAACGACTCAATCTTAATTAATTAAACCCTTTTACATAAAAATTATAAATATTCATAAAATGTTATTTATCTACATCTTTGCCATGTGGCCAAAGTCCAGTTCACAAAACTTAAAACACAATGCTAATATGAAATTCTGAAAATTAACACACTTTACAAACAAAGAACATTTACATTAGCAACCTACCAAAAAGACACGTTTGAAAATAATATATAAAATGAGAACTAACTTATATAAAATACATTATTTTACAGGTTTAACCTTTAAGGCTAAATTCTTGTTGTTGTTATTTAGCAGGAAATGATATTTTTATTATTATTTATGATTTGATTCAATGATTATTTAGGTTTTAAATATTTAGGTTTAATATGATTTATTTGTAATCATTTAACTTAGGCCCTTTTTATATGATTAAATTTTATCTTCTCTCTTCTAAATTTTGGTCCTGGAAGTTATAATTGAATTTTGGAACATACCGATGAGATGATCTTGAGGGTAGAAGATTCCTCCGAGGGTACGTCTCGTGATGTCCAGGCCTCCCCTTGTCTCCGTTGTCGGATGACTCGGTAATTGATCCTGGTCCTCGATGGCGGATGACGACCCCTGGAACCTCTTCTCCTGGCGTGGGCTGAGTTGGTGAAGTAGTTTGGCCTAGGACATATTCAGGTGGCAGATTTTACCAATCCTGATATATTGAGTTGGGCCTACTCGATCCGACCCCGTCCTAAGCCTCGCAAATCTTCTTCCAGACTGATGCCATCTTGCTCCTCCTGTCCCTTCCTTTTTCCAGATTTCCCATTATTCTAATTAACCCCGCCTACAGTGTCCAATCATAGTTGATCCCTTTGGTGCTCAATGCTGTGATTGGCTGCCACTTCGATCAGCAGTTCACTGTAGACGCAGGTTGTGCGTACATTGCCCGGGACCTGGAATATGACACTTGTTTGTAGACTCGTCGGTGCCATTCTACATGTCTCACTGTATTAGAAAATTGTAATATTTGATTTACTTTGGATTTATATAATTGTTTTAAATGGGCCTAATACGAATTTTAAAAATATATGAGCGTGAATGAAATTTATGAATTTAATTAAAAATATAAATATGTTTACACTCCTCTGCTCGGGAAAATTTTTCATCCCCGAAAAATAATCCTTAGTGTCCCAGTTACTTGAAGATGTCTTCGCATCGTCCATTGGATTGTGCTACTGTGCGGTGTCAGCCTGTTGTGTGTAGTCTCTTGTTGCAGCACTTGTTTACATCATTTGAATTGTAATGGATTGAATTACAATGATATATTTTATAATTAAGTATACGATCGAGAGGAAGTCCTATCAGTACTCGTTGTATAAATTTGGTGTTAATAAGTAGATCAAGTTCGTTGTTTGATAATTTCCATTTTCTTAATAGATGTCACTTAAAAGCTTTGTGTAAATTGACATATTAATTATTGTAATATTTGTAACAGTTTTTTTATTAGTTTATATTTGATTGTTTGATTGCTTATAACTGTAATTAATCATTCTTTCTGTTTACCCTATTAAATGTCATGAAGAATCTAGACTGCGCGCTTAGACTAGATAGCTTCGCAAGATGTAATAGTCATAAAATTATTTTGAATTTGATGATGTCTTTAGTTCGAATATAAATTGGGAAATATTTTTGATCTGAATATAATTTCATATAGAAGTGGTGATGTTAAGTTTTGTACTCGGAAAAGATACAATCTCACAATGTTTGAATGAGATTGCGTACAAAGGCAATGCACCTAGATGCTGAGTCTGCTTGATATCATCTTTCTGCTGGAGTCATGAAGCTGCTGTCTTTTCGTCCAAGCTTGAGAACTCAGTGAGATGTTTGTTCAGTGTCGTGTGTGTGAAGTTATGTGCGTTATTTGATTTCTTATTGTTTGTGCCTCTGATCTCGTGTTTCTTGCTTTGTTGTTTCTTGTGTATCAATTGGCTATTCACACGATGGGTAGGCTATTGTTCTTCTCGTTTATGCTGATCGTTTTATAACTGCTATGAGTGGATAAATGTATTCCTCTCGTAATGTCTCGTATTCTATTTATAAATTCTTGAACAGTAACTTCTATTTATGACTTTATTAAACATTTTTATTTGTGTCGTTATTAAATATGACGCTTTGAATTTATAATACTCTTCAGAATTTAATGCAAATTAAATAATGTTTTCCTTTATCTCCCAACATTATGTTTATATTTACAAGCTTAATAAAGATGCTAGTCAGGGTTAAACGTTAATAATTCGTATCTATCTTCTATGAAACGGCTTAATATTTTGTACATGTACTGGCTCTTCACACAATCTACCTCTTTTTTCAAGAGCTACCATGTAGGTCAAATCATTTATTTTCCCGGTAATGTGATATGGCCCCTTGAAACAGTTTTGAAATTTGCTATATTTCTTTGTGTGATCAGTAGGATATTTAATTAATATCTCATCCCCTGGCTGTAAGTCTAAATCTCTTTTATTTTGATCAAAGAAAGATTTTTGCTTATTTTAGGCCTTTTCTAAGATTTTGGGAACCTCTGTCCTAATTTTGTGAATTAGTTTGATTTCTTTTATGATGTCCGTGTCCTGATCTTCGTGTGTATAGATGTAATCAGATGGATGTCTAGCTTCCCGTGCAAAGTTTAAGTAAAAGGGCGTGTAACCTGTGCTCTTGTTTATGGTAGTATTATAGGCAAATGTAACATACTTCAAAATGTCGGACCAATTGTGTGGATTTTCCTCAATGTAGTGGGAAATTGCTGTTTTAATAACTAAATTGGCTCTTTCGGTTAAACCTTGAACTCTTTGTGCATAGGGCGGGCTAGCTTTTTGCTCAATCCCTAAACTTTGTAACAACTGTTTAAGAACTTGTCCCATGAAATGTGTTCCCTGGTCGTGGGTTATGATTTTTGGCACACCATATAAACAAAACAGATCTAGCAGTACTTTAGCCACGGTTTTGCAATCCGCGGCTCGTGTTGCACGCGTGTAAACCATTCTAGTGGTAGGGTCTGTGATGATTAAAATGTATTTGTATCCATGACTTTGCGTTATTGGCCCTAAAAAGTCTATAATAATCCTTTCAAATGGTGTTATTGGAGGTATTTGGGGATTTAATTTACCATATTGCTTATACGTGGGAGATCGCCTTAACTGACATTGTTCACATGTTTTTGTGTAGTGTTCAATGTCTTGATTCATGTTAGGCCAATAATAACGAGATTTGATTTTCTTTGCAGTTTTAAAATTTGAAAAATGTCCTCCTGAGAAAATGTTATCATGAAAAGTTTTCAATATGTCGTTAACCTTCTCCTGAGGTATTGCTAATAAATGTTCAGTGTTACTTCCGTTAAAATGCTTGTAATACAATATGTTATCTCGCTCTATATACTTTCTGAATTCATGTCTTATTTTCTTGGGAACAGAATCTGGTGATAGTTTAGCTAACTTAATTTGTTTTAAATACGGATCTTTTGCTTGAAGTTCTTCAAAGTTTTCAGTTTTAATTTCCTGTGTATTTAAAGTTAGTTCAATTAGTCTCTGATCTATTATTTCCTCGGGTGGGTTTCTTGAAAGACTGTCTGCTAATAAATTTGAAGTTCCTTGTTTATATTTTACAATGATGTCGTAATCGACCAAAGAAAGAGCTAAACGATTTAGGCGTGAAGAAGTGTTCTTGAAATTTTTGTAATGTATGAGTGCTTGACAGTCGGTGAAAACTGTAGTTTGTCTACCTAAAGTGAATTCTCTCCAGTAGTTAACCGCATAACTTAGAGCAAGCATTTCTCTCTCCGCGTTAGTGTACCTCTTCTCAGTGTCAGTGTATTTTCTGGATAGATATGCAATAGGATGCATTTGATTATTTTCAGGGTTAATTTGTAGCATGCAAGCACCAAGTGCAAACAATGAGCTGTCAACAAATATTACTGTTTCCCAATCTTCCCTAAAATGTGAAAGGATTGGTGGATTTGTTAAAATTTGTTTGATTTCATTGAAAGCTTTTTCGCAATCATCTTTCCATTCAAAAGGCAAATTTTGATTTGATTGTTTTATTAGTTCTGTTAGGGGTAACGTTATTTGAGCATAGTTCTTTATATGTTTCCTAAAGAATGATGATGCTTCTAGAAATTGACGTACGCGTCTTATGCAGTCTGGCCTTTTAAATTCCTGGATGGCCTTAACTGTAGATTCTTGCGGTAAAATTCCTTCTTTAGACACGGTATATCCTAATATGTCTACCTTTTCAAATAAAAACTTGCATTTTTGTGTATTAAGCTTTAAATTTGCCTTATGTAAAATTTCTAAAATAGTTGCTAAATTCTCTATTTCTTGATTGAAAGTTGTCCCATAAACTATCACATCATCTATATATGCTATAACTTTGTTGTACAAGTGTTTGTTTAATAATGCCAGTAATGCCTTACTGAATAAAGCTGTGGAAACTTTAAGTCCCATTGTTAATCTTTTATATCTTAAAAGCCTGTCTTGAGTTTTTATAGCAAGTAAATTTCGATCCTCTTCTCTTACTAACAATTGATGAAATGCTCCTTTGAGATCTAATTTTGTAAATGTGTTGGCTTTGTTTAGACAATTTAAGACTAGGTTAACTGATGGAGTTGGGTATACGCAGTTCTTTAATATGTTATTAACTTTACGCATATCTCCTACAAGTCTTGGCGATTTATCTTTATTTCTTGTAATAAATACGGGTGAAGAGTTTTCACAGTAGTCGGGACACTCCTCTAAAATGTCTGCTTTTAGTAGTTGGTCCAAAAGTTGGTTAAGTTCCTGTCTTTCTTGAGTACTTTGTTTATATGGGGGTGAGTTTGTAATTTGGAACTGTTTCTAAAGCTACTGGTGGCAAATTAGCTGGTTCTAAATCTTCAATTTTTGTAGTGAACATTGTCTTATAATTTTGTAATAAGTCTATTACTTTATTGTGCTGTTCTACCTTGAGATGGGGTGATATGTTAAACGGTATACCATCTTTATCAAATAATTGCGGTTTGTTGGGATCCATTTGGGATTGATGTTTTATTTTAGCACACGTAACGTTAGTATTTATTTCCTCAGTGAGGTAGCCAAGTAGAGTGTTTGCATTAATGTGTTTGGGAAAGTTTGATGCATTGTATAGGTTTATATAGCTATTACCATCATTATCTTTATCAATTAAGTATGCGTGACATTTATTTTTTGTCCTTTAAAGATTTTTCCGACTCAAAATATGTTTTGTCATTTACTTCAACATTTAATTTAATTTTCCTATGTTGATGAGGTGCAATCACCATATCCTCTTCAGTTCTTATGTCAGTAATTTTACTTTTAGGGACTATTGCATTAGTGTTAATAGATTCAATTTGAATTAACCACTGTTTTTGCATTTTTATTCTGTGTTTATATCCACCTAAGTTCATGATAATCTCTTTGGCGTCAAAGTTTAGTTCAACTCGGTTTTTGCTTAGGAATTTATTACCTAAGATTATTTCACTATTGGTATCAGGTGTTATATAAAATCTGTCTCTAATGATTATGTTGTCTATCTCTAACGCAATCTCCGTTGTCCCTATAATATTTATAGGAGAGTCGTTTGCTGAAACTACAGTTGGTAGCTTTTCGGTCTCAATTTTATTTCCCGATAACAAGTTAGAGTTTATCAAATTTATATTTGAGCCTGTGTCTACAATACAGTTAATTACTTTGTTAGGATTTTGAGTTAACCTAGCATTTAGTGTTAACACTGATAGTCTCTTATCTTCCGTCTGTTGTATCTTATAAAGAGTATCATGTAGTTCTATTCTCCCTAAATTCTCCTTTTTCCTTGGCTTGTGTACCCTTCCGTCTGAGACTAGGGAAATATCACAGCTATGGATCATGTGTTTGATTTCTTGTTCGTTTAACTCTATACAAATGTTCTTCTTATCTTCTTCTATTAACTCCTTTTCTTCAATTTTCCTGGGTTCCTGCTCTTCTCTTGGAGTCAGTTCTTCTTCTACATTCCTTTCTTCTAATTCCTTTCTTCCATTCTTCTGGGATTTAGTCTAAAACACTGTTCCCTACTGTGGTTAGTCATTTTACAGTGGTCGCAGTACCTAGTTGTAGGTGAACTGTTATTCCTATCATTGTAGTTCCTGTATCTGCAGTCCTGGGTTTTGTGGTTGTTTCTTTTGCAGATATTGCAGTATACATAATCTCTTCTCATGTATGAAGTTGATGGTTGATGTGTCCCGTAGTTGTAGTAGTGTGGCGGTGGTTGTCTATGACCGGAGGTAGTCGGTGAACTCCGTGAACTCTGAAACAGCTGATTTGCTCCTCTGTGTACGTTGTGTTGCGGATTCCACTCTGCAGGCGTTCCATGTTGTTGTCTAGGTCTGTAGATCGCTGAACTTCTGTAGCTGTGTCCTCTTCCATTGTTGTTGGGAAATGATCGTTGTTGTTGCTGTATTTGTTGATAAAGGTCTGGTTGTACTTGTCTTTGTGGTGTTCCTGCCATGGTCATGTTGGATACTATTTGAGTTAAGTACCTAATCTCGGCTTGTAAATTGTTTATTTGTTCCCTACTGTCAGTGTTCCCTCGAATTAATCCTTCTCTTTCAGCTCTATTGTACTTTTCCCTATTAACTAATTTGATTTGAAGTTGTAGTTCAATTTTTCTTAAGCTTTGTTCTAACTGTTCTAATGTTTCACACGTTTCGGACAGAACCCTGTCACAAAATTCAGGTCGTAGACCTTGTGTAATGTATTGAGCTATCCGTTTCTCTGACATTTCGGGGTCATGACGTTTACATAGTGTTAGTACTTCTAAGTAATACGTCAGCACCGGCTGATCCTGCCCTTGTACTTTTTTATCCAAAATGTTTTGAAGTGTTTGAGCTTGTGCAACGGGTGTGAATGTACTTATAAAGGTGTTTTAAGTTCATCCCAACTATCAATTAGTCTCCCTTTCATGTAGTGTTGGTACCAAGTGAGTGGAGTTCCCGCTAAGTGGGCTGGGAATAAATTTAATTTTGACGTTTCCTGCCAATTGTTTGATTGCGCTGCGATTTCGTATTTGTCTATGAAATCGCTGGGGTTTTCCGTGACTAGACCGTGGTATGTACCAGCAGAAATTAATGGTAAATTTTCTTTGGGTTGTGCCATGTTGTTTGCTAAAGGTGGCTGATTTACGTAACAAACCGTATTGTTTAAGGGTTGTGGTAAATGTACGTTTAAAGATGTGCCGGCTAATTGGATCTCTCCTAAGTCCTCTGATGCTATATCAATGTCCTCGTAATTTTCGTCCTCCTCACTGTCACTAGCTGGTGTGTCATACAAGTTTTCCCTATCACTGATGAATTTGTGTATGCGATTCAATAAAGGGTGTTTTAACAGTTCAGCTTCCGAAAGACATCTTTTACTTAAAAGTTTCTTTAAAATCAATTTTTTTTCTTCAGACCAATTATTTTTTACAAAAGCTTTAAGGTCAGCTACAATGGGTCTCAATTCGGCTACAAGGTCCTCATCCCTATATTTTATGTTAAATTTCGACAAAATAAGCTGTAATTGCTCCTTTTTAACCCTATATATGTCTGGGGGTAAATCCACTTCTGTTAATGGCATTTCATAATTTTTTTTGTTTAACAAATTCCTAATCAGAGTAGGCTATGTTATTTATGATTAGTTACTTAACTGCAATTTAATTAAAATAATGTGTGTATTTTTATGTTACTCCTGTATTTATATTTTGCTATTTACTGATTGTGTAAATTGCCTATTAGATCGTTTATAAGTTCCCTAAAGTATTTTATATCTTTTATATGTATAACCTGACAAAGTCCTAACCTAATCTAAGCATATAAACGGTATTGTCGCTTTGCTAATTCAAAAATCCCTACTATTCAATTGTCACTTTCTTAAAACATATTAATCATACAACACTTATTTTAACATGCATAACTCATCTGTGCCAGTCCAATCATCGTTGATAATTAAATCAAATCGGCAGCCTCCACCATGTAAACTTATGGGGTTTTGCTCTTACTTTAAATGTGAAAAATACAAAATTATTACTAAGCTCAGTATACTCGCTTGGCATATGTGAGAATACTCAGGAACTGATTGAACTGACACCATTGTATGAGTTACTAAATTTTATTTGACCACTCACTCTAATCTATAACCCTTTAAAACACAATACATTTATATAATAATCAATAAATGAAATGGCGTATTTACCAAAGGAATTAAATATTGTTGGGGCCCCAGTATTAAACTAAGAGAATCGAACACATATCTAAGTTCAAAAGTGATAGATATAATATAATTGTTAAACGACTCAATCTTAATTAATTAAACCCTTTTACATAAAAATTATAAATATTCATAAAATGTTATTTATCTACATCTTTGCCATTTGGCCAAAGTCCAGTTCACAAAACTTAAAACACAATGCTAATATGAAATTCTGAAAATTAACACACTTTACAAACAAAGAACATTTACATTAGCAACCTACCAAAAAGACACGTTTGAAAATAATATATAAAATGAGAACTAACTTATATAAAATACATTATTTTACAGGTTTAACCTTTAAGGCTAAATTCTTGTTGTTGTTATTTAGCAGGAAATGATGTTTTTATTATTATTTATGATTTGATTCAATGATTATTTAGGTTTTAAATATTTAGATTTAATATGATTTATTTGTAATCATTTAACTAAGGCCCTTTTTATATGATTAAATTTTATCTTCTCTCTTCTAAATTTTGGTCCTGGAAGTTATAATTGAATTTTGGAACATACCGATGAGATGATCTTGAGGGTAGAAGATTCCTCCGAGGGTACGTCTCGTGATGTCCAGGCCTCCCCTTGTCTCCGTTGTCGGATGACTCGGTAATTGATCCTGGTCCTCGATGGCGGATGACGACCCCTGGAACCTCTTCTCCTGGCGTGGGCTGAGTTGGTGAAGTAGTTTGGCCTAGGACATATTCAGGTGGCAGATTTTACCAATCCTGATATATTGAGTTGGGCCTACTCGATCCGACCCCGTCCTAAGCCTCGCAAATCTTCTTCCAGACTGATGCCATCTTGCTCCTCCTGTCCCTTCCTTTTTCCAGATTTCCCATCATTCTAATTAACCCCGCCTACAGTGTCCAATCATAGTTGTTGATCCCTTTGGTGCTCAATGCTGTGATTGGCTGCCACTTCGATCAGCAGTTCACTGTAGACGCAGGTTGTGCGTTCATTGCCCGGGACCTTGAATATGACACTTGTTTGTAGACTCGTCGGTGCCATTCTACATGTCTCACTGTATTAGAAAATTGTAATATTTGATTTACTTTGGATTTATATAATTGTTTTAAATGGGCCTAATACGAATTTTAAAAATATATGAGCGTGAATGAAATTTATGAATTTAATTAAAAATATAAATATGTTTACAGGCGGATATCTGGTTTACGAAGCAATTTTGGAAATGATTTTATACTTGATTTTCTCTTTATTTTGATCCAAGAAATCACATTAAATTTTGTCCCCACCTTTTTTTGAACACCTTGTATATCAACGAATGTTGTAGTTTGCTATTTTTTTACAAACAAATTCATGAATCGTACATTTTATAGACTACACCGACTATCTAAAAATGTTACTCACAACATGGTATTCGTATTATTATGCCATTACAAACGATAATCACTTTGCAAACCCAACAATGGATTCGTACTTAAATTATTGGATTTATTTTACAGTCACCCTTTTTCAAATAAAATAAAATCAGGGTGAAAATGTTTATACATTTTAATTATGTGTATAGTACCTAATCCTATACTTTCCCCTAATTGGCTTGAATAAAATTGGACAATAAATTGGAATAAAATTTTAGTGAATAAGTTATGATTGTTTATTTTATGAAAAATAAATTTAATAGTAAACCCTGTATATCCATGTATTTCATATAGTAAATAATCAATAAACTTTTACTTGTTTGTATTTTGACACGCCATAAACAACGATGCAGGTAATCGGTATTGCTCAGGGGCTTACAGTAACGTTGTGATCCAGTGAACCATAATTATTTTCCATTTATTATTTTTTTGATCAAACATTTATTTTAAAAACTACGTAATTTTTATGATGCTTGCACACTATTTTGAACACTATTAAATTTGTGTACACTTTTCAAAAACTTTTCGATAACATGTGTTTTAATTAATAAGGCAGATAGAAGTTTACTAATTATACAGTTTTGATTCAATAAAGTATATTTCAATCATGAAATGGAACTGTTTTAATGGCTGTTTTCCATATTTTTAATCTTAAGAAAAGATCGAATTCAATTTTTCCCATAATTAACATTAGAAATATACGTTATCGCTTACTAAGTCAAAAACTTTTTTAACAAAGAATCCTATAGGATGTTGTATGTTTATTTTTATATTTTAGTAACAGCATGTAAAATTTTTCTAATAATTTTTTTCAGCATTAAGAAAATTGTTTTATAATTTGTAGATGATTTACTAATGTCATAAATTGTAAATAGTTGTATGCTTTCCCAATTTATCGTTTTGACTATACTGTTCATAGAATCGGCTCCAAATGATATATGTATATTCCTACCGATTTAAGAAAAGTATTGTTAATTGAGAATATCTTAAATATGTTTTAATGTAATTTGCTAAGAGTACATTGTCCACTTGGATAAGTAATATGTTCATCAAAACAAGAGTACACGTTTATATAACCATCTGAAGTAAAAAACAATCATCTACGTTTTGTATTTTGTTATATTTTGTACTATTTGTTTTCAAGGTACTATTTAATATAAAGGTATACAGTGTCGGAGTTAGAACATTCTAGGTATACAGTGTCGGCGTTAGGACACTGAAGGTATAAAGTTACACAATGATAGTGAGCGCAAAAATATAATATACATAAAAATAAATAAACAAATAAATTCCTAAAATAATGCTTAGTTAATGCGTTAGGCTAAATCAATTATAAAAGTTGGGTAAAGTATTAATTACTAAGAATATAACAGAAGATATATTACATTGTAATTAGTTCGTAAACGCCAATATTTAAAATAGGAAATCGATGAGGTCTAAAATCTAAGCACTTTAACTTAGTACACTTGAAGGTGAGGCATTTAAAGACTTATAAAGATAATACTCTAATTTCAAACATTTCAAAGGCATATTTATTTAAAATATAACTGAAGTTATTATTCAAACTTAATAAATTGCATTAACACTTATTGTGTCATAATTACTTTATAAATATTAATATAAATGGATTCTTCGTTTTCAATTTCACGTGCTAGAGACAATAAGGAGGCAGTTCATTAGGCAATACAAACACAACGCATCACAGAATGTAAACTAACATTTCATACATCATTTGCAACTCTGCGTTGTACATGATTGCATTCATCAGATACATAACGACTGTAGAAATGTGACGTAGCTCTGTTTGCCAATGTCAGGAAGATTTTATTTGTCTTAAATGAATAATTTAATATTGTTCAAGTTAGATAAGTGAGTTAAACTTTGACATGTTATTTTTTAATATTTATAATTGTAAATTATAGTCTAAAATTTGATAAAGATTAAAATTACCAATGAATTGAATGTGTTTAAATACTTGAAGTAGATTCAAATAAATACATGAAGACATTTTTTAACCAGTATCTTTTAAAGTGTTAGCTCATGGAATTCTAAAATCCTTTGAAAAGTTAATTACTTCAATATAAGTATAATCCATACTACTACATGAATGGAAAAACGTTGGAAAAAGGTTTAGGTTAAAAATTCTATGGTTTGTCAAAATATAAATGTAGTCTTAATTTCAGTAAAAACGTATAAGGTTCAGCGTAATTTTTTATGACATAAATTATTCAACGACTGACACTAATGAAATAGTAATAAAAGCGATTACATGATTATTTATTGTATCGATTATCCATTTTATAATACATTATTAATAGGTAAGGTAATGAGGTAGTCAACATGTAAGCGATTAATACATCTGTTTTAACAGATATAATATGATAACATGGGAAATCGACTACGAAATCTCATTATAACAATATTTATTTAAATTAACTCTCCAGAAAGATTTCAATTTTAAATATAATGAAAGATTAAACACCACTTAAGTTCTGGTATTATTTTTTTTATGTAAAATTATCAAATAATGAATTAGCTATACTCTGTAAACAATTATGAATACAAACAATTCTACAAATATAAATATAATATGTTCAATTAATCCACATGCAGATTGACCTATACGATAGGAATATTTATTTACGTACATAGTAAAAAGTTGTAACACTTTGTAATTAAACTATATATTAGTTCCCAACAAAATTATATCCCTAACAATGGGGGAAATTGAATCAAGCCAATAATTCTTCGTACAGCAGGGATATGAAAAATCCAGTTACATTCAGTAAAAAATCAGGACATCATTACCAACATTACAACCACGTTGTTTATGTGACATTAAACCAACAAGAGTTTATGATCAGTACATGTACAATAACAGACTGTTATTTCTGGAACAAGCAGTAATGTTCTTGTCACACTGAGCTTTCTATCTGGATATTATTACATTATTCCACAGGCAGTATGCGTTATTTTATATCTTTATTTTAGTAAATTCTTAAGAGAAATGTTAATAAAACTAATTCTGCCTAATCTTTGAGTGGTTAAACCAACTTGGTTAATGACACGCGTTAATATTGGACATACCATGTATAATGAAAATCTAGCTCGTCTAAATGTAGAGTGTGGGATTTCGGTCCTAGAGGTCTCAGGCTCAAATCCAACCAATGGACCAATATAGTTTATCTTAGTGATAATGCTGCAACCTCTGGAACTAGCCTGAAGTTATGTGATAAACAATCCCAAGCTTGAGCCTAGTTACAAAAACACGAAAAAATTTTCTAATGATTATATAAACATGCATAAATTCTATCTTGTCTTTCTACAATATATAATGTAGTAAGTTAAATGTAGTTATCAAAAGTAAACTAAAATGTAAATTGAATTTAAAATGTTTGAAATTATAGGGCTTAAGTTTTTAAAAAGGTTTTTAAAACTGCACTCGAATTTAAGTTTTTAAACATCCACGTAATAGAAGCACTACAGTTTTTACATGAAAAGTTAACAAGTTGTTTTTGCGCTAATAACTTGTTTGTTAACTCTGTTGGGAACCTTGAATATTAAAAGGAAGCAAACCATACATAAAACGTAAGTGAAGTAATTATTTCTTCTACCTTTTCATGAAAACATTATTTTGTAAAATTTTAGTATTTACGTACATTTACATGCATAAACAACATATTATACACAAAGACAAAAAAGAATAAGATAATATCGTTACGAAATAAGCAGCATAAAAATTTGTTAGATATTATAATTTGTCTCCTTCATTAAAAAATATATTATGATTCAAATTTAGCTTCATGTACATGGCAATTAAAATAGATGGCATTCGATTATTTTACTCAACGGTATTAACCAAATACCCTAAAGAACACGTGTTCTGAAACTGAGTGGTCAACCAAGTTATTACTTTCAATACTGTAATTGGCAATTAGGTTCTTTAATTGAATATTTTAATTGAAACTTGATTTTCCTCCTCAAACTCCCATCATTAACATTGTTTCACGAGAAACAAATTTCACTCGCAGTTCTGATTTTGTTTGAAAATAATTATTAAATGTAATTTATATTCTTGGTTGAACTATTTGATTGAATAGTGATGTTTTTGTGCCAAGTTTAGGATTATAAATTGGCATTAATGTGAAAGTATTTTGTTGGTTATGATGTATGATTCTTAAATCTAGTAAAATATATCTGCTTCAACAGTTTGAGTCAGATGCATCGCTATACACAATGATGTAAAAATATAATATACAGTATTATTTAAAAGCTGAAATACATTTGTTGTAACTAAAAGGCTTACTATTTTTGATTCTAAAGCGTATAAAGGTATAAGAATTTGTTTGATAGCTTTTAGTTCAGTCCTAAAAGCTTAATTATAGCACTTTATAGCTTTGCACGGTCAAGTATTTGAAAATATAGTAAACAGTAATTTTGATAAAACATGCATATTAAATGTCGTTTCACATTATTATTAGACACAGATTATCCATGCAAAGTTCTTTACATCTTTTGAAATAGTTAACCGTTATAAATAGTTAAATTTTACTAATCTGAGTTGAGTCGGAAGAGTATGTTCACTTTTGCTTTAAAGTTTCGACATACACAAAAATAAACAAGAGTTACAGGAAAGTAAGATTGTGAAAATTTGATATATTCTGTGTGATGAAAGATATGGCATAGTCGCAGGGATTTTTGTTATAATTGTCACTGGGTCTTCGTTTTAATAAAAAAATAGTTTTTCAGATCTTTTATTCTAATTTATGTTTTAAATGTCAAGGCTATTATCGTTTAACCTAGATGTTAAATTAAATTAAATGAATCTTAATGAATTTCATCCATAGCTTAATTCTACTTCTCAGTAAATTTCGATTAAATATTTGTATAGAGAAAATTAATTTTTGTATATCAAGACTGTGAATAAAAGTTTTAATAAGTGGACTATAAGAATTGAAGATGAATTATCCATCCTAACATGTTTGTAATAATATAGGTTTATCTATATTTATCTAAAACTATTCTCGTTCTTACCATAAGATAATAACTTATCTTTTTAGAACCGAGTGAGACAAAAAATAATTATAGAAAACAACTTCAGGAAGCGAATGTAGAGTTTTCCAATTACTTAAGGTTTAAGGGCAATGCAACGGGCTTAAACGTAAACCACTCTTTTAAATCAACAGACTTATCTTCCTAATATCTCTTTAGAAGCTTTAAAATCATGAATTGAGTTTTCATACTACGAGTTTTAAAAACGGGCTATAAAATCTTTATATAAAACTTGTTGCAATATTATATTAGGGTAAATGGAGTTATTAAACATATTTCTTTAGCAATTATAATAAATGATAGTAATATCGAGGTCAAAATATTATTCTTAAAAGATCAGGGTTTCAATCTACTTCTATAATACATGAATAAAGAAATGTTCGGATTGGATATATATTTTAAGTAATTAAGTTTATTTACTAAGCAAGTTTTTTCATATTTTTTTTAATTTTATAATACATTTTTTCAGGAATTCTATTTGCAAATTTCATTTTTCCCTTTTCGTATATTACAATGTCTAAGTTAAATTGTTAAAAAAATTTTATAATATACCAATAAAAATAATTGTATGAATAAGAATATTGACGAAAGGTCGTCGACATTGTCTTTTTGTATTGCAATGGCAATTAGTCGAACTATGTAGCTCCTCGCTTTATATTTTATATTTATTTTGAGTTAATATTTATTTTTATTTTTATTTTCATTTCTCATTTCTCATTTCTCATTTCTCATTTCTCATTTCTCATTACTCATTTCTCATTTCTCATTTCTCATTACTCATTACTCATTACTCATTACTCACTTTTCATTTCTCATTTCTCATTACTCATTTCTCATTTCTCATTTCTCATTTTTCATTTCTCATTTCTCATTACTCATTACTCATTTCTTATTTCTCATTTTTCATTTTTCATTTCTCATTTCTCATTACTCATTACTCATTTCTTATTTCTCATTTCTCATTTCTCATTTCTCATTTCTTATAACTCATTACTCATTTCTCATTTCTCATTTCTCATTACTCATTTCTCATTTCTAATTTCTCATTTCTCATTTCTCATTTCTCATTTCTCATTTCTCATTTCTCATTTCTCATTTCTCATTTCTCATTTCCCATTTCCCATTTCTCATTTCTCATTTCTCATTTCTCGTTTCTCGTTTCTCGTTTCTCGTTTCTCGTTTCTCGTTTCTCGTTTCTCGTTTCTCGTTTCTCGTTTCTCGTTTCTCGTTTCTCGTTTCTCGTTTCTCGTTTCTCGTTTCTCGTTTCTCGTTTCTCGTTTCTCGTTTCTCGTTTCTCGTTTCTCGTTTCTCGTTTCTCGTTTCTCGTTTCTCGTTTCTCGTTTCTCGTTTCTCGTTTCTCGTTTCTCGTTTCTCGTTTCTCGTTTCTCGTTTCTCGTTTCTCGTTTCTCGTTTCTCGTTTCTCGTTTCTCATTTCTCATTTCTCATTTCTCATTTCTCATTTCTCATTTCTCATTTCTCATTTCTCATTTCTCATTTCTCATTTCTCATTTCTCATTTCTCATTTCTCATTTCTCATTTCTCATTTCTCATTTCTCATTTCTCATTTCTCATTTCTCATTTCTCATTTCTCATTTCTCATTTCTCATTTCTCATTTCTCATTTCTCATTTCTCATTTCTCATTTCTCATTTCTCATTTCTCATTTCTCATTTCTCATTTCTCATTTCTCATTTCTCATTTCTCATTTCTCATTTCTCATTTCTCATTTCTCATTTCTCATTTCTCATTTCTTTATCTCCATCTTCATCTCCATATATAGGGAGTAAATAAGACCATTTTAGGGAGATATTTTAGAGGCAAATGGTAATTCCTTACTCTAAAGTTTGCTGTGATGGGGGTATTAAATAATTGTGAAGAGATTTTATTTTTTTTATTTAGTATGACAAGCGATTTACTAACGAAAAGTTTGGTTTATTGATTGTAGGAGATTTCCATGTATAAGTAATTTTAGTAGCAACACGAAGTTTGCTTGTAAATTAACAACAAACCCGCTGATCGAAATTCTCCGCTTTAACGGAGCCTTGTGGCAGATGAAGTTAACTTTACTTTGTAAATAAATAAAATTTGTATTTTTACCCACTTTTTAAGATGATTTGTTACTTACGTTATCCAAGTTTCATGTATTGTATTTAAATATGGCATATTGTGTTATAATACTTAGAAAATCTCTTCCGGTACATACAAATTCTTTAGGAAAAGATCCAATGATGATCTTTAAAACTAATGACGAAGGATTTATGATAAGTTCCTATGGACTGTTTTGCTTCAGAACAGAGTTGCAGAGTTGAAACTAAAATCGAGTTTACCTAGAAAGAATTACATTTCAATATAAACTACGCTAAACTAACAAAGCGGAAACCTCTAGCCAGTAGAAAAATATTTGCTATTTGTTTCAACACTTGTAAATCTTCCACGACTCTCTCAAAGCTAACTAAATTGAATGACAGAGTTTGATGTTTCCAACTGAAGTCCACACAGATGTAGAGTTACACTGATCCAATCACTGAGATTTACAATTTGTGGCATTCACTTGTCAAACGTATTCACCAGAGAAGCTTTTGCTCGTTTCAGTTTTGAATTTGAGTATTAGAGATTGATTGAATAAAATAAACCTTTAGTACTTTTTTTGTGATGAAAAAGGTTTATTTATAATTTTTTTCTGCAAAATCTTTGATATAATCTTGTTTTCAATATGTGGTTTTTACCCTACAAAATTTTATTAAAATATCTATATCAGATTTACACTAAAGGTTTAGCACATAAAGGATGACAATTAAGCATGGAACCTCTTTTTTTAGCTTTTAAGCCTAAATAAAAAATATCAAAGTTCAAACGTATTACTAGTGGTAGTAACGCACACATCTGCCCAATTAACGACCAGATAACCACTTTGGGGGACGGTCCACAAAGAGTCAGACAAAATTCTTAAATAGCAGCAAAGGTCGAGTTTGGTATCAAATTAAAGGTCTTCGGTATCAAAATAATGCCACAATTCCAGACTTTTTTCTCACCTCGTATAAATAAACGAACAGAAGATAGGCATTCCCTGTGAAGTAAAACCTGCTGTATCTGTATGGATATGTTTCTTAAACTAAACACGGGATATAGTAACACTCACCCCCACTAAAAATATATTCAGCTACTACAGTATATGAAATTCAGTACAAGTAACCAAAATTATTTTAAAAATTTTGTATTGATGTACGTTGTGGTGTTAAGAAATTTTACTTGCAAATACTAATCTTTTCAGTCAAACATAATTAACAGTGTTGAAACAACTCTTCCAAGAACAACTGACAGTTCTCTCTAGTTTTGATGTAAATTAGAGAAGTGTTTATTCTAGCTTGTAGAACTAGAATGTTTACCATTTGTTCTTGTACTTTTAAATATTAGCACAAATTACAGTTTTAAGTTTATACGTTAAATTTACCATATTGTATACATTAGATTGTCAGTGCCTATTTTATTTTACATGTAAAAGATTTAAATGAAACGTTTGTGTTTACATTTTGACATTTCTTGAAATGCATAGTTTTTCTATAAAAGCTCATTCAGTTTGACGAAAATTTGAGATTAATGTCAAAGTTAAGTCTGCAAATATTTGATTTTACACAAATTCAATGAGTTATATAACTTACGTTTTGACTAATTTCTAGAATGTTTGCCCGTTAAATGTGTCTAAGCTACAAAGGGCTGTGCTCGTTTAAGCGTCATTGACGAAACTCACCTTTCAGTACCGTAGAGAATGTTGTATGTACACAGTATAAATCATGCACTGATATCGGTTCCAACCAACCTTTTTAGATTTCTACTTTATGCTGTAAGTTGTACGTTTCAATACTTACAGTAGTTACATTAATTTATTTTAGAAAATATGAATCTTTTATTAAATTGTTTGTTGTATTACACATAGAAACCAATTCGAATAATGAAGTACGGGTTGGGAATTGCCTCAGCAGACCACTGACCGTGTGCCTCAAGGCTCGGTCAACTCAACAATAAATTGCATTCCTTGTTTTTATTATGTTCATCGTTCATCATTTGTCGTTCGTCGTTCGCCGTCCGTCGTCCGTCTTATTTAATTCGTTATTCGTAACCTCATAACTCATAACTCATTACTTATTACTCATTACTAATTACTCATTACTCATTACGCATTACTCATTACTCATTACTCATCACTTATCACTCATCACCCATCACTCATCACCCATCACCCATCACTCATCACCCATCACTCATCACCCATCACTCATCACACATTACTCGTAAAGTTCTAAAGAGCAACACAATAATAAGTGTTGTACAATATTAAGATCCTCAGAAAAGCTTATCATTCATCACTACACACTCCTAACCCATCACTCATAACTTATCACTCATTCGTTATTCGACATTCATTATTCATTATTTATTATCCATTATTCATTATTCATTATTCATTATTCATTATTCATTATCCATTATTCATTATTCATTATTCATTATTCATTATTCATTATTCATTATTCATTATTCATTATTCATTATTCATTATTCATTATTCATTATTCATTATTCATTATTCATTATTCATTATACATTATACATTATTCATTATTCATTGTCCATTGTCCATTTTCCATTGTCCATTGTCCATTGTCCATTGTCCATTGTCCATTGTCCATTGTCCATTGTTCATTGTTCATTGTTCATTGTTCATTGTTCATTGTTCATTGTTCATTGTTCATTGTTCATTGTTCATTGTTCATTATTCATTTTTCATTATTCATTATCCATTATCCATTATCCATTATTCATTATTCATTATTCATTATCCATTATTCATTATTCATTATTCATTATACATTATTCATTATTCATTATTCATTATTCATTATTCATTATTCATTATTCATTATTCATTGTCCATTGTCCATTTTTCATTGACCATTGTCCATTATTCAATTCATTATTCATTATTCATTATTCATTATTCATTATTCATTATTCATTATTCATTATTCATTATTCATTATTCATTATTCATTATTCATTATTCATTATTCATTATTCATTATTCATTATTCATTATTCATTATTCATTATTCATTATTCATTATTCATTATTCATTATTCATTATTCATTATTCATTATTCATTATTCATTATTCATTATTCATTATTCATTATTCATTATTCATTATTCATTATTCATTATTCATTATTCATTATTCATTATTCATTATTCATTATTCATTATTCATTATTCATTATTCATTATTCATTATTCATTATTCATTATTCATTATTCATTATTCATTATTCATTATTCATTATTCATTATTCATTATTCATTATTCATTATTCATTATTCATTATTCATTATTCATTATTTATTATTCAACAGTCAAATGTTTTTACGGTGTATGAAGCCCCATAAAAGCTTGTGTTTTATACCTCATCTCAAAAATATTAAACGTAAATACTACAATGGAAAATAACTGAGAAAGCCTGGCCAAATTGATATACTAAAAATAAAACTGAATTTACACTGTGTTGCATTTCTTGAGCAATCATTTAAAGAGCCGATTTGAAACTATGTAAACATAGGAAAGTCATAGAAAAACCACCAAGTAGAAGAAATGGGGATAATGGTTTTTTAAGAATTTATAATCGTTATTATGGACAACCTAATGCGGCTATGAGTAGGAAACATATTGTAGAAAACACTAAAAAAACTTGATGAGTTTTTCAAAATGATAATATTTATAAGAAATGTTGATTATATCGAACTGTAATGTACATCGTGAGTATTTCTGTAATCTTTGAATCGACTATTTTATAGTCCAGGACCTGACTAGGGTTCTGTGTGCATGTCGTGTATAGTGAATTTTACTTTTGCATTTCAATATAGGTGTCTTAGGAAGTGTTTTCCACTCGGGTGTCAAGTTCGCACCTGGTACGTTTTCGAGCTATGACGTCATCAAGATGGCGGCTCAGCAATTTTTGAATGCGTATATTTCGCGAACCGTTTAATGGATCAGGATGATTATTATTTTTTGTTTGAAAGATATTTTTACACCCTATCTTTCTTGTATTTACACTTTTGTTGTAAACTGAATATTTATCTCACTATATTAAAAAACGTGTTTTTTATTATTATTATATTTATTGTTTTGCTTATAACTTCTTAACCGCTGATAAAATCAAATACCACCTATTGCAAAAGTTGCAGATGATTCTATACCCTTTCCAATGATACCAAACAATATGTGATTAGACCTAAAGATAAAGCAAAGAGATTGAATAAATCGTAAACGAACACTGAAAGTGGTGTACGTTCCGGGAAAGATTTAGTCCTGGACATGACTAGAATTCTGTGTGCATGTCGTGTATAGAGAATTTTGCTTTTGCATTTCAATATAGGTGTCTTAGGAAGTGTTTTCCACTCGGGTGTCAAGTTCGCACCTGGTACGTTTTCGAGCTATGACGTCATCAAAATGGCGGCCATTGATTTTTTTAAATCGTATATTTCGCAAACTATTTGTCAGATCGGAATGAATGTTTTTTTGTTTGAAAGATAATTTTAAGTGCTACCTGTTTTACATTTACACATTTGTTGTATGTTTAGTACATTCTTCGTAATTTTGCAAAAACCTGTATTTTTAAATATTTTTGAGTTGTTTTTGTTTGTAACGTTTTATTGATACAATTTATCAAAAACCACCAATGAAAAAAGTTGTAGAACATTTAAAAATCTTTACAAAAATACCAAATTCGATATGTTTTACTCAAAAGATTACGTCAAGAAACTAGATAAATCTCATAAAAACACCAATTTTGGCGCAAAAACGCCTATTAGTCCGGCCTCTAGGGCAGTTCGCAAGTCTTATAAAAACAGTTTCGCCATTCAATGTTGATGTACGTGTCTAAATAAGGGTTTTCAACTCGGGTGTCACGTCTGCACCCACTGCAGTTTCCGGTTATGACGTCATTAAAATGGCGGAAAGGGCTATATTAAAAATAACGATATTTTACATACCATGTATTGGATCGGAATGAACTTTTTTTTGTTTGAAAGATAAGTTTACATGCTATCTTTCTTACATTTGCACTTTTGTTTTATGTTTAGTACATTTTTCGTAATTTTGCAAAAACCTATATTTTTAAACATTTTTGTGTTATTTTTGTCGATAACGTTTTATTGATACAATATATCAGAAATAACTTAAAAACAAAGTTGTAGCACGTTAAAAGAGCTTTACAAAAATACCAAATTCGATATGCTTTACTCAAAAGATCACGTCAAGAAACTAGAAAATCGTACAAAACAACCTAATTTTGCGCAAAAACGCATATTAATCTCAATCCATGCAAATGGAAATTCGCTTAGTCGAAAGGATTGCTGCACCGGGGGTATTTATATAGTGGAAACATTCCTATGGACTAATTACATTGATTTGTTGTGCTTTTATTTGCATAAAAGAGGGTAATGGTCTTATTTTAAGTAAAATAGCTGGTGAAATCGTAACATGTAGCAATTTTTAAGACATCATAACCGGAAACTGCAGTGGGTCCAGACGTGACACCCGAGTTAAAAACACTTCTTTAGACACATACATCAACATTGAATGGTAAAACTGTCTATATATGACTCGAACACAGCCATCGATGTCGGATTTATATGCGTTTTTGCGCAAAATTAGGTTGTTTTGTACGATTTTCTAGTTTCTTGACGTGATCTTTTGAGTAAAGCATATCGAATTTGGTATTTTTGTAAAGATTTTTAAATGTTCTACAACTTTTTTAATTGGTGGTTTTTTATAAATTGTATCAATAAAACGTTACAAACAAAAATAACTCAAAAATATTTAAAAATTCAGGTTTTTGCAAAATTACGAAGAATGTACTAAACATACAACAAATGTGTAAATGTAAAACAGGTAGCATTTAAAATTATCTTTCAAACAAAAAAACATTCATTCCGATCCGACAATTAGTTTGCGAAATATACAATTTAAAAAAATCAATGGCCGCCATTTTGATGACGTCATAGCTCGAAAACGTACCAGGTGCGAACTTGACACCCGAGTGGAAAACACTTCCTAAGACACCTATATTGAAATGCAAAAGTAAAATTCACTATACACGACATGCACACAGAACCCTAGTCAGGTCCTGGACTATTAAGGTCATCGGAAATTATGACTGTTATTCATTATAAAACAATGCCTGTAATAATTCGCAATTGCTCGAATTCGAGCAACAGGTACACTAGGCTCTCAATATGAAACAAGGCTCTCAAAGTTGACTTTTCTATAGCAAATTCTCGTTTCTGAAAGGTTTACTAAACGTTATTTTATGTCTATTAAATGGACAAAGCAGCAGTTATTATTACTGATTGAAAAACTTAGAACAATCTATTATTTAACAATAAGATCAAATTTGCATTTTCTGTAGTAAGATCAAGTTGTTTTATCTTATTAGCAGAGATGGATTGAAATATACTGTATAAAATATAAACTTATCAGGTTGATATACATGTAATGATGACAAAGTATTGATATGTGTAAATGATAATTTGTTAAAAATGTAAATGTAATTAACAGTGTTTGCAAGAAAAATACTTCCCAGAACAATGCTTACTAATCTAATACTTACTTCTTAATACTTTGAGTACTTAAATAAGGTTACTTAAGGTTACTTCTCTAATCTTGTTATAAATTATGAACATTGTTATCCCCACTTTGGAGATAACTATTTTGTATGTTTACTGAATATTGCTGTCTTATTCAATAAAAATGTCTTTCGTATAAAAGAAACTGCAAATATTCGTAAGAATAATAAAATTAAAAACCTATCCAATTTTCAATGTAGCGAAAAATGTTTGAATAAAGCTACCATCGTAGGGGTTTCTTCTGAATGGATATAAGTAAGTGGATCGTTTAAACAAATTTTAAAATAATAACAGTAATTTTTGTCACTAATGAAAATATAAAAACGCATCCTACCTTGAAAGTACACTACTATGAAGTCCCAAATCAATAGAATTTTTTTTCAGAAAACAGACTAATATCTAATTTGACTTTTCAATTGGCCAAAAAGATGTATTAATATTGTATATCACTAAAATATTAGATAGTGATAATATTTCTGGATAATCTTAGGTTTGGTGTTCATGTTTAGCATGTTATTTTATCAATAAAGTTGTATAAAGGCATATTTACGGCCCAGTGAGCTGTAAAGATTGGCTTATCCCAGTGGTTCCTGACCAAAACTATCCACCGTTGTTCATGTCGTGTTTATATACATACAATGCATTTACTTTTAGTTTAAATTTAGCAATGGTATTTACAAAATTACGCATTTTTACATTAGGCAATTTTCATACAGTCTTAGTAATTTGACTGAAAAGCTATATTACACAAAGAATCGTAGATATATTAAAATCAATGACAATCCATTCTAGTAAAAAAAAACTCATATTTCAAAGATGAAATTCTTCTTACTTCTTGGCATATGTTTCCAATTAAATAGGTGAAATTTATACTTTTCGTATATCATTTAAGTGCTTTTATCCGTGCTAATCATATTTATCAATACTAGGTTAGAAAATGATATGTAGCATAATTTTAAATAATAAAATGAAATCATAAAAAGTTTTACTGGAGGGGTTCAAAGAGGATTTGAATAATCCTGTGAACAGAAGTTTACTTACTTAGCTTAAGGTTTCATTTATCTTTACAAGGAAATAATGTTTCAATTTCCATCCCCGAATATTTTAGTTTGTCATTTCCAAGTATAGTTTCCTTAATATGATTTTAATTTTTAGCGAACTTCCTTATAGGGAAGTAGCTATTACCGTAGGTGGTACGGTACGACCTAGGGGTAGGAACAATTTAATTTTTCATGCTGATGTTCCCAAAGACCAAAAACACAATTCGTTCAAATTTTTTTATATGCATACGTATATAAACATAGAGTTATATGTGTGTCCGTGAACGCGATAGCTTGAGTACTTTTTGTCCGATTTTGATGAAATTTGGATTTAAGGTGTAAGGCGGGATAAACTCGAACGAGTTCGCGAACCAGCATGATTGGACCATGGGAACGGGTTCTTATGGGGTAAAAGTTGGTTTTTCTCATTTTTGACCCTCAAAACACCACAACTTATCTTTAAACCTTTTTAAAGAGCTTAAAAACCAACAATTCAGCATATTAAAGTGCCTTGTACGGTCATTGGTAATGGATAAAATTTAAAAAATCGTAACTTTTAAATTTCCATGTTATTCTTACGATATTGTAAAATGTTGTAGTTTGCTTGTTTCAGGATATATTTTGATCAAACTTGGTAAATTTATTTATTAACTTAAATACTCATATATCACATCATTATGTAAAAGATATATTGAATTTTCCTTTTCCAACCATATTTGTTATAGCCTATATGAAATCTAATAATGATGTTTGTGTATGATTCTTTCAAACGGTTAATTAAATTATAGATAATTTATTGGAAATAAACCCGTAGTTAATGGGGTCCTTAAGGCAAACACAAACACATAATATATTTTGTTTAATTTTGAAATTGTTTAATATATTTTTGTATTGAGACATTTTTAGTAAAAAATGCCACAAGATTTAAATATAATTCATCCATAAATCTCCAAGGGTATATAGGACGCAGAGTTCATTTATGTCTACAAATCCAACGAAAGTAGCCTAATAACTGAATCCTAAAATTATTACAAAAGCAAATCTTAAAGATAACCTTTAATTGTATAAGGCATTTATCAACAGTTTTTCATTTGTTCCTTACAATTCTGCTAGCGAGTAAGTCAAACAAAAATAGTAGAATGAACTTAGCGTGTAAATATGCAATAACCTGCCTGATGAAAAGAACAAATGAGTTTTAGGTCCATCTGCACGAAACTCAGTTACTTTATTAGCAGGTTGGGTAATTTTCATTCGTCTGGAGTCTTAAAAGCTACAGCGTACCATGGCCATGTGAGTAACATCCGTTTGCAATAACTATAACATTAGCTGTTCAGTACTTATTAAATATTTAACGTAAATCCTTTCATTATATTTTTAAAACTATTTTATTATCAGATGTTAGTATCAATAATTACCAGATGTTTAGTTATTGATGTTGTTTATACTTTCAGTTCTACATGTTTCTTTCACAAAAACCCGTTCTACTTTTTTTCATCCTTTACTTTTGATCAATATAAGTGTAACTACCTTATAATCCACTTATTAAATAACACACATTAACTAACAAAACAAATGTAAGGGTTTCGCTGGTATGATTGTATTGTTAAATATAGGTAATTTAAAATGTCCCTATGATACTAAAGTTATTGTAGTATTTCCTACGTAATGTTAGGAGCCTTACGTACCTTAAGATTATTAAACCTTTAGATTTAATATAAGAACCAATAAAATTTTCTTAAGTAAATTGCACGATTACTAGAAAAATGCCGGTATGGATCATAAACATAAACAAATGACGTTGTTGGCCCAAATCCTATACTAATAGCATTGAACATATGTTTTAGCAGTTCCATTTAAGCAATGTTAAATAATGTTTATTTTCGGGCCAAAAACGTCATTTGTTTATGTTTATGATCCATACCGGTATTTTTTTAGTAATCGTGGTAAATTGTATGTTTGCAACAAAATTAAAATATTCTCTTTTGACCGATTGTTAGTGTAATTAATTTAAGTATAATCAATAATGCAAGACCAAAATGTAACAAATGACATAAAATTGTTTATTTAGTTGGGTTTTTATGCATCATGTTATTAATTTCCGATTCAATATACATTTAATTTGGGCTTAAAAACAATAGTGAGCAGCTTTGTGATGAAACAAACATCTAATTTATAACAATCAATATCTTAGAGCAATTAATTCAGCTCCATTCAAACTTGAACAGGTAAGTATTATATGATTTTCTGAATATTCCTTGGATTGAATACTTAGTTCAACATAATGTGGGTTGGTTTATAATCTATAATACAAGCTAATATTGATTTTGAGAGTAGATTGAGGCAATGATTTTGTTGTAAATAAGGACTGCAAATGAGACCTCAAAAAGTTACTCCTAAAGGTAGTTGAGCATTTAATGATACTTAATGAAAAGCGGATGTTTGAAACCCTAGACCTTACAAATAGTTAATCCTGAATATTTATATGATTAAGGAATGTGGTGACAACCACTGTTATGTTGAGTTGGCAAAAATAGTAGCATTTTTGCTTGTTGTCAAATATAGAAATGCATTTTGCTGAAATCCGATGACTTATATTCTGATAATAAAAAATATATCCTTTCAAATAAATATTATTTTAAAGAAGAACTCGACGTGGCCAACAAACGATAAAGTAGGTATGGTGCACTTTGAAACACTTTTAGTGTAAGAAGCCTGACACTTTTAAAGTTTCTAGCAGAAATTGAAGTTTCAATGTCATACTTCAAAGGATTCCGTTGATCACAAAGTTTACTTGTATGTTTTAAACTCTCCTGAAGATAAGTTTTTATTTTATTTGAAATCATTCAGGCCTGTATTTTATTGTACCATAAATTAAACTAACGTGTTATAAATTCCATTATAACAGTTTGGTTGTATAATAAAAGCTAAACTAGCGAAAAGATTTTTACTACAAATTCAGCTAATGTAAAAAGATCACCCCGTTATGGATATACAGTGTACCCTAGAGCAGTGTTGATTTACTATACGTTGTACAGGGAATGCATTACTTCATTAGTGCAGAAGCTTTCCAACAATAAACCGTATAATTTACTTATGCATTCTGCAATACTGCATTACGGTCTTCGATGTTTGCACTACTACTTACACTCTGTCCTCTGGGCTGAGATTTGTTAACTAACTAGATTAGCTGATTATACTAATGTGTATTGATTTAAAAAGTATTAATACTTTCTCTGGTTAACATTGTCAACCGAAAGCTTGGATAAATTTCCAATAATATATACAGTAATAAAAAGCTAATCATATGAGTTTTGATGATAAAATGTTATATTACATGGAGTTAATAACTAATAATTTCCTTTAAGATTAAATAATGACAAATTTTGTGCCATTCTAAATAGGCTATAGGTTGATTTTAAGGGAATAATGTGAACACAACGTGAAGATGTAGCTGTGTGGCCCATTGGTTATAGTGCTTGACTGTTAAACAAAAGGTCGTCAGTTCGATCCTAAGAAAAGTGTTAAGCTTTTTACTATTTTGAAACTGGACCCAGCTTACCTTGATCTTTGGGATTTAAATATAATAGTTATGACTAACGGAACAGTTGTTCTTAGTCAGTTACAGAGCTACGCAAGGTACCTCACTTCATTCTAAACTCATCCCCCTACCATATTTGGGTTAAATACGCACCTAGGGGCCATCTCATATTAGTTAATGATGATAATTATTGACAATGAGATACTTATGTAATGAAATGTGTTATAAGCGAGGAAATACACAACTAGAGTGTTATACAAAGGACTTACACAAGTGGAGACTTTGAGAATAGATTTAATCTCAGAGTTCCTTTACCTTGCATACGTTTTAGCTTTTTCAGTGTATGTAAAGAAATATCTGACTATCATAAACTTTCCCCCTAATATAACTTTATTTTTTTATTTTTTTTTGCTATCCGAAAAGGTTGTGGTCTGTGTACTTATAGTCTAATGATTTAGGTTCCTTTTGACATAAAGTTTCCCGAAGTTAAATTAATATTGTAAATACGGTTAATATATAAGCCAAATACTCTTCTTCCTTAACTTTCTAACAACTATCTGCCCCCCCCCCTTGTTTAAAGAGTTTATTTAAAAGGCTTGGGTTTAAAATTAAACTGGTGATGATCAAACTATGCAAATCAGTCGAACAAACCATACATGTTTTTATTACTCTGACTAGATTTTTTTACTTTATCAAGTTATGTTATACTCGAAAAAAAGTCAGAGTTTTTTTTTACAAATTGTATGTTTTTTTACATTAAGCAATTTATGTTTTTTTCACATTCAACATTTTGAAACACCCTAACCAATTAAAGATATTAACTTATTTATGAGGTTTATTGTTATTTTCTATCTTAAGGTTTATATTTTATAAAATAGTTTCGTCGGATAAAAGTTGTTTGATTCCAATTTCAAAACATGTCCATGTTATTTTGGCAGGTAGCTGGATTCCAACGTTAACAAGTGTGCACACACCATGAAGAGGCTTTTGTAACGTGAGGTAGTGTAAGGGCGGAGAATACGCAGCTCGAGTGCTACACAAAGGGTTTCCTGGAGTAGAGATGGCGAGAGTAGTTTTAATTTACAACCCACAGCCCCTCTGCTGGCTTCCTTATTTGTGTCAGGTGTTTTGGGTTTTCATTTCTTAATGAGGTTTTAATAATTTCTCAGCCAAGTCCTTGGAGACATCTGCAATTTCAGGTAATTCAGTTTCAGTGCTAAAACATTTTTAGGACTGTAACAAATATATTTTTACAGAGTAAAACTGTTCAATCTTGTATATATTAAATATCATTAAGATAAGTATGACTGTGGCGTTTTCAATGCTACAAGTTTTGTGTTGTCAGGTTTGTTCCTCAAAAGTTATATTGTTTAGTAACCACAATTTAAAGTTGTTTGTTCTTCTTGTTTGCAAGCTAAACACGGCATCATAAGGTAATAAAGCCTGAGTAAAAAAAAAAATATGGTTTGGATTGAAGTCGTTTAAAGGATACTTCATCTGAATCAAGAGGGCTGCCAAAACAGAAAATACCAACCATAAACGTCAAATTTTGAGTTAGGTAAAAGTAAAAGGTAAAGATAGGTAGAGAGGAAAGGTTAACTCTTTTTTCAAAATTCTCTACCAATACATACCAATACAAATGTATGACATAGGCCTACATCACCTTTTCAGACCAAGAAAGAGTAAATAATTACAAGTAATGTTGGACGTTAACATACTGGGAGTCAAATAGAATAATTCTAGATACCTCAAATTAAGGAAACTTTGGATTAAGCGCTAGCTTCTTTGATAGGCAAAAGTTACATGATAAAGCGGTTTCTAGACCCATAGCATAATACACTCCTTATATAGGATCTCTGTTGATGTCCGTAGTAAAAGTTAAGTAAATATGTTTTAGTTATTGCCAGCATAATGGCGAGTAATAGCGGCAGTTTAGTAATCTGTGTAAAAAGTTATAACTTTGTCCAATAAAATATTTACTTTTAAACAATATTTAATACTTAATATGATGAACACATTTGTAGATGATTGCCGGATAGTTGATGGTAGAAGCAGCATGAAAGTAACCAAGCAAAAGTTTGCTTGTAAATTTTACAACAAACCCCGCTGATGGAAATACTCGGCTTCCAATCTTACCATGTAGAAGATGAGTTTAACTTTACTTTTCAACAGTTCAAATGTTGTATTCATAATTATTTTACTACAATCTTTAAGATAAAGCACATTTATTTATCCTATTAATTAGTTACGTAATTATTTACAGTTTAATACTAATATTCTAAATCCCTCAAGGAGATGATATGTTTGGTTTTAGATTGTTTTATTTATTTTCTAAATTGATAGGAAATATAATTCTGAGAGCATTTATTGAGGTATTTATGTCCAATTGCTATAGTTTCAATTTTTACCAATCTTTTTAAAGCTTACCCAGTAAAAGTATGCACGTTAAAAGGAACATAGACATGACTTGCAACATAATCAAACTTTTTTTTAGATAGCATACGATTGCTACCACATAGAATTTGTATATTTACACTTGTAGGAAAATATAATGTGAAATTGATTATCTGAACACACCTAATTAGTTTACGTAAACTGTAACTTGCCAACATCAAATGTTACAATGTGAGGAATGCTTTTGATGTTTGAGAGGTGAATGTCAAAATATATTGATTGTAATGTAGTTAGATAGCATATAGAATACTTATTTGTCCATTCGCATCGTAACAACATCACTATTGGAACAATTTCAAAACTTTAGGAAGGATGGATATGTTTGACAGGTAATATCTCTTTGAAAAATGTCATGAAGTTTATGCTTATGTTATCAGTATGTAATGTTACATTTAGGCATAGAATTTAGTTATTGCATAATAGGTATATGAAAAGTAGTGCATTCTGTTTATGGTAGTTTAGTTGATAAAAAAATTACGCGTATACTTATTAAAACTGTGTCAAGCATTCATACTTGATTTATTTTTTGATTTGTCCTTAGTATAATTTTTGTTGTTGTAAAAAAAAATCATCATTTTCGTTCAAATGTAAATTAATAGAATCTGTTCTTTTATGTTTTAAACCACATATAACATTTGTTGGAAAAACAAGACGCTAGTATTTTACAAACATTTTTTAAGTTTATTTTTGTTCCAGAAAATATGATACTGATTGTTATTGGAAAACCAGAAGTGAGTTTAAAGAGGTATATTAAAAGGTAGAGTTATTTTACACTTGCTACCATAATCATTGATCGGAAAGGTCCTTAATAGTTTATGTCCATTTTATTTCAATGTATTTATTGTCTGCCATGAAAGAATTTTGTCATACACTGTAAGGCCTTGTATATATCTCTAGCTGCAAGCTATTTGAGAAGAAAACTTAAATAAGCTATATTAAGATTTTTTTTATTTTTGTGTGCAGCAAAGCAACCCCTAAAAATGTATTTGTTTTTGCATATTTTGTATTAATTTAAAGCTATTATTCTCTAGATGTGCCTTTTGCAGGCTTGGATAATATCTCGTGAATGACCTTCGTCCTACAGGCTTTTAAAACCTCAGAGTCTGTGCTGAATTATGTTCTCAATCATCTGAGTTGTTTCACGTTTACATTTATATACATCAAAACATATAAATTTGATGGCCATATTACAATTTTGTTTACTTCCATACGAAAATGGGGTAATCTGTAGTTGGTGATGTTTCAGTGAATTCAAGTTCAATATTGTTATGCTATTTGTATAAAACGTAAAGAAGAAAATGACTTACGTTGAAATCTGTGTTGTGATAGGATTTTAGGTTTTCATAGTGTGATTTATAGACGTTTTAGGGAATATAAGTAAAATATTGTAATGTTATTTGTTTAAAATGTAAAGAAGAGATTTTGTGTTTTCATAGTATGTTTCATTAGCATATTACTAAGATGCCTCGAAGAGATCACACACGCAATGCAAATAACAGGGATATGATGAGAATTAATCGTTTTCACCCTTATCAATAATTTTTCTAGATATTTTATAGATTTTATATTTATAAACAACTATAATTTGAACAAAACTTTGATGTCATTTTTATGTTGAAATTGTTATATGTGTTTTAACTGAATATTTTAGTTTTGCCTTTGCCTTCTATTGTATTTATAACTTTAACATTTTTTATAAATCACGCGTTAGAAGTTTTAAAATGAAAGCATGACGTATAATGTATTTTGCAATTTAAAAACTGACAGTTGAAAAATATGGCCAACTCACTAAACTTAGACCGATATTGCAATAAGGAAGTAAAAGACTCCATAGAGTGATCCATAAAGTAAGCTGCTGTGTATTTTATAGCCCATTTAAGCATCTTGCTTTGATTTCACAAGTCATAAAAAGAGCAATATTTGCAGCTATGACAGCCATTCATGCAAATCATGAATAGCCTTTACAGCTGCGAATATTACTCCTTCATCTATAACTTTCAGAAGCTAAAAACGCAGTGGAAGAGCTCTAAGTAATATTTTTACAAGTTTTTATATAGCTTGGCGTATACTTATACAGTAACACTATATGTTAGTCATCTTAATTTTAACTGAAGCATTTCTTAAGACCATCCTTGAAAGGTTATGTTATATGAAATGTTCTAAATCTGGCAGTTAAAAACGCCTTAGTACAAGCACTATTTTATAAATAGATTATTAATTGGTTATATATCCGTGAAGTTATCGAAATAACAGTAAAGTACCGGTATACACTTTAGATGACTAGAACCAAGGCACAGACTTGACAGTAACATACTTTTTTGTTGTCATCATCTGCTTTGTAAACATGATAAATTTATAATGTAAGAATTTAGTCCTTTACCAAAGTTTCGTCAGTGGATGTATGTTTAATAAAGAGTGTAGCTATTTTGTTGGACTGTTTCATAGTCCTGATTATAAACCCTCAAAATGTTAAATAATGATTAATTATTTTATTAATTATTTATAATGTACATATAATAACATGAATGTAATGCAGTTGCTTTAAGTACCTATCAAGCCTCTAACCAAACTTGGCAGTGGTTTTGAAAGTTTGGGCGGGCACCAAATAGCATCATATGCAAAATATTTGTCAGTATAACTCACTAACATTGTAGCATATATTTTGTAAATTTAGGCACAACGGTTGTTGTAAAATTGGGTTCAAAACGTATTAATTGTCTATAAAACAATAATTTTCATGTGCAAATATCGTTCCAACGCACACTTTTGGTCCAACAAACAAATTAAAAATGCCACTTATAAAAGGTTATTATTTAATATTTAAATATACACGCATAATGTTCATATGTTCCTGTTACTCAAGTCTATTTTTACTATTTGATAACGGATTTTTTATGCTATTATAATAACAAATAATATATGTTAAGACATAAAAAGTTATAAATCAATTAATTACAGGAAATCATTATTGTATATTTATCAATGATAAAATAATGCAACCTTAATCACACAGTAGACCTAAATCTTAGAAATATTAGAAAACCTGATTATTTTATATTAGTGTATTACCATGCACACTTTATAGTACAATTATTATGTGGAGTTTATTTTTATTTATTTATGTTAACCAGATACCTAACTTACAAAAAAACATTCCAAGGATTAAAATAAACACATTGATAATAATAGCCCCTTGACTTTCATCCCACCTTTGATATCTGTATAAGTACATGTAAGATACAGTATAAGTTGCTGTTACTTGTCAAGCTGTATTTGACAGTTGATGTCACAAGACTTCCAAATATGAAGTTTACAAAACGAAACACATTTGACCGAAGTATAGTGTTACAAGTTAACAACATTCTACGATGTATGTAGAGTATATATTTAACCTTTACGTTTTACGTCACCCTAAATAGGCGATACATCGTCAATATATATTTATTTTTCCAACGCTTGCATTTCTATAATTCCACTTGTTACTGGCCTGGGAGATATGGTTTACGATTTCTACAGTTTGCTTATAGTAGTGAACCCCTAGTAGCAACATGTAATATTTTAACAGAATATAGCTTTGCAAAAAATAGTTTTTTTAAGTATCGTTATGATATAAATAACAAAAATAACACAAGGATTTTTTACTGAACCACAAAAATTATTTTCAATAATAAATAACTAAAAATTATTTTCTATAATAAATAACAAAAAATCTCAAACATTTCATTTTTTTTTTTCATTGCGTCTGAGAGAAATATATGGCAATTAAAATAAAAGCAGTGTGTAGGCCACTTATGTTAATTTATTTGATAATATTGTACTGTATGAAATAAACCCAGTAGGGTGTAAGGAATTTCAACACCTTTGGTTGTCACAAAATGTTTGTAGGTATTTTATACCACACAGTGTAAAATTCTTGTTAAGCACTCGTGTCAGGTGAAGCCGTGTAGCATTTCAAGAGGAACACAACAAACTCTCAATGGGAAAGGCAAGCACTTGTACATTTTTGGCAGCTTTTCAGCCCTGTGTTTGCCCTACCTAGTTTACTCAAGGAATAATGTTTATAGATAGAATCTTGATAGACAAAGGGGTTGAGATAATTCAAAAATACTTTGTGCTCATTTTAATATTTATTGAAAGCATAATTTATTTGGATTTGTAAACCGATTATCATTGCATCCCCTGCTCCTAATTATTATTATTTTAAGTAAAAATTAAATATTGTTTATTTGAATTATTATTAAATATAGACAGATAATTTCACTTAAATAATAGAAATGTTTTTGTAATTGAGATATACATATTTGTGTAGTTTTGTTTTTCACAGGGTGTTCATAGAAGAAATCACAGTAGTGATAAGGTATGAAAGGGTGTTAATTATAAATTAACTAAAAGCTGCATACTTCGTTTTTTTTACTAAAATAGATTGTACACTAGTTACGCTATAGATTTTCTTCATTCAAAATATATCGTTTATAGGGAATAAGCTATTATCTTAGGTCTCATGTTCAGATTTGTGCCAGGGAACGATAAAATTTCCGTTTTGAGGTCCACAGAGGCCAAACCACAATCCTTTCAAATGTATATATATACTGTATATAAATAATTAAAAATATAGCCAGGTAAATGGAAATTCGCTTAGTATGTAGGTTTGCTGTGGCGGGGTATCATGCTATTAGATTACAATCTAAAATTACATATTTTGAAGCGTATCAAATTTTCTAATCTAAATGTCTTATAAAAACAAACCGCAGCAGAGTATGGCAATCCTTTGTAAGGAGACAAAAGAGAATATTTTTAATCAGAGATACAATGTAGACAAAATATCTTCGTTATAGAACAATGGGTAAACATTTTCATAAGGATTCACTATATGAGCACAATGTGGGTCACCCAAGACATCTTTACCATATTACACAAATCAAATCAAAATCAACAGTGAAATATAAAATTTATATGCTGCAAAATCGTTGACTCCGCATTTATATATGATAGGAAATTAGGTTACAGATTGGTACAGAGGGCTTGTATAAGAATGTTCAAGAAAGATATAGATATATTTTCTCACATTATAAATATATATATAAATAACTAGTTGTTCAAGTATTTGTGTTCAATGAAAGAAAACATTCACAAATGAATGCCCTATATTGTCCAGTTTCATATTGAAGATTTTTTTAATTTAGAAATAAATTATAATGAATAAAAATTACATTAGATAAGACTTATATACTCAAATTTGTCATTTAACTTTATGAATCCCTTACAGTGATTTAGTAGATAAACTTACATATATGTTGTTTCAAGTATGAACACTTTATATTCGTAAATTCAATTATTTAATAAAAATATTACCACCTAATAACAATACATAATTGATAATCTTAATCTAGATCATCTTCACCTTTAAGTATTTACTCTGAGATATTACTTATTTATAGTTTGCTAATATAACCATATTTACTCTCTAGGATAAAAGGAACAACTCAGAAGAGTCCCGTAGAGTATTTTTGTAGATGGAGTGGTTAAATATACACATAAAAATCGTTAAATGAGTCTTTTTAGATGAACTTAAAGAAATAAAATGTATTTTGGGTCTTGGAGATGTATGGTCAACCATTACCGTAATCAATAAACCATGGTGTTGTGTTTTATAACAGATTGAGTGCAATGACTAGGCTTTCCCATTAGCTCTGTTGTCTGAGTCCAGATACTGTGGTTTGCAAGCACTTTAGAACTTTAGTCGGTTGTGTCCCTTCTTCACTGTCAGATTTTATTTAGTAGCTGTCGCACTGCCTGTGATTGGTTATCAATTTTCAATTGATAATTCTTCAAATCTATGTCTTAAGCTTGTTAGTAAATTTAAGGTATAAATATAACTTTTTTTGTTCTAAGGACGCTAGGCACAAGCCTGGGATTGTCTTTCACATTACTTCAGGCTAGACCTAGGGGTTGAGGCATTATCACTTAGATAAAATCCATTGGTGACTTGGCGGGGATCGAACCCGGGACCTCAGGGACTGAAGTCCCACGCTCTAACCACTACGCCAGCTCGCTCCCCGAGGTATAAATATAGCTTTAGTAGCGGTTGTGTTTTAATGTATAATATTGTTTCAAATCGGATTTTTTCTCAGTTATATAAAAAAAATTACATTTGACTAATCCTGTTGATTAATCTTAATGTATATTTATTCCAAAACGATTCCGTTTCAGTGGCTTTAACTAAACACCACTTTCCAAATGTGGTTAACTGAAAGCCCCATTAGGATTCCAATGCAAAGTTGGGACTTTAGTGGAAATAAACTAAGCCAAAGAGTTGGGGATAAACCACATTCTGTTATTTTAGCGAATTTCCCATATAGGGAATAATTTTCGTTTTATGACAATTAGTGTTATACTGGAAAATAAGGACACACAAATTCAACAATATTTAAATATCAAAATAACAAAATAGTTTACAGACGAATATCTGGAATTCAATACCGAAATTCTCTTCATTTTACAGTAAACTTTAGATATAACGTGTAGCTCTATATCTCATGACATTTCAATTGAATCAATTTGCAGAGGATATTTCAGTTTGTCTATTGTTCAAAAGGTAAAATCCAATTAAAACATAACTACAACGATATTGAGCAAACAAAAGGTTATATCAAATTTAATTACTTTTCACTTTCGTGTAACATATCACTTTAAAACTCCTCTGCAAAAGAAATAACGAAGGACGAAAGTCAGTTGCATTTCAAATTTTACACAAAGATTCCCACAAGTGCAACACTTCAGTTTTCTTTTGTTTAAACAACCACCACACGGTAACTTGACATCTTCCTCGTACCACGTTTACTTTTAGTTTTAACTTCCCTTCGCGTTTTCTTGTTAGTCAGCCCTATATTTTGTGTTCCCAAAAAATGCGATTCATCATACATATCTATAATGTTGTATATCTATAATGTTGAAATCTTTACAGTGTACCATTTAATACATTAATGAGGAACAAATTTAACACAAAATAATGTTCAACTGTTATTTTTTTTATTTTGGCATCAGTTATGTTAATTGAAATATGCTACTTGGTTTTACTATGACCATTCTTTTAAAGTTACTTTTCGTACAGAGAAAAATTTAATTTTGTCTCTTTTATGATACTAATTCTATTTAAACCATCTGACGTATTGTAGGCCAAATGTTTTAGAATGAGGGTCTATAGTAGTTTTTAGTTGAAAGGATATACTTTACAAGAATAGCCTGTAAGCTATTGTAAAATAAATCAAAACACATGTGAGCAAAAAAATTAACTATTTTAAGGAAAATGATTAGCAGAGTAACAATTATTGGAGTATATTTGAACTAAAAATAGTAGTATATAGGTAGCAATTGCTAGTTATAGTGCAGTCGCCAACAATAGAAAATTACAATAGTCATTATTTTAAAGTGGCGTACTTACCGTTTATGCCAATACATTCAGTTATAAGTGCTCAGTATAAAATTCCACGAACCACCAATGGTTTTTATCATGTGATAATGCTAGGAAGTTGGTTATTCAGCCTATTTACATAGAAAATCTAAACTAACTCTCTGTCAGACGAATACCATAATCCATATAACGGAGAACTCCACAAACATAATATAAACCAGCTATACGAAATGTAGCCTATTTTGCAGTAGTAACTTTTGGCTTGTGCATTAGTTTATTTGTAGGTTAATATTCTATGAAATAAATTACATGGACCATGAGCCATATACGAGAGAATCTTTTTTTTTTGTAGATCCATTTTTATGCACTTTGATCTTTGGAGTGAAGAAACCTAGTGGGTCTTAGCCTTTTCTAGTTCAGTGACTAACATACATGTAATTTTAGATTATTTTACTAGGTACCTATATTTTATTTTACTTTTGCTGTAATAGTATTTTATTTGATAAAATAAAGTTATAATAATCTATATAAATAAAATTAGAGTTTTGTCTGCACATTGCTCGGAATTATATATTTTTTTGTTATTTTTACGTTTTATACATTTGAGAAGCCGAAACAAGTCTTATCTTAATTTCTGTCTGTCTGTCTGTCACGGCCCAGAAAGCATTTTACGCGGCCTTTTTCTGAAAAACGAGAGTACCTATCATGATTCAAATGTATTTTGCAGCTGTCACTTTGACTTGTGCATTAGTTTGTTGTAGGATAATATTCTATGGAATAAATTACAAGGAACATGAATCATATACGAGAGAATCTTTCCTTTGTCGATCCATTATTGTTCTCATGTACTTTGATCTTTGGAGTGAAGAAACCCAGAGGCTTTCATCTTAACCTTTCCCAGTTCAGTAAGTGATATACATGTATATTAGATAATTCAACTTTACAACTTTGTACCTATATTTAATTTTAATTTTGCCTCAACAGTAAATTATTTGATAAAATTAAGTCATAGTTATTACTTAATGAGCATCATTTTTTGTTGGTTAAATAATTTTTGCATTTTTTTAGGGGAGGGCTTTAACATATATTAAGTACAGTATCAATAAGGATGAACTGGTAATATGTCTATGTAGTTTTAAAAATAGCGTGTAATATTTGTTACTCAACATTAGATACCAGAAAAACTTGTATTACAATAATAGGTTTGCAAGTTTTAACATAATTTACGCTACAAGTCACAGCGGGTTGAACATTAAATACATAACAGGATTTATCCGAAGCACAACTGTTGTAGTGCATTTAACTAAAGCAATGCACTTAAACTAGAAGCACGACTTAAGCTTTTCATTGTAGTTTATGTTATAACAAAGCACTCCGAAGCTAACAAGTTTGAATGTACCTGCTTGGAGTATTATGGGCTTTGGTTTAAGTAGTTGTACATAATAATTCGATGGGGCTTTATAACAATTCATGTACTTGATGTCAAGCATCTGTTTTTATTTTCATATACTATATCAAAATTAAGATCTGCAATAAGAAGGTCTATTAGTGAACTTGTACGTAAATACATTTTTTTTCTAGGATGAATTGAATACAAGGAAGATTTTTGAAACTTGAGTCTACACAAATATATTTATGATTTATTTGACCAAGTGGTAACATTAGCTCCAACACTTTTCGTTATACTATGTAAGATTTGTATTTATAGGTTGGCTTAAATAAGTCTTCAATCGTGTTTTACAAGTTTATAAAAGATTTAGCCTATATATTTAAATCGACTCTGGGCAAAAGAATTCCTGGAGCATTTTAATTATTATATTTTTCCAACCACTTAGCATCTAAGGATCTGGTTTTGTTGGATTATTTAATACCAATAAGCTTCTTCTTAATAGAAATGTATATAAAAACAAGAAAACTTAGTTAATTGAATGAAAACCAGTGTATAATGTTTTTATTTACAAATCATTTTGTCAAAGACAAAAACTTACTTAAATATGATTGTATTGCACTGTACACATAGGTACTTTCGTCATAATACCGTGTATTTACATTATTTATTGTCAAATGTATGTCTTTTAGGATTTTTCTAAAATAAGATATTGCATATCCCGCTGTCAAAGGTTGAAATGGAAAGCTTTCAAAATCAGATATCCTTCCAGTGAGCTGACAATCTTTCCTCCAATAAGGAAAACCAGTGAAACCTAAATTGCCTGTTTGACACAAAAGGTTAGAAAAAAAAATTATGTTGGGGATTGTCAAACAGTAAAATCACTAAAGAACTATTAACGGTTTGTAAACTTACTTTCACCATCCGTTGTTTGCAACCACATAACAGATTTAGGAACAAAAGTTTAAAATAACAATGTTTATTGAAACAGTAAATGATTGTTAGTGTAACTAGTGTGAAAAAGTGCCACTTTGCACTCGTGTTATAGATTATATTTTTCCTACTGTAACTATAAAGCTTGCAACACGTTTTTAGGTTAGGTTAAATCCAAACGTTGAACGAAATAAAAAAAGCTATGTGTTGCCAACCTATTTCCAAGCGTACAAGAATTACGTGCCTAATAAAAGCACACCATTTCTGTTGTTTCGTTGGAATACTGGAGTGCGGCAAAAAATGAGTGCGACAAAAGTAAGTAAATGCAGCAATTAGCATCTTTGCGTGCTATAATCAGTGCAAGGAAGCCCACTTTGTCAGGTAACTGTAGAAAAGTTGTAAAAGCTTGAAATAAGTGCACTAAGTTAGAGCTGCTGCATCTTTGTTATTCATAACATGAACTGAATATACACTGTAAAATTCGTAACTTTTACAAACGTTTTAAGACTAAACGTTAAGTACGGATAGCCACTTCAAATTTATTATTGAAATCCTTCTCTTAACAAAATAATAATAATACTATAACCATTTGCCTTATTTAGTCATTTATAGTAGTTTTAAAACTTTAAAATACAACAAGAAACTCATTGATGTCCAATTACAAAATAAACCGTTAAATATTCAAATTACTTTTGTAAAATAATGTTCTTTTTGAAGAGTTTTACCAAAAATTACTTACCAAAATAATCTGTAATTACTCAAAGAAACTATTATAGACTCAAAACACATTATGGCCATTAAAATATTAAATTAGAATGAATTAAAGACAAGAAAAACTTCCGCAATTTATAAAGTATATACCAACACAACACTGAATTTATACAAACATTTCACAAGGGCATACATTTGCCACTCCGCTCTTTAAATGATTGAGCCATCAACACCAAAACGTCAGGGTATGACTGATAATGAGTTACCTTTTCTTCACTTGCTTTATGCAGAAAATAAAATTCCTCAAAACTCCACAAAATACTAATTTAAGGAGTTTTTACATTAACAAATAAACTGCATTAAATAACATAATTTGTATAGCTATGAATGACTTAATAGTTTCAAACATAAATAGACTCAGTGATAATAATAAGTTACATATACGCAATTTAAATTTAGTTATTTTAATTCAAAGTTAGCGACCAGCGCAGCTAAGCAAAATGTAAACTTTTATTACATAACAAAAAGAACATAGATATTTAATTCAACGTTTAATCCACTTAGCTAAATAGTTTACAAGCAGGATTCACACAAAGACAGACGCTAAGGGTTACTTCTGAGACAGGTGTTTTATTGACATTTAGAGTTTTTACATCTATCTTCAAGTCAACTTGGTAATTTATTCTCAAATTGAGCAAACGTTTTCCCTAAAATTCACTTATCAAATATATAATGTTTCTACAGCTGCAAATTAATATAAAATTATAATACTTTTATTTATCAATAAATATTTCATAGAAATTTTGGAAGATTAATGTCACAGTGTTTTAGGTTAACCATCTTTAATTTGGTATTCTAAAAAAGAAATTGAGCTATGAATGGTAACAAACTTGAAGCAACTTGTCAGTACTTCATGACTTTCCTCTAGAATGTGAGATATAATAGTAAATGGGTGTTTTGATAACTTACCTAAAAATGTGTATGTTTATTGATTAATTTCTAACTACAGAAATTTTACAGTAATATCTTAAAAAAGTGCGTAGTAAGCCAGCACGGCGTATATATGTTAGGATAATGTTGTGATATATTTCCAACTGGTAATATTATAATACCGATAGTATAAATTTTATTTCACTGTAGAATACGTAGGCCTACTAATAACTTAACTTGATTCTGTTAATGATGATTTCATTTAAAACAAGTATTAGATCCATGAAAATTTAAGTTATTTTCTTTATTTTGTAAGAAAACCAATTATTACAGTTTTCCACTGGAATATAGTTTTACATAATAATATCACTGCGAATTAACGAAACACCATGTAAAGAACATGGTGCAACAAAATATAATATTTTTGGCTAAAAATTTATAAAAATCCCCTTGTAAATAAAAGTTATGTCAAATGAATGTAAACTAGAAACAACACATTATTTAGGTAATAGGTTATCATAAACAAATAAAAATATAATAAAGGTTCTATGTTAGCTTGGTATGATTCATCCAGCAAGCGCGTGTGTAACAATATCAATATATGTTAAGTGGTTGTAAACATGTAAAACTATCTTCTTGTGAGACAGTGAAATTGTGTTCATTCTCAAAGAACTCAGCTTAAATGTTTATGGATTTAATACTTTTAAAATTAAATTATCTTGTAACCATGTCAACGTCCAGATAAGTTATAAGTACGCCTATTTCCGTTTTCAGCTTTAAATCATTTTTACAACAAAAAAATGTCAAAAAATATAGTTTTTGCATGAAGACGATTTATGTAATATAGGGTATTGATTAAATAAATAAGTTTTATACGTCTAATACTAATTAAAAATATTTGTTCGAATATAGTATAAATATATAACATTACACCTGATCCAAAATATAATCTTGAAATCTCCTGTGGTAAGTAAGTTTGCAGTAGATTGTAGTCATTACCACGTTTATTGTACATTTACACGACATCCTATCCGCAACACTGAACTTCGCTATTCTACCGAACTACCTCAACATCCATACAATCTCAAGACCGCAATACATTGTTTGGGTAACCTAATAGTAACAGAGCTTGCTTTTGAATATCAAACTGCTCTATGGTCTTAAGTTACGTATATTGAGGACCGATTTTTCAATTGGATATCAATTTTGGAAATAAATTACACTTGCAACATATACTGTAGGTCGATGTACACTTATATTGTTTAACAATGTATCAATTGGTGATTAATTTTACAAATTTCGTAGTCAATCGGTAACAAGAACTAGATTTGGTTGACTGACACAAAATTTAGAATTTATAACGAAATAGACACATAAAATATAAAATACAACAACATGGGGTTTTGAAAGGGGTATGAATGGTTACAGTATTTAAATAATAATTGCCATAACTAATATTGACTAGTAATATATAGTCTTTAAAAAGTTGTAGACAATATTAAAACTAATACACTATATTGTATAATTTTAAATTATACAGGAAGCACATTGGGTTTAATAGTAGGTATGCTTAAACTAACTAAAATTAATACAATGTATACAATTATTTTATTTGAATCAGTTCATAAGCTTCGATTCAATAGAATTGAATTAAATTAAAAAAAACTGCATACTTTGATGAACAAATTGTGTCTATCAGTGTGTTGTATCATTAATTTTATATATTTACACCGCAGGATCTTTCCTCAAGACTGTAATTATATATAGTGAACCTCCAGAACAATTCAAATGATTACAACACCTGCTAACATTAACTATTACAGTAAAATTATATTATGCACAAGAATGCTGACAATATATTACTTTTTCACTATTAGGAATTAGAAAACGAAACAAACACAAAACATCTCAAAATGTAACACGTTATGTGTGTGTGTACATACGATAATGGTTAATCAACACTACCGATATTCATTCCATGTTAAACATCAGTCTTAATCCACTTGCTAGGAGGGTTCCTGTGTGCATTTTATGTATAGAAAAACACCCTAAGGGATCATGTAGGTACTATGTGGGTTATCATTTTTCACCTGGGTGCCAGCTTGGCAGAGTGGGCATAGCCTCAGAATCCGCCATTTTAAAAATGGCGGCGGCATTTATTACATAAAACTCATTGGGAGCTTATATCTCGAAAATGGTAATATATAGCGAGTTACTTTTAATACAATAAATGCTGCTTACACAAAAAGGAACAACTTTTGTATTTACAAAAATGCCCTTAATATAACTATTTAGGAGTAGTTAGGCAATGTATGCTAATTTAACCTATACATTTTTACTCTGTTTGGAAAAAAATTCTATTATCTTTAAAAAACTGTTCATTTTTAACTTTGCACATAGAACTTATTGCTCTTTAGATTTAAGGTCAAAATACCCCCACCGAAGCAAACCTGCAGACTAAGCAAACATTTACCTGGCTGCATTTCTACTAAAATATTAGAATTGTCATATTTATACCTATACATTTTATCTCTGTTGCCAAAAAAAATCTAATAATTATAAAAAAAGCTGTTATTTTGTAATTTGGCACATAACACTTATTTTTCTTCGCATTTAAGGTAAAAAACTGCAAAAAGCATTCGAGAAGCTTCTGGCAGATATATAAGTTATTAAAATAATATTAAATATTTTTTAATTAATTTGTTGTTATTACATGACGCATACAAATATAAAAATAAATATAAACCTTTCTATATAATGAATTTTTATTATTACAAATAATAATAAATCCACGGATGTAATAGAAATTATTATTATAATTCATAACATTTATTATTAAAACGGCGATGGAGCGGGAACGGGACCGGCGGCAAAGTTGGTACATCGGTCAAGCATTGAAGTCTTGTTAACACAACCAGTACCTTGACATTGTCCTTGGTGGTAGGCTGCTTTGGACTGATTGTATTGATATTGAACTAGTTTCGTGGATCATAACATTTGAGCGCAGTTATTGGATCTAAATTATAAGCCTTTTGGGTTAAGAGGAATTAGATCTGTTCCCTTTTATAGTCATCAGAAAAATTAAACCGTTCACAATATACTTGTGAGCATTGCGGCAAAGAGTAACCACCATCACTGTATCCAAAACTCAAAGGATTGAGTTGAAAAACGTGTTCTTCCAAGCAATGGATTTGGATGTATATATGTACAATAAAAAGCACGTAAGATATGCTGTCTAGTAGCTCTACTCGAGCAAAGGATGCAGTTCTTTAAGAGTATTCGTTGTACAGTGACAGTGTACGTATATCCAGTGTCTTAGATCATTCATAGTTTCACACTGAGTATCCTTTTTTTAAATGTGAACTAGATACTTCACTGTGTTTTTCAAACTTTATTATATCTCTTCCTCCGCATCTTTTCCAAAGTCCATTAGCAAAGTACTTGGATTACATTTTAGGGTAGCACGCTTTGTTCCAAATTTCCTGGCAAAGTCACAGCCCGTTAAAATATGGAGTGCTGGGAGAACTGAGCAAAGGTTACTTCCAAGCCTGTTTGCTATAATGTGAACTAGTACATATCATGAAGTTCTGACTGAACCAAGTCGCATCCACAATTCCTGCAAACCTTCCGAAGAAAATCCATTCATAAAGTGTAAAGCCAACACTACGACATCTGTATCCAAAGACAGAACTACGACTTAATTTGATAACTCGAGCAAAAATGATCCAACTTTAATGAAATTTATCACAAACATACCTACGTTTTCAGACGAGTTCGGACTATTAAACCAGCACGATCGGACTATGGGAACGGGGGTTTATGGGGAGTTTTATTTTTCCGATTTTCGACCCTAAAAACACGAAATTTTAGAATTAACCAAACCATTTTGTAGAGCTCATAAAAGAAATAATTTTGTATATTGAAGCAATGTATGTCCAAAAGTTGCGGAGATAATTAAAAAAATGTGTAAATTTAAAATTCCCATGTTATTCTTATGGAGAATAAATAAACTGTTTAAGTTTGCTTGTTTATGGAAGTATTATAGTCAAATTTCAAATTTTTTTCATTCATACTAAGCTATCAACGTTTCAATAAAAATATATAAAAAAACACCTCAATACCTTCCCTGAAGCAGCAAACTTAAGTACTCATTACAAATCAATGGCATTTAAATAGGAAATCAATCTATCAATTTTAATATTTTAGTAGAAATACAGCCATGTAAATGTTTGCTGATTCTGCAGGTTTGCTGCGGCGGTGGTATTTAGACCTTAGATGTAAAGAGCAATTAGTGTTATGTGCCAAATTCAAAAAACAGTTTTTTTAAAGATATTAAAATTTTTTTGTCAGAGTAAAAATTTATAGGTTAAATTAACATAAATTGCTCAACTACTCCTAAATAGTTATATTTAGGGCATTTTTGTAAATACAAAAGTTGTTCCTTATTGTGTAAGCAACATTTATTGTAGTAAAAGTAACTCGCTATATATTACCGTTTTCGAGATATAAGCTCCCAATGAGTTTCATGTAATAAATGCCGCCGCCATTTTTAAAATGGCGGATTCTGAGGCTATGCCCACTCTGCCAAGCTGGCACCCAGGAGAAAAATGATAACCCACATAGTACCTACATGATCCCTTAGGGTGTTTTTCTATACATAAAATGCACACAGGAACCCCCCTAGCAAGTGGATTATCTGTACGACTGTGAGATTATAAATCATACGTTATGTTGTCCAGGTTGAGTTTACATCAGTCAATATCTCTTCTAGATTCTTCTTCTGATTACTGTTTAGGACTGTAAGGCATCTTAAACATTTAAGATATTTTGGTATGTAATTTAATAAAAAATCTTAGTTACCAGTGATAAATTCAGCCTTAATTAATTCCGTTGTGGAATACATTTTTGTTTTCATTTAGTAAATCACATCTAAATGTTATATCAACTGTTCCAAATATTTGAAATGTTAACAATAATGCTATTTATGCACTAGAATATTTCCTCCACTCAACATTTGTTTGAATGTAAACAGGATCATGCAAAGGAAACGTATTGAACTAAATATAGCCTACACAAAAGTTGGAGTGAAATAGGTGAAAGTGGGTCAAATAATCATAAATGATCTTTGGAATTAAATTTGTTTTTATTGAATCTGCTGTTTTACTATATGAGTTTTTCAAAGCATAAAGTGTTTTTCCAGATAATAAATTTAATTTATTCACTTAATGCTGATTTGACTCAAAATAATTACATCATACTACAAAATACAGCTATTTGTACTTTGCATTTGGGAATTAATTGATACTGTATGATTCGTTATTACGGTTTGAACACGTTAAATCATGTTAGCGAGCAAATGTTCAAAAAGTGGATAACATAACATGCTTTTAATGGGATGAGCTATGCCTGTGCTTTGATTGGTGAACACAAAGATCTTCAAAGATCATTTCTTTTAAGATTGTACAAGATAAAAGGTTATGTGATTTTGTGATTCCTATTTAAAGCGGCATCTTTTTCTAGTTAGGCTTATTTCATATAGTATGTCACGTTTGTATAATGCAAGGTTTATATCGTATGATTTAGACTGTTATACAACCAACATTTGAGTGTTCTGGTTGATGGTTTTAGCATCATAGCTTATCTTTGATGTAGATCAGCTTGTAACTTTACCCAATATTGAGGTTGACGTCTGAAAGGGTCATTCTCGTAGCTCTATAGACTGAAATTGGAGATTGTAGATTTTTATGATAACGAAGGAGTGACAGTAAAAGATGCCCTTTTAAACAAAATACTATTATGGAAAAACTACCAGAATTTAAAACTAGATTACAGAACCGTTTGAAAAATAATAATGTAAAAGGAATATTTAGAACACGTACTCTTTTTTAGTATATTTCCTATAAGAATTCCTACAACGCTACACTTTAGGTGATTTCATTTGATAAGATAAATATTTTACAGAATTTATTAGCTAACTGATAAAATTGAGCCAATTTAGAAAACAAAGAGAATAAATAATAGACTGGTTTTAAAGATAAATGTGTCAGTTAATTTCAGTCCTCTTAATGACAAGCAAATTTATTTCTAAATACTAGTAACTGAACCAGACGCCATTTTAGGTTACAAAAAGGGAATGTTTATTTTTACTACCTTAAAATGGCGTCTGGTTAAGTTACTAGTATTGAGGATTTAATCACTATTGATGTATGTTTGTGTGGTAGATTAGAACAATCCATACATATCGCTAACTTGAGTAGTAAGTTGGTAAAGCATTGAAAACTCAATATAACATGAATAAGACACGGCATACATTTTATAAATTTTATTTAATAAAGTGATCTTTATTGCTTTCATTGTACCCTAGATTTTTAACTGTCTTTAAAAAAAGTCTAATATATCAAATTTATTTACAGTAACAGCTGTCTTTTAAGAAAGTCTGAAATAATATTTGGAATTTACAATGCAAAATTATATGTTTTATGTACATACAAAAGGGGCACAGTGTCACAAAGCTGATCGGAACATTAAACAATGACATTATCTGTTGGTTTCTCCTAGCTTTGACGTGTAACTGTCAATAACGATTCCCAATAATTAGGTTTTCACCCGGCTCTACCACTGCGATGGTAAAACTTATAACAATGCGGGTAAACAGCTGCAATCCACATGATGTAGCCGATAAAAAATCAAATTTTAATGTAAATAGACTATTGGTTATACATTTTTATACCAAGTGTAACATTAATACATTTCTGTAACTAGTAGCATTTGGTTAAACAAACTGGTTGGTTAAATCTGTTAGGATTCATTTAGTTTATTTAAAGTGTCATCAAGCGAATATAAGCACCTGAATAATGAAGATAAATATGAAGACGTTAGCTCATTTTTCATTAATACAATACATACTTTGTTGGCAAGCTCATGGTTTATAAAATCGTTTAGGATTAAGGTATCAAGTCAATTTACACCAATCGTAGTAAATGTTCTGTTTAACTTAGGACCAGATAATTAAAAAAAAAACCATATTCATTATATGGTAGATGTTAATTTGTGTTAATAAAATATCTTTTTACGGAAAGCATTAATTTGCTAAAAGGATTTGTGATTTGTGTAAATGTGCATGAATTATATGCAAAGGTTATTTAAATCCCTACGAAACGAATAAAATTCTAAATAGCCTAACTACTTTAAACACCTAAATACTATTCCTATCATATTTTAAATATGTTAAAGCTGGCTAGGTATGGAGGCAGAGATTATACTTATGGAGAAGTTCCTACTTATTTACCTACTCGTTTAGGAGCTACAGCGTGTTAAATTTTGGAAAATTAGCTAATGCCATAATGACTATAATGACACGGCAAACTAATTTTTGAAAGTTTAACACGCTGTAGCTCCTAAACGAGTAAGTTTAAGGAGAAAATGCCACGAGTAAAAAGGTCTTACAATTGCAGATATAATCTAAAACAATAAACAGTTACGGGTGTTCCGTAAGAGATTTTAAATTTAACCACCATATTGGAAAATGGTGGAAATGTTTTAAACATTTGAATTCATATGTTTTTAACGTTTTAAAAAATTTGTTTAAGCTCTCAACTTAATGTTATCTCCAAATCTAATAGTTTCTGAGATACTATTAGGTGGCACAGTTAAGTTGTTCACCCTGTATACATACGTTTAACGTTTATCTACGTTTAAAAATTTTACACACAAGCCAATCAGTTCAATTGACAGCTTCTTAAACATAAAGTATTTTTATAAACATGGTTTTTTACGTTCTATGTTCGTATTTGGTTATGGTAGGAAAATGAACGCTTTTCTGTAATTGTTGGTCCACGTCCCAAGAGTCGCATGAAAATTGGTTTCTTACCACGTTTATAAAGTTAACTATCAAAAATACCTCAACCGTTTAATCCCTTCTTTAAATTTAAGCCCTACATCATGTCGAAATATCCCTACGCATTAGTTAAAACATTAATCAGGAAACATAGCTGAAAATCTGTAGTCATGTTTATTAGTATCCCCAGTCACTATCACTTCAGTACTATTACGCTTATATGTATTTAAGACAGTCATGACTGTAATCCTGTCTTGAAAGTCTTAATCAACTTAAACAAACTTTGCGACAGGAGTTGTATGGGATAACAATATCACCACAGTTGATACCTCTGTGTAGGCTGTAATAATTATATCATCATACAGTGTGAGGATCCCTAACTTACAAAATAATCTATAAAATATTATATACATAATCTTTTGATCACGTAAAACCTCTTTATATCGATTTGTAATTCAACCGATGTTTCATAAAAATAAATCGTATATAGAGTCTACGATATCAAATACGATTACACTGATTGTTAATTAAAAGACCTTGGTTTGAGTCAATTAGCTCGGCTTTATATTTACAGAGAATGCATTGTTAATCCAACAAAAAGAAAGATTATTGTGTTTGTTTCATCGATACATTGTTCACACTCAAGAAATATAAAAAGCAAATTAAAAATTAAGTTAATTAATAATTTAATCAATGACGATGCTTGGATATGTATCTTTAAAATCTTAAGAATATTTGTTCATCAAGTAAAATTGCTCAGACATTAAAACTTCCATTTAATAAGTAAGCCGTCCACGTACTGATTATAGAATTAAATATAAACTTTCCAGTTCAAAAGACCTACTGAATAATAAGACATTGACGTCCCTCACAAAGAGCCCAGCCTAGTGACATGTACATAGGAGAATGTGGTCTTCATCCCTTTATTGAACAAGTCAAGCCTTACAACAGAGACACTGTTTGACTGGGTCTGCTTTGATCTTACGGTGTGAAACACAGACGAGCCTCTAGGGTTTAGACAATACTTGACTCTTGCATGGGCATTTGCGTTTTAGACCAGTCCTTGAGGCCCAAACAATCCTGGAATTTGTTATAAAAATGAATGCAAAATAGAAATAATCTATGCACTTTAAAATCTTATACCTTGTAATCTATTACGGATGGACATTGGTTTTGAGAAACACGTTTTGAAAAGTGCAATGTTAATAACACAACAAAAACGTTAAAAAAGATTGATATACCGACATGTTCAGAGGTAGTTTATAAAGTAATGAGCTACGGTTTAGTATTTGGTTAGGGGCGGTTCAAAAATAAAGAAGGTATGTTTCATGTTTACTTACTTGAAAGCTATTTTTGGCTTAAGTATGATGTACGCGGTGTTGAAATAATTTAAAAATCTTACACAAACCATTACTACTGACTTTGACAAAAAGAGACATATACTCAGTTATAAATCTATTTCAGGATACCAATTGATATGGTTTGCCAACTAAATGATCAGATTTTAGAAACGTATTTTATTTGCTGCAAAGTTGGCGAATCAAACCTAGGATTTTGATCTAAAAAGAAACAACTTCCAGAAACTGTATGAATTACTAATGCAAGCTTATGTCAAACATTACTCAGCTTTTCTCACTCATATTTTGAAACTGAATACATATATGAATATAAAGGGCATCCTTTATAACCCAAACACAAAGGATTCTTGGGACAGGTTTGCCAACAACGTTGCATCAGAGCCGCAAAGTTACTAACTTTTGTACTCAGATTTCTGCAGCTGTATGACACTGACATAGTAGGGAATGTAATATTTCTTGGCATTCAAATCGGATATGGTAATGTGAGAGAAAAGAATTACGTAGATAAATAAGACTATGTTTGTCAGAGTTTGTTTTCATGGTTTATCTTAAATAATGTTTGGTGCTACTAAGATTATATTTGTAATATTATACCTGAACCGTGTTCAATAATAACAATACTAAAGCTAAAACAACAAGTAGCTGTTAAAATACATTATCATTTAAAAGGTTTCATCAGTTACTCAGTGTTAAACTAAAAAGTGGAGCTATTTATTGTATAGCTGTTTTACGTACAATGTAAAAAACACAAATACATTTTTAAACGTTTTTGTTCAGAAGGTATCCAACGTCAGTAATGTTTATGGTTAATTATAAACCAAAATAAATACGTTTTACAGCCCTCCGCAAAAAGATATACAGGATGACCCAAAAAAGGGAATTTTTATTTCATTGCAATTAATTATTATTTATTAGCTGTACGAACCATTGTTTATTAAATCCATTCCGTCATTGCATGCTTTACCATTCCTGACCATTGTTGGGGAGTGGTGTCCATTAAACAGAAAGTTAAAGCAGCAATTTGGATGAGTGCCTTTTTTGGGCCAGCCTGTATATATACATAGGTAAAAAAAGGAGAGTGCTGCGTTAGATATTTTATCTGTTTATAAAGAAAGTTTAGTTCCTTTGTAATAGTTCGATCAAAATTATAATATCTATCAGAAATTTACGTCAGTTTGGGTTTTGCGTTGTATTTAAATTTCGTATGAAAGAGTGCATTGCAATAAAAATACTAGTTTCTTGTTTCTCTATGTGAGTTTGTGAAAGAGGCAAACGGTTAGAGATTCTGCGGCAGGGACTCATAAGGCACCTGAAATATGCACAAGTTATCGGATTTTACCAAATAGAGGTTGGAGATGTACAACTGTCTCTACAAAACGTTTTTGTATCTTGGGGCCTCAAAACGAAATAGCAAATGTAAATCGGTCCGATGGGAAATTCGCTAAAAATAAACAATAATAATATAATACTGAATAACATTGGTTTCACGCAAAACCTATATTGAGATTTCAAAATATAAAATTACCATAATTTACATAACAATCCCTTAGTTTGATTTTAACTGTTTGTTTAAATTCGCTATGAATAGTCTGCACTCCTAACTAAAAACAGTAATGATGTCCAAGGCATATTATCTCAAAACATTAAAATCATTAAACACCCTACAGGCAATATACAGACTGTACCAAAAGTCCCGGACCGGTTTAATATTTTCCAAACGACAACAGATAAATCAATACGATTTGGTACATCAACACCACACCTAAAAATCTACTTTTTTAAGGAACTATCAATTTTCTGTCACATCATGGGGACGTCCCGCAAGGAGTCAGAAATTACAAACATTATTACCCTAATTTCCAATGTCAAGTCCATACAGTATCGGTAAAGAGCATGAGTTGATAGCAAAAACACAAAGGAAATATGTGGCAGGGTTGCCAACGCTGTTGATCCAAAACAGCAAACAAGGTTACCAACTTTCGCATTCAGATTCCTGAAACTATATCACGTTTAGAAGTTCGAGGTAACGGATTTTGTTTGGACAATAATCCAGACTCAATCAGTTTTTTTAACAATTTCTTTTTCATAATGTAATTCATGAATACTGTGAAAAAAGTGTGTTTTTTCTAAATTCAACTTTAAACCAGATGTGCTCTAACTTTGTTACAAAACAACAAATGCTTGGTACGTTTAAGCTCTGACTTAATCTTCCAGACTGTATGTATTATCATCCCTGCACTTTAATAATCAAATTCTTGCAGTTTCTTGAAGTATTAGAAAATAGATCAACAGGTTGATTAGTGCATTATCAATCGGGGTCATGACGTCATCTAGGTGCGCAAATAAACCTAAATGCGAAATAGAATAGAATAGAAATGTAATAAATAAGCATTTACGTAGTTCACATGTCACAACAATTAACTTAAATGATGGCGTTAGAAGTAATAAGACAACGTATATTTACTATCAGAATATAAATATATTCTACTTTTTATTTTTGTTAAAAAAACCTTGCAATCCACTTATATATCTGAATCAAACCATCCACACTAAAAACTACGTTTATATTCTGCATATGCACCTAGATTTCTTATAATGTATTTTGATTATTGGATATTGAAATTTTATGTGCTTAGCAATTTCAACATATTTACTCCACTAAACATTTTCAGTACAATAAAAAAAAAATTGTAGTTGTATATATGGCACATTCACGACAATTATAGTCATACTGCAAAATGAGCACAAAATAACGACACAATAAAATCACCAAAAGAAAAATTAATTTCGGGGATTTTCAGTTTTGGAAATAATAAGTTATTCACTTTCACCATGATTAAGAACCTACCAAATTAATTACTGTCCATCCGTTCAATAATGTTATTCAGGCTTTTCAAATATAAGGCCGTAATTTAATTACCTTTTACAAATTGACCTTTTGATAGATTTGCAATTAAAATCGGATCTATGCATTTGCTTTGCATGTGGTGTACACCAATATCACATAGATAGTCACACCAGTGTAATTATTAGGTCATTATTAAATACTGAAGACGAATTATATCGACATTGCATTATGCCTCCCTTTGTATCACTGCACTATTCTTGTAGCTTTTGGTTTTAAAATAGTGACAATCATTGGTTATATGGTTTATATTTCATATCTTTGTAGTAAATGATTTAATTTCTTAGCTTAAGACTCAAACCACAGCACAAATATCCAACGCTTAATCTTTTTCTAAAATATTTTTTGTGGCTGTATGGTTACTCACATCTCGGGCAAACGGTTATATATTTAAAATCCGTCAAACCAAAATTTTCAGGAAAAGTGAAAATGTGATAAATTAGTAAAATTTAAACATTAGCAGTTAAACATACACTACATTTATATTATTTATTATTTATGAAAGAACAACCTATCCTGAAAATTGCTAATTTACTAAGTAGGAGGGTGTTCTAAGAATGGTTAGTGTTTAACCACTCTGCTGCTACCACGGTTTTTGCCACAAGTAAGTTAATAAATTAATAATTTGGTTAAACCATTATGAAATACTCTAATTTAAATCTCTACAATATTTTGGAAAAGAGGTAATTGACATACGCTAGTTAACAACAACTATATACAGGGTGGGCAAAAGTATGGACATTAACTTTTTTTAAGGGTTACACCTGGGAAACCAAACTCTGCAACCTACTAATATCATACCTACTAATATTATAAGTGAGAAATATGGCATAAAAATTAACTTTTTCGTTGGTATTCCAATTTCGTCAAAAACCCCAAGATGGATTGTTTTAGGTTGACTCAAAAATTGTAAATGCAAAGACCTAAAAGTCAAATCTTATTTTAAATGCCATTAGTTTAAAAGAATATCAGTGAAAACTAAAGATTTCTATCACAACCCTTTACAGAATGGCAGCCATTTTTATTATTCATCAACCTGAGAGACCCCATATAAAAATATACATTCATTTTCCCTATGTGTACCAGGAAAAATCAAACTCAGTCTTACCGCAACAAGAATATAAAAACTAATTTAAGTGCGCTATGACAATTTGCCTTGGACATTTTGCCTGGGACCCCAAAATAGGGTATTTTTTTGGTCAGCTCAAAATGTTTATATATAAAGTCCCATCAAGGTAACACATAATTTTAAAAGACATCATTTAAAAAAAATATCGGTGAAAACTAGAGGTCTCAATCTCAAACCAGTACAAAATGGTAACAGTTTTTAATTTTTAGACATTACATTTCAAATTTTTTAGCTGTCCCAATATGCTTCATTTTGGGTTCCCTAGGGAAATTGTGATACCATACTAAAAAAATGAACTGTGCAGGGTTTGTTTTCCTGGGGTAACCCATCCTAAAGTTAAAAGGAGGTGCCCATACTTTTACCCAATTCTAGTAGATATAATACCAGAATATGACCCCACTTTCGGCGTTTTAGAGGCACTTTTAGGGCACTTTTTATAGGGGAAAAATGAGAAAAAATGGAAGAGCTTTTTTTGGCCACTTTTTTAAAGACCCAGCTCTCGACCTATACACCCCTATATAAATTTCTACTTTTGTTAATACTAAAAATCACGTCTGGAAATGGTGAGCTTTTTTTGGCCACTTTTTAAAGACCTGGATCTCGTCCAATACAAGCCTATATAAATGTTCAAACTCCATTAAAATTTCAAATCCACATCCATTCCCATGTATATTTTCAAAATCATGTGAGGTTTGTGCGTGAACTCGGGCATGCTCCCGGCTTATGATGTGCTCCCTTGGACATCCTTAGTGGAAATCCATGAGTTCTGGCTACTTGGGAACCCAAGCCATTTGACATACAACGAATCACCCTTTCTCCTAATTACCTTCTCTACCAAATACATGTCCTTATACTTGGTCTTTAACAACTCCTCTGTATAGAAGCCTCCCCTGATTATATTGCCATTTTCATCTTTCAAGATATAAGTCACAGGCTTTGTATTCTTAACTTCTGCTATTGTAAATAGTTCCCCTGTCCAATTTGGAGTATAACCTTTACTAAAAACATGTTTATACTTGGAAATCCTTACGCTATCACCTACCTTATATCTTGGCTTTTTAACTTGCACTACTTTAGAAGTCAACCTCTCATGCACATATTTACTATTCTTAACATTCACTTGGTTAGGCTTCATTCCTATAGATCTATGCACTTTATTATTATATTTTCGAATTAACTTTGGAAGTAAATCCAACCATTTATAACTCCCCTGAGCACTAAATTCTCTATATAACCAATTCTTTAAAGTTCTCTGAAACCTCTCCACAATTGCAGCCTTAGTTGTAGAAAATGTGTGATAGTGATTTATATTTAATTTTTTCATTAGTTTGCTAAAATATTGATTAAAAAATTCTTTTCCATTGTCAGATTGAATGTTTTTAACCCCCTTTGGTAGAATGGTTTTAATGGCTTCTGTAACCACTAACCCTGTCTTATTCTTTAGTGGAGCAGCATAAGCTTTTTTAGAAAATGTATCTATTAAAGTTAAAATATATTTATTGCCAGAATTTTCTCTAGCATAGTTTTGCATATCAACTAAATCTATTTGTATGGTTTCGTTTATACCTAATACTTTGAAAGACCTTCTAATGAAATTCTTTCTTGCAGGTTTATGAAGCTCGTATGCAATTTCATTCATTTTTTATAACATCATCCTTTCCTGTAACTCTAAATACATCACCATTAGCCCCAATCAATAGATTATCTTCCATTCTTTTAAATACATAGTTTTCTGGTATATATGGTCTATTATCTATATACTTAAATCCACTCAAAGATGTGGGGTCAGCAACTAATAAATCAGGATTATATTCCATCAAATTAAAATTTTTTTCTCCATATACAAATTTTGATCCATCGTAATGCATAGATTGTGACATTAGACAAATATCATCCAAATGTTCCCCCTCTGGTAGATTTCTTATAAATTGTTTTTTGGCATCCCAACATTTTTCTTTTTTATCAAAAGTTATAGTCTGTTCTTTTATAACACAGTCAGTGTCATCAATGGCAGGTTTAACACGTACTAACCTTTTACTATTAAAACTCCAATAGCCTGCTTCCATTTTTGGAACTTGTGAAACATTCACAGCATCTTTACTATCTGTACCTTCCATCAAATTGCTAAGTTTTTGTTTCTTAGCATTCCAAACACCATTCTCTGATTCTAAAAATTCATAATTATTATCGTCTTGTACAAATTTACCATCTTTTTTTCGTATTAAAGTCTGTTGTAAAGTGGGCACATCATTTAAACTTTCACCCTTTTCCACATTAGTAATTTTCTGTTTCTTAGCATTCCAAATACCATTCTCTGATTCTAAAAATTCATAATTATTATTGTCTTGTACAAATTTACCATCTGTTCGTATTAAAGTCTGTTGTAAAGTGGGCACATCATCTAAACTTTCACCCTTTTCCACATTAGTAATTTTCTGTTTTTTAGCATTCCAATTTTTATTCTTAGATTCTAAAAACTCATATTTAGTTTTACCTTGTAAAAAGACATCACCTTTTCTAGTTAATGTCTGTCCCAAAGTTGATACATCATCTACAAACTCCCCATCTTTAACATTACCAATTTTACAGTTTAAACCATTCCAACTATCGTCTTGTAAATTTAAAGTAGGTTTACTACTAGCCCTGGGTTCTGCAAGCTTATTATATGGATTATATAAACGATAAAATTTATCTATAAACATATTTTTATTTAATAAATAATTCCACTTTCTCTCAATTCCTCAATAATGGAATCTATTTCATTATCCACTCCTGAGTTACCAGCTTGGCGACTTAGCCAAAGAAGTCTTAACCTATCTACAAGCTCATTAGGATCATCCCAATAAATATAGTCTATTTTATTACCAGTCACTTGTCTCAAACCTTCACCAACAGACTTAAATAGAGGTTTAATTATATTAAGATATTTAGTATGTCTATTACTTGAAATTGGTGCACCATCTTTGTAACTCTTTAAATGTCCATTTGTAGCTTCCAAAATTTCTTTATAATTTTGCAAATCAGCCGGAGTATAATCCTCAGGTTCTTTTAAAGTTAACAATTGCCACAAACCTTTTGTCCCCTTGTAGGTTTTATTTGCAATTGTAACATCATCATTGGCAATGTCAACTTCCTTATTTCCAATAAAAAATTTATTTGCTTCTTGTCTAATACCATATGTAGTGTCTGTCATACTACTTTTACTGAGGTAATTTCCTAAATAGTCTGATGCTAAAAGACCAAAATCTAATTTCTGTGGGGTGGATTGCTGTAATGGTTGTAATCTTGGTATTATTGGTATTCTAGATGGAGTCATTGGGAGAATCTCCATTCGAGGCCTCTCTGTTTTGGCGATTTTTTTTAATTCTTGTAATGGCTCTATTAAAGGTTGGAATGTTTGAAACCTCTCTTCAGCCTCTAGAAACTTGCCACGTTTTAAAGCTCTATATTTCTCTCGTATTTGATTTGCAGAGTCAACCAATTCTTGTTGAATGTTTTTCATATTTTATTTACATTTTATTTATCTCATTTGACAAAGGATTGTACTCAAACACTTTATCATGTATTATTAAACAATATGCAGATGTATTTGCTGGTACATTTTCTGCAGTTTCAATCTCTAATTTAATATCAACAATTCCTTCCTTCACTGTTTCGTTCTGTCTAGAACAGTCTATTACAATTAGTGGATATTTCTTCATAAACTCAGCCCTACTAATCATAGGATCTGGGATAGTATTATAGTAAGTCTCTCTAAACCTCATAAACATCTCATAAGCTTTAGAGACATCTCCATTTTCAAAGTCGAGATTTAAATCACTATAAGGATAATATTCAGAGTTTAGAAATACTTTGAGATTTTTTAACTTACAGTGATCAAATTCATCAGTTCTTTTTCGTGCACTATTATCCCTAGCTGTTTGGAAACCAAATATAATATACCTAGGCTTCTCCAAACTTGAAGATGTCTTTACTGACCATGTATGTCTTGTAGTATTGGGATATGATGGAAGTTCATGCAACTCTAAGCTTCTAAATGCAATTTGCAAATTTTTATTTTGCAATAACATCTTTTGTAATTGTAACTTCTCCCCATCTGATGGTATTACATGTGGCATCACCCATTGAATTGAGTTAAGTATAATTTTGGGAATTGCATCAGCAGTACCACTGGCTGGAGCACTAGTGGTTGTTAATATACAATTCAAATCATTTTTGGATCTTTTCAACACCAATTCTTGTTTGACATTTACTAATACCTTATTAAAATCCTCAAATACACCCATTAACAGTTCTAATGGCAAACAAGTACTAAACTTGCCACTTTTATGGAACTCTTTTAAATTCGTGTCAGAATCAAATGCCACATTTGACAATTTAGTTGTTTTATTGTAAGAGCTCAATATTTTCATAAGACTAGAAATTCCTGGGTTTCTTACAATGTCTATTTCTTTACCTGCGACTTCATATCTAATTTCATCAAATAAGAATGCAAATGCATTATTTATAAAATGACCTTTATCATGATTTTCAATTTCTCCCTTAATATACAGATAACTCCTACATGGGAGAGTTAGCAAATCTTGATTATTAATACATATTCGAATTTCATCAGAATTATTTATTGCTAAAGTGTTATGGGGAACATAGGAGTGATTTGTAATTTTAACCACACTATCGTCGAATTGGGATTTCCCTGTAACGTCTAGAAAATCTTCCATTTTTATTAATAGAAAATTTTAACTTTAGTCCTATTGATCGTAGGAACCTAGCATTTTGTATACTTATAGATAAATTCTTATAAATTCTCATATCTTTTTTATATGACAAGTAATTGTAGTTTCTTCTCCATTAAAGTCAATTGCCTTGTCATGCTGATCGGCAAATGTAATACTGACAACATCTAAACTTCTCTTATTTACAGGAAAATATATAATATTTCTTGGAACTTCAATAATTTTGTAGCCAGGAGGAGCTTCTGGATAAAAGCTATGTATGGTGTGTGATTTGTTTCCATTTAAATAGGACCCGTTTGCAATATTACATTTTACTCTAATCACATTTACATTATTAATGTTTATTTTATTTGTAGATTCAAACTGTACACCAGGAGTAGAAACACCTTTAAATCCCAATAAAACAGACCCTAAACATGGTTTTGTAAAATCAAACACGTGGCTAGAAAGTAATGTCGCTTTCATAGTTTTATTATTAGCTGTAAGGAAAAAGTCTGGGATTTGCTTTTGAATTTCCTTTGCAAGCTCAACCACCTCATATGTTCCTTCAGAAATTTCTATTGTAACTGGAGCTTTGTGGTCATAATAGAAAACATCATCACCTTCTCCAATGGTTAATTTGTTGCCTTTAAGTTTATTTAATTTTGGAATAAGCCCTTTGAATAAAAGTTTGACTTTAGTATTAATTAATGCTTCTCCATTTTTATGTATTATAACTTTAAGTTTACCATCTAATAACTGGTTTAAATCATCAACTAAGATCTCTCCCTTTGGTAATGTTTTTTTCTCTACTTTGTAATATGTTAAAGTATTTAGAGGTTTTTTCACATTAAATATAGAATTATAACTTTGAAAATCAACTAATCCAATTACATAATCATCATTTAATTCTATGGGAGGAAAGAACACTGACTTTAGCTCTGGCTCTGTACCCGAAAATGTTATAGTAAATGAATCCATTTTTATAAACAAAAATTTTTTATGAATGATAAACATAAAATTCCACAAATAGAACTATTTAAATCTTGTATTTGATCGGTTGTATAGAATATTTTATGTCTCTCAAAATATTTAATTACTTCTTTTGGAGGTTGGATTCCAAATGGGTCAAAATAAATTACAATATCTTTATTTTTACGATATGCTGTCCAATGTGTGCCAGATGAACTGTCTAAATTAACTATTCCGCACTCTTTTACTTTTGGTGTTAGATTTTTTAGCTCGTTTTTTAGGTACACCCCCCGGAAGTGAGGCACGTCTTTTGCGGCCTCTAACAGCTGGTAGTTGTCCATCTTTTTTATTAAATTTTAATCCCATTCCCATTTTTGCTTTTGCCTTCATCAAATTTGTCACCGCATAAGCTGCAGCTCTTTCAGCAAGATTTGCGTCATTCGCCGTTACTCTAGTCCAAGCTAAGTCTGCTAATCTCATGTCTGCTTTGTTCCGAGCAGCGGTATCGGGATTATTCATGTAGAATATGTCATGCTCTTTACAATAAGAGTCTAACTTATTTTTTGGAGGTACATTTTTGGCTAGATTTTGACGTATATTCGTTCCAGGTCCACAGTACCGATATGATGGTATGTGAAGTGGAAATGGAAGATTATTTATAAGAGTATTCAATAGCCCTCGACCCCTGTAAGGCTTTAAGAATAAACCTTTGCCTTTTTTACATGTTTTCTTATTATCATTTTTCACCATTTTTATTATATAAAAAATGTCTTTTATTCAACAAAAACATAAATTTAAAATAGTACATACTAAGGAAAATATACCAAAGAAGTTGGGTCTATTTCCTACCAATATTCGATGTGTTATTTGTGGTCCAAGTGGAAGTGGGAAGACGGTTGTAATTTACAATTTAATTGTAAGAAAGGAAGGATTAAAATTTACAAACTTATATTTAATATCTAAATCTTTAGAACAAGAAAAATATAAAAAAATAATTGAAATATTTAGTTTGTGTGACGAAGTGAAATTACACACGTTTACTGACTGTGAAATCACACCAAATGATGTAAAATCACAGTCAGTTGTTGTATTTGATGACATAAATAGTCAAAATATTACACAATTTTTTTCAATGGGTCGACATAAAAATATTAACTGTTTTTACTTGTGTCAATCTTACAGCAAAGTACACAAACATTTACGTGATAATGTAAATTTCCTAATATTATTTAAACAAGATGATTTAAATTTAAAACATGTATATAACAATCATGTTGGTAATGACTTTTCATTTAACCAATTTAGAAATCTCTGCCACCAATGCTGGGATAAAACTAAATATGGCTTTTTTGTAATAGACAAAGAAAGGTCAAAGAATAATGGCAAATATAGATTTATGTTTGATCAATTTTATAGTGACCAAGCGCAAGCGTATTGATGCCATCTTCTAGAATAAACCTCTTGTCATCGTCAAATGATAGTACTTTCTTGTTCATGGTTAAGGTTTGAAGATGATGATTTGTAGATTTAATTCTTGTCACATTCTCATAGTAATCTTGCCCAGTTGCAAGACAGTTCAAATAATGTTGATGTCTAAGGAGATGTTTAACTGTAGCACCATCAGCTCCTTTAGCTTTCTTCACCTCTAAAGCTTGCTTGTCTTCTTCATATAACCATTTTAGAGGAATATAAGAATATAACTTTGGTCTTAAACCACAATATTCATACATAATATGACCATCTAATTCGTCTTTGAACTTGCCTGTGACTTTTTTATTTTTATCAGAGTATAAGAAATGGTCTTTACTATATCCAGAGGTATCAAAATAGTGTAAGTCACATTCTATTTCCTTGTAAAAATCCTCTGTAACTATAGAATACATTAAAGAATCTGTATCTGTCATTAGAAATCTTTTATTCTTAAATTTTGACATATAATTATAGTGGAAATCATACATTATTACTTTACTAATATCCAAAATGGTCATTCCCAAATATATAGGTTTATTAAACTTTACAACTAATTTATTTAAATGTATAGCATGTAAATTGTTATCGAACTTTTTGCTACAGTCAAACCTTGGATTAGTGACATATTTAGTTAATAGTGACTCATCCTTGAGATATATATCACGAAACTTGCGTTGGTTCATAATTGTGCGACCAAAAAGACTATTATTTAACAATTTATAAAAGTCTTTTTCAAAATCATTTTTAGCACATTTGCGTTTTTCAATATTAAAATTAATATAGGGTGCAAGCCATTTGGACTGTCTAAATTTTAAAATTCTATGGTATTTTGTAGCAACTAAACCCAATTCCTCATATTTTTTTAATGCTTTATAATGTAAAATATATTTAGTTTTGTCATTTAAATTAGGTATTAATTTGCCATTCATTTTCTCAGGTGCTAATGGATAGTCATTATGTAAATCGTGTAAGCTTTTATCATATTTTAAATCAACTTCTAAAATATATCCAAACTCATCATTTTGATTGTATTTGTAGTCTATCTCATTCGTCCAACGAAATCCATCCACGGGTAGTGTCTCACACATAGCTGTGGAGTATAGCGAGTTACAATCTAAATATATTAAATACACACTTTCTTGATTGGGATCATAATGTTCGCCCATATATCTATTATTGGCTTTAGCATAACGTGTGGAAATCATACTGACTCCTCCTCTGATTGCACTTTCTATGAACAAATGCATGTCAATATCTTGAAATAATTGTAATTTTATACCAGTCATTCTAAGACAGGCTTCCCATGTTAGTCCTGGAAGTGAATACATATGTACGGGGTCAAGTTTGTAATCTTTTAAACACAGGTCTCTAAATGTCTCAAACACATCAGCCAGTAGCAATACATCTGTTTTAAGATATAAATCATGATATTCTTGTAAATTGTTTATATTAAAATGGGTCCAGACATGTTTTGCATGTTCATATTCATTGGGAGAGATATGTTCTTTAGTTAAAGTACTGTAAAATTTTTCAATTGGAGGTAGAGACTCTGCAAACTTATCTGGTCCTGTCATATATTCATAGGGAAATACGCCTTTGCGTTGTAGTAGTGGATTGTCTATGAATCTAAATGTATTTAAATTGGAAGCTAATTTGTATAATGGAAGGGACAGAAAGTTATAGGAATCTAAAAATACTAAATCATCAACAGAGAATGAAATGTACTTTTCCATATCTTTGGCTATGCAATTTAATTTACGATTAAACTTTCCCAAGTGTTGCATTATTAAATGTCCATCGTAATTTTTCAAGTTATGGAAGAATACTGGTATTTTCTTTGTTACTTTATAGTTTAAATTACAATCATTGTGGGCAGCTCCACGGTATTGGCCATTTGAATGACAATGTTCTCGTACCCTATCAAAATATAGGGGCTTTTCGCAAATGTGACAATGTGTTGAGTTTTGGAAAGATGCCTCTTGCTCAGGAGTCATTACAAGGGGAATATATATCGCCATTTGACTTTTAATAAAATCATAAGTCTCAAATAATCTTTCGAAAAACACATCCATAACATTTGCACCACTATATAACACTTCAGAAATAATCTTAGAATCTTTTACTACTACAAATGCAAATCCCGATGGAATATGTATATTGGAGTTTATAAAGCACTCAAAATCTGCATAAATCACAAATGGGGCTTTAAGTTGATATTTATAGTTTTTAAATTGTAATGTATCTTGTTTAGACATTTCCACTCTTTGTGCATCAAAGTTTTTACAATATGTTATATGATGTTCTAATTTATCTTTGGTGTAAAAATGTTGTAAACAAAACTTGCAAAAATACTTTTTATTGTTATGTTTTGTAGAGTAAAACATTAACCTATCAAAATCACGAATTAAACAGTAATGTGATTTACGACCTTCTTGTAATAATAATAAATCTATATGAGTATTACTATTTAGTTTGGTGGTTTTTAATGGATATATAAATTGTTGGTCTTCAACTCCAAATACATTAACACTTATATTATTCTTTTTTTCAAATTGATCTATGTCAGATATTTTTACGGGATATTTTATGTTTGTCATTTTTAACTGATTTTCATAGGGTGCATATTTCGATACCCTTTCAGCATTTTTTGCATTCCTTGGATATAAAGCTGCTAAAATTGACCAAAGGAAGCATTTATTGTCAGAATTCTTTATATTTAAAACTGCATGTTTTGATTGAATACTTTTTGGTGTGGGGATATATGACGTTGGAGTTAGGGGCTTGTACTTGTAAACGTGCAACTGCCAATATTTAGTGTGGTCATATATCCATCCACTACCTTCCGCTTGATATTTGTGCATGGAAGCGTCAATCTTTAAAAGAGCATTTTCAATTTGAGGCTTTAAATCTCTCTTCTCAATGGTAAGGATAGTAAGGCTTCTGAAATCTGCAATACATTCTTTCTCATTAACTAATTTTCCATTTTGATCTATTGTATATTTTATAAATTTGATTCTCCTTACTAAAGTCCATTTTATCGGTAGAGGACAAGACTGAAGAGTACTTTTAAGTTCAGTTTTAATCGATTCACCAACAAATTTAATCATTGTATATGGACATTTGTTACAAGAATTTACATGTCTTTTAAAATGGCCAACAACATTTCTTTTACAGAAATTACAAGTCTTATGAGTTTGTAATATATGAGATTTTAGAGCTATGTTACTGTCACAGATTAAATCACAAACTTTGCACAGTTTCACCTTCATTTTATGTATTACCTTGTAGTGGCGAATAAGGTTGCTTTTTTTGGAGAGCGATGCAAAACAATGTTGACATGTGGTCTTCATTTTTATATATGAAATTAAAAAAAAGGTTGGCATCTTCTATATAGTAGAACAATTTACAATTTAAATTAATGAGAAGTAATAATTCAAATCATAATTCTAAATTTTAATATTCAAAACAATTTTATACAATAATATTTGGCAATTAAAATTTTCTAAATCAAAACTAAATTCTAAATCTTAAATAAAAACTCTTTTTAGCAGAATGCTGAGTCTACATTTATACAGAGTTAGTGTTAGTTATATAGAGAAGACTACCTATGAAAAAATTATATAGAGATTGAGATTTGGCTAAGTTTTAAAAAAATAACTTGTACACTTTTGACTCAAAGTCCCCAGTGATTGAAATTCGGCTAAGTTTTAAAAAAATAACTTGTACACTTTTGACTCAAAGTCCCCAGTGATTGAGATTCGGCTAAGTTTAAAAAAAATTACTTGTACACTTTTGACTCAAAGTCCCCAGTGATTGAGATTCGGCTAAGTTTTAAAAAAATAACTTGTACACTTTTGACTCGCTTAAAAATAGTAATAACAAAATAAGGTTACATTTTGGATAGAGAAGCAGCATACAATTGACATATAACTAAAAAACTAGGTTGACATCTTCTATATATAGTAGAAATTACATTTTTAAAATTTCATTTAATAAAAACAATAATTTTGAATATTAATTTTATATTTTTAATATTCAAAATTATTTCACACAATTAGATTTGGCAATTATAATTTTCTAAATCAAAACTAAATTCAACTTAAAGAACTAAAAGAAACTAAACTTCAAACTAAAAGAAATACATAGTATGAGTACAAGCATCAATTGGTCACAACCAATTGATCCCATGACCCGACACGCGACAATATATTAGGCCTACACTAGTCTAGCTTACATGTTAAAACAAGAAGATTCAGGTGATGAGCAAAGTGGTCCAGGCGGATGAGGTGGTCCAGGCGGGCGAGGTAGTCCAGGCGGGTGAGGTGGTCCAGGCGGGCGAGGTGGTCCAGGCGGGCAAGGTAGTCCAGGCGGGCGAGGTAGTCCAGGCGGGCGAGGTAGTCCAGGCGGGCGAGGTAGTCCAGGCGGGCGAGGTAGTCCAGGCGGGCGAGGTAGTCCAGGCGGGCGAGGTAGTCCAGGCGGGCGAGGTGGTCCAGGCGGGTGAGGTGGTCCAGGCGGGCGAGGTGGTCCAGGCGGGCGAGGTAGTCCAGGCGGGCGAGGTAGTCCAGGCTGGTGAGGTGGTCCAGGCGGGCGAGGTGGTCCAGGCGGGCGAGGTAGTCCAGGCGGGTGAGGTAGTCCAGGCGGGTGAGGTAGTCCAGGCGGGTGAGGTGGTCCAGGCGGGCGAGGTAGTCCAGGCGGGCGAGGTAGTCCAGGCGAGCGAGGTGGTCCAGGCGGGCGAGGTAGTCCAGGCGGGTGAGGTGGTCCAGGCGGGTGAGGTGGTCCAGGCGGGCGAGGTAGTCCAGGCGGGCGAGGTAGTCCAGGCGGGTGAGGTGGTCCAGGCGGGCGAGGTGGTCCAGGCGGGTGAGGTGGTCCAGGCGGGCGAGGTAGTCCAGGCGGGCGAGGTAGTCCAGGCGGGTGAGGTGGTCCAGGCGGGTGAGGTAGTCCAGGCGGGCGAGGTAGTCCAAGTGAGTGAGGATACGATAGAATCTCCCCCTTTTATACCCAAAAATTGTCAAAAAAACCTGCCCCAGACAGACTGGCACCAGACAGGCAGAGAAAATTAACAATTAGTTTTGATTGGGGTCATTGGGTTACACTCAGTCATTCATTAGAGTCAGGAGCGGGAGCATGGGGCAGGAGCCCGACCATAGCATGGAGCACGCCATGGGTCAAGAGCATGCCAAGAGCATGCCCGCGAGCGGGAGCACGCCATGGGTCGAGAGCATGCCTAGAGCACACCCGCGACCAGGAGCGCGCCCGAGTTCGCGTGCCGAGAGCCGGGTGGCCAAAAAAATGAGCCATATTCCAGACATGTTTTTCAGTATTAAAAAAGTAGAAAATTTATATAGGGGTGTATAGGTCGAGAGCTGGGTCTTTAAAAAAGTGGCCAAAAAAAGCTCTTCCATTTTTTTCTCATTTTTCCCCTATAAAAAGTGCCCTAAAAGTGCCTCTAAAACGCCGAAAGTGAGGTCATATTGTGGGTTCACCACTACTCCCGGGATTGTTTTTCTAATTACTTCTGTCTAGACCTAGTGGTTGCGGCATTATCAATTAGATCAAATCCATTGGTGATTTGACGGGATTTGGACCCGGGTTCCAGGAACCGGAGTCCCGCGCTCTAACCACTAGACCAGCTCGCTCCCCATGTTTAACTTAGATAGCATAGTGTTTTACTCAAAATCTAATTTTAGTGAATTCCCGGAAATAAATAAACAAATACAAGTAGTCGTTGTAATGCAGGAATTTGTTTAAACCAAAATACATAGTGATTTTCAGTGTCAACCGCGTCGTCAATGTTAAACCAACTAATTTAAATATATATGAGCACAAAAATCTGCACGGTCCAACCAAGGGGTTAACGTTAAGTTTTCAAAATGTAACAGACAATATTCCTATATTTTAATTCTTCATTATATACCCGATGACAGAATACAAAGCACAAATCTCAATACAATAGTGTATTGTATCTAGAGACCACAGCAAGGCTATCACTATAGTGGTTAGGAGTCCAAACGTCAACTGTGCATAGCTTACATGAACGTTCATTCAACTCCTCATTTATTGCGGGATATATGAGATAGAGTTGTAAAATACAATAGTGTACAGTAATACTTTTGATAAAGTATCAAAGTATTAAATACATTTTGAGGTCATGACTTACTAATCAATCATCACTGAAATCATTACTAATCAAATGACTCGTAAAAGAGCGAGAATTTTAGCTTTATAAACAACTGTGATTAAAATTAATTTAGTATGAACTCATCTATTGACAATTTCGATCTGTTACGTTGTACTTATTTAATACGCTGAGGTATTTTGTGATGAGTTTCTCCTCTGGTTTTCAGTCAAATTTTACTACTATACCTTAGTTTTGGCGGAACCTTAATTTATTTGGTTTTTTTTTTGTACTGTTTGCCTGAAAAGAAATTAATACCCTGCACTTTGCTTTTGCACGTCCTCATAGCTTTGCATTGAAATACTACAAAAGTACTTGTATTGAATGATTTCATTACACATCTTACAGTATCACAGTAAAATTGTTTTTGTGGATGGTTACAAAAATGTAACTATTTATTCGTCATGGAGGACTAAAATGCGGGAAGTACCGGTGCTGAAATAAATTCTAATCTTATACTTCCCTTAAGTTCTAAATTTTGATTTTGAAGGACAAGTATGCTTTCGCCGTTAACCATGTTAAATGACATACTCAACAAATTCTCCATGGTTACATGCTAAATGCGATTGTTCTAAGTTAAAAGAACTACATCTAGGTACAGTTTTAGCTATAATAAAACTGTGACACAATCAAATCCCGTGCCTCCGATACGGTGTGTTTTCCCAAAGGCTTCTGATTTTGTGGTTTTGTAACAGTCACATTTATTTGTGTAATGAAGTATTGACTTTACACTCGTGGGGTTCGATTCACGCTTTCCTTTATTTCATTCTGTTTTGTTTTTATTTTAATATAACTTTTAACTGTCAACAGTTTTAGTACGTGGGCTGTCCAGGGATGGACAAAAGTATACAAAATATAAAATATAAATATATAAATCTTTATATCCGTTTAAAAAAAAACTAAACTGGATGTATTAAAGAGTAAAAATATTTTTCCATGCCATGGATAATTTTATTAAACCTTTTATTGATTGAATTTATGAATTTCATGTTAGACGTATGTATCGTGGTTATGGTATTTTCTGTAGCAGCAAACATCTTTATTTGATTGCATGGAGGTAATTAAATAACGGTTGAACTTTCAAAGATTATCAAATTTGTTTGACCTTGATTGAGATGTCTATGACACCGACAGACCAGGGAACAAGTTTCAAAGCAAACATGACTGCAGGAAGATTGTTTAACAGTTTAACAGACAATAGCTTTCTGACTTAAAACAGTTTTTTTACACAGAACCATTTCTTTAGAGTCAAATTACCCAGTACGTCTGAGTTCAGTTTCGAAAAATCAAAAATCGACTTTATGCCCTAACATGGAACCTTGTGATTCATCGAGCTCTATAACGGAGTGGCTACTCCAGTGTCGAATGTAGTTTTTGAACCTCTTACAGGATTATTGGTCCTAAAAACAAAACAGTGAGCAAATCTCAATTCTACCTGGAGGCTAAGCCGTACTGATATTTCGAGTGACTTAATGAAATAAGCGCAACAATCTCTCACAATCAACTTCCTTGATAATCCACATAACTACAAAGAACACAAGGAATAATAACCAAAAAATTTGATTTGTCTAGAAGTATATATTGATAATCAAATATCAAAATATAAAACCCAATTCGGGAACCCTTTAGACCGTCTTACCAGGACACCTTGCCAAAGGCTAGCTCTAGCTCCCCCGACTTCCACATGACAGATAAAACCCAACAGCTACAGAAATTTGACTCCCCTAATCAAGTACACCTTTAACGGGACAGCTTTCCGTAGGCCAGCACAAGTTATTGTTTAACTAGCTAAAGATTTTCAAAAAAAAAAAAATCCTCTTCACAATTTTAGAGACCTCATATTACCACAGTTAACAGTATTTTGCAGTGTAAAGTGTCCGAAACTACTCGCAGGAATTGCTATTTTAACCTTAGCACAATTACACGTTTAGAACAATGCGTTTCACTGTACAGGTGTAATTGTTTCAATGATGAAGTTGTAAAGAAATGCTTCAGGGTGCCTCGTGTACCTAAGGTTATGTTCATTCTCAATAAACATCATACGACTACAGAAAGGACTGTCACAGGTTTTTATGACGTGTGTTTTGGCAACAAGGATACAGCTTTGAGACTACATTAACAGATTGGCTCTCGGTCCGTGGGGACGTTGCCTCAGTATCGTTGATGTCTCCGGGTTTGTTTTTGTAGTTTGGTAATTATCTGATTAACACAGTAATTTAAAATCTAGTACAGTATAGTACACTTAAATGCATGGTGTAACACTGCACAGATACATTCTTGACATTATCGATTTACTTGAAGGGAAAAAATTTAGTAGTTTGATAGCTCGAAGCAAACATTTTAACATGAAATGAATTTTGTTCATTTTTTTTCTTGTTAATGAACCATGATATTTTAGGAGTGTAATACCAGAAAATAACTGTTTCTATAATTATAATTATAAATCTGTTTCTGTGTATATAATTTATTTGTTCATCAAATAAGTTAAACGTTAGCAACAACTTTTTATTCAAGTAATGTAGTTAAAAATATATACTGGTTTTTAGAACCAAACACAGCCTACTCGTATTTTCTGTCGGAAAATGTTTGCATGTTTGGTTAAAATGATTATCTTGCTGCTCCTACCCGTTTTTTTTAACTTATAATACCGAATATTTCCCCCATGCTTTCATTATAGCTAAAATGCCTAAAGTGCTAATAATCCTTATTCGGGCCAGGCTGAATTATTTAACAAGTTACTATTTATTTATTTTATGTTTTCCATTTTTGGTTCTTTTGACCTACAGTAGTAAATACCTGAGGCGGTTTGAAAACCTTTTTTGCATTAGTATAAAATCTTAAATTTATTTATTCATGAACTTAGAATGGTGTACTAGCTCAAACGTTTTCTTCAAAGTGAATTAATGATATTTATATAGTATGATGCTGGAAAAGGAGATACATTAATGTAGATGGTATGACACTAATATGCATTATTTATATACTTTTAAACCCAATATATCCATGGATTTCATATAATAACATTTATTTCTGTAATATGAGCTTTAAAAATGCTAATTATAAAAAAAACTACTAAAACATATAATTATACAATACTTGCAGTAAAACTCGGCTTTGCCCGCGTACTATTAAACTTTAAAATAATGGTTGTAGAATCAGTTTGTTTCCTTTTAGAATCTACTTGTTTCCTGGATTTACACAAGTCTTGGGTACTATTAACATTTTTTTTCTGTGGTAACAACATCTTAAACCAACTACTACTACGCAATACGAATTTTCACATTTTATTTTGCAATTTTGTTAGCACCCTAGAACATTCAAAATATTCCATATCCTAGATCACCATTGAAACTTGAAAATAGCGTAAAAAATTGTATTATTATACGCCATATTCAGCAAAAATAATCATTGGTTTTTTTTGTTTCCCTAGATTAAAAACAACCAACGTATCAGGGTTTGATCTAACCTCGAACTATTTTAATTAAAAGTTGATCGTTTTCCAAACTTCTAATTAGCTTAACATTGGTGGCGAGGTGGTCGATTCTCTACAGGAGATAAAATATTAAAACCTATGTAAACTCAATTTCAGAGTACTCAAGAATTTTAAGATACAGGGAAATCCAGAAGCACAAAAAATAATATACAACAATAATTTTAACTAAGAAAGTAAAGCTTAATGTTTTAATTTCAACCTGTTAAATCTTTTTGTGAAGTACTAAGTACAGATTACACACAACTTAAATGTAAAGGAAGACAATTCTTATTCAAAGAATGCGCAGAGTCTCTCGGTAATGATATAAATCTCTTGCTAAACACCGGATTTAAGACTATTTCTTCTGAAACATTTCTTCTTTTGTTAAACGGGTCTCGCGCTCCATGCTTTGTCTTTATTTAACTGCTGCAAAATAAAGAGTTTGAGTTACAAAATTTTAAATAGAAAATTCATTCATAAACGTTTTCACAATAAACTGAAGCCTTCTATAATTAAATCACTCCACACCGTTTTCAATGAAATTTAGAGATCGAGCAGAGACTAGCCAAATTAGACGCTGAACCAAGGTAAAGTAAATAATAACAAGTTTTGAAATGACTAAAACTAAAATCATATTTAATCAATGCTAAGAAACATAACAAGTAAACAATCAGAGTATTTTACCTTGTAAGTTGGTAGCTGTAGTTGATAAGAAGTTCAAAGAAGGTTGTCAGTAAAGCTTACTGGAAATTGAAGACTTGAAACTAGTGGTTGATGTAGAAATTGTAAGTAAATTTTAAATTGTTTTTTAGAAAGATTTCAGTGAGTTTATTGTATGTAGAAGTTGTCAGAGTTATATTTGGACTGTAAAATAAAGTAAAATATAGTTTTTAAATAATTCTTATAAAATGTTTTAACAAGTGTAGAAAACATGAAAAGTTCAAACAAACCTGTAAAATTTTGTTCTTTAGAAGCACATTTTCACAAATAATTGTCTTCAATCCACATTGAATTTTTATAACTTATCAAGAATAGTAATTATCGTATTTGTTTGGCGTTTTCAGACAAATGTCAACCCCTACTAGTACACCTAGTACTTCTAGTCCCTCCAGAGTCCAGTTTAAGCCAGTACCGTAATTACATAAGACCATTGACTATATAACCTGTAGGTATATATAGTGTAAGAAAGGGGATTAACCCCGTACCCACGGTGCTCATCTATGCAGACACTCTGTTCACATTACACTTAGTCGACCAGTTGGTGTGAACAGAGTTGAACAGTAGCATGAGCATCGATTTACAAATTCCTTTCCCAGCTGATGTGAGCTAGGCGATGACCGGTAGGGCTGACTTCCAAGAAACATTGTTAACCTATAAGCCACACACCCTATCGGTAATCAGCCAATGAGAAGGGCTAATGAAGAAGATGGAGGGGTGACGAGTCTTGGAGCTGGAGGACCTGGAGAGGACAATGGAGGAGATCACCACGGGCCACCGGAGAAAGAAGATCAGGAGTTTGGGAGTGCGTGTATCGGTGTGTGTGCTTCTGGGACAATAGACAGTATGTAGAAAGAATAAAACATCTAACTAAAACTTTGTAAAACATAAAAGTCATATAATTTGTCAGTAACTAATTATTTTATATTTTCAATTGATTTTCTTTTCTTGTAAATTTAACGTTGTAAATTAATTTATCTTATTATTGTTGTTTTTTGCATTTTCAAAGTTTTCTTTTGCTGTCGTTACACTTTGTAACTTTTGTTGTTTTTCTAAATTTTAAATTTTTGTTCATTACACGTTGAGTAACACCCTTAAGCAGTCTTATGTCTCATTAACCTGACACCTCTTGACTAAGCTAAGCGAGTGTGAAACTTTAGGAAACTTAAATTTAAAGTGAGGCATGGGACTCGCATGCGACTCTGTTCACACCAACTGGTCGACTAAGTGTAATGTGAACAGAGTGTCTGCATAGATGAGCACCGTGGGTACGGGGTTAATCCCCTTTCTTACAATAGTCAATGATAAGACCCAACTATTCTATTATTTTGGTAGATGTTTTATGATTAATACGTCTTAATTATATTTTATTTGTGATTTAGAGGTTTCCGTATTGATTTTATGGAATATCGGAAGAACATATACTTTGCCCAAATTTGTGTTATTAATTTCTACTTTCCAGCTTACTAGATTAATCACCAAATTTAAATGTAGTACCTAATTGGCAAACCTGGTAGAGGTTTTACGCATAACAATAACATTATCTGAAGCAAGCTTAGTGTATTGAACATCCTAGCATTGATCGCTTAACAGCGTATCCTAGGCTTAGAGATGAATGCTTTGATAATATCAGAGGACCATTGAGGAGCAACGGTCAAAGGACAATGGTAAACTGGACAATGCGAAGGACGGTATTGATTTGTGGTGTTGAACTGAAATGATGATCACCCTTGCTAAATACGGTGTTTGTTAAGATTTGTAAATGGTTAAAAATGCAAGTGTAGAATTGAGTAAAGAAGTTCTGAGTAAGTTTCGTAAACGTTTGTTCCAGAGAAAAATTTCATTTTATTTGGATGTTATAAGTTATTTTTAAACATGTGTTTATGATAAGGTCGTGGCTCAATTTGGTAACATTGTCGGCTTTTTAGTAGGGAACAGCTTTTTAAAAGCTTGTACGTTTAATGTAAAACAGAACGAGGTTACTTAATTTACGCATTGTTAAGACAAATATTTATTTATTCTTCCAATTGACATACCATTTTCAATAAAACTGTATCGAGTTTTTTGACAGAAGAGTTAATTAAAACAACAAGTATTAGGGGCCTAATTATATTTAACCATGCAATAATATTGGTTTAAAACTACGAATACGACCTAATAATACCTGAACTTAAATTTGTTTTAATTAAACAAAAGTAATACTGAAACAAATTTCAATTTTCACAAAATACATGCCTATCAGATATTGTAACACACAGTAATCACATCTTAAATTTGCTTATCCCGGAAAATAATTTCTGATTATTTGAATATTATTGTTTTACTGAAAACAGCAAGAGTATGTTTATGGTCATAATTATGTTAAATGAGTGCATATGAGAATAAATAAATGAAGAATAAAAGTACATAAAGGGTTACGTCAAGGAAAAATTCTTTTAAGTTGGTGTATAAACATAGACAAATCATCATAAGTTACACATCCAAATGTAAAATCACATTTAACACAAAAAAGTCCTTTAGAGAACATGTATTTCTTAAAAGGGAGCTTTCCGTCGTCAACCCCTTCAAATAACAAATAACATTTTGCCTTAATCGTTCTGCCTTTTCAATGACATGAATGTGTGTTTCTATTTGTTTTAAGAATATAAAGTACCGACAATCTGTTATGGGTACCCTGATATCACGATGTATTTTATTTGAATATTTTGGTAATCTAAAACAAATGTTTCCAAGAGAAAGTGTTATACTTTGTTTATAAGTTTATTTTTTGCAAGTTATTCATAGAGTTTGTGTGGGGTAATGTATAAGGATTGTGATGATTGTATTGTACACACACACACACGCACCAGTATACACACAATACAGTATAACGCTCGTATACACAAGTACAATAGAACATACCACAATTGTATTGTGTTATGGGACCTCAATGTTATCTTCGTCTCACTCCACTTAGCTGGTAGAGGACAATACATGGGAAAGCACAAAGGAACAATGGTATGTGTATAATTTCTTCGTTTGTTAAAGGTATTATTGAGTGATTGTGTCTGTAGCTTTGCACACAACTATGCTTATGACGTATTAACCAATATCAAAAAACTTTTGAGTCCATTTCTCCTTGGAAAAAAATGCAAAGGTAAAACTAATTGTTTAGATGAACTATTTTACAATAAAGGTATCTTTTTCCAAGAGATTATATGGTGTTTAGATAAAGAAATTGTTGTTAGATATATCACACCTGCCAAACTACCATTTTAAAAGTATTAACAGCTTATCTTTATAAACAGTTTTACTTATAAAATAAGGTAATAATAATATATGTTTGTAATTGTATATTGCTTAGACTTGGGTCATTAAGAGGATACAACGATAACTCTTCTAACCTGAAAGGACCATTCTTTTTGTTTCCTAGAATTTCCAATCTTACAGTTGAAAGTGGAATAAAAGCAACTGGGTATAAACTTATTTAGTCAAATAAGAATAAAATATAGTAATATCTGAATGCTAAAAATAAATTGTACAACCACTTAGCTTAGAGACACAATAAATGATTAATTAAATATTCGAAAAGCCATTGAAACAAAGGTATTCCAATCAAAATTAATGGAAGTGAGCTCCTCACGCCCGGTTTAATTATTACAGTTGTTTATTTGCAGTTATTCTGAAAATTCTAAAATAAAATAAAAAATAACTAAATTTTAACACCGTGCATTACATTTTGAGTTTAAAACGTTGTTTGATCAATCTTTAAAAACACATTAACTACAAATTTACCATTGTTTAAAATAAATAGATTTATTTTTTACCAAGGTTATTTTCTTGTTATATACCTGTAGTTTAATTAAAGAAAACACATAAATTTCAACTTTACAGATTTTTTTATTTATCAGGCTGCGTCTGTCTTATCTTAAGAGGTAGTAAATGGTGTCCAAATAATAACTGGGTCAATGTAAATAAGTTAAGGGTACACTTAGGCTGCGTTTTGGCTCAACACAATTTATGGATTTTATTTTACTTTACTTCAATTACTTTTTGAGGAATCGAATTTTTTAATTTCTCTACACTGAAATAATTTTACATTTCAATCAATAGGCTACAATATTTTACATCGAGAAATTTCGTGTTCTATTTGTAAATAATCAGAAACATAAAATAATCATCTACAATTTACACGATGAAAACAATAAATATTGTATGTTGATTGCAACAGTTTGAGTTAATTGTTTACCAACCAATAACACATGTTTTGGAGACGAAAATACATCTAAACAACCACGAACACATTTGTTCAGCATACCTTTGTTTTGTTGAAACCTTTTTGATTGAATATTTTAAATTCACTTAATAGATATGCCCTCTTAAAATATTTATGACTTCTAATAACTATGTAAACTAGCTTATATTTAGAGTTTCACTATATCCAGTGAAGATTTCTTATGTGATCCAGTATACAAGACTAGAAGTTTTTACCATCGTCGATCTAATATGTTTCGACAATCATTTATTTAGTTTGTAATCAAGTTTTCCAATTGGGTGAAGATCAAACAAAATAAAATTAACTAACTACAACTTAATTAACCTATGGTATTCTGTTCATAACGTTGTTGATTTAAACATTAAATCAATATTTGTTGATTTAAACATTAAATCAATATTTAATAAGTATAGAGTTATATTTTAGATTATTATTTTGTCATATGTATATCTTAACTATAGCTTAGAAAAAGATATAACGTTGACCTCCGTTAGGTACTAGGCTTATAGTCGAAATATAATTCTCAGCATTTAGATATTTTTCAGTCCCTGGTTCGATCCCCACCAAGTCACCAATGGATTTTATCTAAGCGACAATGCCGCAACCCCTAGGTCTAGCCTGAAGTAATGTGAAAAACAATCCCAGGCTCGTGCCTGGCGTCCTTGGACAAAAAAGTTCGATCTCAATCAATTCAGAACCAATTTTCATTTGCATTATATAGTAGTGGATTAGTTATTACCAAAGGTTGACGTTAGTTTGTACGACCAGGGTTTTAAGCATTCCTTCACATAAAAATGCAAACAGTTTAAATAGTATAAAACAACAAAAATGATTAAATAAAACAATTATACGCCATGCACATTGTGTATATTCAATGCTTACATCGATGTGTAGATGATTAATGCACGACGACCATCACTTAGAGCTAATTACATTACATTTCCTCATCAATCTGTCACAAATTAATAGGCTAATCACTGGCAGATGTGTTGTAATTACGTGATTGGCTTTGTGGTGACAGCTATTAAAACCAACTGATTATAAACCATTGAAGAGTGGAGACGAAATTATAGATGACTTTCAGAGCGCCTGTTTGTTTGGATATTCGGTTAATAGGATTTAATGATATGATATATCACAGTACATGATATGAAGGATAATTCAATTCGCAGTCTGTGATGGTGATTTTCAATGTGATTGTTTCATGAAATTCAAGGGTAAACTCCAATTTCGTGAAATAGATAATAGATTTAGAAATGCATGATTTAGAAATAGAAATAGATTTCGTGATAGATGCAGCCAACCACTCAACATTGTGAGTTTCTCCATCTCTTTGTTGTTGGAGTGAGCAACTCTCAACACCAGACAATTGATCAAGAGCTTAGCACAGCTTTTATCCCGTTGTTGCTTTGATGCATTCAAACTTTCGCCGGGATAAAACATCGCAATGTGGTTGTAATGCATCTTTGGAGTGGCTGGAGTAGAAGGTTTAGGTGTAATACCATACATTTATCGTAATAATTTTATAAGAGATTAAGAGTGCTTCATAAGATACATTACTTTAAATGAATTATTATATCATAAAAAGAACTTTCAATTGGGGCTTTAGTACTAAGTTGATAAAATCTATAGTTGATAAAAGATATTTAAATTATATTGATAAAAAGTTGTACCACGATTCGAACCCACGGTTGATGTAACTGCCTTGGGCTCAAAGTTCGTGGAGCTAGCGTTAGAGCTAACGACTCAAGACTAATATGTTATTAACTGTAAAACAAAATTGACCAGTTTAATTTTATCCAGCATTTCTAAATTCAATTTTAATATTTTAAATGTATAGACAACAAAGTAATGTCATACTAATTCAAACAAATTTATAAGTTATAGAACTTAATTAAACTACAAGTCACGTATCAAAAGTATTGTTTATATGTTTATAGTAAGATGACGCGAATTGATAAAATGTATTCAGTCAACCATATCCACGTAACGAATAATATTTTGAGTCCGTTGAAATCATTGAGATATATTCATCAAACCACTACACAGGGACAGAGAACAATGTTTGTTGGTTTTACCTTTTCACGCTTCGAAAACTCGTGATTTCGCTTCATTCAAGCCTTCGGAAATAAAAAGATGTTTACTTGTCAAAATATTTTGCTTTGTTTTATTGGTTTTCCTCTTCCTTTCCATGTTTTAAGGGTTTAATAAAAAAAAATGTTTTTCTATGTGACGTAGGAATATAAAAAAACCTAAAAATAAAATTAGTCGTAAGGAAACACTCGTAAGGGAAATTTTTAATTAATGGAGCATTAATTTAATTTTTATTTTTTAACCTTACGGATTTTTATAGAATACAGTTTTGAAATAAGAGAAACATCCGTAAGGGTTTTCGAGATATTAAATGTGACAGTAACAAAGATCAGTTGGAAGAGGAGCGACCTGGTGTATTGGTAGAGCGCAGGACTTCAGTTCCTTGGGTCCTGGGTTCAAATCCTGCCAATAAGTAATAGATGTTTGTCCAAGTTATAGAGCCAGAGCCCCTAGATCTAAGCTAAAGTAGTGTGAAAACCCTGTTTTGAACAATCCAAACAATCCACCTAATACTTTTAAATGTATGCGGTGCATGATATAGAGAATGTACAGATTTTGGATGTTACACCGATAAAGTCATTAGATGATTAGGGAGCATACCACAGCACATAGGGAATCTAACCTATTGCTCGGATAGCAGCATTCTGTTCAATATTTGTTTGCTGTTACCATTAGGTTTACTGGTCCGATCACATACATTCTTTATCTGGGGCGATCACATACCTTCTTTATCTAGGCCGATTATACATTCTTTATATGGCCCGATCACTTGCCTTCATTATCTTGACCGATCACATACCTTCTGTATCTGGTCCGATCACATAACTTTTTATCTGGGCCGATCATACACCTTCTTTATCTTGACCGATAACTTGCCTTCTTTATCTGGTTCGATCACATAACTTTTTATCTGGGCTGATCACATACCTTCTTTATCTGGGCCGATCACATATATTCTTTATCTGGACTTATCACATACCTTCTTTATCTGGGCCGATCACATATATTCTTTATCTGGGCCGATCACATACCTTTGTTAAATGCCTTGCACATCCTAAACTCATCATAATTACATATGGTGTGTTATTTATTATTTATGTTTTGGCATCTTTTTCTGTTCTAGTCTAGGGAATGAACATGCCTATATAACAAAACAAATATCTAGATCCGGTTTTGCTTTGCTCAATTTAACACTATATTGTCAAAACTCTCGTTTTCACGTAGGTATATAAACAGTTGCAGCATTCTGTATACATTTTTTCTGTATCCTGAAACATAACAAATCATTAATTGAACACTACTTTTGTTATACAGTTCTTCAATTAGAAAGCTTTCCTAGAAGAACTAAATCGTGTCTAATAATTCAAGGTACTTAAATAGCTCTTGCTCAGCTCACCTACATACATTATAGCCTATTTGTACTTAAATTAGTAGAGGATTGCTCTATTTTCTTTTCAAAGACTTGATATGATATTAAAATATATAACTAGAGGTCGGCCAGTGGTTAAAAACTCGACCAAAAATATTGAATGTACAGAATTCTCTATTTTCACACTACGCTGTAAATAAAACATGTGATTGGTTGGAATTTCTTCAATTTTTTTGATTTTCCGTTTATATTTCGTTGTTATTTATGTTATTTCCCCAGCATGGTAACCCATATGGACCGTGTTAATTTTTTAAAATTTTAAATTCAATTCTTGTGCTTATCTTTGAGCCTATTTTAATTAATAAAGGGATTCTGCACACCTACAGGAAAATGGCTTTCTAACAGTATGCGTAGATTTCCCCTACGATGCACACGAGCTGAGAAAAAAGGTTTTAAAGAAACGTGCTTGCCTATTAATATATAGAAGAAGATAGATGCTATGCATCAAATAAAGGTTAGACATAACCTAAATGTAATGGAAGGATAATCATTATTCAAATAATGTACATATTCCCTCCTTAATATCAGAAATCTCTTGCTGGGCAAAAATATGATTATATTATAAATCAATATTAAAACATTAGTTTAAATTAGATACATATACAAATTATAAAATAAGTCAAGCAGAAATATAAAGAGATTCAGTGAAATTCTGGCCAGAGATTCGGTTTTGAGGGTTCAGTGAACCGCAAATATTGCATTACGTTTCTTTCAAAAACCTTTCCTTGAAATAAGAAAAAATAAAAATATTCATACACTCTTTTGCCTATTTCCTTGAAACCATTGGTTTGCTAAATTATTTGTTGTAGAGAATTTTAAATTTTAAATTATTATAACTTTACCTCGTTATTACTTTCGGGAAGAGGAGATTCATTAAGGGTTTTTGGACTACCCTATTTATAACTTGTTTCTTTTAACTTTGGGTCTTTGTACTATTACCAAAAGCGTCTTATATTTAACCATTTGAAATATTACCATTAACTTTAGATGCACTGCTCAAGGTCAAACACAAATATTTTTTTAAGAAAATATATTTATTGTCTATTAAGACATTCAATATTGTCTGTGAAACTGAATCTTGAACAAATTGCTTTATAATCTAAAACTTTAATTGTATTCTAACTTAACGTATAAAAAATTTACATTTTTGTTACACAGGATTTGTTGGGAAAAACTATGGCCAGATTCATAATTACAAAATGGGATTTTCAAAGGATGGAAAATGTAGAAAAAGTCTTAAAAGAGTTGAAAGAAATGCCGCAGGTGAATTCTTTACCTTTGGGAATTACAATTCTTCACTGTCAAAGTAGATACTATACATTCTCGTGTTCTTTTGAGAACCTTTTAACCAGATGTGACAAATACAATATTTCTGGATAAGTTTTCATTTAAAATAAATAAGCGAAATAATAAAGTGTAAGGTTTGTTTGTTGGTTTATTATGTATATTTTATATAGGTTTAAGTTAAATATTTAACGATAACCATTAGTATACATTTTTTTGTGTAAGTTTTAATGGGCTGCAAACAATTAACGTGTTTATATTTATTTTATTTTTAACAATTGTTTTACCAAACCACCTTAAGTACTTTGCAATAGCTTGTTCATAATTGACATATTGAACCGATATAGTACTGTAATAGCTATAGTCCTCGCCACCCTAAGTCGAGGCAGCCAAAGGTCGCACTAGATATAAGCCGTGCGGCCTTGGGCTGCCTCAACTTAGTGTGGCGAGGACTATAGGGGTCTGAAATTTTTGTGAAGGTCCATCACGGTCCCAAACCACCCAGAAAATCCAAAAAAATTACATTTCCAGATTAAAATCCCCCAAAAAAGTTTTCTAAAACCCCTCTTTTTTTAGAAAAATACGGGTTTTAAACGGCTCTAGCTCAAAAAAAGGTAATAGCTAGCAAATATTTAAAAAAAAATTCAGTCCAACAGTTCACAGTCAAGTGTTCAGTATTAAATGTTTAAAGTAAATATGTTAAAAGTTAAAGGTTAGTGTTAAGTGTTAAGTGTTAAGTGTTGAATGTTAAGTGTTAAGTGTTGAGTGTTGAATGTCAAGTGTTAAATGATAAGTGTTAAGTGTTAAGTGTTAATGTAAAATGTTAAATGTTAAGTGTTGAATGTTAAGTGTTAAATGTTAAGTGTTAAATGTTAAGTGTTAAATGTTGTATGTTAATTGTTTAGTGTTAAGTGTTAAGTGGTTTATGTAAAAATATTAAATGTTAATTGTTAATTGGTGTTAAGTGTTAAATGTTAAATGTTAGATGTTAAGTGTTAATTGTTAATTGTTTATTTTTAAGTGTTAATTGTTAAGTGTTGAGTATTAAATGTAAAGTGTTAAATGTTTAGTGTTAAAAGTTAAATGTTAAGAGTTAAGTGTTAAGTGTTAATTGTTAAGTGTTAAATGTTAAGTGTTAAATGTTAAATGTTAAGTGTTAAGTGTTAATTGTTAAGTGTTAAGTGTTAATTGTTTATTGTTAAGTGTTAATTGTTAATTGTTAAGTGTTAAGTGTTAATTGTTAATTGTTAAGTGTTAATTGTTAATTGTTAAGTGTTAATTGTTAATTGTTAAGTGTTAAGTGTTAAATGTTAAGTAGTAAGTGTTAATTGTTAAGTGTTAAGTGGTAAATGTTAAGTGTAAACTGTTAAGTGTTAAATGTTAAGTGTAAACTGTTAAGTGTTAAATGTTAAGTGTTAAATGTTACTTGTTAAGTGCGAAATGTTAAATGTTAAGTAGTTAGTATTAAGTGTTAATTGTTAAGTGTTAAATGTTAAGTGTTAAGTGTTAAATGTTAAGTGTTAAGTGTTAAATGTTAAGTGTTAAGTGGTAAATGTTAAGTGTTAAGTGTTAATTGTTAAGTGTTAAATGTTAAATGTTAAGTGTTAAATGTTACTTGTTAAGTGTGAAATGTTAAATGTTAAGTAGTTAGTGTTAAGTGTTAATTGTTAAGTGTTAAATGTTAAGTGTTAAGTGTTAATTGTTAAATGTTAAGTGTTAAGTGTTAATTGTTAATTGTTAAATGTAAAGTAATAAGTGTTAATTGTTAAGTGTTCAGTGTTAAATGTTAAGTGTAAAGTGTTAAATGTTAAGTGTTAAGTGTTAAATGTTAAGTGTTAACTGTTAACTGTTAAGTGTTAAATGTTAAATGTTAAGTGTTAAGTGTTAAGTGTTAAGTGTTAATTGTTAAGTGTCAAATGTTAAATGTTAAATGTTAAGTGTTAAGTGTTAATTGTTAAGTGTTTAGTGTTAATTGTTAATTGTAAATTGTTAAGTGTTAAATGTTAAGTAGAAAGTGTTAATTGTTAAGTGTTCAGTGTTAAATGTTAAGTGTTAAGTGTTAATTGTTAAATGTTAAGTAGTAAGTGTTAATTGTTAAGTGTTAAGTGTTAAATGTTAATTGTTAAATGTTAAGTGTTAAGTGTTAATTGTTAATTGTAAAGTGTTAAGTGTTAAATGTTAAGTAGTAAGTGTTAATTGTTAAGTAGTAAGTGTTAATTGTTAAGTGTTCAGTGTTAAATGTTAAGTGTTAAGTGTAAAATGTTAAGTGTTAAGTGGTAAATGTTAAGTGGTAAATGTTAAGTGTTAACTGTTAAGTGTTAACTGTTAAGTGTTAACTGTTAAGTGTTAAGTGTTAATGTTATATGTTAAGTGTGAAATGTTAAATGTTAAGTAGTAAGTGTTAATTGTTAAGTGTTCAGTGTTAAATGTTAAGTGTTAAATGTTAAGTGTTAAGTGGTAAATGTTAAGTGTTAAGTGTTAATTGTTAAGTGTTAATTGTTAAGTGTTAAATGTTAAATGTTAAATGTTACTTGTTAAGTGTGAAATGTTAAATGTTAAATAGTTAGTGTTAAGTGTTAATTATTAAGTGTTAAATGTTAAGTGTTAAGTGTTAATTGTTAATTGTTTGTGTTAAGTGTTAATTGTTAAGTGTTAACTGTTAAGTGTTAACTGTTAAGTGTTAAGTGTTAAATGTTAAATGTTAAGTGTTAATTGTTAAGTGTTAAGTGTTAATTGTTAATTGTTAAGTGTTAAGTGTTAAATGTTAAGTAGTAAGTGTTAAGTGTTAAATGTTAAGTAGTAAGTGTTAATTGTTAAGTGTTTAGTGTCAAATGTTAAGTGTTAAGTGTTAAATGTTACTTATTAAGTGTGAAATGTTAAATGTTAAGTAGTTAGTTTTAAGTGTTAATTGTTAAGTTTTAAATGTTAAGTGTTAAGTGTTAAGTGTTAATTGTTAATTGTTAAGTGTTAATTGTTAAGTGTTAAATGTTAAATGTTAAGTGTTAAGTGTTAAGTTTTAAATGTTAAATGTTAAGTGTTAATTGTTAATTGTAAAGTGTTAAGTGTTAAATGTTAAGTAGTAAATGTTAATTGTTAAGTGTTCAGTGTTAAATGTTAAGTAGTAAGTGTTAATTGTTAAGTGTTCAGTGTTAAATGTTAAGTGTTAAGTGTTAAATGTTAAGTGTTAAGTGGTAAATGTTAAGTGGTAAATGTTAAGTGTTACTGTTAAGTGTTAACTGTTAAGTGTTAAGTCTTAATGTTAAATGTTAAGTGTTTAATGTTAATTGTTAAGTGTGAAATGTTAAATGTTAAGTGTTCAGTGTTAAGTGTTAAGTGTTAAGTTTTAAATGTTAAATGTTAAGTGTTAATTGTTAATTGTAAAGTGTTAAGTGTTAAATGTAAAGTAGTAAATGTTAATTGTTAAGTGTTCAGTGTTAAATGTTAAGTAGTAAGTGTTAATTGTTAAGTGTTCAGTGTTAAATGTTAAATGTTAAATGTTAAGTGTTAATTGTTAAGTGTTAAGTGTTAATTGTTAAGTAGTAAATGTTAATTGTTAAGTGTTCAGTGTTAAATGTTAAGTAGTAAGTGTTAATTGTTAAGTGTTCAGTGTTAAATGTTAAATGTTAAATGTTAAGTGTTAATTGTTAAGTGTTAAGTGTTAATTGTTAATTGTTAAGTGTTAAGTGTTAATTGTTAAGTGTTAAGTGTTAAGTGTTAAATGTTAAGAAGTAAGTGTTAATTGTTAATTGTTAAGTGTTAAATGTTAAGTGTTAAGTATTAAATGTTAAATTCTAAGTGTTAATTGTTAAGTGTAAAGTATAAAATGTTAAATGTTAAGTAGTAAGCGTTAAATGTTAAGTGTTAAGTGTTAAATGTTAAGTGTTAAGTGTTAAGTGTTAAATGTTAAGTGTTAAGTAAAGTGTTAATAATTGTTAATTGTTAAATGTTAAGTGTTAAGTGTTATGTGTTAAGTGTTAAGTGTTAAATGTTAAGTGTAAGGTGTTAAGTGTTAAGTGTTAAGTGTAAGTGTTAAGTGTTAAGTGTTAAGTGTAAAATGTTAAGTGTTAAGTATTAAGTGTTAAGTGTTAAGTGTTAAATGTAAAATGTTTAATGTTAAGTGTTAAATGTTAATTGTTTAATGTTAAGTGCTAAGTGTTAAATGTCAATTGTTAAGTGTAAAATGTCAACTGTTTAGTGTTAACACTAAGTGCTTAAGTTAAGCTTAAGCTAAGTTAAGTTAAGTTAAGCTTAAGTTAACACTTAAGTTTTAATTGTTAATTGTTAAGTGTTAAGTGTTAAGTGTTAAGCGTTAAATGTTTATTGTTTAATGTTAAATGTTAAGTATAAATGTTAAATGTTTTGAGTACCTGTTTATTCTATCGAGTTTTCTCATGAAAGAGTCATTTATCCGACCGGAAATTCTGATAAAATTTATAAAATAATACCTACTACGTATAATTCACAATATGTTAAAACTACTCTTTATAATACGTTTTGTATAAATGGTACGCAAGAATATTACAATTACTAGATTATTGTAAGTGTAGATTTGTAAAATCACAAATCAATAACTAAACACTAACACGATATTTAAGAGCTTTAGACTTACTTGAGCTAAAATACATTAGATACAGAAACCAAACTTTTACATCTCACACATTTATACTTTTGAAGAGCAAAGACTTTGGGGCTTAGAAATTTTGTTGTAAGTTTTCGTTAGCTTTCTGCACACTTCTTAAGACTTTCTTCATATTAACTAAGCACCATTAATCCTGCCATTTTTTGTTCCAGGGCGCTAGATTCTAGCCTTCAGACAAAAAACACCTAGTATTTCATTTATCTTTCACTTTTTTAGGTATGTCACGCTTACCTATGACCTGTTTTACAATTAAGAACTACTTTGTACCTATTATTTCCAGCATTACAGTATGCGAATTAAATAAGGATTGCCCAATTTAAAACCAAAGTTAAATTTAATATTACCAACTACATTTGTTTACCATTTAGTTAAATATTTTTATGTCATATTTATACCATTTGTTTAATTAGCAAGTGCTTTAATGCAAAATAATGTATTTCCGTTATTAATGTATTATAAAACAAGAAAATTTAAAAGTCACCCAGGTTACGACTTGATGGATCGATAAATTATTACAAAGACTAATCAATACACAAAATTATTCAAAATCTTAAAGATATTTGCTTAAATAAAATAGTTATTTTGTAAGTACAAACAATTTTAGTATCACACGAGAATGTAGATGTAAATTAATATATACAAAATCACACACACATTTCTTTAAGAGTCAAATACTATGATGTTGTCTGAAATTCCCTAATGTATTGTTATAAAACCAAAGAAAAATCAAAAGTAAATCATATTGTCAACATTTCTTAAAGCACAGAGAAGTAATATAAATATTATTCCTTCTCTGTGGTTTAAAGTGAAAAATGAGCTTCGTTATCACACATTACGTGGGTAATAACTTTTCTCCTGAGAGACTCAATTTCTCTGTGTCAGAAGTGTCTATATCCGGGTTTCTCTCAGATTAATCACGTGTCACTCTGGTTGTTCACAGTTCTCAACATTATCAGCTGTGACTGATGTTGTTGTACAAGAACAAAACTTTCTTACACTCGATTTAAAAGCGAAGTAATTGTAATTGTTCAATATGACGTTGAGACAATTTCTAGTTTACATTCATAGTGGTTTATTTTTGGATTCCTTCAATCATACATTTCTTTAGAAAAATACTTTTGCAGCCTAAACTTTTTTTTATACATACATGTAACATAACCTAAAAACCAACCCCACGAGGAAATAAATGGCAACATATGAAGTAACAAGCAAGTTAAAGCTTTAATATAAGTTATTCTAAAAGAGTTCGGTTCAGAATTGCATTTTATTCATTTTCAAAATCAAATTATTAATGCTTTACGTATAGTAATTATATTTTGATTCAATGAGTTTGTTTGATTTTCTCCTTTCACATAAAGAGGGCAGAAGAAATATACCTTAACCATTTGTTCAGAAGCTTAGAAGTAGTTTTTTCACACAATGAGAAAACTAGTGCAAATAGTTAGGTCGGAAGTTCCGTCAACTCTATTAATTAACGACAAACTCAAAGTCGTAAACAAACTGCGATAAAGTCCTTGCTTGGCGCCGAACTACGCCAATTAACGGACGTTATTTAACACTAACTGACGTCACTAAGGTGATAGTCTCATTATAACTCTCTTCTAAAGTAGTTTGCGAACCTACTTGATGTGATAAATATTTAAGTTCATTAGATGCTAACAGTTTTTGTACAATCAATTGAGCTACTATCAAATCAATAAAATCATTGAGGTGGCTTACTCATGCATTATGAGCTTTACGTAATTAGATCTCATAGCAAAAGTACTTAGATCACGTATACAGATCAATTTCTCGTTAATTAATCTTTGATTTACCAAAATAATAATTTGATAACTTTAAAGCGTTTGCCTAAAAAATGCTTTCTGATTCCCAAAACTAAAAACACCCATATCATAAAGACAGATTTGTAATGTGGCATTAGGTATTTTTAGTGTTTACTATTTTAATGAGATAGCAACATATTGGTATTTTTATTTATTGTGTTCCAAATAATACAATGTGGGTACTTCATCATATTAGAGAGGCGAGATTAAAGTTACTGTTCGTTGATAAATGGACCTTGACTTGCCTCAATATTGCTTCAACATATGCTTCCTTAATACATTTACTAAATGTCACACGAATTGAATTAATTTTTTTTCGTATAAGAAACAATTTATTTGTTTGAAAATTATTAAAGTTTTTAGATAGTCATTAATGAATTTTTAGAAGTTTATATTATTGTTATTTAAGGGATAGTACCTACCACACGCCCACACATACTGAGTACATTCTTTTATGTAAGCTTACTTTAGGGTCAATGCTGCATTTTTTAGTGTAAAGTTTTTGTAAATTACCGGAAATATAATTTAAATGATACAGTTGACAATGAATAGATAACTAGATCTTACAAAAGATCCATTCGTCTAACAGTTTCAGTTATTAACACACTTTTCAACAATCAGTGAACTTTCCAAAATTTCAGTAAATATAAGATTCATATATCGCAAGTTTAGTAAATAAATGACTCAGTAGATAAGATAAAATGTTATTAACATAATATAATTTAAATAAAGGATTCGTGATGGTCACGAAAATGATGGTTCGTGAAAATCGTCATAACTGCATTCACTGTTTCCGTTTATATTCAACAATGATAAATGCTTCAATGTCCTATTCAAAGTAAAGAAGCATTGTGTTGCTGGACAAGAGCGTGAAAATGCAATCCAGATATGAAACAAAGGCTGTTATTGAACGAACCTTTAGAGATTTGAAAACCGTTTTATCATTGGAAAATATTTATTATTGTCAATATATTCCTAATTATTGTATACAGCATATAGTTAATGTCTGATAAATCTTTAGGAAATGTTTTTGTAAAAACCAGTTAGGCGAATAGCAATTCACTGTAGGGCTGCATGTTCGCTACGACAAAGTTGTATAACAAAAAAATTGCTTAATTAGTTTGCTGTGTTATGAAATAGTGTAAAATAATCAAACAACCGATTGTGAAAATCAAATATATCTTCTTTTCCTTCTACATCACCATGAATATTTATTCTGATGAATTGTGAAAGTGTTTTTCTTCGTGATATGCTGATATTTCGCAGTGATATTAAGGATCTATTATGTAATATGATGTAGCTACATTATAGCTTGATTATTGTGTCAAAGGTTAAATTAATTCAGGTAATAGGTCTTATGATAAAATAATGCACTAGATTACTCTTTATCATTAAAATATTAAAACTTTCTTTTACAACCAAATGATGTTGGTACTATAAACTAAATTACGTAAGTATGTTTTGTACGTGAAACAAAATAGAATCCATAAAATGGATGTAGCCTTAAATGGTACCACACACTTCTACATAACGTTGTTTGTCTCATTATGGTAACTAAAATTGTAAATAAATTTTAATAATATGAAAGACTTAACACTTATAAATACAATACGATTTTCCTATGCCACATAGCTTATAGATAGAACAGTGTCTCTTAATAAAATTGAATCAAGAAATTGATGTCTAAAAGTGTAACAATCTATGTTGGCAAGACAGGTTTACGTAAAAATATTTCCTTCATGAATTAATGGGGTTAAGTGTTAGGTTAGATGTTTTTCACTATGCTGTGTTCGTTTGCATAATATTGTACAGAGTCTTTCTTATTCACGTTGATTCGTTAGTGTTTTAATAAAATAGCTTGATTTATAAACACATAGCAAGAAGGAGAAATCCGTCTTTTGGAATTATAAGATTGTGCCGCAGAGATTTATTCTACAACTGTAAGTATGAATAATTTATATTGTGTCCGGTTGGCTTTCTCGACGGTAAGGAGCCAGAAGTTTCGCAATGTCGGAGTAGATTTTCCACTTATATTATACATTAACTGTATAAACGGTTTATTTTTGTACGTATGAATGATTGAGGCATGTTTTATGATTATATTTTAGTTACAAACACAAATCTCACATCTTAATCATACACGCTGTAATTCTTTTTGTTTCAGATATTCAAAACCTTAGTTACTGGAAGAAAATGTTTACACGCCACCTAGATGCGTATTTTAACCCAAATATGAGTGTAGAATGGAGTGAGATGATGAATACTAACTGTGAACTGAATTCCAAATATTAGTAATATTATGCGAGGCAGTCTGAGTAATAAATTTAAAAATAATAGATTAACAGTTTTCTAAGCATACAATTTCTTCAAACTTTTAATTCGTCATTGTCTTTGTAACTACAGTATGTACTACCTTGTATTCAATACCATAACTTAGACTACCCAAAATTTTTTTCTTATGAATGCATTTAAATAAACCAATATACAGCTGATTTAACAACTGGCGAAAATCTTCACAATACATAAAACACATTTCAATGTTATAGCACAAAACAGAGAGTAACCGAAACGTCCATTTCAATATTTCGAGAGCGATCCATGATTCAAACTGGTTATTTGCCAAAATTTGACATTTGTAACTTGGCTGATTAATTATTCAGATTGCTCATTTCCTTTTCACAACCGATAATTATAGTCCTAATTAAACTTGCTTACAATATCAACGCTGGAAGGAATGTCAAAAGTTTGTCAATACTATTTGAGTTCATTATAAAATTTAAATTTGTACCAATTCAAAATTTAACCCTTATATTTATGGATGATTTTAGTTATTTTAGAACAAAAAGTGGTGTGGTATATGAGTAATTATTTTAAATCGCCTAAAACTAATAATGGCAGTTAATGCAAGTTTGTTTTGATGTAGAACCTTAGAGAGCTTTGAATATATTTTTGTGTATTTATTGCAAGAAGAGAAAATATTTTTGTAAATGAAAGGAAATAAATAATATGATGAATGGACTAACACAACTTAAACCAGATTGCATTATCTTATAGGTATCATGTAAAAAATACACAACATTAAACCAAAAGATATATTTAAAATTTAGGTTATGAGATGATAACCGGTTAGTTTAAACCCACTGATATACAAAATTCGAGTCCACCTACATAGATTGATGAAAAAAGGTATATTTCCTTCTAGCTTTGTTTTCTCCTAAGAAGAATTCCATTTGTGTTGAGTACTTGTTAAATCAAAACCGTTCTATAATTTGATAAAATTTACCATTCAACAATCATATAAACTATTTTAAAAGTACATACATCATAAAATATAAAGTCATGTAGTTTAATGTTCTTGATCCAATGATTTGGAAAGTGATGTAAAAAGACACATGGGATTAGGTTTTTGCAAACAGAAGTAATATGGTTCCATTACACACCAGTGGACTATTTGATGTGTTTGGTTCATGATGAAATTTTTAAACACAGAGATAACAAAATTATTTCAAAGGCAATAATTGGTACAATTTATCTTTTTTATAACCATTACCCTCTTTTATAATCATTTTCACTTAGAATTATTTTACTACATAAACATATGTTCTTACAAATATGAATATTAACGCTGAAAATTACCAGCCGAATGTTCAAAACTTTAATCGACATTAAATACATAAGTTATCTATTCTGGGTGAAAATAATCGTAAAAAATCTATTACAAAATCTGTATTATGTAAGAACAGTTTTTAGAAATATTATATAAATCTTTACTGTTCTTAAGAAAGAAATTTTTACAACCAAAAAACGGTTTTCATACATACCAAATACAATCAACTGAAAGTTAATGAAAAGTAGCCAAGTTAAATAGTGATAATGAAAGTATTTAATCAACTAAATCTTTTAAATATATCAGTCAACGTTGAGGTTTTCAAACGATATTCTGTCTTACCAATATTTTCTGCATTAATGTATCATGTTTACAAGGTTTTTAAAAGTACAAAATTTTTTAAAATTGGCAATAATGCTGAAATATTATAAACAAAAAGGGGAAAAAATCAAAGAACACTTAATTGTTGAACCTTTTTACTTGAAAGTAGCTGTCGATCATGATGATAGCTACTTCAATTATTATGTTATGAATTAAATTTGTACTTTCAAATCTAACAAAATGCATTTTATTTGCAAAAAGAATGGTTTATTGTAAAAATACATAAGAAAAACATTGTAAAATTGTATTGTAAAACATTTTTTGGGGAGAAAATAAACCCTATAATATACTTTATTGCCTGTAAAAACGAATTTAAGATAATAGATTTTCTTTATAAAATTAAAATAAGTCGAATACAAAGGTTTTTACGATCCAGGTTAATATGTATTCGAAGTTCCATTACTGTTCTAAACTTGGCATTCAATTAACTCAAAGACTGTTAAGTGACTTAATTAACAAGCAGTAAACTAACACTTGTTCTGCCAACTTTAAAATATATTACTCCAAACCTTGAGTCAACTCTTCAAATGCAAATGAACCAACTAGTTAACAAAGAAATCCACTGACTGGAAAGTAAAGAATAATTTTATGCAGTGAAATAAAAATAAACTAAATATTGTAAAGTCTAGTAATTTGATAAGAGCTAAATATTAAGTTTCAGGAGGTAAGAGAACTCCTCCCATTTTCAAGTAATTAACTATTAACTTACCTTTGCTTATTTAACCTAATCCATCTAAAGTTTTTCCCACACATTGATTACATTTCATATAACATAAAAAAACTATTTACAAATCACAAGGAAACTAAACATAATCAACATTGTACTTATTAGTCCGAAACCTCCATTTAAATCAATTCATAAAAAACCTTAGGGGAGTTAAGGTGAATGAGGTAAATTCAGATAAATCCCCACGTAAGTCTCTTAAAAACGGGAGGAATTAATTATCTTACCTCGCGAAGCGTGGTGTAGTCAAAACACTTAGCGCGGGTAAAGAACATTTTTAAACTAAAATTTAAATATTTAATCTATCCTTCTCAATAATTGATAATTTATAATTATAAATTATTTATTATTGTAATAACAGTTTATAATTATTATTAAAAACTAAAAAACTGTAGTGCAAACTGTTTGATGGTTAATCTTAACGTTTGTTTAGTAAAAATAAAAACGATAAAGCTTACGGTACATATCATGCTTTAATTATATTTTATTTTGAAATAACACTTTTCAAGCTAGGATTATGACACAAAGGATGTTTGAGGATACTTAATTATCATTTATTTAGTTAATCAGTTCAATCACACTTTCATTACTGGATGGATTGGGCTGAAATTTGGTATGATGATAGCTCACATTCCCGATTAACATATAGACATATTTTTATCTAAAAAATTCTTTCGGGCTCTGCCCCAGTGGCTCTGGAGTTTCCCATGTTAACCTTATGAGTACTTATATTTAAATGGAATTAAAGAATTTAGTCAGCTGTTGCAACTAAAAAGTTAGGTTCTGTGGTATGCAAAAGCATTAAAAGTCGCAGGATTAATAGTAACAGGAACTGAAATGAAAAGATAATATGAAGAAACTTTGCCCCGACCCGGTAATTTGCCAACATTTGTAACTTAGTCAATAAATTATGCCCTATCTTCCTTTCTCAGTTTTATAGAGTACCCCACTCTAAACCCCACAGTGCAGCTCTATACCCCACTTTCTCTCGTTTCTATTGTAATCAATACTGCCAGAATAACATGGTATTAATGTGTCATACTTATGACCAAAGTGTGTTTTTAAAGTGAGGAAGATCCTTTAAGTAAATAGTATTTTTTTACATAATTTTATTTCCATAAAATAAATTTATGTTATTATACATCAGTTTGAACAAGGCTAAGGCATACTTTCCCAGATATAAGTTTTTCGTCAACCAATTGTGAAAACCCTTTCTTTTATGCTATGACAAGGCCTTTTTTCGCAATTGTGTTCAATATCATTCCTCAGTATTTCGTCTAGTTACGATTACAAAGAAAGATTTCTTAATCTGATGTTTGATAACACAACGTTCTAATGCATTCTTATGCTGTTGAGCTATTAGGCACAACAGGGAATAGACAAATAAATTTACTTCTATATGGCAAATCAAAACTTCAGTAAAACTAAGATTGTAAAATCAGAATGCCAATAAAGGCTCATATTATACATGCGATCGTATAATAAAGGTATAGGTTTCCTAAAAAATTAATCCATAATCGAAATAAACATAAGGGACAATTAAATAAACGTACTATTTGAACGTACGTTCTTTAAGCCGATAGTTTTGACAAGTATGAGTAACACTTCTAACTGAAATTAAAAACGTGGATACATGAAACTTATCTTTGTTATTTTGACAATGATTTATTAGTCTAGCCATTCGTACAGCAAAGCTCAGTCCACAGAGAGGAAGGTCCTGCATTACAATGACGTCATACAAACTGCTAGGATCAGTGTGAACGTTCAGCAAAGCTCGGTCCCCATAGAAAAAGACCCTGCATTACAATGACGTCACGCAAGCTGCTAGGATCTGTGTTAACGTTCAGCAAAGCTCGGCCCCCAGAGAGGAAGATCCTGCATTACAATGACGTCACACAAGCTGCTAAGATCAGTGTGAACGTCCAGCAAAGCTCGGTCCCCATAGAGGAAGACCCTGCATTACAATGACGTCACACAAGCTGTTAGGATCAGTTTAAACGACGTGAGGAGCAGCACAATCCCACAATGTGTCTCTTTTATTGGTCTTTTGTGTCGTAATAGTGTCATTTAAAGACTGTCCGTAACGCTCTATATCTCTACGTGTTCACATTATGTAATGTAGCCCATTACTTTTGTACCTATGTGGAAATATATGGTATTTTAGAGGTTTGTGGTGCAGTTTATTTTTACATTACTAATGCGTTTTAATTTTATTTTTTATTTTCTCCTCCTGGACATGGTATACGGATAAGTTTTATTTGCATCATAATTTATGCAATGAGTATTATTATATGTGGAAATATTTGTTTTGTTCACCCTGAACACAAAAATTGTTTTCGAGCTGATGTCTGTGTGTGTGTGTGTGTGTGTGTATTGATGTGTACAGCGCTACAGACTACACCTGTTTTTAGATTTCTATTCAATCTAGTATGCAGGTACTTATCCATAGTTTCTCAAATCTGATTAGATTCTGAAGAAATTGCACAGGCTGGGCCAAAGATAAAACTCCATATATTCAATAAATTTTACACTGAGCTTGGTTATTGGAGTTTCCAAACACTAACTTATAAGCAAACTCACTACGTTTATACATCACAGCGTAAAAATGTTTGATTCTATCTCAAGATATACAACCTTAGTATCACTTTGACAAGCTCAAGTGTTCTCATTCATAGCTTAATTGTTGTTTTCTTCTTATCTACACACTCCAAGTGTGACTTTGCTCTAATAGTTACATTATAAGGCAATATATTTTGTTTGTTCTCAACTTTCCCACTTTTATTTTAAGCTCTGTTCCTGATTTGAAGATAACGAATTATGTAAGAGATTAGAGTATTCGAGGATTTTTATGCTTTAAATCATCTATGTACTCATATATCTGTACTTTTTGTAATGAATTTTATGATGCAATTAACAAGATATTTTAAACAACTTGTCCAATCTTCTAGGGTCATATCTGTTCTTTGATGAGGGTCAAACTTTAACCTAGCCTATGTGTTATAGTGTTTCTGTCAATTTAGTTTAAGACTTGGACAAATTGTCTTTACATTTTCTGTGCGATTAGCCTACTGGCTGCTCTGGTGATAACTTATATCCCAATAGAAATATGTAGAAAATTATTTAAAATGTAATAATGCATCTAATAGGTCTTAAAGGAATTCATTTTGACTTTGCGTGTGCACTAAATAGTATACACCTGTGTATCCAAGTTTGAACTTCAGCTTATACAAATGTTATACAATTCATATGAAAAACATTTCGATATACCCATACCCAAACCGCAAACATTTGAAAAACCTTAAATATATATAATACCTTAATCCCTCTTGCTTTACATATTTATGTAAACGTGCCCATTATGTTCACATCCTTCCGTAATAGTATATTTCGTACCTAGGGTCAAAAATGGGACTTCGTCTCGAACTTAAAAACTATCTTGAGCCGGCAAAACATTTCGGTCTGAGGTACGAACGCTATTTTTCACCACACTATACCCTATTACCACTATTCACCACAATAATAATGCACACTGATACCCAACACAACTACAACTTTAAGGTTATGTGAAGAAAAAGATTGATGAATCAGCAAAAATAATAATAAATAGTTGCTAGGCAGCGTTGACAATAAAACAATTCAATTACAATGCAATAGATACTGATTGTGTAATGTGTATTTAATATGCATTCGTGTTTTAAGAATTTAAGCAGGCAGCTGATTTTGCTACCCTAGGGATGTAAAACCCTGCTCGGTCCCCAAATAATGATGACAGCTGGCATGGCCAGCAAAACGTAACTTTCAGCCAATAATTTTATGTTATACAACTAAAAACATCATGGTGTGGTGAAAAATAATTATTGTTTTATGTATGGATTTTGATTTTATTTGACTACTAATCAGTTTTCTATGTGGCTTTTATATTTTATATTTACTACCTTTAGCGGTTTTTTTTATATCTAATTCGTTGAATATGATCAAAAGATTCACTATTGCATCAATGGATACACATTTCGTACGTGGTTTTGAGATATTCTACTATCAGGAGCTTTCGAGTTAATCAACATATCTTCATTACGGTTAAACACCAATAGCATATTAAAATCGGTACCTACAAAAAAGTAAATATTTGATGGGCTTGTTTGTATCCCATTAATTGTTTGGTAATTAATACATACGATAGTAAAACAAGCTGTAAGGTGTTGGAGATTTATAGTTTAGAGGTTCGGAAAATGTTCCCTTCTTCTTAAAATATTACGAACATAACTCATAACTCATAACTCATTTATTGAACCAAAATAACAGATACAAAATTTGCATTGGTCATGTCAACAAAGTTTGTCATTTCTGTCCATGAAGTTAAAATAGTACTTTTACTTTGGCGCAATCTCTTCCATTGAGACCTAGTCAGTTAATTTCAAACGTAACAGTTTATGTTTGGACTTCTGAAATTTCTGTTGTTTTTGAAATATGAAATCAAGACACTTCTCACTATCTAGCCACAACAATGAGATAATCCTTTATAATGGAAAGTGTCAAAACAATCAGTTCTTATCATCAAGAAAATTCAGCATTGATTGACACTTTTATCAGTCGATTGATCCACTCAACATGACTATAAATTGGTAGCAGTCAAAAAGATTAGTTATGCTGTTTTTGTTGGACAACTAAGGTAAGTTGTTACTATTAGTCCTATTGTTATCAGTTTTTTTTATAAGGCACAGGCATTTTGATGCAGTATGTTCCACTTTTTAAAATTTTAGTATGATAGTTGTTAGGATATTAAAATGATCGCTCTCTAATGAAACCATTTGAACTTAATCCACTAAGACAATGTAATCTTAAATAAGTTTTAAAGTCGCTACAAATGTACATATTGACTTAAGGTTGGAGTAAGAGTGTATCTATGGTCTAAACCAGGCCAGAATAAATGAATTGTCAATTAGATATTAGTATTCCATTAATTAAATTTTTTTTTAGTGGAATAACCTTTATGTTTGCATGTTTTTTTTCTTTTTAAAAGATTGTAATACATCTAACTTTTGCAAACAAACATCAAACGATGCATCGATTATTTATTCCAAATGCCAATGGTGATTGAAGATTATATGAAATAATATGTTTTTGATTATGATTCAATTGGAGGAATCGTGATTTAGCGAATTTTCCATGTAGGGAATAAGCTATTACCTTTATGGTAAGATCTGATTCCGGGACTCATTTCATCATTTTTAGTTTGAGGTCCTCAAAAACGAAAACACCTAAATGCTATATAAATTTTGATGAAATTTTGTAAAATCTTAAAAACCTACATTTAATCGAACGAGTTTGCAAACCAGCACGAACAGACAATGGGAACGGGGGTTTATGAGGGGGGGGGTTTATGCTGTAAATAATAGTGTTCTCATTTTTGACCTTACAAATTGTTTGCAATTTCTCTAAACCATTTTGTAGAGATTAAAACAAGTCATTTATTATACTGAAGTGCTGTTAAGCAGAAAATGCCGAAAAATTTTAAAATTATAATTCCCATGTTGTTTTTAGTGACGGCAAATAAAATTTTAGTTTGCTTGTTAGGAACATATTTATAACAAATTCGGAAAATTTGTTTTTATTATATCTAAAATATTAAAATTTCACTGAAAAGCATTTTATTACCTTCCCTGTAGCAGCATACCAATGTACTCGTAAAACGAATTTTATTTAAATAGGGAATAAGTATGTATTTTATTTTCTAATGAGACATTTTTGTGAAAATTCAATTAGACAAATGGAAATTTAGTATGCAGGTTTGCCACGGTTGGTGTATTTTTGGTAATGCATTCAATAGTTCTATTAGTTGTCAAAGTATTCTGTAATTGGGAATGTTAATGAAGGAAATTTAAACTTTATCTGAAAGCTGTGTTAATTATGAACGATTCATCAGTCTAATAATACTATTTTAACAATGTTGCTGGCAACAATCAGGGCTATCCAGGTTATCAGAATGACCTCCTGATATTGGATAATGACTCATGGGTGCTCTCAGACAACATAACGTTTGTTGATTATTTCAATGTTACTTTTCAGTCAAGATGAAGCTGTTATTGTTGTTCGCCCTTGTTGCTTTGGGTTACTCCCATCACATCGCCTACCCCGAGGAGGACGAGGCCCAATGGGAACTCTTCAAGGTAAGACATCTTCAAATTTCTTGATAAAAAAAAGTTTTTTCGGCCTCAAAAACGTTTTTATTGCCTCTAAAACAAAATTTGATATTGTGATTTTCTGATAGTAATACATAGTCCCAAAATGCTTAACTTTGACATCAATTAACATATAATTTATTTAATTGTTTTGTTATAATTAATTTGATACAATTTGAACGCAAACCTTTTTTGGGCGGGAATTATGAATGGAATCTTAGACAAAGTTAATCCATACGTACCACTTTCGATACTACATAAAGATATTTACACCAACACCAAATCAATCCTTCCAGTTTTATAAGAGAATAAAATGAACGAAAATTAAATAACGACTCGAATTTATTTATATCTTTCAACTAACCAAGAAAACCTGAATTAGCAATATTCACCTTTAATCTAAATTAATCTAGCAGTTTGTTTGCTTCTGTTTATTGTTAGAACAAAATACTATATTTAGTATTACGATTGTACAGCACTACAACATAAATGTATTTAAACCTACTTCATAATATAATTTCAGTATTGAAAACTTTTAAATCTTTCACATTTAAACGGAATTTTATAGCAACTTTTACTTTTAAATACATCAATTTCAGTAAATTAATACATTTCTAACATTGATAATCTTTTATTTCAGATCGAACATGAGCGAGTGTATGGAGATGAGAAGGAGGAGCACGCGAGGAAGGAAATCTTCATGAAGAACCTCAACTTCATCCGTGAACATAACAAGAAGCACGAGCGAGGAGAAGTTACCTTCACCGTAGGAGTCAACCAGTTCGCTGACATGGTGAGATGTGAAAATATCTTTTGTTTACATTATCTAAGCCCATTATTTGTTATACCATACATGAAAAATTTAAAGTACTATTTCACTCTGTGGTTGTGTATATAAACTTGTAATGTTTTGTATATGGTGTATCTGTTGCTATGATTAATTATATTTAAATAAATGAGTAGGGAAATTCATGTACTTTAATGAAACATTGAAATAAGATTTTTTTCCGATTTTACACGCTTTAACATGATATGGTTTTAGACATTTCTATTTCAAAGATTTTTGAACTCAACCAAATACACACACACATCAATCACTTTAAATTCCTCTTTCTTGGGAGGTTTAGGGGGACGCAAAACATATACTTCCACCCAAAAACTCAAACTCAAACCACAAAGCCTACGATGTCAAGGGATGGAGAGGGAAAATGAGAAAATTGGATTTTGGGCTATACAATTTCTACGTGATTCTCATTCAAAGATTTTGTATAGAAATTTATTTCAGCTGGGCCATATCAATTAAATGTCAACTTCACTATTCAAAAGTCAACGGCTTTTATACATGACTAAATTGCTTTTAGACCAACGAGGAGTTCCGCCAGAGGATGAACGGATTCAGACTGCCCGAGGGCTACCAGAGGAGTGGAGCTAAGTTTGAGATTGACGAGTACCTGGAAGCTCCCAAGTCTGTTGACTGGAGGAAGAAGGGAGCCGTGACTCCCATCAAGGACCAGGGACAATGTGGATCTTGCTGGGCCTTCAGTACGGTAAGTTCGCAAACCTGGGGTGTTCCAATAACTACGGCCCGATGTGTAACTTACTTACTGACTCACTAATCAGGTATACAAATGTTTACCCACTTCTAGAATAGCTAGAGATCTTAAATTTTCTAAAATTATAGGTCTAGGTCCCAAACTACCAGGGAAATTCCCAATAGTTACATTTTCAAATTTAAACTCCACAAAATATATCAAAATGGCATATTTTAGAAAATTCTAAAAACAGGTTTTTTTAACGACAAAACACTTTAAGAGCTAGCTGAGATATGAAAAAAATGGCATGGTCAGGAATTAGATTTTCTACTTAACACTCATTGGCGTCTTCCCAAAATATCACACTTTCACCCGTCAATGCCCTACTTCCAAAACATTTTAAATTTCTCGGACTTTTAAGTGTTTTAATTTTTTTTAATTACTTTTAGCACATATATTTGTGCTTTTATGCTCCCAACTTTGAAGGAACTTTAAAAAATAAACTTGATGTACAAAATATACATTAAACCATCTTAAGCCCCCCCTTTCAACAATCATCATTTAGAAAATTTATGATATACTGTTTATAGATTTCTTTACATTGATGCTTTAATCACAACAGTGAGGTCAGGCACCGAAATGACCTTTTCACCGTACCGATGATGTTAGCCCCCGTGTCCCCCAAAAGTTTTCCCATAAATAAATAACCCCTATATTAACACTTTGCAACTGCCAAGTTATCATTAGTTTTTAACCAAGGAAACATTGCCCAACAACCTGGGACACTTTACCATGGTGGATCCAATAATAAAGGAGGTTTGGGAACCTTATGCATGTTATGTATGTATAAGTCGGCAAAGGGGTGGGAAAATGGACTTTTTTACGTAGAGTCGAAAGTTACAGGTTTAGGGGCAAACAGCTGGCCCAAACGAAGAGTATTGTAAAGTCAACAATATAGTTATTCTGTATAAACACGCATAATCAAGAGTGAACATCGATATGAATATCATAAATTTTTGGGTTAAGCAATTATAAGTTCAAATATGGTAGAAATTTTTAATTCGGTATTTTTATTTGTTCATACAAGAAGTCAGTTATTTATTTATACAAGAATTTATCAAGAATAGTCATTGATTAAAAACACCCTTCATCCACAACTAAACACTCAAAGAGTTAATTTACCAACACACTAGTTTTGTGTATTGGTAAATATATCGAACATTTGTGTCCTCAGCTTGTATTTTCAATTTGGCACTACATTTAAAATATCGTTTTACAGTTTAATTAATAAGCAGTTAATTAATAATTACAGTTTTAAGTTTCCAGCAAAACTATTTCGAGTTTCCAAAGGACGTACAGTTACAAAGGAATGATTTATAACGGCTAAAATGAACATTAAGTTAACCCTTGTCATTTTCATGATTCATTTCCTAAAACCACATCGGTTGGCTCTTTTGTTTCATTTTCATCTCGAGATAGAGGACATGTTTCTTTGAAAATAATCAGTATCCTACATGTGAGGGATTTATTTATAGCAATACGATTTATCATAACAACAAAAATTCATTAAACCTGTTCCGTTTGGTACTAATAAGTATTAATGTTATAATTTATAACTATTATAAATCACCATTAGCTTTTTTGTAATATTAAACGTTATGAAAATGATAAATAAATTTTAATGGCTTAAAAACAAGTTAACATTAATAAACAGTTTAGGTTCAAAATAAAAAGTTGATTTTTTTATCAGCATCACAGTGGTATAAAGTATAGCTTTTAGTGTTTATATCTTAACCTGTAAACAAAAAAAAGTTTTGTTAAAACGTTTTTAAAAAAAATAACGGTTTACTTTAGACATTTGTCATTATGATGAGTGAAGAAAGAGTTTTAAGTCTTATACAGTTCACCATGTGACTTTTATTTTGAGATATAAATTTTGTTCTTGCTTTGTGTACTATTTTTGCAGGTATTTTTGAAATAGAGGATAGTATTAAACATCTCTCTCAAAACGTCTCAAAACTCCTCTTATTTATAACAATGCAAATGCCCGCAATAGTCTCCTAAATTAATTAAACACTTTACCACTATGAAAAAAATTAAGAGTCTACTTTTCAATTTATTTACTTACTAAGACATCCTGACGTAATACATTCTAACTGTTTCAGACTGGAAGTTTGGAAGGACAGACCTACCTGAAGACCAAGAAGCTGGTGTCTTTGAGTGAACAAAACCTGGTTGACTGCAGCAGCAAACAAGGAAACGAAGGATGCGACGGTGGTTTGATGGATGACGCATTCAAGTACATCCAACAAAACAAGGGAATCGACACCGAGGCTTCCTACCCCTACGAGGCTGAGGTAAACTGATGAAAGAGGCAGAGGTTACGTGGGTGCACTCTTTTCTCATTCGTAGAACTATATTTTAATCTATTTTTCAGTTTCCAACCTAAATATTTATACAAAGAATAAATTCCTGCATCAGTTATCCGTATACGTTGTCTCCTGATCGAAATAGCATTCTTTTTCTGACACTACGTATTATGCAGAACGGTAAACATTAGTAATAGTAATCTAACAGTAACTTAACAGGATGACTCATGCAGATACAAGGCCAAGAACAAGGGAGCTACTTGCTCTGGCTACGTGGGAGTGACTTCAGGGAGTGAGAAGGCTTTGCAGCAGGTCGTGGTCATTAGTAATATGAATCTAACCGTAACTTAACAGGATGACTCATGCAGATACAAGGCCAAGAACAAGGGAGCCACTTGCTCTGGCTACGTGGGAGTGACTTCAGGGAGTGAGAAGGCTTTGCAGCAGGTCGTGGTCATTAGTAATATGAATCTAACCGTAGCTTAACAGGATGACTCATGCAGATACAAGGCCAAGAACAAGGGAGCTACTTGCTCTGGCTACGTGGATGTGACTTCAGGAAGTGAGAAGGCTTTGCAGCAGGTCGTGGTCATTAGTAATATGAATCTAACCGTAACTTAACAGGATGACTCATGCAGATACAAGGCCAAGAACAAGGGAGCTACTTGCTCTGGCTACGTGGGAGTGACTTCAGGGAGTGAGAAGGCTTTGCAGCAGGTCGTGGTCATTAGTAATATGAATCTAACCGTAACTTAACAGGATGACTCATGCAGATACAAGGCCAAGAACAAGGGAGCTACTTGCTCTGGCTACGTGGATGTGACTTCAGGAAGTGAGAAGGCTTTGCAGCAGGCCGTGGTCATTAGTAATATGAATCTAACCGTAACTTAACAGGATAACTCATGCAGATACAAGGCCAAGAACAAGGGAGCTACTTGCTCTGGCTACGTGGATGTGACTTCAGGAAGTGAGAAGGCTTTGCAGCAGGTCGTGGTCATTAGTAATATGAATCTAACCGTAACTTAACAGGATGACTCATGCAGATACAAGGCCAAGAACAAGGGAGCTACTTGCTCTGGCTACGTGGGAGTGACTTCAGGGAGTGAGAAGGCTTTGCAGCAGGTCGTGGTCATTAGTAATATGAATCTAACCGTAACTTAACAGGATGACTCATGCAGATACAAGGCCAAGAACAAGGGAGCTACTTGCTCTGGCTACGTGGATGTGACTTCAGGAAGTGAGAAGGCTTTGCAGCAGGCCGTGGTCATTAGTAATATGAATCTAACCGTAACTTAACAGGATGACTCATGCAGATACAAGGCCAAGAACAAGGGAGCTACTTGCTCTGGCTACGTGGGAGTGACTTCAGGGAGTGAGAAGGCTTTGCAGCAGGTCGTGGTCATTAGTAATATGAATCTAACCGTAACTTAACAGGATGACTCATGCAGATACAAGGCCAAGAACAAGGGAGCCACTTGCTCTGGCTATGTGGGAGTGACTTCAGGGAGTGAGAAGGCTTTGCAGCAGGTCGTGGTCATTAGTAATATGAATCTAACCGTAACTTAACAGGATGACTCATGCAGATACAAGGCCAAGAACAAGGGAGCTACTTGCTCTGGCTACGTGGGAGTGACTTCAGGGAGTGAGAAGGCTTTGCAGCAGGTCGTGGTCATTAGTAATATGAATCTAACCGTAACTTACCAGGATGACTCATGCAGATACAAGGCCAAGAACAAGGGAGCCACTTGCTCTGGCTACGTGGGAGTGACTTCAGGGAGTGAGAAGGCTTTGCAGCAGGTCGTGGTCATTAGTAATATGAATCTAACCGTAACTTAACAGGATGACTCATGCAGATACAAGGCCAAGAACAAGGGAGCTACTTGCTCTGGCTACGTCGGAGTGACTTCAGGGAGTGAGAAGGCTTTGCAGCAGGTCGTGGTCATTAGTAATATGAATCTAACCGTAACTTAACAGGATGACTCATGCAGATACAAGGCCAAGAACAAGGGAGCTACTTGCTCTGGCTACGTGGGAGTGACTTCAGGGAGTGAGAAGGCTTTGCAGCAGGTCGTGGTCATTAGTAATATGAATCTAACCGTAACTTAACAGGATGACTCATGCAGATACAAGGCCAAGAACAAGGGAGCTACTTGCTCTGGCTACGTGGGAGTGACTTCAGGGAGTGAGAAGGCTTTGCAGCAGGTCGTGGTCATTAGTAATATGAATCTAACCGTAACTTAACAGGATGACTCATGCAGATACAAGGCCAAGAACAAGGGAGCTACTTGCTCTGGCTACGTGGATGTGACTTCAGGAAGTGAGAAGGCTCTGCAGCAGGTCGTGGTCATTAGTAATATTAATCTAACCGTAACTTAACAGGATGACTCATGCAGATACAAGGCCAAGAACAAGGGAGCTACTTGCTCTGGCTACGTGGGAGTGACATCAGGGAGTGAGAAGGCTTTGCAGCAGGTCGTGGTCATTAGTAATATGAATCTAACCGTAACTTAACAGGATGACTCATGCAGATACAAGGCCAAGAACAAGGGAGCTACTTGCTCTGGCTACGTGGATGTGACTTCAGGAAGTGAGAAGGCTTTGCAGCAGGTCGTGGTCATTAGTAATATGAATCTAACCGTAACTTAACAGGATGACTCATGCAGATACAAGGCCAAGAACAAGGGAGCTACTTGCTCTGGCTACGTGGATGTGACTTCAGGAAGTGAGAAGGCTTTGCAGCAGGCCGTGGTCATTAGTAATATTAATCTAACCGTAACTTAACAGGACGACTCATGCAGATACAAGGCCAAGAACAAGGGAGCTACTTGCTCTGGCTACGTGGATGTGACTTCAGGAAGTGAGAAGGCTCTGCAGCAGGTCGTGGTCATCAGCAATATTAATCTAACCGTAACTTAACAGGATGACACATGCAGATACAAGGCCAAGAACAAGGGAGCTACTTGCTCTGGCTACGTGGATGTGACTTCAGGGAGTGAGAAGGCTCTGCAGCAGGCCGTGGCTAAGATTGGACCAGTATCTGTCGCCATCGACGCCAGCCAAGACTCCTTCCAGTTCTACAAGAGCGGTAATGTTAATCATAACTACACACATAAATTATTCCTTTGAATTCGTACATCGTGGTTATGGGGTTCTTTTTGGCCATGAGGTTCTTAATCATTAATTTACCAAACGATAGCAGTTACAATCCTGCTAAAACTGTAGGAGTTCATCACAATAAACCTAACGTATTTCCAATGCTGAGCACAAGGACAAAATGAAAGTTATGCTCCATTTCTGTTTTGCATACCAGCCAACCGTTCGAGGAAAGATGCTGATAGGAATGGACTCTCTGATCTAATGTGATCGAATCTCTGGTCATGCATTACTTACGCCCAAGAGTTCCTTAATTGCGCTAAGCCCTCAAAGGGTCACGAAAATGTCCCTTAGTCGCGCTTAGTCCAAGCCAGGTAGATGTGAGTTGCCGGCAGAAGGAATGTCCCTGTTTACATGTCATCCTTTAAACTTACCTAGCCTAACCTAACCTTATCAAACCCAACCTACTCAATAATAAAGTCAAACAGGACCACCCCTTGGGGCAGTTAATGAACGTATTGGGTGGCTCCCTGGAGTATTTGGCGCAATCCAGGAATACCCGACTACCTGACTCTGGTCAGTGTGCGCAATTAATGCCCACCCGAATCTCTGAGGGTGTATACACTAGGATACACTGTTATAATGCTCGCATTTAAGTAGATTCACTGAATATCCCTGTAGTTAGTCATTTTAAATCTAATTTCCTTCTGAGACAAAGGTTTTGTCTAATGTATTCTACAATGTTTGATCTTATCATGTTTACATATAAACCTTCTCCATGGAGTGATGGATCACTTTAAACGTATACTCTTCGTATATATCCGAAATATTACCAGGACGTGATGTGAGTTCAACCATTGACTTTACTCCACAATATATATCACAGAGTCAGTGTGGTGTGATGAGCACCACTCTACCAAGTACGTAGACTCGCCACTGGTTATAGATAGTCAATGTTGTAAATATGAAAAGTAATTAAATAGTCTGTATGATGGAACCTGTCTCCTGAACCTCCAGCTACGTCAGTGAACCGGCCAGTAGTTTAATAAATAAGGCCTGGGTCAGTTCCATGTAGATGAAAAGTCAGGAGACTGATACTCATTGGGCGACAGGTGCCATCGACTATAACAGTGGCGTTGGCATTATTACCGAGAAGTCTACGGTCGGTAGCTAGCTCCTTGCCAACTTCTAGCACAGAAATAGTATGTTTTCTGTGCTTCTAGTTGTATTGCACAGTTGAATGTTTTATGTTGTGGTTCCAGGTGTGTACAAAGAGCCTCAGTGCTCCAGCACGGAGCTAGACCACGGAGTGTTAGCTATCGGATACGGCACTGCCAAGAAGGGAGGAGACTTCTGGTTGGTGAAGAACTCCTGGGGAACCTCCTGGGGAATGAAGGGATACATCATGATGGCCAGGAACCACAAGAACATGTGCGGTATTGCCACCCAGGCCAGCTACCCCAAAGTCTAGACCTTCTTTACCATGGCCAATGGCCAGCTCAACGTCTTCACTTTGTTATTGTTAAGTTAAATATAACATATTAGTAAATCGTATTTGCTGTTCAAATATAAGCCCTCATTCCATCTCTAACACCAGCTCATATAAATATTTGTTGATCAGACATACACAAACAGAATGACCAATAATATGTCTTCTTAAGATTTGAAATACAATCAATTAGTTAGCTACATTCAGTGGATCAATTAGTAAATTTGGCCTGGAATCCGACCATTTCAAGCTTTTTTGGTGAAAAAAATAATATAATCATTAGGTTTTACTATAATAAAGCAATATCATAAATAAGTTAGTTTTACAATTATTCCATCAACATTTTACCTGCGCAGTTATTCGGTTCAAGTAATTTGTGTTCAATCCTTAAGGAAAAGATCAAGGAATTTTATGGATTTATTTTTAAACAGTACTAAAACGTAGACTTTAAGACTGTGCGAACACGAATGCATTGGAAATAAAGAAATTAATAATTACCTTTTCCAAGATAGATGAGAAACAAGAGGACAAATATATATAATCAAAGCTTACTAGCAGATTAACATAGAATTGAAACGTACACTAGTTTTCAGGTGATAGACATAATAAAAGTTAAATTTAGAAGCTACAAGATTCAAAAATAGATTACAGAGATTTTTTTCTCCAAAGCTAAAATAACACAGTCAAAGTAATGGTAATGCTAAGTACTATGGTTCGGCCGCTTAGAAAACGACCTGCGCGCTAATGCTAAACCAATGCTGGAGGAGGTCGCTTTCTAAGCGGCCGAACTATAAGACTTAAGTGCTGAGTTATTTGAACGATTATCTGCAGAAGTTATAGATATTTGTACCTACTTCTCGCAAATTACCCATAATACAACTGACCCGAGATTACTGAGGTGGACAAAAGAGCTCAATATTTCAAAAGTCATGTGTTTTGGCTGTGACTGATGACGTAGTTAAATAACCTACGGTTCACCGTCACTGTTATTGTTCTGCAACGAAACTCAAAACTACAACTACATTGTAGACTGTTTTTTTTTCAAATTAAACATCGCTGTTCACGTTCTTTACCATTACGATCTGTCCCACTAGAGCATAATGATTCACGCAGAGCTGTAAATATCTATTTGTGTATTAAGAGCGCAAAGTACGTCATTACCGTTTCGCAGAGTACATTATGAGAGTGGCAATGACTGTTTGTGTTCGTAATACACACAAGATCTTTCCTACCATCGTAATTAACGTATCGTAACTCACAGATTAACTGTTTAGTTTTATTTAAAATTGTATTTTGGCTATGTTCGCTTTTTAGGTTATGTTATTTGCTCACCGGTTGTTAACGTACCAGATCCGCGATTGTGGTTGGTGTAGGAACACCATCAGTGAAATCAGCTGATTAGCAAGCGGGAATGATAGTTTCCTGCTCTTGTGCGTAAATGAGCTATTTTGCGTACTGTTGACTTGTGTGACTATGATATAATTTCCATGCAATGTTAGGAAAATTAATTTGTGTACATTTGTGTAATAAAAGACCGATGAATAAAAACACAAAAAAATTTAAATTACAATTTTATTCATTAAACTAGTTTTAATAATTGGCTATAGTTTTACCTTGTTAGCTCCCCACAATAATTATGCCATTGTTTTAAAGGTAGAATTAAGTGAAGTGGATCGATTTCTTCCCCTAAACCACCTGGATCTGTGAACGAAGTACAATCATGATGGAAAATGTCCCAAACAATCCTTCAAATACCATGAACTCACCATAAAAAAGAACTTCAAACAAATGACTCTTGCTTTAATTAATAAATGAATTTATTTGTGTGCACTTATTACAAACCCTCTGCGATAAACCTTATGACTGATAAAAATATGGTTCAACTCACATAAATTAATGTTAAAACTACTGCAGTGATAGCGAGTGTAATAACTATAATGTGGAGTGGACGCATGTTTGAGATAGGTATGATAGGACAGTCACGGATAGCTTGACTTTGATGGATCAGGCTAAACTACATGAGAGAGGCTGGGAAGCATTACAAAGCCTTAACATCGAGTGAAAAAGTTGATCTTTTAGCCCTGTGAACTGGAGACTACAAAATTACCTATTTATTATACTTCAATAAAGTACTTAAAACTCAACCAATTATTAACGTATTTTGTTTAGCTACTTGTTTTGCGCAAGTTATGATTTAAAATATTGTCTACTCTTCCAGGTTTCAAATTAAAGGCCAATTAGGATAAATGAGTTTTTATATTCAACTTGCATAAACACATTTTTTGTGTTCTTAAAGTTCATAATTGCAAAGGAGAACTATTTCAATTTTATTTTATACACTTTTCCAACGCTTAGGGTTATGACTACATATGTTTCGGGAGGTAAGGACATGCCAAGGTTAGTAGAGAGACCTCCCGTTTTAAAGTGACTTGAATATTTCATTACCTTCTGGAATGTAGGCTAGTGCAGTCAAAACACTTAGCGAAGTAAAATTGCATGATTTAAATTTTAACCATTGTGTGTTTAAAATAGCCTTGGTAAAGCAGCGGAGTTTTTTTACAGTTGCTATGTTAATTTTATATTTAGGTCAATTTGTAGAGGCTATTATAAAACTGGTGTGGAAGGTTGTAAATTCCATCATTTCCCAAGAAAAACATATGTATGTACATTAAAAAAGAGGTAATCCTTCATTATTTAAATTAAAATGCATGGATTGCTCAGATTTTTATATTGGACAAACAGTTAGAACCTTTACCCAACTGCACAAAGAACATCGCCCAGACCCCTGAGCAGACAAAAAAAAATATGCTTTTGCCCAGCATTTATTAGATGGATAAAAATCACACTGTAGATACAACAATAGCCTAGAAATTCTTCATATTTATAACAAGGAAAATAAATTAGATTCTCTAGAACAATTTTAAACATACAAAGACTTAGTAGATTCTCCAAGACAGCCATTGTAAAACCATATTTTAAACGACCAGCTAAACTTCAAATCTCCCTCAATTTTTAACGCCATAATAGCCTACAACAATGGACAAGAACAGTTTGACCTTTTTAGTACAAAATAAGGGAAGAGGGATCGGGGTTACATAATTCCAGCCAGTCTGTTTCAACGTTGGTCTGTCTCCGCACTGCAACCGGTAAATAGTAGGCCTACTCTAAATGTTTAAATGCGTTTCCAGTGTATGTGTATCTATTTTTTATTAATTGATGAATCTTATCTAGATGAATTATTCCTGTTAAGATCACTTGAAAATGCCTGAATGAATAGGCAAAACATGTCGTGAGATTGAACACCGCTTGTTGAAATGTTGACGTAAGGTAATAATAGTCTAGTTCCTGAAATTGTCAAAACAATCTGTTCCTATCATTGTCCAACAAATTCAGGTTATGTTATCAGTCAATTGCTCCACTCAACACGACTTTAAATTGGCTGCAATAAAAAAGTCCACTTATATTGTTTTTGTTGGACAACTAAGGTAAGTTGTATTAGTCTTATTGTTATCCGTTTGTTACAATGCACAGGAATTTGATTCAAGATTCAAGAGAGAGATTCAAGAGATTTATTAAACCATTAAGTGATAAATACAATACGTCAAAACTATGCTAAAAATAAATTAAACCAATTTATATAAATAAATGAAACGTTCTCCATTACAAACCATGCTGAAATTGGTTAATATCACACAGCAAAGAAAGCAGCAAACCATGCAGTTATGGCAAAAAAAAAACAAAAGAAAAATTGATGCAATCAACTCCAAATTTAAATTTAAGTTTGATAATTGTTAAGATATTTAAACATCTGCCTTCTAATGAAAAGGTTTTAACTAAATTCACTGAGAAAATGCATTTTTAACACAAATTTAATAATGTATGATTTTTAAACTAACCATAAGTTCCTATGCCGCAATATTTTTTTTATTTTGATATTTTATGCTCAACTTAAGATGTTACAGTAATTAATGCATCGACATTTTCCATGCAAACATCTTCTTGGCGTGACGCCGGAGCCTGCCTTCACCGGTTTGTTTTTCAGGCTTACATGTTAGAACACCCACCGTCTCGGTGAGTGCTTTATGGTATCTAATTTTAACCGATAATGAAGTTACACAACTATCGCCTATCGTAAATCGTGATAGATCAATTTATCAGGAATCACTCGTATTCACTTGCTTGGCTTATAATGGCTTATGAAAAGCTATAACATTGAAATTATATTGACCCTGCTCTCTACTTGACTTAAAGCATACTAATTATTTGCTATGTCCTTAGGCCCACTTATAGAACTACTTTCTTTTATTAATGAACTTAATCCATGGTCTTTTGGCCCCATCTGCCCTAGATAATTAAGCTGTTATATACATTCTTTATGCCTTGGCTAAAGAATCAGATGAATCTAGTCAGTGCAGTCAACAACGAATCTCTTATTCTTTACAATGGCAATTAATTTCTATTCAATCAAGCAGCGCCGATGGCGGATCGTATGTGATCCAAAATCTAAAAAAACCGAATGTATCCTCGATCCTGGATTTTCGGTCAATACCTTTGTATACTGTGACGCCAGTCTCGGTCAAAATTAGATACAAAAAATCGCTTGGGACTCTTCCTTTCGCCTCCCGTAAAACTCATAACCAAAACACCCAAAACTCTTCATAAAACACCCGTGACCCGTCCGTCCGGAAAACTCACCAACATCTTGCAGATAAGTTTTAGATTAGGCCTAGCACCCCTTCCCTGGAAGTGTGTAATTTTAGGTAAACGATTGGTCTCGCTTAGCGGTATCAATCATCTCACAAACACAACACGTTTAATTAAAGAATCTAACATGGCAGGAAAATGTTTTTATATTCCAATGTTAATTTGTAGTCAAGATGAAGCTGTTACTGTTGTTCACCCTTGTTGCTTTGGGTTACTCCCACTACATCGCCAACCCCGAGGAGGACGAGGCCCAATGGGAACTCTTCAAGGTAAGACATATTCATTTCTTGATCAAAGAACACTTTTACGGTCCCTTTAACAAATTAATAATATTTTTGGTAAGGTTTTTTCTAGTGATTTTACATGGTCACTAAATGACAAACTTTTACATTAGTTATCTTTACCTAAAATTATAGTGAGTTACGAGTTAACATAACGTGCGAATTTTGAGGAGAAATCGTGTTCCCTATTTATTGGCAAATTTAGTTCCCTATCATTTAGTTCCTTGTTCAGAATGGGTAGCCACAGTGGCCTTATTTCCACCCGAGACTGACTGGTTGGTTGGTCTACTAATTTAATGTATTAAGCTTCATTGAGTTTACCATTGAAAAATTGATGTTCCTTATAGACAATTTCTGCCTCTTCAAAATTCATACGATGATTTTCGGACCAGCAATGATGAGCGATTTTAGATTTTTCCACTAAGCCTTTTTTGGTGTTTTCGTTGTGTTCTTTTATTCTAGTGTTCAATGGTCTTTTTGTCTCGCCATAGTAAGACCTGGAACAATCATTACAATATATTCTGTAAACAAAGTTTTTCATATCCTGAGTGTCATTTTTGGGTTTTGTTTTGAAGAGACCTAAGTGTTTCGTGTCCTAAACGCTGTTTGCACTTTGAATTTCTTATCAACCCTTCTGATTTTCTCCGATAACCCTGACTACGGCATTGACATGTGGACGAACCTTTTCTCCCGATTTTGTAAAGTTTCACGCGTAGCCTTATCTTTCTTGCATTTATTTATTACGGATCAAGGGTATCCGTTACTAGCCAAATCCACCCTTCATACATTTTACACCCTTCAAAGTAGAATTTTTCCACCATGCGGTTGCATCAAGTTTTACGTTACACCAATAATTGTAAAAATTTAGCAATACCACCTGAACGCGTTCGAAAATACTTCATAATATAGTATGAAAGTGAAACACTTTGAACATTTTCACTTTCAATGAAATGTTATGGCAACTTTTAAGTTTAAATAAATCAATGTCAATATATTAATAAATCGGTAACTTTGATGATCTTCCATATCAGATCGAACATGAGCGAGAGTATGGAGATGAGAAGGAGGAGCACACTAGAAAGGAAATCTTCATGAAGAATCTCAACTTCATCCGTAAACACAACAAGAAGTACGAGCGAGGAGAAGTTACCTTCACCGTAGGAGTCAACCAGTTCGCTGACATGGTGAGATGTAAAAATATACAATTGACCTTAGTAATGAGGTTTATTAGATACCATGTTTATTATATTATGACTATGGTATGATCATATAGGTATGTTTTGCTACCATGGGCCTGTGGTGATATCGTAGTAACAGTCTGTATGATATTTTTCTCCACACTATGATTTTTTTTAGCTGTTTGCAAACGTTAATTGGATGCTGAAAGCTATATATTGCTGTTCATGCTAACTGTCATCTTCATTTGGGGACAGAGCAGGTTTTTAAATCCCTAAGGCCGAAAATCTGCTGTTCGCTTATTTACTTAAAACAATAATGTATATTAAACACAAACCGTATCCATATTATGAATTGTAATAGACTTGTTTTATTGTTACCGCTGCTTAGCAACTATTTATTATTATTTTTACCGATTCCTCTAAATATATCTTCAAATAACCTTAAAGTTGTAGTTGGGTTGATTGTTGGTGTGCATATTGTATAATGTTTTCTCAATATCGTATAGTGTGGTGAAAAATAGCGTTCGTACCACGGGCCGAAAGGGGTTTGCATCTCTCGATAGTTTAAAGTTCTCAACTTTGTCTCCAACTTAAAAAAAATTATCTCGAGCCGGCAAAACCTCATTTTCAGCCCTAGGTACGAAATATACTATATTGTGACCGTTTAAGCTCACAACAGTAGCCTACATATCATGGTGACGATTAAAAAAGAGTATGAATGCCAACTTTATATTTCCATAGCCCATCGTTATTATGCTTTACGTAGACGTGCATTATACAATTTAAGTACTATTTCACTCTGTTCGTTGTCTATAAAAATGGTTAGTTTCATCCAAAACTTGAACTTGAGAATTTTGATGAAAACAATCTTACTTCTACAAACTATGTATAGTTATGGAAATTAAAAAGTAAAAGTTGAACTTAAACGTGTGAAAACGTTTAGAAAAGTATCGAAAACACGTGATTTACGAAAGTAGAGAAAATTATGAGTAAGTTTAATGCTAAGGCTAAAAATGTATCAGAGATACAGCAGTCAAACTTTGCATGCTTGCTCTTTACATATACAGGGACATTGTTATGCATGGGCATTCCATTATCTAAAGTAGTTTTTACCATTTTTTTTAAATTACAGAAATTATTAAATATTTTTTTTTGTTAATTTTCATAAAAAAACTATAGGGATAATATATGAAGAGATCAATTCAAACCAATGCAAAATAACTTTGTTTGCAGTTGTATACTCTTTCAAATGACACTTAAATATTGTTTCTAATGTTTATAGTCAAGGCCTTGGCGATTCTTGTGAAAGTCTACACATTTCGTAAACAGTGGTAGAGGGAAGGGTGGGTGGTAAATAAAATAAACAGAATAAAAACTAGTGGTAAAAAACGGGTTACATTCAAGTAGAGTTGATATAGATAGTAAAGATAAAATTTTCTCAAAATAATTCATAGCTAAAAGTCTATAATTTTTAGTGGGACCTCCACTTAAAGTAGACGCGCATCATACAATTTTAAGTACTATTCCACACTGTTAGTTGTCTATAAAAATGGTTGGTTCCATCCAAAACTTGAACTTGAGAATTTTGATGAAAACAATCTTACTTCCACAAACTACATATAGGGATGTAAATCAAAAAGGAAAAGTTGGACTTTAACGTGTAAAAACTCTGTGATATTACAATATCAATTTACTAGCTAGGCTATGAATGACAAATTCAGTCATCAAAAGTCAATGGCTTTTTATAAATTGCTAAATTGCTTTTAGACCAACGAAGAGTTCCGCCAGAGGATGAACGGAATCAGACTGCCCGAGGACTACCAGAGAAGCGGTGAGAAGTTCGAGATCGACGAGAATCTGGAAACTCCCAAGAGCGTAGACTGGAGGAAGAAAGGAGCCGTGACCAAAGTCAAGCACCAGACCTTCTGTGATTGTAGCTATGCCTTCAGCGCTGTAAGTGGTACCTGGGGTGTGTGTTTTTAGTGTAGAAATTACAGATAAAATAGAGATTTTGTTTAATCTTCGTCAAGAAAGGGTGGGACTGGTGGGGAAGGATTGAGTGTAAGGAAGGAGGTAAAAAGGGGACGTTTGTAAGCTTCTGTCCAAAGGGAACAGTCCAAATGGTGGTGTTGTTACTGTCTAATGTCAACTTTTTGCTAATTACGATAATAATTGTTACTATTATCATCCACCTTCACTGTGGTAATTGGATTGGATACAAAATGTGATAGAGTAGCCTAACAAATAGTTTAAACTTTCCACCAACTAGCCCAGGCAAATTAGCCCAAAAAGAGCTATAGCTCCTAAAAATTGGGGGAATGCAGGAAATCGTTTATCTGCTCTGGAGATCCTAAATAAAGAAAAATGAGTTTACGACGGATTCTGAAGTGAGCTAAGTGTATGGGAGGCAAAAAACTAGGCCGATTTTGCTAATATTTTACCATTAAATTTCGTGTCGAATGACGTTAAAATCATTAAAGTCGGTTCAGTAGTTCTGCTACAACAGGTCTTCAACGATCAGTAATTTTAATATTCTCCTTGTCATCATCCTCTTCTTGATGATTACAGCTTGTTCCGCCAGATGGCAGTGTATGCTACAGTTTTTGGTTAAAATTACTAAACTTTGACAACCTGTTGTAGCAGAACTACTGAACCAGTTTTGATGGTTTTAACGTAATTCGACGCGAAATTTAATGTTCTTTAGAAAAGTACGTATACACTTTTTTGTGGGATGCACTGTTTTTGAGTTAAAGGTGAAAAACTAAAAATGAGCAATATCGGCCTAGTTTTTTGTCTACCATACACTTAGATCAATTCAGAATCCGTCGCAAACTCATTTTAACTTATTTAGGATCTCCAGAGCTGATTACGATTTCTAGCTTTCCCCAAATTTTTAGGAGCTATAAGTCTAATTTGCCTAAGCTACAACATAAATAGAAAATAACTACTACATGTATAATAGCCACGTTTTTAACTAAATGTCTCACTACGAAAATTTGACGAAATTGAACCATGCCCTCGTGCCTGCACCCAGACTAACGAAATGGAAGCGTGATCCATGCGCAGGCCCGAGGAGCGGCTCACAAAACTTTACTTAACGAAATGAGAACCATGGATGGAGGTTCAAGAACAACACGCCATTTGAGAGAAACGAGCTGTAATTAACTAAATAAATAAACACAACAACAATAATCAACAACAATACATGAATTAAATACTCTCAATTAAACTTTAAATAAATTTGGATACCCATTTAATCTGCTGACTTACAGTCTTTTCTTTTATTATTCAAAATATCAGAAGGATTATTAAAAATTTAACCTTTAATTAAAATTACCAAAATTAACAAATTATAACAACAGATAAATATAATGACTCTTTTTAAAAAAATCATTTCATCTGGTAACTATAGAAAATTTATGGGCCCCAAATTAGAATTTAATAGTTAATAATAAAATTATAAAATTAAAAAAAAAATCAACAAGTAGCCTAAAGAATTTAAAATTTAAAAAGAATAACAATTAATAAATTTCTGTGCACAAATTAACAAATAACAAAATCTCCAAGTCCAGGACGGTGGTTAGCAATAATTAATTAGGGCTAAAACTTGCGGAATTTGCGGTAAGTACTAGTTCATGTTTTTGGGCGAGCAGCACCGGAGGGGGAAGCAGGCATGACGGAAGAGGGGGGCCATGATCCAGGGGTGGCCAAGAGTTGTAATTCCCACTCCGCCAAGGCTGATGCAGACTACCGGTACTCCATGTTCCTCCTCACGGGCCCCATCAAGGTGCCGGTGGCACGAATAGTTACTCCATGATTGACATAAGTATCCTCTTGAACAAAAATGAGGCGAATAACATTAAAAACATGCCACAAAATAAGATGGAACAGGATAACAAAATATGCCGACCGAAGTATTGAACAGCCACACAACCTCTGAATGTTGGCGGTGGGAGTAATAAGAACAAAAAAAAAAAAAAAAAAAAAAAAACACACTTAGCCTTGTTCGGGGTCGTGGAAGTAACAAACGAAACACTGAACTAGCCTACTATAAAAAAACACTTTGACCATTGATCATGAGTCGTGACATTCGCCCGGTGGAAATAGTCACGGCTCAAAATACATTCTTACTGTTTCAGACTGGAAGTTTGGAAGGACAGACCTACCTGAAGACCAAGAAGCTGGTGTCTTTGAGCGAGCAAAACATTATTGACTGCAGCACCGATCAAGGAAACCAAGGGTGTGATTTTGGACGGATGAATGATGCATTCGAGTACGTCAAGGAGAACAAGGGAATCGACACCGAGGCTTCCTACCCCTATGAGGATGAGGTAACCTAATATAAGGACACAAGTCCTTAGCTGTAGACCGTTTATTCTTCATGGCTAGTCATAGGTCTCGTCACTTTAATATAGCTAAAAGCCATTGTTGATTCAAAGGATTTTGACCCAAGACCCCGTTTTACAACTGAACAACTCACACCTCATCACTAGAATCTGGTTGAATTGTTCTTGCCTTCAAACCCATTGAAAATAATGTTAGATTTCGTTTTCGTATATACATTTTCAAACTATACCTATACTAGTTGGATTTAATTGTATAGATTTTGCCTCAAGTAATTATACTTTTCACAACCCCAATATTAGCTTAAATGATGCTGAAAAGTAACATCTGGCTCATGTGTCAACTATATTTTACACCATTTTCTACAATGTTTCAAGCTTAATGTACCATATTTTTTACATAGATTAACCTTATAATTTGGTAGCAAAACAACATGTAAAAACGAATTAGGTGCAAAAGGGATTATTTCACCAATACTTGAATTGAAATTAAAATCCTGAGATGATTGAGCTCTTTTGATGTTGTTACAAATATAAAGTAGGCTTTACCTTCGTAAAATATTTACAGTTTTAACGTTCGAAATGATTGACAAAGGTAGGTAAAGCTTACTTTTTAAATTTAAATTTAAACTATTTAAATTTTCTAAATACCCTTTAATGGACATTATTGTAGTGAAAAATATTTTCAGTAAGCCATGACCATTAATTCTCTATTCTTTTCTTTACAGGAGGGCTCTTGCAGATACAAGGCCAAGAACAAGGGAGCTACTTGCTCTGGCTACGTGGATGTGACTTCATTTAGTGAGAAAGCTCTTCAGCAGGCCGTGGCTAAGGTTGGACCAGTGTCTGTCGGCATCGACGGCAGCCACTCCTCCTTCCAGTTGTACAAGAGCGGTATTGTTAATCACAACCACAAACATCAAGTATTTCTTTCAATTCGGGATCGTGTGTTATGGTGTTCTTATTGGCCTTGCGTTTCTTACTCAGTACATTAAATATATGAACCAGAGCCCAGCTAACACTATGTGGTGAAGATGACGTGTTTCTGAATAAAAAGTAATGTATAACCTAATTTTCATGCAGAATCCAATGCAGATAATGAAAAAAGTTCGGCCTCGTTTCTGTTTTGCATGCCAACTGATCGATCTAGGGAAGATGCAGACAGCGATCGACTCTCGCTCTTGATTATCTAGGAGACACTTTCATAATGCTCGTATTATGTAGCTTCGCCGAAGATCTCTGTCGTCAGACATTCAAAATCCAATTTACTCTTAGACAAAGGTTTTTTTTCATTGACTCTACAATGTATACACATACACCTTTTCTCCATGGATTACTTTCATATCAGTGAAAGCCAATTGAACATAGCGATCACGTTTCATTGGTTTTTAATAATGCAATCAATAAAAATATTTATAGATATAACACAAAATAAACTGTTTCATCAATTTAACTTATCAGTTTTGTTTAGAAATATCAACATACATAACAATTTTCATTAGTAAACATGTAGACATTACATTTACAAACATATCCGTTGTATTGGTATTCTTCCTGTGTTTGCTTGCTAATGTCATCTGGTGAACCCACAGTTCTGGTTGAATCCGACCTTGAACCTAAACCAATCGACATTTTCTCAATTTTGGCCAATTTTTTTTCAATTAGCCATACAATTAGCAGATGTAACTTTTTAAAGAATTAGTTGTTACCACACTTAATGAGGTTTGTTTTCTAATTTGTCTTTAGATTTAACATAATTATGAAAATCATTGTTTTCAAGCAAGTGTTCTACATTCAACTAACTCAAAACATTGCCAGAAGTAACTGTTCGTGCGTTTATTGCTCGTCTGCATTTTCTACAAATATTAGGCAGATTTGAGAATGCATTCCGCAATTTTCCTTAATGACACTCTAATTCGAATTAGGTATTTTTCTTGTGAGACGAAAACGCAAAAAAATACTTTATCCTTCTTGGGGAAAAATACCCCAAGTCATTGTCAACATAACAGTCAATACAACAAGTGTATTACCAACATGATGATATCATAAAAAATATTTCAAAGTAAATAACAATAAAGCAAGTTCATAATAGCCATTTAGATACAAAATATTGATTTGAGAATATCTAGTTATTTAAACCTGCAAAATCATGTAGTTGTTTTTATCCCAATATCATAAAATAAATGTTAAATGTAAACTTAAGGCTTTCTCAGTATTATTTGATCAGTGGTCATCATCCACATTTTTTCCTTTGTACTGTGTTTAGGTCGTGGCTTGATTTTAACATATGCTAAGATTCATTATTTTGTTTACATTATCGTCGTTATTTTGTAACCATCATGGCAACTCATAAGGCCAATGTTAACATTAAAAAACGTTGAGTTACTTTTAAAATATATAGGCTTTATCAAAAATTGAAATTTGTTTCGATTAAGCCTTCCAAACATTAGTCAACACATCTTGGGTAAGTTTGGCTAAAATATGTTCAGCCGTTATTGAGTTAAATGTGCTAGAAAGTTTTTATTGAAGTCGATCCCAAAGAGCTTCGATTCGCTCCGCTCATTTGTAGCATCCTAAAATACCTCCAAGAATATTATACTTGTTTCTGGAATGGAATATGGAAAACAAGGTTGCGTCTTTAAATATACAATATATTTGTGTTCACCGAACTGGTTTCACATTTAAACAATATATTCCTTTTTTTAACAAACAAATGACCTTGACACCAAGTCACAACCCTCATGCGTCAATATGACGCTGATCCTACCAACCCCCAAATACGTCAGCTGCCACGTCACCACCATCTAAGCACCTGCTTAGCACAGGATGTGACGTCACTTCCGGCCCAGAGTCGTCCAAAAGCACTACCAATATCTCTTTACTAACTTCGAAATGTCACGCAAGGTTGAATGTGTGATCTTATGGTTTCAGGAGTGTACAAGGATCCTGAATGCTTTGATAAGTACATAACCACTGGATTGCTGACTGTCGGGTACGGAACTATCAAGAGGGGAGGAGACTTCTGGTTGGTGAAGAACTCCTTTGGAACCAACTGGGGAATGAAGGGATACATCATGATTGCCAGGAACCACAACAACATGTGCGGTATTGCCACAATGCCCAGCTACCCTAAAGTCTAGACTTAATCATGGCCAATGGACAGTTAATTGTCTTTACTTTGTTATTATTAAGCTAAAAATATCTTATCAGTAAACTGAAATTGCTGTATTCCATCACTACACTAGCTAATGTAAAATTGTTTTTGATCTGACATAAAACAGAAGAATCGGTTACATTTCTTCTAATGTTTTGGTACATAAGTTTAAGTTAACTTTATTCAATGGCTTTATATGAATTTTATTTAAACCATTCAAAGCTTTTGTTGGCAAAAATAAAAATAAAATCATTACGTTTTACTATATATTAGTTATTACATTTTAAATTGAAAGAAATTAAAGATGAGTTCCTTTGTCTATTGAATCAACCAATTCCATCAACCTTTTCCCTCTGCATTTATCTGGTTTAAGTGATATTTGCTCAATCCTAAAAATAGAAACATCAAGGAATTTTATCGATTTTCAAATAATTACTTAAATGTAAAGTTTAGAACGTTTGAAAATATATTTATTAGAAACGGATAAATAAATGAATTCCTGAGGCCCCTTCTACACGCCGCTGCGTCCTGTGGCCCTGTAAGTGCATCGAGTTAAATGGGTGCAAGACGGCGCACCTAGGAGCCGCAGAAACGTGCGGTCTCTAGGTGCATTAAATTATATGGGAGCTATACTCTGCGGCGTGCCACAGCGGTGTTGTCAAGTGCTGCCAACTGATCGAAACAAACTCAGCCCAAAACGGTACTGCCTTGCCACAGCGGTGTTGTCAAGTGCTGCCAACTGATCGAAACAAACTCAGCCCAAAACGGTACTGCCTTGCCTCCCTCATTTCCCTTGTTACCAGTGTCGTAGGTGGTTTTGTTTTTCTTCTCTGAGTATCAGTTTTCAACTTTTGCGTATGACAGAACCTACTACGACTGAAGTCAATATTGAATATTCATTCACGAAATAGAGTCTAGACCAAGTTTGTGGGATTGTTCATCGCAGGACTACAAGCTTAGGGATTTCAAAGGATCTCAGGATGTTGACAGGAAGTTTGTGTTGAATTATACCCAGCCATCTCTCACTCACTAGAAATCAACACTAGTGGTGTGGTGAATTGAAATTCCCACTTTGGTAGCCCTGATACCCACACCGATGCCATTGAGCACAAACATACGGTGCCTGCCGTCGAATGCAGCTTGGCCCGCCGCAGAGTATAAAAGGGGCCTGTACGCAAAGATAAGGGACAATAATATACAGTATAATCAAAGCATAAAGGAAGATGTCCATAGAATTGAAACGTCAAATCGTTTTCAGGTGATTAACATTATAAACAATTCAATTAAAAAGCCAGTAATAAAGCTCCAGCATTCAAACATACGATAGTTAAAAGATTGAATATTTTCAAGTCCAATGACAAAATACCACATCCAAAGTTCAACATATCCTCTTCACTGAGCTGCAAACTACAGTATGTTATCGTCAATTTAAAGGTGGCAATAGCATTACTTGTAAAATCAAGTCAAAACTCGAGTATGCACTACTTTTGGACCAATTAAGAAGTTATAAATAGGTGTAGTTATTGCTTACAAATTATTCACAAAACAAACGACTCCGAGATTATTAAGATAGACAACAGATTTCGACATTTTCAAAGTAATGTGTTTATGTTAGACTTACAGTTTAACACGATGCTTTCCCATGCTAAAGATATATTTTCACATTCTTTATCCCTACAATCTGCCCCACTAGAATGTTTCCACACCGGACGTGTGAGCATAGCATAATCTATCGTACGGGTTTGTTTATGTGTGTTTGATTTATGTATTTAGTTCTATTTATAAGTTACATAGAAACAGTATGAAGGTAAAAATAGTAGGTGTTTCAGTACGAAACCTAATAATACATTTTTCACCACACTATGATGTTTTTGGCTGTATTACATACGTTAATTGGTGGTTGAAAGTTACGTTTTGCTGGCCATGCCAGCTATCATCGTAATTTGGGGAACGAGCAGGTTTTTACAGCCCGGGGCCGCAAAATCAGCTGTCCGCTTACTTACTTAAAACATGAATGCATTTTAAATACACAATCAAAATCCATAGCATTACAATAGAATTGTGTTATTGTCACCGTTGCCTAGCAACTATTTATTTTTATTTTTGCCGATTCCTCAAATTATTTCTTCACATAACCTTAAAGTTGTAGTTGTGTTGACTATCAGTGTGCATTATTATAGTGGTGAATAGTGGTAATAGGGTATAGTGTGGTGAAAAATAGCGTTCGTACCACGGGCCGAAATGGTTTTGCAGCTCTCGATCGATTTAAGTTCTCGACTTCGTGTCGAACTTAAAAACTATCTCGAGCCGGCAAAACCTAAATTTTGGCCCTAGGTACGAAATATAGTATTGTGCAATTAAATTTGAAGATGCTCAAACTAACAATTAACATACGCATTTGTTTAATTTTCTTTAAGAAACAAAAAAAAACCATATCACATAGATAGGCTATTTGGCAATTAGTGTTTGTTCAAAATGTGTTTCAACATGAACTTCGTTTGTTTGGGAAAGGGAAGCAATGTTTAGGAAGGGGAAAAGTTTGTATGGGAATGAAAAGTAATACTCGTTTTTAGGACAGACGAATTCATATGTTTGCTGGATTAAAAATCGAAGATTTTGGGTTGGTTCTGCTGAACGGAAACGACCTAGTTTCGTGATGAAAGATGTATCCCTTATTTAAATATTGTTATTTTAACGAGTACATAGGTTTTGCAGTTACAGCGAAGTTAATAATGTTTTTTGTGAAATGTAATAGTTCAGTATGAAATAAATTCCAAAATTCCAAATTTAATCCAAATATGTTTACAAATAAGTAAGCCACAACCGGTTTATTATTAGGCATGAGAATAACATGAAGATTGTAAATTTACATTTTACGTTTCGAATTGTCTCCTACATTTTTACGTGCATATCAATGCTTTAGTATACCTACACTAAATTATTTGTTTTTTAAAGCTCTAACGTCATTTTTTACCAATCCTCAATTTTGGGTGGTAAAAAAAACTGGTTAACAGACAAAATCCTTAAAAATAGGGATAATTTGGGCCCTTATAAAGCCCACTACAATTTTGTTGGTGTATGAATAAAAGTAGAAATATAAGTGCGCCCCTCCCTAAACGAATTCCTGGATAGAATCATCTACGGTTTCAGATAGAAATTAGAGAAATTTAATAAAAACATATGTTTCACGTTTGTCTTGGGCCAAAACACCCGGTAAAATTCCAAAAAGTCGCATTTTAAAATTTTCACCCCCCCCCCCCCCCCGAGATTTTGGATTTGCCCTCATGGGCTACGGGGAACGAGCTCAAAAGTGGCATTAGTGGGTTGATCTGATCCATTTTGAAATCGCTAGTGACATGAGAAATTTGCAAGATTAGTAAATAATCTTGAAATACTTACCAATACCCATCCAAAAATGGGGGTCATGGGGCGAAACCCAAAAAAAATTGATGATGCTCTTATACGTCGAGCAAATTTGCCAGTTATTTCCCTTTCTTTTTCAAATAGTTTTCTTCTTGCTATTGTCATACCTGGTCGTACCATATTGTTCTAGATATATTTGCTACAGCTGGTCAGTAAAATTACACATTAAAGGTAATGCATGGACATAACAATTTTGATAATGTTGTTTTTAAAAAATAGATGAAATCTAGACACTTCTTGTTATCTAGTCTCAATTATTACATGATCCTTCATAACGGAAATGTGAAGATAATCATTTCCTGTCATTGCCAAGCCAATTCAGTTTTGATTGACAGTTATATCAGTCAACTGATCCACTCAAAAAGACTATAAATTGGCGGCAATGAAAAGACCTAGTTAGGTTCTATTTATTGGACAACTAAGGTAAGTTGCCACTTGTTCATTTATCGTATCAGTTTGATGGGAAATGCTTTTAGATGGCATTTCACCACGTTTAAAATTGTAGTTTGATAATTGTTGAAATATTTAAATATTCACCATCTATTGAAACTATTTGAACTAACGCTGAGTGAATGTAAGCTTTCATTGGATATCTTTAAAAAAATAAAAAATAAATTATAGCTTTTAAGCAAACATGTTTTGTAACGTTCTTCTATTTATAGACTAGCTGTACCCGCGGGCTTCGCCCCGTTTAACTTCATAAGTATTCGCATGGCTCATTCACATCCTGGTTGAAGTTCGTTCGCTACGCTCACTCACCTTTAGGTTGGAGCTCGTTCGCTGCGCTCACTTGCCTTTAGGTTAGCTCGTTCGCTACGCTAACTCGCCTCCAGGTTGAAGTTCGTTCGCTACGCTCACTCACCTTTTGGTTGGAAATTAGATGTTGTCATAAATAAAAAAAAAAAAAATAGTGCTGCACCCTGTTGGTAATCCTTGTCACTTTTATGCTATTGAACATCATAGAACAGAACCAACTTGTTTAATTGAAACAGCTGTTAAGATTCATTAATTCCTTTTAAATATGAAAAATCATAAGATTAACATGGGGAACTACAGAGCCACTGGGGCGGAGCCCGAAAGGGTTTTTGAGATAAGAATATGCTTTAATGTTAATCGGGAATGTGAGCTATCATCATGCCAAATTTCAGCCCAATCCGTCCAGTAGTTTATGCGTGATTGAGCAACAAACATTACACACAAACTCACAAACTTTCAGATTTATAAATTAGTAAGATAATTTAAGTTTCCAAGCCACAACTTAAATTTAAACCACGCAAGAGCATATAGACGGAACCGGTCATGGGTAAGAGTGACCTATGGTCCAAACCACGCCGGAATATACACGTTTTCAAATAATTAATGTGTAATAACGTCAATGTAATATTTGTTAATAGTTCATGGTTCAATAATTAAGTTTGTTTCTTTGGGATTGCATTTATTATGGATTTTTTTTTCTTTTTCTTTACAAGAGTTTTAATATATCTACCATTTGTATACATACATCAAAAGATTCCAACAGTTATGTACACCAAATAAGAAAGAAGGTTAAATATGAATTGAAACGATAAATTTTCAATATATTATTCAATTGAAGGTGACGTCTTGCTGGTAAATCGTAGTTTTTTTTCTAATGTTTTTTTTTATTTAGTGATTATTATTTTATTATATAGGGTGGTGAATTATCTAGAAACTATATCTGAGTTATGAATAATGTTTTAGTGAATTTTCCATGTCGGGAATGAGCTATTACCGTAGGTCTCAGGGTTAGATCTAATTCCAGGAGAGAATTAAATTGTCGTTTTGAGCTCCTTGGTTGTTATGGATGTTGGCACTATAACTTGAACAAAACTATCAGATTTTTGTGAAATGTTGGATGGACATGTGAAGTTACATTAAATCCAACGAGTTCAGGAACCAGCATGATCATATGGGAACGGGAGCTTATGAGGTAAAGAATTGTTTTATTTACCCAACGATTTTTCTTTATAAAAGAGGTTGGTGGCCTCTTTTATCCTTACATTTGCCCGTCCACGTAGGCTATGGACCAGTGCGTGAAACGTCAAAAGGTATTTTTACTATATACATAATAAACGGTATCAGCATTCTGACACATACTTTCTCCCTTAAGATTGTCAACAACCTTAATCATGGGTAAGCGGTGGGAGAAAAGATATTTTATTGTTAAAAATCACAAAAGTTGCAATAACTTTTGAACCCTAATTGTTACAGCAATGGGGTGTTGTACTATTTTTTTTTATTATAATGACCATAACATATAATTTTTAATAAAAACCAGATTTTCTCAACAAATCTGATTTGTTTTTTTATGTTTTTTTATAGGGAAATAGCACAAGTTACAATAACTTTTGGACCATAATTTTTATGGAAATAGGATTTGTAAAATTTTGTTCGGAATATAAAGGACTATAACATATTCAATTTTTTAGAAAATCGTTCGAGCCATATTCGAGAAAAACTGATTTTCCGTTATTTTATGGGGCTTTATGGAAAAATCCCCATTAAAAATCAAAATTAAAAAAAAATTAAAAAACTTTCAACTTTTTAAGGACCATAACATACTAAGTTAAATCAAAACTGGTTTTTTTCTAAAATCCTATTTTTCGTTATTTTATGGGATTTTTTATGGGAAAATAACATAATTTACAATAACTTTTGAACCGTAATTTTTACAGCAATGGGCTACAACATACTACATTTTTCTCAAAATCGTTCGGGTTATTTTTGAGAAAATCGAATTTTTCCGTTATTTTATGGGTTTTATGGGGAAACCAACATTGACATTGTCATTTTATTTATAACTAGGCGAAACCCGTCGAAATCGACGGTTACTTTCAAGGCTTATGCTAATTCATTTAACTGCGATAAATTGAGTGAAATTATACATATTTTGAGCATTTAGCATTGTTTAAAGATCAATAAGTGTAAAAACAATAACGATATTAATTGCGTTAGTTACCAAATATGGTTGATCATTCAACGAATAAAATATTTCCCATACTTTGGAAGAACCTTTAAATAGTATTAAAATCGTATTGGTGGATCTTCTTTTTGTTAAAATCTTCCCCGATTTCATCAGTGTAATAAAGATTAATCTATGATTTTATTTGAGAGAAAATATCTGCTTGTTGAGGAGACACGTTCCAACTTAAAAGGGAGGTCCATCCGTCACAGTGTAAGTTTGATTTTTCCTTCGTCACGTCGCATCAGTTTATATCGTACTTCTGTGCCAATGAATTACCCTCTAGTATAGTTTTAAGAAATTGGTTGTATGGGGATATCGTACTTCTGTGCCAATGAATTACCCTCTAGTATAATTTTGAGAAATCGGTTGTGGTGTTAATGTTAAACCGAAGATTTTTCCAATGATTGAAAACATGTATGACAATAATCTCACGGACCTATGATGATCTGTCTAGAATAATATGATAAAATATAGCCAAAAGTGAAAAGGCAGACACCAACCCGTACAATAGATATAAGATAGTTCAATAAGAAATAATTGTTAAATAAGAGTTACTGTGATAAAAGGATTTCCACTGATTTCGTAATGGAACGTTATATTGCAAAATATGACATGATACAGAAGAAAATCAATTTTGAAATCAGAAAATAACATTTCAAATACTTCTTTTGGACAATTCAGTAACTCCCAATAAATGTGTGTTGTTTAAAATACAATTCAAAAATTAACAGCTGTTTCATTAAAAAGTATTATCCACATGGAAAAATGTAAACAAATCTGTAGAGGGATCTTTAAGGGCTTCTGGGACAGAGCCCTAACGGGATTCACTTAGTTTTTCTTTTGGTAACTCATCTAGAGACCAAGGCCTTTCTTTGGACACCTCTACCAAGTTTCTACGCCCAGTCGTTCTCTCAAATTAATGGAGACAAAGTTTCCAATTAAATATTTAGATTCCCCCATGTTAATCTTATGGGAGAAAATCCAACTTTGATGGTAGATCCTGCCCAAACTAATAAAAATTTCAAAAAACGAAAAAGACTTTGCAAAACTACAGATCAGGGCCATTCATTTGACACTTAAATAATCAAAATCTGTCCAAAAATGAGGGAGGAGTTCTGTTTACAAAAATCGGCTTAGCGTATTATATATATAGATAGATGGAAGGTGGGAGTAAATAAAATGTTAGTTTTCTTTTTTATAAAATTGGAAATTCATTTTTCCTAAACTAAAGTTTTACAGAAACAAAATAAAAATAAAAAAAATATCGGTAGAAAACCTATGTATCTACTAGTTAATCTAATATTGATTAGATAGGAGATAAATTTGACTTTTTAAATTACATACTTTGAGAAAAATAAAATTAATCGTAAAGATTCGCTTAGTTTGCAGGTTTGCTGCAGTGGGGGTTTTATATCTGTACGAAAATAAGTAATGCAGCCGATACAAAGCATGTCTTTTTAATACTAAAGGTAAAATACCATGTTTTTGGATCTGTCAACAATTCTTTATTTAAAAAGAAAATAGTTTTTCAAAAAGACAGCCTTCACATGCTGGTAAATGTATTTTATGAAAACATTTAAACTGTAAGCCAGTTACAGATTAAGTTGGTGTCCAAAACTCAATTTTCTACATTATCTTTCCACTAAGATATTTGGCGTGACATAAAGGTGATGTAGTCTACAGTTAGTAGTACTATCAGCTTGATTTGGTTAAAAACTTGTCATATTAGACATAAATCAGTAATTTACTTCAGTGGGTTACTTCAAACATGACCATTTTTATTAGTACTCTTGGCAATTTAAATAACATTTGTTGATTATTCCAATTTTGCTTTGTAGTCAAGATGAAGCTGTTACTGTTGTTCACCCTCGTTGCTTTGGGTTACTCCTTCCACATCGCCTTCCCCGAGGATGACGAGGCCCAATGGGAACTCTTCAAGGTAAGGCATTAAAAACAAAGCTGGGATGGTACAGTACCTACAATCCTGTTGAGGCTATTTTCTAGGGATATTACATGGTCCCAATCGACAAACCTTCAGTTCAATTATTTTATTTTTAAATTAATTTTTTTGTTTTGGTAGTGTTTACATCAGATATTGTATGTAAAAGAATTAAATAGAGTTGTGAATGCAATTGTAATTTAAGTTGATCTAAACATTTATAAACTATAGTTCAATTTGGATACTAAATAAACCTTCTGTAAGTACTGTAACACCAAACAAATTTAATAAGATGTTTGTATAACTTAAACGTGATCTAAATATTGCCTCTAATCTAATAGTTTTACAATAACTTTTATTCTAAATTAGCTCCGTAGTTTTAATAAATATTAAATCGAAATAATACTATTTACACCATTCAACGTTGAATTCCCATTGTGCGGTAGAATCCAGTTTTACGTTACACCAATTGTTAAAATTTAGCGACACAACATAAATATATCATATAATTCTCCATATAATTCTAATATTAAACAATCATAATATTCCACAATCAATGACATTTTATGTCAACTTTTATCTTACACCAAAACAATGTTAGTAAATTAATACATTTCTAACATTGATTATCTTCCATTTCAGATCGAACACGAGCGATTGTATGGAGATGAGAAGGAGGAGCAGACTAGAAAGGAAATCTTCATGAAGAACCTCAACTTCATCCGTGAACACAACGAGAAGCACGAGCGAGGAGAAGTTACCTTCACCGTAGGAGTCAACCAGTTCGCTGACATGGTGAGATGTAAAAATATCAATCAGTTAAATTATCTTTGTAATGATAAATATGTTTACCTTTTTCATGATATTATGACTATGGTATGACCATATGCGTTCTTTGCTTTTTGGCCTATGTGGTCATTTCATTGTTATAAGCTTACAGTAGCAAGACCACAGTGGTAATGAAGAAAGAGCATAAATACCAACTTTATAGCCCACTAAAGCTAATCATTGTTATGACAAAAAGTATACGTACATTATACAATGTTAAGAACTGTTTCCCTCTACTTTTATTTATAAACATGTAATATTTGTAAATGGTATATTCGCTGCTATGAATGAATAAAAATAAAATAATAAGTAAGGTGGTTTTATGTATTTTTTCAAAACATTGAAAAAAAGGAACTGTATCGAAAATATGTTTATAGGATATTTTAGATTGAATACATTACTAAACATAATGTATTAGGTATTGTTTAAGATTTTTGAGCTAATTGAACTGAACACAGAAATCACTTCGAAACCCTCTTTTTCGAGTTACAAGGTCACAAAACAGAATATTACCACCCAAACTTTCTTTGAACATTTTCACACAAAAAATGCTTTCTTCAAATAGGCCAACTATGTATAATAATGGATATCAAAAACATTTCAATTATAAACTGTAAAAGTACTGCGAGATTCCAATCAAAAACTTTTCATAGAAATTCAAGTCAGCTGGGCCATATCGATTCAATGTATACTTCACTCTTTAAAAACCAATGGCTTTTTATATATGACTAAATTGCTTTTAGACTATTGAGGAGTTTCGCCAGAGGATGAATGGATTCAGACTGCCCGAGGACTACAAGAGAAACGGAACCAAGTTTGAGTTCGACGAGAACCTCGAAGTTCCCAAGACTGTTGACTGGAGGAAGAAGGGAGCCGTAACCCCCGTCAAGAACCAGGGAAATTGTGGATCTAGCTATGCATTCAGTGCGGTAAGTGGTTACATAAGTCTGTCACAAAAACATGATCTACCGGGAGGAGTGTAATGGCGGAGGACGGGGGAAATGGAACTTTTGTATAACTCTCAAAAGGGAACTTTCTAAGCCCCGGTCTCGTTACTGTCTTATTACTCAGTTTTGATATTTTTATTTATTTATTGGTGGCCCATAAACATTAGTGTAGTATTTGGGCCATGCTTGGTGTGCAAGGTAAAGGTAAAGCAGAAAACCTTGTTTTTGTTTAAATTACGTATTTTTTTATTTATAAATATGTTAAAAGGGCACTGTCCAAACCATAATATTTTAAAGTATAATGTCCTACATTTGTTATTTAGCATCATATAATGCAATGTGTAATTGGATCGTAAGGTGAAATAACTGTATGAATTTTGTTATTTGTCATATTATCATCCAAACCCTGGTCGTCCTACTGAGTAACATCAACCTTATGTTAAAACAAACTTTATCCATAGCCAAATGAAAAATTGTTCTTGGTTCAGTGACAATCTTTATTTTTATCAGTGACCTTCAAATTCAATCTAAATTTTGATCAGTGCGTTGTCAGATTCGACCTGTGGATTGCGTCTCAGACTTCGATGCAATATGGTTCGATCCATACTTCACAAAAAATATAAATATTAGGTTAAGCCTGCTCTCCCAAAAGCCTTATTTATTCATCACTTTACCCTTATATCTCAATTAGATTTTGTTTAAAGAAATATTTATTTACTAAGAAGCATTTGCACGAAGTTTACCTAATGTCTTTAATCTCAAAATTGTATGTCTCCATGTTATATTTTCAATTAAGAGTTTAATTTAAAATATCCTTTTACAAAACTGATTAATTATAGATGATTTCAACATTTCGAGTATCTGAAGGACATAGTGTTACAAGGGAAGGATTCATAATATGAATCCTTCATATTTATATAAACCAAAATATTATTTTGGTTTTGCCCAACGACTGAGGTGAACAATGAGGCCCTTGTAATTTTCATGATTCATTTCCTAAAACCATCTCGGTCACCTCTTTTGTTTCAATTTCGTCTCGACCTTTCTTTGAAAACATCAGCATCCTGCGTGTGAGGGATTTATTTATAGTATTAAGATTTATTGTAAAACATACATTCATTAAGCCTATTCTGCTAACGCTAATAAATACTTACCTAATAAATAATGCATAACTTATTAAAATATTGTTTTATTTACGACATTAACTTTTAAAATACGGAGAAGGAAAACGATGATGGCTTGAGAATATGTTTTAGCCTAAATTAGTTAAAAGTTCAGTTTTAAAATAAAAATAGTTTTTATTTTTTTAACCGAATCATATTAGTGTACAGCTAAAGTGTTTCTTTCGTAAGCATTAATCTTACTGTGTATACACTTAGTTTTATTTCAGATAATTTTGGATGAGGGCATATAAATACCTTTTTTAAGTAAGGAACATGGGTAAAAAAATATTTATTTATTTTAAAAACATTCTGGCAATACAAACCTTAATAATACAACATTTCCCCCCCATAAATAAAAAATATAATAGCCTACTTTTCAATTACATTTCTTGCTAAGAAATTCTGAGGTAAAATGTTCTACCTTTTTCAGACCGGAAGTTTGGAAGGACAGGTCTACCTGAAGACCAAGAAGCTGGTGTCTTTGAGTGAGCAGAACCTTGTTGACTGCAGCTATGATCAATATAACGATGGGTGTAACGGAGGATTTGCGGATTACGCATTCGATTACATCGAGCAAAACAACGGAATTGACACAGAAGCTTCTTATCCCTATAAAGCTGAGGTAAACTTAAATAAGATACAGATGTTTTGTGGATCGAGTAATAGTAAACTATTTACTTTAGGCTAGTCATAGATCATTTCACTACCTTTGTTGATTCGAAGGATTTTAACCCGAGACCCAGGGGACAGACGTGTTGAGCCCTACCACTAGAACAGCTCAAGTCTCGTTACTACCTGGTTGAATTTTTCTTGTCTTTGCATGATTGGAAATAATTATTTATACTTTACGCACTGTTTCACAATCTTTCAAGCTTCCATGAAAGATCTGAATTTAGTACATTTGTTAACCTTGTCAGCTGGCTCCCTGACGAAAAAACCATCGTGTTTTATCACTATGTATGCCGTAGGACGTCAGACATTAGTTATATTAAGCTAACCTCAACTTTACAGGAAAACGAATGCAAATACAATGCCAAGAAAAAGGGCGCCACTTGCTCTGGCTACGTGGATCTGACTGAAGGGTATGAGCAGGAAATGCAACAGGCCGTGGCCAAGATTGGACCAGTGGCTGTCGCCATCGACGCCAGCCAAAGCTCCTTCATACTGTACCAGAGCGGTAAAATTAATTATAACTACACATAATTATGATTGCTTTGAATTAGTACATGGTACATAGTACAGTGGAATTCTTACAGGCCAAGGGTTTCTCACTCAGTAGTTTAGCAAAAGATAGCAGTGACAATCAATAAACATGAAGTGAAGTCTTGCTTCCAATGCTGAATCCAAGAAAGATAATGAAAGTTGTGCACTTTGGTTCTACATAACAGCCAAACATTCAATGAAAGATGCAGACGGTGGTTGACTCTCTGATCCAATCTGGTTGTAGTCTCTGAGAGTTTTTACGTTAGGAAACACTTTCAATTTACTTTCATGAATCTGACAACTTCATGAGGCTTCGTAGAATATCACTGTCATCAGACGATTTCCTTTTTTTCTTTCCGAGACAAAGGTTTTGCCTGATTTATCCTACACCGTTTACTCTTATCGTGTCTGCATGTAATGGTGGAAAGCATACTCATAGTTAATATTTCTGAAATATTACTAGTACGTGATGAGTGTTCAACTATTGACTGTACTCCACAATATACCACAATAGAGCTTACAAGGTCATCGTGGTGTGAGGAGTACCACTCAAACAAGTTTGTAGCCTTGCCAATGGTTAACTTATATATCATCAATGTTATAAGTATAAGATGAATTTATAGTCTGTGTGATCACACCTGTCTCCTAAATATCTAGCTAAAGTAAGTACGTAGGGCCAATGGTTTAAGGTCCGGGTCAGTTCCAGGTAGACGAAGGGTCAACAGGTTCCATCATACAGACTATAATAGTGGCTCTGGCTAGTACCGTGAAGACTACAATAATAATTAACTATTTGCTAGATTCTAGTTGTATTGCATGACTGAATGTGTGCCATTGTGGTTTCAGGAGTGTACAATGACCCTTTGTGCTCCAAAAAGGTCCAAGGACATTCAATGTTGGTTGTCGGGTACGGCACTGCTAAAAAGGGAGGAGAGTACTGGTTAGCAAAGAACTGCTGGGGAACCTCCTGGGGAATGAAGGGATACGTCATGATTGCCAGGAACCACGACAACATGTGCGGCATTGCCTCCCAGGCCAGCTACCCCAAAGTCTAGACCATCACTTTACCATGGCCAATGGCCAGCTACCCCATAGTCTAGACCATCACTTTACCATGGCCAATGGCCAGCTACCCCATAGTCTAGACCATCACTTCAATATGGCCCATTGCCAGCCACCCAACAGTCTATAACATCACTATACATCATGGCTAGTGGTCAGATCAACGTCTTTACTTTGTCATTATTAAATAAAATAAAACTAATTTGAAAAGTAAATTTACTGTTCAGATATAAACATTTTACCCTACATTCTCCATCAAAACCCATCGCATATGAGCCACACAGGCTCATATCTAGGACTTTTTGATTAAAAATATTATAAAACAAGTAGAGCAATAATGATTATTTTTGGATTTTGAATACAACTCTAATTAGTCAACTGTATTTTCTGTTCTTTTATTTGAATTTCACGCAAATATTATATAAAATTTCCTCTTGGGCTTAAAAATATAACTAAGTAGTAAATAGTTTCTGTCAATGGTATTCTGATGCCCACTGTTTAAATCTTAAATTTAACCAGTTCTAGAGTTAAATAATTAAAACTGAAAACAAAATCATGCGGTTTTGCTATTAACTAAAAAGCAATCGATTGCGTTCTTATAACCAAAAGCACACAATGTAAAATGAGCGTTTTTTAGCTTCAATTTGTTTGTTTTACCTGGTTAGGGAAAGATCACTAAATGTTATGGATTTGAATCTTATTTTAAAATTACTAAAACGTAAAACGTAGGTGTGGCAATGTGATCTTTCCATGAAGTGTTAAGGGAAAACACTATAATGTCAGGTCAAGAATTTCAAAGGCCAAAGTTAGATCAGTCATTTAAAAGATTCATATTTTGGTATAAAAGTAAGCAGTTTGGAGATCCCATAATATATTCATGCCTGTCAAGTTGCATTAAGTGTTCGAACGTTGACAAAATGTATATTGGACTGTATTTGTAAGACTGTGAGGGCAAGCAACTTTCAGCTCAACTTTTTTTAACAGATTTACTAGCTGTAACCCGCGGGCTTTGCCCCGTTGAACTTCTTAATTTTCAAGATGATCTCGTTCGCATGGCTCAATCACGTCCTGGTTGAAGTTCGTTCGCTATGCTCACTCACCTTTTGGTTGCAAATTAGCTGTTGAAATTGATGGTGTATAAACCTATTCCATGAAATTCTACACGTATGTACCAAGTGTCGTGGCAATCGGTTCAGCAGTGTCTGAGTTTATCACTGCCAAATATATATATATACAAACATCCTCTTTTATACTTATAGATTCGTAAACAAAGGTATTTGTCCAGGTGTATACCTGAAACAACGGAAAACAGATGTAATTATTTATCATAAGCTGGATTTAGTAATATTTTACAAATAGGTATTGTGTACCTCATTATTACGTTAAATAAGAAGAAAAATAGCAGATTTGTATTTTGTTCTATTACTTCAATTTTAAAATGCTACTTTCTCCCCTTATTAGCCCAAAGTTTATTATTTTGGAAACTTGAGTGTTTAAAGCAGTTGTAAACACTTGAGTGTATTTTATTGGCATATTCTGTTACTTTGGCTTGAAAGACCACACGAAATCTTGGCTCTAATACGGTCTGATGTCCAATCTATATTCAGCGCAAATAGGTTGAGATACAAAGTGCTTTCTAGGTACTAAGTTGCTGTGTTTTGGAGCTTGAAACATCTTAATGTTTCTGAGATAGGCCAAAGCCCATTCTTCTTCACATCAACCAATATATTATAGGTTTTTTTATATCAACTTGGGTTTGTATAAAGAAGAAACATAATGTGATAAAAAATAAATGTCGTTGGGGCAGATTTACTGCTAATGTGTTTTCTAGAGCTACAATGTAGCTTAGGTAAATCGATTTAGTAATATTTACATTACTACAAACTTATGCTTTATATTATCATCTCTAAAAATTATAACATTTAAAGTAAACACGTTTTCAAAGTATTTGTAGGGATTTGCAAGTAAGTACGTATTTGAAGTAAGTATATTTGAAGTAAGTATATTTGAAGTAAGTATTATTGTAAGTATTTGAATATTCACACAGTCTTGGGCCACTTCTACAATATTATAAAGAGGTGCTGAGAACATATTTTTGGCTTGCAACAATGAATTTGAAATAAATGCATCAAAATCCACTTGAAAAAATTTTTAAAACGCTTTCCAAATGGCAGGAGCTACACCTAAAATGCAAAACTGATCATTGGCACAATAATCCATCTTTCATTGTTTCCATTGTTTCCAGAAATTCTCCATTATTCATGTCACGTTGGATCTTCAGATGAATTCCGAACTTTCATACGGTGTTGTTTTGGGAATTCATTCAATTAAATCGTCCATTGCAAAAACCCCACAACCAACATTTTTTCGCAGCTGTGTGATTTCTGTCCCATGTATTTCAATTTGCACATTAATATGCTTACAAGTCGGAATCAGAAAAAAAAAATTTACGGGCTTTATGCAATAAAGGATTCAATTTTATTGTAGTTTAATGCTTCAGTAATTTTTTTAACCAATAGAACCATTGTCCGGTGTTAAGCTGTTTATTTCAGGAAAACCCTGTATGTTAAAATGATTGAATCTGTCAGCCAAACATTGATGTTGTAAGCTGTAAGCTCTAAGCTACTAAGGTTAAAGCAATGACCGAAATGTCAGAAATCTTTGAAATTGTCAAATCTTGAAATCTCCATTCTGCGATTCGGGTGAAAATTAAAAAGGATTTCCTTTTTTTCTGGTTACTAAACTATAGTAGGAATATTTCAATTTTGAAATAGCAGTTGTATTGAGTAACTAATTCTATGTGAGAATGACATCGTCATGAAAAACTTTAATATAATAATAGGCTACATGTAAGGAAGTTTTTATGAGTTTATAGAAATGTCTTGGTCTACGATTCATGTTGTTTTCTTTTGCTATGAGATGTAAATCAGCATGATCAGACCATGGGAAAAGGGTTTTATGGGGGCTTTATGGGGTTAAAATTGGGTTTTCTCATTTTGACCATTAATAAATAAAATTTCCCAATTTCTGTCTCAACCTTTTTAAAGAGCTTAAACAAAATAATTCAGTATAAAAAAGTGTTTTGCATGGTTATTGGTAACGGAAAAAATGTAAATTTAAAATTTCCATATGTATTCTTATGGAGAATTTTGTAAAATTTTGTAGTTTGCTTCTTTATGGATATATTTTGATCAAACTTGGAAAATTAATTATACTAAAAACAATTAATATTTTACTAAAAAACACACTTTATTAGCTTACTTGTAGCAGCAAACCTAGGTACTCGTTAAACCTAATGTTATTTAAATAGATTCAATTGAAAATCTATTCAGACAAATGGAAATTCGCTTAGGCGGCAGGTTTGCTGCGACGGGTGTATTTATTGTAATTACGTCCACACTAAATTCCAAAATCTATGCTAATTTGACTGCCACACATGTGTCCTATATTAATCAAAACAACAGTAATTGTGTAAAAACGGATAAAGTACATAAAGTACAGTGGTATTAATAAATGACTCTGTCTAGGCTACAGTCAGTACCAAGGCCTGAACTTTATTGGAACACCGCAAATATCGTGTAGTGGTCGATATTTACAACAGTGGTATATTAGATGTCTGCTGCTCTATTTCATATCTTCTCTGAAATTGCAGCCGAGCTTGTCGAATCGAAAGTATAATCTTTCCTATTTTAGGGTCGAAAGTGTCATGCTTGGCTTATATGGGACAGTTTTCTATCCAACATTCACATTACAGTAGTTTTTAGGAAATTGTTTTAAATCAATTACAAATTAAGTTAGGCCAGTTTATCCGGAATTTTAGGTTATGATTCCTTTTCTGGTATTATAGGCCTACATTACGTATTTGCTTGTTTACGGATATATCTTTATAAAGTTTGGCAAATATTACCATTTCATACTAATCTGTTGAAATTTTACAAAGGACACATATTACCTTCCCCGTAGCATAAAATCCAACTACTCATTAAATCTAATTTTATAAAAAAAGGAAATAAATCTGAATTTTTGAGAAAAATATTATCAGGAAATTAGACATTTTCTTAGTATGCAGGTTTGCTGTGGCGGGGGTTTAACTGCATGTTTGCTACGAATCATTTATATGAAGTTCGTATCTGTGATAAAGAGAGTGTATATTTAATGATTATCAATTATTATCTAAATTGTTTCATCTTAGGGTTTCAATCTTAGTGTTCCCATGGACCAACAACCATAATATCAATTATCTAATGTGTAAACCAAATATTTATTCTGTTAAACACTTAGTAAACCATGAAAAATATATATAAATATGCAAAATATTCCAAAGACATTTTTGACAACACCACATTTCTTCTAATGAAAACTAAATTTTCAATAGTTTTTATAATCATTACTTTTTTGTTACTATCCGAGCACGTGTTAATCCTTGGAGGGTTGTAAAAATATATGACAAATCACACCTGTTATTTAAGCGAGATTATTTTAAATCTCAGTATTCGTGGTGCAAAATTTTACGAGGCAAGTCCTTGCAAATAATCCTGGATGTAATAAATCACAACTAAGCGGCTTCAAAAATAACAGTGTTTTCCTACTTTAAAACAGATATACCTTGAACGGAATCGCTCAAGGCGGAAAAAAATTCTGTCGTTCAATAATTTATTGTAGTCTATAAATTAAATAAAGAGTAATAAAAACATATTGTATAACAAAAGGTACTATAGTAGAAATAAGTATAGTACTTTAGTATAAAATCTTTCACTTCTACAGTTGATATTGGATTTGTTTCTTGACATACCTGTGAATCTGATACTTTATTTTGTCATCCAACTTTTTACAAAGTTTTAACGACAACAAATAATTTATTTCATTTAATTTCAATGTCTATTTCCATAACAGCCTAGTAAAGCTTTGCGTTTTGAAAGCGACCCTGCTTTTCAATCTCAAGGCTGTGGAATTACATACAAACAGGGATCAACCTGTTTTATATCACTTTCCTTATAACACAACACTATCACACTACTACTTGATCTAATTATGACGTAGGTTGGTAACAAAACTTTAGTAGTAAACAATAATTTCAAACTTATTAAATTGTCCATGTCTTTGGAATATCTTACAAATTCAATATTCTCATAAAACACTTAAAACTGTTGTTGCGGAGTTTTAAAAGTTTTCCAATAAGATCATTTAATTCCAAGGTTATGGTTTGCGATATTTTGATTTAGTTATAAGTACAACTAACTTCATTACTAAAATCAACCTTATTGCCTCTTGGCCAAAACGAACCAACTAGAATGCAATTGAATTTAAATAGTCAAACTAAAGTATTTTTACTGTGAACGTGCATAACAAATCGACTTCGTAACAACAAAGTTTCACCTTATTAAATTAATTACATTTATCAAACGGAATGTTTACCTTAACAATAAGAGGACTGACGTAGCCTTAAAATTTCGATATTTATAAAATTTGAGATATAATATGCTCCGAATTCTGATTCGTAATGAATTGGCTTCAACAACAACTGAGTGGCAGAGAGCCTCTAGGCAACACTGCAGTCCTCCTCACTGCTTCAGAGCCTCTTCTTCGTTTTAATTAGACTTTCCTAAGGGGAAGTTAGATGGATAAAATAAGTTCATTTTAATATTATGTATTTTCTTCACTTATTTTTTATTCGTATACTAGCTGGCCCGACAGACGTCGTCCTGTCCTATTGTGGTTTTATGTCACATGCTCGTTCATTTTCAAGATGAGCTCGTTCGCATGGCTCAATCACGTCCTGGTTGAAGTTCGTTCGCTACGCTCACTCACCTTTGGGTTGGAGCTCGTTCGCTGCGCTGACTTGCCTTCAGGTTAGCTCGTTCGCTACGCTAACTCGCCTCCAGGTTAAAGTTCGTTCGCTACGCTCACTCACCTTTTGGTTGCAAATTAACTGTTCTCATAAATTAAAAATAAATATAGTGCTGCACACTGTTGGTAAACCTATTAACTTTTTAATGCTATTGAACATCACAGAATCAAATTGTTTAGTTGCACCAGCTGTTAAGATTCTTTAATTCCATTTAAATATGAGTACTCATAAGGTTAACATGGGAAACTCCAGAGCCACTGGGGCGGAGCCCTATTGACGGATCTGCACTAAACTTCACACAAACCATCCTTGAATAATGCTTAATAATGCCTGAAAGTTTCATTACAATCTGTCGAGCGGTTTTGGAGTCCATAAAGGACAAACATACAAATATACAAACATACAAATATACAAACATACATTGGATTTTATATATATAGATGAGCACGCAAGTGGTATAAATAAGCAGATATCCTAATTTTTTTATGAGCAATGTTTGCTTGTAGGTATGTTTGCACAAATATCTTGAAAACTGCTTTGACGATATCCTTCAAATGCTGTAAATAGTTTATATCTGACCTAGAAACTTGTTTTCTGCAGCTAAAACTGCCAACAAAGATTTAACAACGTAAAAGATAATTTAAAAGTTGAATTTTTTAACATCGGCTTTACGGGATGCCAAGTACCCATTTTGGCTAAACAAAATAACAAGGAAAAAGTAATTTAAAGAATTGTATCATGTGTTTATAACAAGCCATCCACAGTACTCTAGCAGATTACCAAATACAGTACAAAGGGGAACACGTCAGTTGTTATTATTGAGCAAGGATTACACTGAAGATTCCTCGATATAGGGATACAATGGGTACAACCCCAAGTACTATTATAACGAAGCGGGATATGTCGATGCAATGTTAAAGGATATCATTTTTTTACTACTCAAAAACTATCTCTATTTTCACGAGTGGCCTTAAGCTACAAGAAGGTTACCTAACAAGTCCTTATGTTCTAAAAAAATTGGTAAGTACCGTTGCTGTAAAATACTGTTCAAAAGCTGCTCCAATTTTCTTCATAAAGCCCCACATTTTCTCCCACCACTTACCCATGATAGAGGTTGTTGACAAGCCCACGGGAGATAGTGAGATTCTGAATTCAGATACCGTTTATTTAATCTAGTTTATATCCAAGATAGGTTTACCTTATTGCTTAAGGCTAGTTCTGGAGAGGGTCTTGACGTTATAATTAGACAAAATTCATATGAGATTACAGGAATTTTAACCCGGAAAGGGGGGTCCGAGGCCCCACGCTTCACCACTAGACCAACCCGCTCCGACTGGCAATATAGCATTTATGAATCTTTCTTGTTATATTGTATTTGCATTCGATATAAAACACATTTTATAATATTTGTGTATATTAACACCGTTTTCACACAATAAATGACACGTATGTAAGTACAGACCATTACCATATCATTTAGGGGTGTTCCATCTTTAAGCTTGTAAGGATTATCCATCCCCCCGTTATAGCGGAGCCCCTCGTTCACCCCTCCTGATATAAGGGTGCCAGTAATTTCACGCTCTCCCCTCACAAGACTCACATCAAAGCATAGCGTGTGGCAGAACAAAACCAGAGTGGTCATTTTGCGGCGTAGTAGCCACAAAATAAATTTATCTCTTGGTTGGGGCTGCAAAGCAAAACGTCTAAAGTATATATTTTTTTCTTCTAGGTAGTTAGGTACGAGTGCGGAATAGTTTTTGAAATCACTTCAGGTTATACCTAGGGGGGTCATTATCACTTAGATAAAATCCATTGGTGATTTGGCAGTATTTGAACCCGGGACCTCAGGGACCGAAATCGTACACTCTACATTTGGAACAGTTCGTTCCCAAAAATGAATACACTAGTTGTTATAACGTTTATAATTTTAACATAGTGTAAGTATATTAAAAACATTTTGGACATTGGACATAGTAAATATAAGTAAAGTAAGTGTTATCAAATATATTAAGATATAACTAGGTCAAACATTTTATCTTGATGAATTCCAAATATACACATAATATTATACATACAGCTAAACGTGAAGTCAATAATGCATCATTATTAGGTACAACTGCTGAATACAGGTGTAAGTTAGTCATATTTTAAAATACAAATATTTATTCTAGCCATGATGTTTCATCCATAAAAGGCAAATTTTATTCTCAGGGAATTACATTGTATGAATCAACAATGTAAGTTTAAGATGTTGTTTAAACAGATTAAGTACGGCTTCATGACAGCCCCGCCGGGATTTTCTCGACACTTGTTATAAATGTTGAGCATTCTTTGGTTACAACACTGAGCTCTTTTAACGAGCTGGAAAATTGTCGAGATTTAAGGAGAAGATAAATGTTTCCTGTCATCTTTGTTTGCAAAGTTTGCTTTAAGAACAACGGTATTACGCAATAAATATGAATTAAGCTCTCTTAAATCCTGTAACTAGAAATTGTTTAAAGTTGCAGAGTTGTTTAGTGACGTTTAATCACATCAGCTATTCGTTGAGTCAATACATATATTACATACTCTCTATAAGCATAATATATTTAATTTTGATTTGTCTTTAAACATTTTGAAGTGAAACCTTTGAAGGAAATACATTTTGTCACAAATTTGATAAACGTATGTTATTGAGGCTACTTTAGGCTAGGTTCTCATTGATGTTTTTTTAGAAGGGGTTTAAATAAAATAAATAGAACTCAATAACGCTTTATTAGAGGAAAATATGTGTGTTGTAAAGCAAGGAAAATATGAGTTTCGTATTTATTGTACATCTAGCCTAATATTAGATCATTAATAGACCAATATTGGATATTGTACTACGAAACTTTAAAGCAAACCAAATTTATAGTTAACCAAAGTTAGTTTACGTGTTATTTTTTACCATAAAATATTAAAAAGCCATTTTTTTTGGAAATTTGTTTATGGTGTAAATGAATTTGTGATAATGTTATCAACGTTTACCATTATTTAACTTTAAAAGTATTTGGTGGCTTTTACGTTCTATATACATTTCGGAATAGAAAAGATAGGAAAGGGTTCAGGGCAAGGTATGTTGTGAATGTATATTTCAGTCCTTCTAGCCCAATGATCTATGAAAGTTATATCCGCGTGGGGTACTGAAATTATCCACGTTTATTTTCCTGAAATGCTTGCATTTTACATTATGTTAAAGACAATAATATATTTAACAAAAAAAATTACAAATAGTATGTAACATTATTTACAGGTATTTACAGGCATCAAATAATTAATTATATTTCTTGAGAGAAAATTTATTATTTAGTAAAACCTCATTTGGGACCTACGTCGAGTGCTTCTCACCTTTTCGTAACTAGTAATTTAAGGGGGGTTGAATTTGCGAAAAGGTTATTAATTTTGGTAATATAATGTTGGTAAAAGGTTGGTACCTCAAGCTTACCTCCAGTATTATTTGAATCATTACACTTGCAAATACACGCAAACCCTTACCACTGAATCAATGTATCAATGGCACAGAACTCTGGCTGCAATTTGTACTAATAATATAAGATACAATCCCATTATTTAGAAAACTGCTAAATCTATTAGAACTCAAAACACAATGTATTTTCTTTAAGAGATAATACTGCTCCCCTCTCCACCTGACCTGAAGTAATGTGGAAACAATTTTGGTGTGGAACCAAGAGGAAAAGGTAAATAAAATAAATTATATGCATTCTTTTAGTGGTTTACACTAATGGAAAACCACCGGATTCCCATAGATAAAAACCACATTCTTACCCTTTATAGGTTTTAAGGCTAGAATTCTGTACCAATTTAAAAAATTCCTAATCATTTTAAAACAGTTTGACATTGTAGAATCTTAACAATTTCAGTACCTTATGGTTACTGTTGACTAAACTACTGTGAATAATAAACAGAAAACTATACATGAAAGGTCTTATGAGTTGAGATAGTAAAGATAACTCTCGATATGATAAAAATATCTATGGCTAGTTTAGGTTTGTATGTAGTTTTACTTATCAAAAGATTAATCTATCAAATCACAAAAAAAATATTAATCACCTTATACAAAATGTAGATTTTATTCTTAGCGCTAAGAATGAACAACTGAGGAAGGAAGATAGTGTATAATTTACTGGCTAAGTTACAAATGTTGGCAAATTACCGGGTTGGGTCAAAGTTTCTTTCAGTTACTCTTCTTTTAATTTCAGGTTATCTTTATATTTCGTTTTTGTGCGTTGTGCTTTATGCTCTAAAATATTTAATGATAAATCAACTTAGCTAGTTATATGAGAAATAAGCGCTATGTAGAATATTAAAAGCTAACTACATTTGAAGCGATCTTGAGTTTTATTTTACTGGTATGTAAAGGTAATCATACAATATAGCTTTTCTCTTTATAATGTTATATGGTTAATGCTTTCTCTATCAAAACTGTATCTTTTAATGCATATTGTAACAAATGTTTCTCATCGGGACATATTAACTTTACTTTATGTGTTGCTGACTACTTATAATTTTAAAAGTAATCAAGTTTCCGAAATCCCACGAAGTACAGTGTTCTAGACAGCTGTTGATTAGACAATTTCCTCTGCGGCTAGCAGCTGACAGGGTGGTTGTGGTCTTGTCTGAATGTCTGGGACAAGTCAGACAAATACAAATTAATTTTTGTGCCAGAGTTTCTGTGGGAAAAGCTCTCTAAAATGATTTTTTCCGTCCATTAAAGACTAAATTTTCAAACTCAGTGTTTGATTAGAAAATACAGTTAATCCGGTTTTAACTTTTCTTATTTTAAAACCACGATTATTGTAAAACATCATTAACAAAGAGGAAAAAATGTACATTTGTAATAATAATAATAATGGAACGAAAGTAATTTTGGACTTTAAGTAATTTTACAAACAAAAATTAATTTCATAATTACGAAATTATCTTTTTTGTAATGAAATATTTATGTAGCTTGGATAAGAGGAAAAAATATGGTAGGCTTAGTGTAAATTGATTTCAATAACTTTTAAACGGTTATAACAAATTCATGTTCTCTTATTATTACTCTCTCTTTATTTTCTAAAGTTTGTACCTCTATGAACTTAATGCTGTTTTACACATTGGTTTTATTCTATGGCCAGGTACGGATATATTTAGTTTACAATAAACTAGACCACCTAATTACATATTCTAACGTCTATCATAAACATTATTCCCTAAATATATTAATTGTTGGTGATAGAAGAGTTAAAAATAAAAATTGCAATTTAGAAAAAGTATTGTCCTTAAGGAAAGCTACTGAAATATCAATTTCCATAATGGTGTTGTAAAACAATCTCCAGGCTTTGAAGACGTCTTCGCATTACAATCTCAAGGGTGTGGAATAACATGCAAACGGAGGCCAGCTTTTTATAACACAAATTCTCCTATAGTCCAATGTAACGGGGGGAAAACGTTTACTCATACAATTGTCTTCTACATCGATTTCCTGGTTGTTACTGCTCCTTTAATTCATATCTTGCAGTAATTTTTGCATGTACCTAAAACTATGAAAACCGATAATAGTGTTGAACTTTGGTAGTTTCTTACCTTTTTTCACATAGTTTAGCTGTAAAAATAATGATTGTAGTAATATAGTTGTGTATTATGTTTATATACATTGTGTGATTTTACAGTTTGATGGCCAAAATACATAAATTCTTTTCAACAATGATAGTATACAAAACAGAAAATTTGTGAAAATCTTTATTAAACAGCAAACATTTTTTTGAAATTCTGTGTAGTAATGTATTTTGTAAACAAATCTAGTCATCCTGATAAAATAAACTTAACCTAAATTGAATTGCTCCTTGGTCAACAAATCTATTTCGCAACGTGAGAAACGTCCACGAGATATACATTATTGTAAATTTTAATAGATTGGCCAAATAGACAATGGAAGAGAGTCTCAAGTCATTTCAATACAGTTATCCTTGCTGCTTTTCTGGGCATCGTATTAATATTTCGACATTTAAAGGAAAACTCTCAACTCAAAATGAGAAATTAAGCCAGAGCAGAAAACTGTGAACTCTACATGAATCGATGATAGTAAATTCTGAATTCATCAATAAGATTGGATATTTATTTTACGTTAAGGCATATCATACATTCTGTTTACATTACACAAACCTTTATACTAGTAATTCTAGAGTATTAACTCAAGAATTACTAGTATTAAGGTTAAAGTCTCAGACGACAATTTTCACGAGTAATCTTGAGTTGCAAGAAGGTTAGTAAACAAGATTGAGAACAAGACGTGAGAAGACAACGTTAGTGAGTTGAGAGGAGGAAATGTTATGTAACCGAAATATCTTGAAATGGTAGTTCGCTCAGAATCTGCTAATAGTGTAATCATTACTGTACTAAAATTGGATGGACTAAAAATGGATTAAAAGATAAATAAGTACGAAATCAAGTGAAAATTAATCACAGTGATTGTTAAATAATGGTAAATTCTATGTAAATTGTTATTACAACCACACATTAACTTACCAACAGAAACATACTCATAACAAGTTTGGACTGATAATTGAACACTACTACGATAAGAGTCACAATGAAAATATACTAATGTTGGCAACAACTAGGGGTCCTTAGAAATCAACTAGATCAGTGTTGAAACAGTTATTTTGTAGGAAAAATATTTCGATAGGCATTTGAAACTCTAAGTTAAGTTAAAAATTGAACGAATTAAACCGAATAGTTGTTATAGATTATATTAGAAGTTTCTTGAATAAACCTCGTAACTTCTTCACAAAACTAGTTCAGTGAAAATCTATGGGGATATTTATTAGTCCAATCATAATTATTAAGAAATGAGAAGACATACATTTAAGAAACTCGATTTTTTCTTAATTGTTTGATATCAAAGGGAAAGACTGATATTATAAATGAAGTAACATCATATTGTGGGTTGATTCAGCTTTCATTGTCTTCAATAAAAGATCCATCAATCACTTTTCTTGACCACATTTTCAATCACAGATCACATGTGGAAACACTACTGTTAACTTTATCTGCGTCAATAAAAATCTCTTCTTTTATGAACTTTTTTTGTTTTACTCCAAGTATAAATATAAGTAATATATGTTTAAATAGCTCTGTTATTTGACCTGCATCAATTTTAAATATGTGTGTTGCATCCACATTTTTATCTTGCTTGTGAATAGTATAGCTTACATAACCTCTTTGGTTACGAAAATTAAGACTAAATTACTAAAAACGTTACTTAAATTTGACTTTGTTAGCCTAACTAGTAAATATTTGAAACGGAAAATCTGGATGCTGAGCTATATTTCCCTAGAGGGACATTAAAACTTCCCCTTATATTTGAGTTTAGTCTTAAGTAAAATGCATTATTTACCTCAGAGAGTAAAGCTATAGGAAAACCATAATTTAATTTAACTTTAGAATGTAACAATCCTTTCGAAATTAATTTAAGTAATTAACCTATTATTTGATTATGTTATAAACTATTTGAAGTCTCGATACACTTGTGAATTTATTTTTAGCCTTCAAACGGTATATTGATAATATGTATATTTCAGCTTTTACCTTATGATTTTTACGTCAGGAATCGACCAATTGAACTCAATACGACCTATTTGAAACCAGGCAAAATATTTTTTTAGAATCTTTATAAATACTTGGGCTCACTGCAGTTCAGCAATGCTTCAGTGTTTCCTCTTGGTTTTAATTATACATGGCATGAGATAAAACTTAAACAGAGAAATAATTTATTTATCATTTATCATTATTTTCCAACAATTCGTAACGTTATTTTTAAGAACGGAAAGTAATGTGCAAATTTTAGCATTTATGGTCCTTAAACAAGAGGGCGTTGATAAACGGAATTTTTAGGTATTTTACGTAATTAGGTCACACAAAACATAACCTCGGTAACTCTGAAGTACCAGTAAATCTTAAAAGACAAATGCATGAGTTACTTTTAGTACAAGGTTACTAAACAAGGCTGAGCAGGAGATGTTGGAAAACAACGTAAATAAGTTTAGAGGTGGAGATTAGATGTGACTGAAATATCTCAAAATATTCACTCTACTTTAATTCTTCTGATGATGTCAGATTAACTTTTTCTTGAACCTATTTTATCTATCGATGTAATTTTTCTAATTATTATTTTATAAGACTTCTAATCTAAATATACTAGAACTATCCTATACAATGTATAGGATAGTTCTAATATATTACTACATGTCATGTGGTAAAGAGTAAAACCAAAGGTGGAATATCCAGGTACAATCGTTGGACATGGATGTAAAATGTTTTTTCATCCAGATATTTTTTCTCATACCCCTTTCCAATGCGAGTGGAAATAATCAAGTAAACATAATAAGCAATATTCATTGAAGTATAAGTTTTACCTAAACAAAGTAATCAATTTTGTTTCTATATTCAAGAAATCCTAAAAAAAAATAATTTTAAGACGCTGACGTTCAAATTTGTATTTTACCTTTAAGTAGCATTGTAATTATACTTACCTATGTATAAAAAATTGAAACAAATTAACCCAAAAGATATAAATAAAATTAGTTACTAAGCAATAAAATATGCCAGTTGTAAATTACTTATAATTTATTTTATATTCTTGGCTCCAAAGCAAATCTATCTACGAATTTAAGCCAAAATCAGTAAATAACAAAGTTAAGTCAAACGCTTATTTATTTTATGAACATAAAAGGATCTATTTAACCAAATGGCTTATCAAAATTTATGTTACCAATTATTTCTTCATAATATAACTATATAGTAAAAAATGTGTACCAACTAAGTTTACTAAAAACAGAAATAAATATATCAGCTATCTTTTGTCATAGCTAATATGTTTGTTATTGCGTGGGGTAGATCACAAAAGTATTCATAATTTTGTCTTGCTCTGAGCGCACCCCAAAATAGAAAAGCTTCTCCCCTTATCTAGAAATAGTGAGGGATCTGAGTCAGTGGTGACTTTTATAAATCGTATTAGTATTAACGAAAATCCTGATATTCTTGGTGTATAGAGTAACAATGTGTGTATATGTATAGAAAATTTGTTCATAAATGTTGAATCACCTTCACTCAATACATTGGTTAAAATTAATAGTACTGTCCATACCATTGAATTTAGTTAGAACAACCATTCTTAGGGTAAAATATATTCTTGTAAGATAAATTATAGCCTGTATCTTCATATAAACAAATTGTGTGCCAAAAAGCCAGTCACAGGTATACGAGAGATCAGGAGACAAGTTCCGTCATACAGACTATAGAGTTCTCAAGTCCCCTCTTATGAACAGCCATTTATAATACCAGCCTAAATACAGACAATGTTATGACATTTAAAAAAATATTCTTTGTTCCAATATTTTTTGTACCTGATCTTTAGTCATAAATTTTCTTTGATTTCGGTTCTTTCTAACTCGAGATGCTATCAATCGATTATGTCATCACAGACCAATTAAAAGTGGAACTTTTCAGAGTAATTATTCATTTACAGACACAAGATTCATTCAAGCAATTAAAAAATAAAGTTATAGATATTCCAATAATAGTCCATCTCAAATAATAATATTTGTTCTATTGAGCAATTAGATAAAGACTTACTGTTTGAGCAGAGTATTTTGGTGAACATTTATGCATACTTAGAAAAACATGTTAACTGTCTTCCAGAAAGGCTTCTATTTAAAATAATACGTTTGGTCTTAAATACACATTTTAGACATGAATAACTAAAAGGTTACATCCAAAGTTAGCATCTTGCACATGTACGAGAATAATCAGTTCTTCTGACTGAATATTTCAAGTCAGTGATCCATGAAAGTTATATCCGCGTGGGGAGGTTGAATATTTTGGGTTTATTGTTCTGAAATATGCACATACCAGAGTGAATTGCAAATATAAATTATGTGATTGTTCATGTCATAACATTATTAAGACTCTTGAAAATGTATTGTTTGAATAAAATTGATTTGATTAGAAAATATCTCTAGTAAACAGGTTAATGTAGGATTAAGTAAAAATATATTTTAATTTAAAAACTCAACGAATAAATATTAATTGCTTTTGTAACGTTTAAGTAATTTCCCTCTTCTATTAGGTTACATTAGTAAAGGAAGGGTATTTTGCAATACGTTAGCATTGTTAAACTTTAATAGTGAAAGTTGTTCATGATAGCATGATTTGTTATCTACTTTAATTCCACTTAAGCCCATAGAATATTAATTTTAAGAAGTTAAGGGTAGTGCTTAAAATACAAATATGTGTGAAAACAGTAAAAGGGCAAAAGGGTATTGAATTAAAACTTCAATAAAACCCTGAACAGAAAATTAAAATATATATTTCACACAGTTTGATTAGTTTAGACTCTAATTTTTTTTTCTGAGGTAAGTTTGAAAAGCCTAAACTCTTGTACAGCTAATATTGTCTGTACAGACATCTTGAGTCTCAAGAAGTTAAATAAGATTGAGTAGAGACGTGGGAAGCAGCCTAAGTGTGTTGAGAGTAGGAGATGAGATGTGCTCGATCTTAAACAATGTGAAACTTTATTTGCGTCACAAAAGTTTTAAACATTAATCATACAACTACATTCTGAGATGTTCAATATCAAATTTGCAATTTGTTAACGATTGTAATTTGATGAATACATTATATTATGTATTAATTTTGAGTGTGGTTATTAAATCAATGGCTTACAATAGTGTGACAGTCTATTTTGGATTATTACTTTAACCTATAAACTTAATAAAAAATATAATTGTACTACAAATTGTATCTATAACAATTTTGTGGAGTAAGACTGATCTGACAATAAATTGTAATGAAATGAATAGTGAAAAAGAAATAGAGCAGTTTCAGGTGAAGCAGAACCACGAACAGCATTATTTTAGAGGTTAATCATCATAAAGAACAAAAGCTTGTTACAAGACGTTAGTTTAAAAAATCCTTTCAAACTGAGTTAGACAATTATAAACACAGACAATTGAGCTAGAGTAGGCATAAAGTATACAGTAACCACTCTAATTAAATTTGATTATATTATAATATTATGGTTAATTATAATTGTAATGTATTACTACATGTAGTATTATTAAATAATATAATAGAAACCCTTCAGATGATGACAGTGTGTTTTGAAGGGAAATATTTACTTAAAAGTAGAAAAAATGACAAATAACACTTGTAAATGTACAACAAGTGTTATTTGACGTTTTTTTTTCTTTCAAGTAATATCAACACGTCCGATGTTGGTAAAGAAGTTATTTAGCTACATATTGTGTAGCAGCAGGTTATCCGTCCGCTTGAAATAATATTAATGCGATGTTCCTGCCAGAGCAGTGTTTGAATTTGTCTGTTCGCTAATGAAAAATAGTAAACTATAAAAATTGTGATGGTGTCCAATCCAATCGTTTTACCTTTAGGTTGGATTCAAATTAATCTAACTTGCAATATAGGTGGCAAAAAAACTAAAAAAACCTCATCTCCTAGAATATTAGTTTTAGGATGGTGTTCTACGTAATCAGGAGGTTCTTTAGCTGGTAGACCGGGGCACAGAAAACGTACTACTTCTGGGTTATAGTAGTACGTTTTCTGTGACCGGGGGCATTGAGCACCTCAGTCAGTATAAACTCATTTTTACCTCCTCCCCTCAAGGAAAAAAAACTACGAAAATCCTAAAACAATATAGCATCATGTTTTTTATCCTCTGTGAGATGCTAGGGGTTTCTTACATCGCTTTATCAGTTAAGTTGTTAAGTTATGAGTTAAGATGTTAATTTTTTTTGCCTTGTTACATAAAATATTATGTCTTCTGATATTACATCAACAATCAAGTGCATTACTTAAAATATAGCAAATGTCACAAGCATCAATCATTAATTATACTACTTACTTGTACAAGAAAAGTCGCTTTTAAAGTAAATATTATTGGTAAGGTTTGTACTGATTTTAGCACCAAAAAGAAAAAATCATCTCCTTATACAATCTGGAAAATAGTTAGAGGTGGAAAGAGATTTCTCCCAATAAACGTTTCTTCAGAGAAGATTATCGGCAGAAATCTCTTCTTGATTACCGAATCGACAACAGCAATATACTCTACGGCAGCCTACATCTGACAATGGGACTTGATACTTTTCTGATTATCGGTTTATAACATTGGATTTCCATAGTGGTAATCTTCAGGCTTTTCGCTGGATAAATATTTGTTTTGCTTTAAATGGAGCTCAATGCCTCCAAGTAAGTGTAATACCTTGTTCAAATCTCTCACTTAAAATATAAATGGAAATTAATATTGTTAAATTGAACAATTATTATAATAAGTTATCACAGTTTTAGTAACAATACAATTAAAAACACAAATTAACATTTGTCGTTCTATTTCCTTAATAAAAACAATTGGATTTTGTATACTGGTATGATTTAATAATAGCCAAGTTTAGTTGCCTAAATCTAACATTTTTCATATTTCCAGGGAACATTTATAATACAACCAGATTATCCCAATTTAGTGTAGAATCTTTCTCTAAGTCTTTGTTTTTTTATGGGTTATAATTATTTTCGAAGAAAATATAATCACAACCCTTTCTCAAACTAGAAGCTGTTTACCAATGCATTAATAATTCAAATTGCATTAAAATTAAAACATTAAAAATTGTCAAACTAATGAACAAAAACAAATAACGAACTCAAGAATGTTTGTAACCCTCTGGGGATAAATTTAACAGCAAATGTGAGAAAGCTGCAAGTGTGTAAGACAGGATATAATTATACCTTTGTTGTCGGACTTCCACAAAGAACCGAGCCAAGACCATATTTCTTGCTTCCTGCGCAAGATGTATTGTTCTTACTCGTATTTCTATGTTTCTTTCTTTGCTGCCTTACAAAATAACATGTTAACTGTGAATTGTAAAATAAAATGTTGAACACTTGCCGAATGTAGTTTTTTTTTTAAATTAGTTAGTTAAAGATTTTTACCGTTATGCAATCTTAGAGAAAATACTTTGGTATTAAGCTTCCCGAAACTATTACCTAACATTATCAACACATTACAATTATTATTATAAGATTCATTTCACTCTAAAAACCACAGGTTTTTGTTTACGTAACTAGTTTAAAAGTTCAACAATCACAAAGAAATATCAAGCTAACTTGAATTAAAGGTACCACATGAGTAAAGTTTTTTTTTTTTTACATTAGTATACACGCCTTCTTATTGGTTTTTGAACTACTCCAATTATTTTTTTCTTTAGGTTTTCAAAAATTTTCTCGTTTTCGTGTCGTTGGTAAACAATTATTCACCTTTTCATGTGAACATAGCAATATTGTTGTACTGTATAAATAATTTAGAATACAAAACAAACCATTTAGTAATATATATTTTTTGCATTCTATATGTAAAAGTCTAATCCTATAAGCTAATTCCTTGATCGGAAGTCATAACGAATTTTAATATTTATGAGAAACGCAGAATCAGTGATAAGTTCAGCTTTCTATCAAGGCTAGACCATTTCAAATGTATTACACGATGTCTATTTATTGTACAAGATTATATGTAAAAGGTAATGGATGTGTAAAATATGTTAGCAATTGTGAGTCTATAATTTTCAGTCACTTTATACTTCTTAAGTTTCAAAATATTCCTTTTGTTGTCAAACAACACACACTACACATATATGAAAAGCTATGTTTGGACCATCACATAAAAAGCAATTTTTTTTACAATGTATTAAGTGTGATACTATTATATTAGTACATTCGTAAATTTTAGAGTAAGATGTTGTTATTTTGTAATTTATAAAAGGACATTTTGAACGTAACAAAGAATGGTTTAACATTCCGGGCAACAAGACGTAGTGGCTTTAGCTTATGCCAGGCTCAGGTTTAGGGATTTAAGATTTAAATTGTATCTCCTTGCTTTTTACCTTATTCTTTTTCTCTAAAGCTAAGGGCTTTTCAGTTAAACCTATGTTGAGTAAAATATAATTTGAAAGAATAAATGATATTATAACCATGAGTGGAAATTGATAACACATCCTTGGAGATTATTTTAGAAAATAGTCACAATTATCATTTAGTTCGTGAGTAAAATATTTTTAAACAGATGTAAACTACAGTATATCCAGACAGACGTGAAAGAGATAGGAAAATGCCATGACTAATTTGAGCTCTGCACAGTTTGCCAATTCATAATTCTTCTGCAAGAATTTTTACTATCGTTAAAATGCACGTGTTAATGTTAGTAAACCCTTCTGAATACTACTTAGAGTAGATCCTTGGGAAATAGGAGGGTTAAAAAAGTAAATACGTTAAAGGTGAGTAAAACAAAGTTTCTAAAAATATTTTACTGATTACATATACTAGAAAAGTTTAAGAAGAGGAATTAAATGGTTAATTTAGATGGCGAAGAGAGACTCAAGTATAGATTGAAACATATATAACGAATTATAAAATAACGTCGAAGAAAGATAGAGGAGTAGCAGATCCAAGGCCGTCTTTCTCTTTGTACCATCGATAAATTAGTTTATAGACATAATTTTACCAATGACCATCCTGTTCGATAAAATTAGAAGCTAATTCCTAATGTAAGTTCATAACTATTACCAGAGCTATTTGAATTATTTTTGAGTAATAATCAAACATGTAATACTTGAATAAAGAAAGATCGATAGTATATTTGAACATCGGCTTTTTAACTATTTTTTTTTGAGTTCTGTACAAATTGAGCACGGAAGAAACCAGCTGGCAAAACATATTGACAAAAAAAGTTACAACTGATTTATCACATATATTTAATAATAGTGTTCTCACAGTAAATAAACTCTAAAGTCTGCAACCAATTAAAGATTATTGGTCGTATATTATCACACGAAGATAAATTTTTAATATTTGAAATGACCAGTCAATACATTTGGTTGACCACATCATTTCAACAGTTTCTAGCTCATTACCCGAAGTGCACGGTGACCATTTACCGCACAGGCGGTGCCCGGTTGACTGGAAAATGTGACCAAATGATCTTTTTACTCACATTCTACAGAATTGGTGTTCAATATTGTATAATGTCATGAATACAGCATTTCTCCATAGAATTAGGTTTTTAGAGTACAGCAACTAATAATAGAAGATAAAAAGAGAGGTTGTAGCATAACGTTACTAAACTCACAATACTTATCTAAAACAATTACATGATGGTTGACTTCTTTCGTCGATTAATTGCAGATTTATACTTAAAAATAACTTTACGTGGATATGTTGAAACCTATATTTCAATGTTTGTCAAAACGTATGGTATAAATATTAATGATTTTTAAATTTGGATTTTGTAGTACTTGATTGATATTATAAAAGTCCAAATATAGAATTTTAAATCAATTTTATTTGAATTTTCTGCATAATTATGTTTTGTTTTTTCAACATAGCACTTACATTATATGTTATTATTTTTTCAAGCTAAATAATTTTTAACTATCAGTAACAAAACGTATTCTATCTTGAAAATGGGGTATAATGCTCATTGCATTGATATTACTACAATTAAACAATTCCGTACGAAAATTTCATAGATCCAAGCTTTTCTATAAAACATTGACATGCAGAAAAATCAAATAAACGGCTTAGCATCCAAAACCGGACCAAAAACCTGAAGACATTTAAGTTCTAATGCATGATAAAATAATGGAAATCATAAGGATTGTTTTATTTTATAGACAATATGGATGGTATTAAGTAGCTAAGATGTCCTAAAACAGTTAAAACAATTTGAGTCCAAATATTAGGATTATTTTATATCTTTTTTACTAGTTTGAAACATAATAAAATATTCTAAGTTATACTTACATTTATTACAAGCTAAAGAGGAAGTTTTAAAGAATGGACTGATAGTTGCATTATAACAAAAATTGCAATAGTGAAATCTATCGGTAGTAATAAAATATTTGTAACACCCATAGTAAACCCCTTGCAGCTCAATGCTTTTGTATATACATTTTTTTCATTTATCATCCACTATTGTTTATTACCCATTGATAAGTTTTGTATAATGAGTATTGTTTTTTGAAAATGCAAATTTTTTATCCATTTTGGTAAATGTATATCAGATGATTTTAATTGATGATTTTGATTCCCACCCCCCTTAAGATCTAGCATGAATGAGCTATGCTTTACACAAAACGATGTTTATACCAAAAAACCAAAAACATAACAAATTTTAACGTTAATACTCAGTGATCGTTTTATAGATTTTGGTCAGATTTTAAACCATTATCCCCATTTTATTCGTTTACTAAAAGAAAAATTGTACCTACGGTATATCCTAATGTTATTAATTTATCCATAATTCATAAACTGAAAGGCGCTTAAAATATTTTAAGGAATCCTTTAATTTTATTTACTCACAAACCATATTATATCCAGTATTTCCATGTTTACCTCACAGTGGACGTGTTATTTTCAAAGCAGCAGAAGAGAAAGCAAGATACAAATAATTAAGAACAATACATCTTGCGCAGGTAGCAAGAAATATGGTCTTGGCTCTGTTCTTTGTGGAAGTCCGACAACAAAGGTATAATTATATCCTGTCTTACACACTTGCAGCTTTCTCACATTTGCTGCTGAATTTATTCTCAGGGGAAAGAACAATCCAGCTAAAAATGATTTAGAAATGTTAAAACAAGGTTTAGAAAAGTTGTAATTTATACAAGTATGCAAACAGTAATAATTTTCTAATAACCTAATAGCTGTGTTTTATTTCTAGTTTTTTTTTTTTTTATTGTATCGACAAAGATGATACATACACATTTTTTAATAATGCGCTGTCAAAAAGAACTCTACACGGGAAAAGTATTACAAGAAATCTATTCCAGAGGATGGATTACACCCATGATGTAACTTTAAAAACATATTTTAATCGACCTGGTATTTTCCTATCATGTTATAATTTGAACTATCTTGGATTACCTTTGTTAATGTAGACTGTTGTTCTTTAATAGGTAAGCTCCTTACTTACTCAAACACTAAAGGCTACAACAACTAAGGTAATCTAGTATTATATTTTTTCAAAATCAGTACTCTGATAATTAGCAATAATCAACACAAGTTTGGTCAAAACTGGGTAAAAGTTAATACATTTACAAGATGTATGCTGTTAGAAAATATTTTGAACATTCAATCAGACTATCAATATAATTTTGGACAAGTAGGATATTTTAACTTTATTATAAGTACTTTAGTTGGACCATAGTTAAATAAATGTATTTAGTGACCAGTTGACTCTCGAGTATTGTATATTTAATATTTAAGTATTATTACCATACAAATATAATGTGTATTGCTTGACTTAAACAAGATAATTGTATATTTGATCCAAATAATTCCTATCAAGTAAAATTATTTAATAAAAACTGTACATATAAATTATAAGGATTACTAAACAGTTAATTAATTTTATTATCTCCTGAGATACGAGCATTTTAGAAATCAGTTGACATATTAAACTACCCCGTGCGGATATAACTTTCATGGATAACTGAGTCAAAATATTCAACCAGATGGACTGAATAACACATCTGCAATATGCAAACTTCGTACCACTCACTGGTGATTCCTTCCTGAAATTCTGTTTAAAGGTTTAATAAGTGTAATATACTTTATTTGTGTTTGATCTTTGTTGCGTACTAAAATGTAGCCAATCAAACATTTTGGATTATTGAGCTGTAATAAGTGTTTAAAATATTCTTCTATAAGTCATAACATAACATAATGTAAATAATAAACATAATGTAAAAGTCAATACTATGTAATCTTAAGATGTGCAATACATTTAAATAACTGTTATGGCTAACCATTACAAATATACGTCTTATGCATCCACACAGATTCTGTGTATATTATCCACACAGCCACACTATCTACTGGCATACGCGACGCTTGGATCTTATTCGGTTTCATGGTGGTAAAAGCGAGCGTCAAATTGCTGCCACCCTAATAGCATAAGGGGCCAGGGAAGGCTCTATAGTAAGGGGAGGGAAATCGAATCAGCTTAACTAAATGACGGGAACCCCTATTGACATGATTACAGCCTCCAACAGTCTTAGGTACATACTCCCTTTTCTTGCCATAACCTTAATTGTATCTTAATTAATAAAGTACCTGGGAACCGAGCCATGGATCGGTATATGTTTTATTTCCATTGTACCCCTTTATCGAGTAATCTTCAGTGCAATCTTTGCTCAATATTAACAACTGATGTTTTCCCTTTTGTAGGCCTACTATTTAGAAATTTGCTAGTATACTGTGAATGGCTTGTTACAAACACATGTTACAAGTATTTTTTTTATATTTTTCTTTGTTATTTTGTTCAACCAACATGGTTATTTGGCAACTAATAAGGCCAAATGTTAAAATATTTTGACTTTTAATTGCATTTTTTTACGTAGGTTTAATTAGAATTTTGTTGGCAGTTTTAACTGCAGTAAACACGTTTTCAGCCAAAAATATATCTTACTTACAGCATTTAAAGGATATCGTTAATGCCGTTATAGAGATCTTTGTGCAAGCATATATACCAAATACAGACAAGCAAACGTTGCTCATTATAAGCGTATAGGATTAGGAAAACAAAGTCAAAACAGGAAAATGTAAGCCAGGAAAAAACTAACAAACTTTTATAAATAACAAAATTAAAACATAACAGGTTTTCCTTAATGCAAAAAGGGTTTTCTAAAAAAAAGAAATGTTTACATAGCATCATTGTTAGGTTTCTCTATCATGGGCCAATCATCACAATTTAAATGTTTATTATTTAGTTCATTTTATAAACTCTTTCAATCGCACTTTGAATTAAACACTGAGACCAACGGGTATTTAGCTAGGGGACTAGCATGAAAAAAGTGCTTCAGTAAATAAATGACATGAGTTTTGTGTATACAAGTTTTGAAATTGAAAAAAAAACCTTTTTAATATGAAGTTTAGTTTGGCTATAAAACATTTTAAAGAGTATTTCATCACTTATTATGGCAGAAGTTATTTTATTTTCTTTTTTAATATAGCACGTAAAGTATTTATTTAATTGACTTTTATTGGGAAAAATCTTTAACTAAAATTAGGTGAAACCATCCCTAACAATACTTATTGTAAGATATCCAGTTTACAATATTTATATATATATATGTATTATACATTATATATATCCTAAATATGTATTACAAATATACTTGCATAAGGTCAAAATTAAACATAATTCTGTGCTATATTGTACGTAGTATGTATGTTTGTTTTACAGATTGTCGTTTGAGTCAGGCACCATCGCTTCAAGTTGAGACAAACTTTGAATATTTTATGAGTCAGTCAACAGACCCTGGTATACAAACCCTTTCTACCAGGAAACACTCCGAAACTACACGTACTTGTTTGATACAGTAGTTTTTAGTTGCAAAACATACACTTTATTGACCATCGCAGTGCGAGAGAAAAATGTTGACTCAACCCCTGACTAGGAAATGTAAGTAATTCCTTCATTCCAAAAATCTTTTATTCCCTAGTCTGTGACTTAATTAAAACTTTCATAACATAATACCAAAACGCTTGTCCTCCAACCAGAATTTCTCCCTTAGCTTGCGTCTGTTTCTATCAAACATAAATTCCACCATACAATCATAGACAAAAATAATTAAATATAGACGTCAGCCGTGCAGTGGATTCCATGGTTACTACAGGTTCTGGCGCACACCACTGGGAGCACCGTGTAGTTACGTAGCGCGTGGGCCGCAGCACATGGTAACGACAGCACAGCTGACGGTCTATATTTAATTTGCAATAAGGTTTTTTTATGTATGATGCTTAAACCTTTAGTTTACATATCCTGAGTCCAGGCTTAATATAAATTAAAGAGTTAATATTGTGTTTCTAAAGAACTGGAAAGCACACTATTCCAAATGCAAATTTTAGAAAATGTTATTTTACACACTTACATGAAAGTTTCACACATCGCTAAATCATTATTGTACAAAGCTTAAAAAGCAAATATTGTAATATAAAAACTTGAGAGGTTTTGTTACAAAGGAGTAAACTAGTTCAAATGTAAAAGCTACAAAGGGCTTGTGATGAAATACGGCGTATAAAGAAGGCAATTCCGCCACACCCTTCTCTCAAGTGGCAATTTCCTTACAAAGTCGTGCTTGTTCTAGTTTCAACTTGGTTACAAAACTAAAATTGTAATTTGTTTAGTAATTTAAAAATGCGAATTTAATTTTGTAACCTAGTATAACTTGTTGTTTGTTATAAGTAACATTAATCTTTCTTTAAATAAATTTAAACAAATGTTGATAATGTTAAAATTCTTTTTAATTATTAAATACAATTGGACAATAGTTTATGGTACTTCTTTATCTACAAGAGGCCTCCTTTACTTACAACAAGGAAGATTCTTTACTTATAACAAAAGTTATACATATAAACAACAGAAACAAATGATTGAATCAGCTGTTATGTTTTAAAACACCTGATTGACGTATAACAGATTATTGTAAAGATATTTAGACAATGTAAAAGGAGTATTTAAAAAAATCTCAACAATTATTGTGATTATAAAATGTTCTGTGAAATGGGAAATAAATTCATTTATTTATTTATTCAGTATTAGCATTATTTAAATGGAGAAAAGTGGTCATGCATTTGGAAAATAAGACATTTCTCTGTTATTATTTTTCTAATATTAACAAATAAGGTATCATTGAAAACTACATAACGTTTATATTTTTTTGTTATTAGCAATGTCTTTGTAAAGTTAAATGTTTCCATGAAAATTGGCATCAAATATTTTAAGTGGCTGCCAGTTTGAAACGGGTAATAATTTATTAGTATAATAAAAAAAAAAAAAAAAAATTGGTCTTAAGATGATAGACATTTCTGAAAAATATCAATGTTGTATCTCAAATCGTTTAGTAGTTTTTATAAAAAAAAAAAAAAAAAAAAAAAAAAAAAACACATAGATACAGGCAGACGGAAAACTACGCATCACAGACCCATGTTCCTATGGTGAAATTTGTTTGTCTTGACCTAAATAATAACGCTATATCCATGAGTTACGGGACACCATGTATTTAATAATTCGTCAATAATCTACTAATCTGTTAAGGACTTTGAATACCACTGGAAGTACGATATAACAGCCTTCAATTGGATTAGCTCTGTTATATAGACTAACCTAGTTTATTTTCTTCTAACCGATGTAAAGGAATTATGATATTTTCAATGGAATTATATGCTGGTAATATCAACATTCCCTACATTTATATCAATGTATATTTTTTATTATTTTGCAACATCCAACGATGACGGCTGATCAATTACCTTTAATTCGTTTAGTTATGCATTTATTTCAATTGAACTGATAACACAACTTAACTCAGTCCGGGTGGCAACACGATACATTAATCAATTTAAGTGAGGTTATAGGGATGTTATGCTAATGTGCATACACGGAAAATGTGAATATCTCACAATTCATTCAAAAATATTAATTTTCAAACATGAAAACAGAAAGATTCTTTTAACTGACTTGAAAAGTTTTGTTCCTATTTCGAACATATAAGAAAGAGCAGCAGGAATCTTATATAATCATGATAAATATCAACCAATACATACTATTTGTGGTGTCCCAATAATGTCACCACAAAAGAATGGGTCTATGGAATGTGGTTAGAACAATAACATATCTCTACTATTTGTCGTAATAACCTTTTTAAATGCCCTGAATTTAGTTCGAAGATACATCTTAATCTCGGTTATTTGGCTGAACGATTTGTTCAACATAATGCTATTTAACTATTAATTAAACTTATATGACATCTTCGTAGACTAGTAAATGTGTGTATAAACTCTCAGATAATTTGATGATTTAATAAACAACCATCAGTTGTTAAAGAAACTTTTGCACAGTACTTTTGTCGTTCCTCCCATGTTGGCTACATCAAATATTAAACACTTTCATATATGTTCTCTAACTTTGTTCATCTGATTTTTGTGCTTTTAAAACTTCATAATTTTAAAAGACGTTTTGTTGCATTAAACACCAGTAAATGTTCCAATAAGCCTGGCATATTGTAACAAAGATCTTGAAGCGAGAGACGATACGATCACATCACAGAGTTCCCGCGTTATAACAAAGGCGTCACATAAAGGCGGGAATTCAATAACATCTTCAACATCACCGATTATTTAACCAGGTAACCTATACTGCTTCCGATATTGAGATGTTTTGAATCGTGTGTTTTCGTAGTAAACTTTTTTAAGTCTATGTAGACAACTTATAAAATATTCTTCATAACATAGAAAAACAGTTGATATTTAATGTCTAATAGTTAACTAAATATTGTATTGGGATTTTTTCTTATAGGCCTACATGTTACTAGCTATTAAGCAATCATAAGGTTATGAACAAATATGTACAATCGACAATGATTCATGAATTTTAGTATCCTCCAAAATGTGCATTTTATTCCACACGCAATTAAATTTAACCGATTTGCACTTAAGTTCGTCATAACCTTTGGCTGGTTATTTTATTTGTCCGTTTGCTCGTTTAAAATCTTAAAAAATATACATTACCAAGTTCATGAACCTGCATTAGCACCTAGAATATTCAGACCCTTAAATATAACGCAAAATACATTTCAGAGTTATAATTTTTTTTTAATTATCATATTATTTAAATAAATAAATGAATATGTTATTTTACGGGCATTGCAGAAGTAAGACAAGAGTTTCACTGCAACCGTTACATAGATATGTGCATTATTATCACAAACTTCCTGAAACGTTTAACGGCTTAATTTTTTGAAACGCAATGTAAAATATTTAAGTAAACAAGACCACACTATTCAACTTCAGTAAAAAATATCAAAAAACTTTCTAATATTAAACTAAAACACACAAAAACCTTAACTTAATACCTAGCGTAATAATATTTTATGTAAACCTAGTTACAGGAAACACAATTTTTTACATTGTCCTTTATGGAAAAGTTCTTGAAGCAAAAATTGTAATAAAACAATATCAGACAACTTAGCATTTAAGTTTAGTTAATTATATTCTGCCTGTGTTCATAATTTCATATCTTAGAAATTGTAGATATAACAGGGAAATATGTATTCAATATACTAATGCAAATCCTCCTCAAATCCCTTCCATCAATATGTACATTGAGCTATGGGTCAATCAGATTACTTGCTTCTGTAGGATCATCTTGCTTATATACCTTAGGTGTATAGCCTGCACTACAGCTTATAGTAAATAAATCATAGGGTATTAGCATTGACTATACACATAATAGACATCCCATGTAATGAAAAAATTTGAAGATAGTAAACAGATGAATTCCAAGACAATGTCACTAGAGGGTACTAGAGTATTGGGTTAAATATAATTTAAAAACAATGCAGTATCATAGCAAACAGGTGATTGATTTATCACTTGACACAGAATATTGTCATTAGTTGGTAGACCATCTCAACAGATTGCATCATATTAAATCATTAAAAGCGTTAAACATTTGTGCAGAAATCATTACCTTTGTCTATAATGCGGAACGCTGTTAGACGCTAAGATTAAAAATGCATCAGGTTTTTTTAATTCTTGATGAAGTCATGAAGAAATCATTAGTGACGTTATTTTCCTTTGGGAAGAATTTCACATCGATATACATAATAAGATTGACATTGGTATGGGATTAAAGGTACCAATGTTTTTATTGTTCATTCAAATTTATGTTTGTATATTCAATTATAGCAATTGAATGATTTAATTTTCATGTATCGTGCCATCCAGGAAGCTAATTAATTGTAATTATTAATTATAAGTATGTTCAAGTTAAATATTAAGTGATCTTGTTTGGATAAAAAAATAATATATAACTTTATTACTTTTAGCCCACTACTTCTTGAAATAGCTGGAAGTCATGTTATTTATTTTTGGGAACATTGAGTTTTTTTTTGTGTATACAGGTACACATTGGTATTTGTTTTATATTTGTTTGGAGTCATCTTTAATACAATTTAGAACTATTTTATTTCCTCAATTATTGTGTTTTGTAAATAATTATGAGGTAAATTCTAAAACTATATATACCAATTACAAATTTCTACTTACAAACAATTATCAAACTAAACATTTAAATTCATAATCCCAAAATAGTTTGGACTGTAAGATGCTATTGACAAACTAAATTAGGTGATACTTGAAATAAAATACTTATATATTGAACAACAAGAAGACGTATGAGTTGGGATGCATTTAGTAACAACTTGCACTAACTTAACTCTCACAGGTAAAATGCAATTTATTTCACTTAAGACTTAATTTGATAAAGGAGAGTTCCAATGACACACTAGGGAAATACAGCTCAGATTTCGATTTTATTATTCCAAATATTTACCTGTTAGGATAAAATAGTAAAGTTTCTAGTTATATAATTTCTAAAAAGTTGTCTATCTCTAATTAAGTTACAGTAGTCTTCAAAGCTATTATATATACGATTAACTTATGTCCATAATTTTATGTACAGAACAATAATTTAGAATACAGGTCATATAGGTGAAACTTATAAAAACTAACTGTTTTAACTAATATGAATATTTACTATAAAGGGAAAAATAAATTAACTGTTACATAATCGTAATGAACGTGGGGGCATTGTAGTGGTATAAATATAATGTGAACAAATGTGCACAGTGGTGTTTTCTGCTTTGTATAAAATGTAATCAAGTAAAGTGATTGATAAATATTTTTACTTAGGTCAAGGAAATAATTTAAATCAACTAGAAACAACAAGTTAACAAATCATATTGATGTTGAGTTTCAGTATCACACTTAATTATTAAACAATTGATAACAACTGTAGTTTATTTAGTGTTAATGATATCTTATAAATTTAGCAAACAAAAATACCATGAAGTTGTTATTTATTGATTTCGTGAGATTTTATATAAACTATTTATCGTATTGACATACAGTCATAATCAAAGTTGGTTTCAACGATTATTTCACGCAATCTATAAAGGTTCTATATTGTATCTATAATAACTTTAATGTAATATGATGAGCCCTTACTGAGTTCCAAAGTTAATCATACTAGACTTTAAATAGCTTAAAATTATTTTGTCAAATTACCTATTGTAAATGTTGAGGACATCTTTTTGCTATGGCTCTATTACGAAATGATTGTGTCCAAGTTGACAAAAGATCGTATATTTTAACCCCGGAATCATTTCGTTTCTGATGACAAGCCGCTTGAATAAAGGCAATTCTCCTGTCACTTTTATTACCGTAGTTTTTCATTTAGGTTTACCGCTACATTTCATGCCAATCTCTTCTGAATTTTTAATAATCAGAGTTGCAGAATATTCTAACTCTATATTACACATTTACGACTAGGTTGGTAGAAAATTTTTTATTGATACAATTGTTGTAAGTATTAACGATGTTATGATGCTATATTGTGACTTTTAGATTTAGAAAGACACTCTGACACTTGTTTTACGCACAAATACACATTTAACATGGTGTAGGTTGAAATATGAATGAATAATATTTTAAGATTTTTATTTTCCATGTTCCTTTACTCTCATTTGTGGAGTCATTGCAAGCTGTTCGATTAGTGTGCCAATGTTCGAGCTATTTACCCTACATCTTATTAAGACCTTTTTTTGTGTTTTATGATGATTGGTAATTTTTTTGCATATTGTATCATGATTTTACAGCTATACTGTGCACATACTTGGCTGTTACTATTTTTAGTGTGTTTAAACTTAGGTTGGACTTCTGCGCATTGTTAGTTGTAATGCGTTAGTTAAGTTTTTCATCAGATGGGATCAGATTCCTGATTCCGAAACGTTTTGTATTGTTTTTTACTGTTTTTACTGTGTATTGTTTTAGGGTGATTACGGTTGTTCTCTCAATAAATTAGCTATTTGTTGTATTTATTTTAAGGAATCACAACTAAAACTCATAAACTTATTTTTAAACTATGTAAACGTTATGTTTAACCCTCAACCCATCTCTCATATTGATAAGCCCAATCCATCAAAGTCAAGCTAACCATGACTGTTATAACATACACATCCCAAACATTGAGCTACTTAACATTATGTTCAATAATACGCCAGAGCCTTTACAAAATGTATTTGTAATTATCTCAGTTGAAGAAAAGAACCTTCATATCATTCAAATTTCGTTCAGTTTAATAATTTAACATAATATGTTTACTACCTAATTTCTACCTAAATTGTCTCAATTTGAATATATCATATTGGAACACATGGTGTAAAATATTGGAACAAGTAAATTATGCACGATCCTTGTAATTGTGATTTTGATGTTGCAACCATAAAGTATTAAAGAAATAAAGAGCTTAATTTTATATTTATTAATAATAACGAACACATTAAGATGTTGTAAATTTTAAATACGTAATTGTGGTGATGAAGTAATGTGTTTAGTACATCTGCAACACATACTCTGCTGCCATTCCCAATTATAATACAAAACACTATTCTTATTACACATACTAACTAGAGTAGTAACTAATGTATTCCACTGTATTGCCATAGTTGTACTTATATAATTGATTCATCCATGATATAAGTTCATTAATGGTATAACAACATCCACCCAAAACTCGAACCCAAAACTTTACGTAAATAATACTATCACCACATACTAATTATATTGGGGAAAGTAAAAATCAAACAGAATATTACTTGTCAATATAAATTGAAATCAGCCACAATAGAGGTTATGTCCAGGAAAAGCAGAAAATAACAATTACGTAGCCTCATTATCCATGCAAACAAGGTGATAACATTCTACAGTCAGGCAATCACGCAGCAACTGACCAATACAATCGATAATGATACCGTGCGAAATTATACGGTTTCTTAAACCCACCGTTGAAATTATATTTTTTTTTGCTCGGGTATATATATGTTTATAACACATAATTATAACACTTTGTTAAAATTTTTATAAGTTAAATTATTTATACAGTATGGTAACTATTACATTTATACGGTATAACTCACACTTTCTCCCATTAGCTTGTCAACGACCCTTATGCACCGAGTTATTAACAATTTTTATAGGTAAAAGAAATCGAAATAGTTTCCTAACAGTAGCATTATAGGTTGTACCATTTTGTTGGAAGTTAAAAGGACATACTAAATTCTAACCAAAATTGTTCGATCAATTGTTGTAAAAATAAGACTTATCTGTTATTTTATAGGTTTTACGGGAAACCCACCATTAAAATCAAAATAATTGGAAGGAAAGTAAAACTTATCTAGATAATAAAGTAAATTAGTACCCACATACCAAATTTCGTCAAAATCTTACCCCATGTGTACATATCCAATAAGTAAACATAATTTTGAAAACTACTCTTTTGCTCTGGCGAGCCCAACACGGATATCCTCTCGAAAACTCGCTCATACTCAAAAACTTGACAAAAGTTATAACGCAAAATGTGAACAGGATACTGATTATTTTTGTTTAAATTACGAATATAAATATTTGTTTACAGAAGGTACTACAAACTATAAAAGTAATTTAGTCTAAGCTATCTTTGATTTATTACAGAGCTATGAAGTAAAACAAATATAAGCAAATTATTACTGTAAATAATTACATGAAAATAGTTTAAAAAATAAAAACAATCATGTTTGATAATCAGTTGTAAATCAGGTATAACATTACGGTGTCGTTTTACTGCTTTGCATGATTTTTACTTTGCATGATCAAATCTCTAATCGTGATAATCTTGACAACGTGATGGATCAGATTTTGTTCGTGATATAATTATCGCTTTGCGGTTTTATTAAAGTTGAAAGAGGAAATCGAAACCGTATACATACGTTAATCTCAACATATCATGGGTCAGGAGCGAGATGGTGTAGTGGTAGAGGACGGGACTTCGGTACCTGAGGTCCCGGGTTCAAATCCTACCATACAAGATTATTTAACTGATTTCTTCTATACTTCCATAAAATATTCGGGATCAAATCGTAAAGCAATGAAAATAGAGAAATGTTGTCAAAGCCAACTTTTAGCGTTAGAATAACATTTATTTCATAAATAAATGTCATCTTGATACAGGTCAGTTGTGTAGTTTGCAAATGTTTGCAGAGTGAGGATGCTCGCTTTGTAAACTAAAATATTCAAACCTCGTCTCCACGTGTAGGGGGGTTTTAGTCCCTATCATTATTCTAAATCAAATCCCAAACACCACCTTTATAAATATTTCTTATAGTATTATGTAAAATTTTTTAAACACCACACCTCTAAAATTAATTAATTTCAATATTTAAGAAAAGTTAACATGAGGGATAACTAAATTTCTAAGCTTAGATTTAAAATAAATAAAAAGCTCATCGCATGAATCCCTCACAACTTCGAAATAATGAAAATACTTATTGAAATTATCGTTAAAGAATGGCTGTTTTTGTTGCAGTATGATAAGAGTTATTCATGTTAAATATTAATATCTTGAATGAGAACTCCAACTATTGTAAATGTATTGATTTAAAATCATTTATAAAATATGTATAAGAAAAAAACTTCCTAATAAAAGAAAATTGTTCATAAAAGAATTAGGAGTTATCAAGTAGGGTCCTTAACTGTTGTTATGAAAATAAAGTTTACATTGTTTAAGATCGAGCACATCTCATCTCCTCTCAACACACTAAGGCTGCTTCCCACTCAATCTTATTTAACTTCTTCAGACTCAAGATGTCTGTACAAACAATATTAGCTGAACTTTAGTTTAAATAGTTAAACGTATCTCTAGAATCATAAGGTTAGTTAAAATATAAATTCTTCTTCACCCAGTAAATGTCCAACCGGTGTTTGTAATGTCTACACACCCTTTTATAGGACCCCCCTTTAATTGATTTGGGTTTTGTGATTTCGGTCTTGAAAATAACCTATTAAACAAAATACTGTATATGTTTAAACTAATCGTTTATTTATTACCTATTTTGAAACCAATATAGTAAATTTAAAATCGTTGAATGTAAGGATATTTTTTCTATATGTTAAAAAATAAAAAAATATAACTTACACTGTTCTCCTCCTTATTTTCATTAAAGTTATTATTTTAATGGTTTTACTTTTTAATTTTTTTATTCTATATGGTGCATTTTCCATATCCAAAATAATGATTCGACTGTAATAAAAAATAAAATAAAATATTTAGCAATAACATTTTCTGGTAGAAAGGTAATGCAAGCAGATCTTTGTTTTATTTTGTAACTTTGTAGAGTTCAGTCCGGCAGTTTGCCAAAGGAAGATCCGTAGTGCCAAACAAACCTTAACCAATTAATTTTAAGGAAAGAAAAACTTAAAGTAAATAAGGCATTTGGAATGTTTGGTTAACAAAATATATAGAAGAATGTTTTAAATACACTTTTAACAAATGGAAATTTATTATTTATTCTTTGTGATGTTCGACGCTGACACAAAACGTTCTGTCAAATAACGAACCGTTTATTAACATAGGAATTCTGTTTTGAAGTATTTTCCTCGTTTTAAATATTTTGACCTTTTCCAGTTACTGTTACTTTAAAGAAGACTCATACTGCAATTAATTATTTGCAGCTAAAGAAGGCATATTGAACTAAATTTAAAATTTTCTAAAAATTTTCGTTATAATATTACAGTGACGGATTGATAAATCGTACTTTCGATTACGCCATAATATAACCATAGCCATATAACCTTTCCAGCCACACAAAACTAGCAATAGGATTATAACCAGCCATATAACTATTCCAGCCATATAACTATTCCAGCCATATAACTATTCTAGCCATATAACTATTCCAGCCATATAACCATTCCAGCCACACAAAACTAGCCATAGGATTATAACCAGCCATATAACTATTCCAGCCATATAACTATTCCAGCCATATAACACTAGCCATAGGATTATAACCAGCCATACAACTATTCCAACCATATAACACTAGTCATAGGATTATAACCAGCCATATAACACTAGCCATATAGACATAAGGCACGAGAGAGATGATGTTTTATTTCTCCTTGGCAAGGTCAGGGGGTGCCACAGGGGAGCTGTCTGGGTCCCATTTTATTCACCCTGTACACTGCAGACCTTTCCAGTAGCGTGCAGTTCTGCAATGTGCACGCCTATGCTGATGACTGTCAGTTGCATTCATCCTATGATGATAATTCAATTGACCAGGCTGTTGCGAGGGTAAAATTGGATTTATCAAACGTCAGTGAGTGGTTAATGAGACATGGTCTCAAGTTAAATGGAGAAAAATGCACAGTTCTCCACATTGCTCCACCCAATGTTGTCCAAAGGATAATTGATGAAGACGTGTAGGTGAAACTTGATCAGAAGGATTTGAAGGTGAGCCACATTGCTAAGACTTTAGGTGTTATACTGGATAGTGGTCTTACTTTTGCTGATCACATCACTCATGTTTACCAGCTGGCATTGGTTAGACTGTGGGGTCTGTACGAATGCCTAACTATCCTACCTCAGTCAACTAAGATTCAGTTGATTCAATCGATTGTATTGTCAGTGCTGTACTATTGCTTTCCTGCATACGGCAATAGTATCACAAAGGAGAACATGGACATGTTACAAATACTGCAGAACACTGCTGTGAGATTTGTATATGGTCTTCGGAAACGAGACCAAATATCTCAATAAAAAAAAAACTGCCGGCCTCTTGTCCTCAGCTGCTGTGTACAGGAGGCAAACCTGCACTCTAGTACACAGGGTTCTGGCCGAAAAGGAACCCCGAAAAGGAACCGGCCTACCTCATTGAAAGACTGGTCACTCGCGATCAGGTGACTCAGTGCAATACCCGAAAAGAGAAACAACTTCACTTCCCGAAGGTGAGGTTGGAAGTAGGTAAGAGAGGTTTTGCGTACTTTGGGCCTAAGCTGTACAATGACCTCCCATGTGATCTGAAAATGCTGGATGTCCCAGCTTTGAGATCTAGACTGAAAAAATTTATATAGTTGAAGATAGCCAAAATACTGTAAATAGGGGGTATTTTGTTTTGGTCATTAGTTTTAAGTTAGGATTAGTTAATTGACAAGAGGAATCCTGTAAAACAGTTTGTACTGAGAAGCGCTTGTTAATTAAAGGCATTTTTTTTATTTATTCATTTTTTATCTGGATGAATATTTATTAATAGTTATTTGGATATATTTTTCTACTTTTTCTAGCTTCTAGCCCAGAATTGTTCTTCAGAGTAATTCGGACCAATTATAATGGAGGTTACGGCATTATCACTGAGATATAATCCGTTGGTCATTAGCGGTATTTGAACCCGAAACCGAGGGACTCGAAGTCCTGCGCTCTACTAGTATACCAGCCGGCTCCCTATATGTATGTTAGTAAAGCTGTTTATAAAATTCCTACTCAACCAAATATAATAAAGATTTCAAATTATAAATAGTAGCTTTAGGTTACCGCATTTAAAACTATTATGAAAAATATCTTATACTCATGCTTGTGTTTTTAGTTTCTTTTTGTTTTTGTAATTTGTATTTTGTGTTGCATACTAATTTTACTTTTACTTATAAAGAATAGTTTGAAGTGTTGAGTTGTAAGTCATTTACGTTCTGATTACATTAACTAAAATAATTTAAATGATTTTGCTCATTTAAATAATCTGATCTCAATTTGACGCATGTGTGTGTAAACCACGTTCGATGAAATTAAGTTCATCAAATCCATAAGCATATTAGGTATTTAATTCCTTGGAATAATCTCTGGGATGCGAGTATTTGAAAACAATAAACCCAGAATACCTAACTTTCACAAGTGAATATAACCTTCATGGATCACTGGGCTAAAATATACAAGTGATTACACATGGGCAACAAACCAACTTTCGACCACTAACTTTGCTGATAATACCTTCCAAAAATTTTAACCACAGGTCAAATAAGTTTACTAACTTATACATTGTTATGCAAAATACTAGACAAAATTTGTATTGTAAAGCGGCATGTAAAGTAGATTTTAATTATATACAACAACATTTCATATCGGACCACTATAAATATATGCAATGACTTAAAATGTGTTTTAAAGTAATTTTTATTTAATAACTATTTATGGTATTCAGTTCTTTCTAGGGTAAATTAATATAAATCTCAATGATACATTTACAACAATAATAGAGTTTCTAAGAGAGATAATATTGCTAATGACAAATCTAATAACAATTAAATTCTCAATACATAAAATAAAGTGAGCCACAATGCACGTGTAAAAAAATACATCAGGTTTTACGTTTTAGGCTCGTAACACTTCTAAACGCCTACGCTCTCTCATCACGATTGCTAGGGGAGGGGAGATAGTTGATTCCATTCTCCCCTATATTTGATGAGAATTACATGTTGTATATTAGGGTGCGTCAAGACCACAAATTAAGTCAAAGTTAACAACCTCCGTCCACTAAATAATAGACAAAACTAGACATCTTGTCACCGTGTAAATGAAATAAAATATTAATTACATTTGCAGGGGTAAAAAACCGAAGACAAATTTTTTGAGTTCCCAATCGGCGAACTATATTCCTATCGATAAAATAACATTATTATTCAGTGTTAAAGCCGTTTCACTCTGGGATTAATGAAAGGAGAAGGAGGCACCAATCCAAGAAACACAGCTGTAAAGAGGAAACATCTTCAAGGATGCTTACTCATTGCTGCTTGGGGCTATGCGTCAGAATGAATGTTTATTCCTTAGAGTTACTGTGGTTTTATCGTTTTCTCCTTTAATAGGACCAAGACCTTTTATTCATTAGACCAAAATGAATATACAGTCCTCATATAACACGTTGATATTAAAAATATTTATGATATTATAATATTTTTTCGCTTCTCTGTCATTCTTCTAGATATAGTAAACAATCGTGCATATAGATGTTACAAATCTTTTAAACGTAGCATCATAAAAAAACCTTCATTAAAAATTCTTGGTAACTTCTAACCTAACTCAACCTTGGGTGGATGGGATGACAAAGAGTACAACATTTAGTTTATTTGATAACCACAATTTTTTAGTTTTTAATTTATCTTTGAACTTTTTGAACTTATATTTTAATATTTTAGATAAAGTTTTTACTCTTGTTTAACCTCCAATTGCACTAACATTCAACCTCTTATGGTGTACAACATAGAATTTAATTTATAATTAGTCTAAAAAACCTCTTTACAAGGCCAGATCAATATATGTTTTTCAATCCATTGAATACTACGCCGATTCTTAATAGTTACAATAACTAACGATGGTTTTCTACTGACAGACGCAATTTTTGATGTCGGTCGTGTGGGGAGAGCGCAAAATTGCTGCCACCCTTACATCACAAGGGATGATGAAGGGAGGGTTGTACTTTATTGAGGGGAGGGTTGGCATTATTGGCATTATAAGTTAATTGACGGAACACCCCTTGTTTACAAGATATGATGAGGGAAATGTTCAATTTTATGCCAAGTAAAATTTGTCGAAAGAGAAATTAACCTTTTCATCGACAAACCGTCAGTATAGTCGCTAAGTTTTGACATTCAATTACTTAAATTAATATTAAAATAAAACACTAGTAAACATTTAACATGGTTTTGTTGATAATTAATTATTTTTAATAACGTAGTTTTTTTGTGGTTTAATGTATATTGTAGTGTATTGTATTACTAGAACACAGGGAACCTTTTTACTGCTCAAACTGAAACAAAAATGCTAGTTTTGCTTAATACATGCCGACTTTCTATGTTTAAAATATTAAAAACCCCATGGAGTCTTCAACCCCCTAAAGCGTACATAAGCAGACATAAAGCTCAATGGTGTAGCATATGGTTGGAAAGCTTAAAAAATTGCTTGTTTTTCTACATATTTTGCTACCTTCTTGTATACAGGGTGTAAAAAATTTCAAGAGACCAATTTTTTTTTATCAAAGACCTTTGGACCAATCTACAGCGCAGTTTTTACTATTGATACTTTATCATTTTCTATTATTCTTATTCAAAATTTAATGTAGAACACAAAAATGACATCATCTACTCAAATCCATTTACAGGAAATTGAGAAATCGTTCAATTAAGTTTAAACCATGGTTATTTTTGAAAAACTAAAAATAATACTTTGCGCAGCTAATTTTTAGACTTGTAATCTCTTATATGCATCATCATACTCCATTTACTTTGTACTTCCACCAAAAGAAAAATTGTCACACTGACTACCTATCACCCTCTACAGTACAGAATAATGTACAGACCACAATAGTCTCACTTTCTCTGGATTTGAATTGAGTTTGAAGTTTCTCTCCATGTCTAATTAAAACGAAGAGGAAGCACTGGAGCAGGACTGTAGTGTAACGCCTGGAGTCTCTTCCATTGTTGTGTCGGCCAATCTCAAAAGTTTTTTTCAAATCTTATAGTATAAGGAAACATTACAAGTTTCCTGCTATGCTTATTTTATGTGAAATTTTGGCTTGGTTATATTCATTAGTACAAAGTGAACAAAATTAATTATAAAATTTCGTGAAATAATTTTGGCGGGTTAAATAATTAAAAAATATGTTAAATGATACAGAAAATTTGAGTCGGAAACGTTTAAACGTAAGATTTGAATCAACCGCTTAACCGATTTTAATAATTCTTTTATTGAAGGAAATAGAATTATAAGAGGAAGATAATGTTGAAATCGTAGTTTTATTTTGGTATTCAGTTTTCTAAAAAAAAAAAGATATATTTGTTATTTTTTTGAAGTCTAGAAACATTTTTGATTTGTTTTAGGGCAATTATATAAAACAAATAAATATCTGGGTTTTCTATTTATAAAAATGGCATTTGGATGAGTGCTCTACTGTCGAAATTCTCTTTTCCCCCTTTATTTTTGATACTTCCATTAATCAGCTGCTCAGATTCTTCCTGCATACTCTTTTCTCCATAGGATTGTTTGATTTCAAGTGTTTTTCATGGTTTTAAAATGTGAACATTTATTCGTGTATTTATGTAGTTGTTTATTGTTTGTGTTAATATTCCTGGATGGATAGACAAAATACAAATCATACTAGATTGTTTTTATTGTGCATTGTTCTTCTTCTTTTAAAGTCTTAGCCAGTTTATAAAAAAACAAGAGTTGCAGCACAATCTATTCGTAAATATTCATCCAGCCCAAATCATTTTTAAATTCATTTAGATCACATTTTCCTGATGAAATATAACCAGCCAAGTAAAAATTACACATAATAGTTTTAATAATTCTTTAAACATCATCTCAGTTACATATTGAACCATGACCTATTAAAGGGCATAGTAATATATATTAATGAAGGGCACGAATAAAATTATGATAAATGATATGTCTGTTCCCAATATGTATAAGGAAAATTATATAGGATAGATAATTTTTCCTCTTCTTTTCTACTTCTTCTTACATCTATACGAATGAAAGTAGCAATTTAAAGCCATGATCCAAATTGTAAGGTTGACTTATAAGCGTGAATTAGTAACTTGAATCTTCTGTTCATGATGTTCTCAATTTAACTGAATTCACAACTTAATAAATATAATATTCAATATTCAAAATACTCTAAAAGATATTTAAAAAAAATACACGTTTACATACATGTACTCAGGGGGGTGATAAAACATGTATGAACAACAATTTAACAAAAAACTTATGATCGATCCACACTCATCCTTGTAAAATGACCTACTTAATAGTTTTATAAAATCCCTTAAGACATGTTTTAATAATTCAGTCTGCATCTACAAGGAAAATCATATTTAAAGCAACCAACACTGGTATTTTCGCAAGCCGCTTAGTTAGGATTTATTACATTCTTAAGGCAATTTGTAGGAATGTGTCTTAACTCTCGTTATAAATCTGCACCACAAAAACTGAGATTTTTAATCCCGTTTTTTTTTACTACAAAGGCTATTCTGAAAAACAATCTTCATAAATTATGCTTCTTAACACACGGTTTTCATTTGAAATATATTAGTAAATCTGTATCCAATAAAAATGTAGTAAATTTGTCTATGACCTAAAAACTAACTTGTGCTTTAACAATATCTTTCTTTATGTTAATTGGTAAGTACACAATGATATTATTCAGTGAGAAGATTATATTAAACGTTTGCCACCACTTTGAGGAGGCACACTAAGAAAATAAAATTCCCCCCTAAAATAGATCTCAAACGCCTATTAAAAATGTCCATTCTGCCATTAAAGTAAATTGCTTGTAAATGTAACAACTATTTTAGAAAATACATTATAACTAAATAAAAAAAAAAAAAATATTACATTTAATGCGGTGCTGTTAGATGAAACCATTGAGTATACACGTTTTTACTCAATGGGAAAACACATGCACTTTAAGTAACTGCACTGCAGCACGAGAGAAAATGTTGACTCAACTAAAACGGACACAACAGGCCACCAGTTTGTATTTAGACCACATTTCTTTCTTAAAGAAGTTCTGTCTCCATCAAAAATACAATCCTTTCAAACCTTATAAATACATTCCAGAAGAAGATGCTGTACAATATTATAGGCTACACTATTTAGTTTTACCCAATCAGGTTTTACATTTTAGTTTATTTTTTTATTGAAACGTACCCTACCTTACCTTAAACCTTATCTTATATAAAAGTGGAAACCACGTAATTTAAGTTTTTCAGAGGCAACTATGTTTTCAAGGCTGAAAAAATTGTTTTGTTAAATAACTGTGACCCAATAACAAATTGAGTACAAGTAATATTTAGTAAAAAATTATATTTAATTGCACATTTTGAACATTGAAAAAGCTTCAGTAAAATACGTTTATAATACTTCCTATCAAACTTGCAGACCAAGAAAATTTTCTATTGCCTGAATTAATTCGCACTAAATCATGTCCTTGAAATGTCGGATCTATTATTGATTACAATTGCTGCTTTATTAAGGTGATAAAGTCTTTTGTGAAATATTATTAGCTTTGTATGAATAAAAATAAATAAATGTGTGTAAATATGTGTATGTAAGTTTGATTAATGAGCAAGCAAACTACAAGAGTATACAAATTCTACATAAAAATAACATAGGAACTTAAAATTTAATAACAGTTTTTTTCCATCTTTTCCTTAACCATTAAGCGTACAACAAAGCTTCATTAGACTAATTTGATTGCTTCGTTAAGCTCCTCTAAATTCCTTAAAGAAAAGTTCGTTCCACATGAAACTTTCTATAAAACCACGTTACTATATTCAATTGTTCTAGTTCACAAACTCGTTTTGATAAACATGGAATTTTATTTTTGCGTCTGGGGACACAAAAACAAAACCGGAGTCTAGATCTTACTATAAGACCTAACAGTAATTGTTTGTACCTCACATGGGAAATTCTTAAAAATAAAGAGTCCATGTAAAAATATACAGAGATGTTTTTACTTAAAAAATATCAAAATCTATTTGAAATATAAGAGGTGAAAAAAGTTTGGGACGAAATACGTTATAAAGAAGGCATTTCACTAGACTCTCCTCCCCAGTGGCAATTCCCTTCCTAAGTCATGTTAAAAGTATACCTTTGTCGGAGTGTAAAAATAAATACTTAAATATAAAAAATTATTGAACTCAGTTTTGTCGAATTGTTTCTTTAAAATATGTTGTATCCAGAATAAGAATTAGTATCGACGAATTATTTAAATATTAATTACATACTACATAACATAAATAATTCAATTGTTTACTGTAGGCGTTGAATTAACCAGAAGTATGGAGTTAAGTAGGGATAGTTTAGTTTACTTAATTTTTATCTAGTTTTTGGAATTAAGCCTTTAAAGATGTTAAGATTTAATAATATTTTGAATCAAGCTCTAGTAAATGTAGGTTTTCATTTCCACATTGAAATCAAGTTGTTTATGTTTATTATAAAACAATCGTACTTTTAGCAAAATTGAATGTGAAGTAAGCAATTAATCTTATCATTGCATTACATTTTCAGTACCAGGGGACCGAGCATTGCTCGTTGTATTTAATTTGTCCGAGACGTTAAAAAATTAACATAGGCCTACATATGTACAATTTCCATGATATTATAAACTATGTAATAAAACAAATGATTAAAATAAATGTAAAATTATTGAATGGAACTTTGTAACTGTTACGTGTCCAACTATGTATTGGAAATATTTTGTGTTAGTTTTAAAACCAAGTTATGTTAAAAAAATTATTAATTTTGTATTAACATCAGTACCGTATTTTCATTAGACTATTTTGCATTATGTTATGATTCTAAAAGTATGGCCTAGTTGAAAAAAAAAATTATAATAATGTTTCATTAATTTTTTTTAGACGACAATCCTTTGAGGAGTCCAATACGTTTTAGTTTTTGACAAACATAATTTTCAGTGATAAGTTAAATAAAGGAACTTTTGGGGGAAATGTTTGGATTGGTAAAAGGATAAGTTTTTGTTTACGTTTGTTGATATTTTTGTTCCAGATAGCATTTTTTTAATTTATATAGCCAAAATACTATAGATTCCAATTATCACAACATCTCATAGGTACAAGAACTGGAGGCAGGAGACAATACGATCGTATCACAAAGAGTTCCCGCGATAACACGAGGCGACATATAAAGGCGGGAATTCAATAACATCTCCAACATCGCCGATTGTCTAACAAAGTTACCTTCTTTATTTTCTATATTGGAAAGCCTTGGAGTCGTGTTACTGCCTAACAAGTTCTTTCAATGGATTTACATAACACTTTCAATTATATTAAAGCTTAGATATAATTAAATTAGTATTGTAATATGAAACAAAATATTTTTTGTCTAGTAAATTTTTCACAATATTGTTTACTCTATTTTATTTAAAGTCAATTTGAAACCTATATTTCACATGGTATTTTATGCTATTTTATGTTAGGTAACAGCTTAGACCTAACAGTCTGTGTATGATTAGTCTGTGTAAACTAATTTTCTTCTTCCTCTTACCATAATATTGCTTTAAATAATATAAAGCATGTTAATATGTTTTAAGGATAACTAATATTATGAATAATATGCTCAAATGTAATAAGGGAAATATTAGTCCGTCTACTTGGATACCGACTACTAAACATTTGCAAAATCAATTAAATAATTACTTTTAGGCACATGCTTTCTAGTTTGTATATTTGTATACATTTCTAATTTATTTTCATACTCGTGATTACTACAGCTTTAATATGCAGTTCGGTTTTATCGGACACATAACAAAAACATAAGGGAGTGTTAAGTGAGAACTTCCCTGCTAAACCCTCTCATCGATATGTGCATAGTGATCGACTCCCCGGAACTTTCAACCGCTTCATTTATGATGCGTATAGTTAAAAGTGAAACTTAAAAAAGCCTACCTTTTCGAGAGATTTTGTACTGCACTATTGTCTCAAAGTTAAAGAACTCTGGTTAGCACAAACAAAATCGTGTGAATTCGAATTTTGCAACATTTATAGAGAATTGATTAGAATAAATTAACATATTGTTTAGTTTTAGAATGGTTTTAGTTTAGTATTTTTGGAACTATTACGTAGTAATTTCGAAATGGCTAGTTTGGCAACACTGGCTAGCTTGGATATTGTTTACAGCCTGAAACTAAGATATTCCTAACAGTTAAGAGGAAATCGTAGGAGGCGTTTTTGAAATCATTGTGTGCAAACGTTACTCGTATTATAGTATGGATAAATACGCAGGACAATTAACAAATACTTTTTGTGATCCAAAATTTTTATACATAATTTAAATATCTTATTCAAACTAATTGAAAATTATTAAAATTTGCGTTTATAAAAATTACAACTATTCATTTTTCCACTGTATCGTCTTAGTATGTTTTAGTAAAAATTCCAACCTATACTTTGTGTAGCTATTCTCAAATGCTTGCCCATAATGTAAAACTAGATGGTACTTGTGTTTTATTGTGACATAATATTGTAAGATTTAGTATTTGTGAAACCTATCTTTATTTACAATCCAAGATTTCCTGTGGGGTAAACCGGGATTGCGCCAGTTCTGTAAGTGCTAAAAAGGCGCCGGGATTGCGCCAACGCTAACACAGATAGTCAGGTAGCCAGGTAACCAGGTGGAGCTTGGAATGTAACCTAACCTAACCTAACCCGATAATGAAGGGATAAAGAAAATTTAAACTTGTTGAAATTAAAGTGTTTTAAGAACTTCAAGAAATGTCGCATTGGCGGATTGACGGTGTCTACCTGGTCCTAGTGGCGCAATCCTGTGGACCATTCCTATGGGGCCTAAAACAAAGGTCATCTACATTCATAAAACCTATATGAAGAAATAATAAAAAAAAATATATACATTTAAGTCCCTAAACTATATGGTCAGACTATATGGTCAATAAGTTGGACGCGCAAAAATGTGTCACCACAACAGTTTAACCTCATCTCGAGTAGATGTAGTATCTTTGTATTTTGTTATTCCAAGAGATATTCTTGTTAAAACTAAACAACCTGTTTAGACACTAGGTTCTGTTTTGAAACTATATATTCGATAACGGTTTGTGTAGTGTTTCTCTGCAGGGTGATAACAGTGACAGCATACAGACGGATATTAATCCACGCCATCGGTCACAGTTTAAACACATGGCTGTAAAATATCGAGCTCTTTTGTCAACTGAGCAATCTAGAGGTCATTTGTTTTGTGAATTTCATGCGAGAACTGAGCACGAAAATTGATAGCTTTTGTTGGACAACAAAATAAAATAAAACATTTTTGGCTTAGGAACTGATTTATGAAGCGGAAGGTTCATAAATTTGAACTATAATATACAAATTCGATGAGTTGCCTCTAGGATAATGTCGTTAATTTTCAATCAAATAAGAGATACTAAGTTCTTATTTTGAAACCTCATTAGTAATTGATAGAATTTTCTACCGTTTAGCTATTCCTTTTTAATCCAGGATTATTGAAAATGTGAAAAGTCTTCAAAGACGTAGAATAATCGTACATACTTTTTTTGAGTTATCTTAACCTACTTTGTGGTCATCTCTCACTTTTAATACTGTATATTATAAGATATATTTTTAATTATTTTTATTTATACTACTCGTTCACCTTTTAGATGATTATAGCAAAGCCCCTGGTAATACAATTATTATAAATAAACGTTTCAGTAAACACTACCTATACTTTTATAAAAATGAGCAATGTTTGCTTGTCTGTATGTATGCTTGTATGTAAGAATGTATGATCGTATATATGTATGGTTGCACAAAGATCTCGTAAAAGACTTCAACGATTTCCTTAAAATGTTTTAATTTATTTATTTCTGGCATAAACACGTGTTTACTACAGTTAAAACTGCCAACAAAAATCAAATTACGTAAACAATTAAATTGTAAGTCAATAATCTTTATCATTGGCCTTATGGGTTGCCAAGTAACCATGTTTGTTGAACAAAATAACAAGGAAAAATAAAACTTGTAAACTGTGTTTATAACAAGCCAAAATCTACTAGCAAATTAAAATATGCAGTACAAAGGGGAAAACATCAGTTGTTACTATTGAGCAAAGATTACACTGAAGCTAACTCGATAGGCCTATAGATGGAAATAGTTCCGATCAAATAATTATTATTTTACTTGGGTCTCTCATACCAAAACTTTATCCCCAAAGTACTGAGAAAATTTTTTGTAAACGTTAACAGCAACATCAATATTTATTTTATTTTATTTTATGTACATTATAATTTAAAGGTGAAAAATTTCAATCAGCTGTTTAATTTAAACTAACGATCAAAACAACGTTATGCAACAACGTGTATTATTGCTATTATAAACGAGTGAATTTTACGATCGACTGTAAAATAATAATGTGTTATAAACTATATGGTTAAAATGCCTATCATAATCAATTTAAATTGCCATGAAACATAAATAATAAAAGCCATAATCAGTTTTAAATTAAACTTGAGTTCCCTTTGTATTGCTTTTGAAATGGAAATAACCTACACTGAACCATGGCTCTGTACCGAAGGAACTCTGTATTACACACAGGATCAAACGTGAACTTAAAATGTTTGATCTAACATGACACATGATCACTTTTTAAATGAACTTATTGATTTGCTGTAGATCCGGTATCATCGTTATTCTCCTTCTCAACACTAGTAGGGGAAGCACCCACAATCGTAGACCATTTAAAATCACAGTAAGTCATGATGTTCTAGACATGGGGGTTGTTATAGCTGTAGGGGACGGTAGGACACGCGTTGTGGTAGGAGGGTGTGATCCGATCAGCTGATTAAACTAAATGACGTCACGCCCAGCGTCAGCTGGATTACGCAGTGCACACATTTGTTGTTTACTTTTTAGGTTATAACTTCGCCATGACCGGGGGATTGTAAAACACAATTATGGCTAACATTTGTTTATAGGATAGGGGAAAGTATAAACGTGTAAACATTCTTATAAGTAATATATTTATATGTAAAAAAATAATTCGGTTATAAATTCAATTATAAAACCTTTAAATATTTCAATTTTCTGGATAACTTGACAACCTCCGGGTTCACAAATATTCGGATTATTGAGGTTATACTACAAATTTTACATATTTAGTCAACACGTATCTATGATATCAATTGCATAAAGTAGTACTACAATGTATAAGCCATGTATACGATCTTTCTAAAATTTAGTGTAACAATATAAAAATATATAGAATATATAGAATAAATTGTTGTTTTTGATAATATTTAACGAGTCCGAACCTTGGTTTACAAAAACAGTTGGGAGAACAACGTTGAACAAAACCCATTTATTCTTTTGACATATACATTCGTTTGCGGACACGGACTAGAGTGATATCTTAGGGCTATAGCGATATATTACACTTGGCTGACTCACTCTCATCTGTATTTTAATTTTTTTTTATGATGACTTTATTCTAGCATGAGGTTATTGTACATTGATTTGTTTTTTTTTCACGTTCGTATATTTTTATAACTTTATTCTTTTTATTTGAGGATTTCTTTTAATTGTAATTAATGTTCAATATATATCTAATTTTGTACACGAATCTTCTCTTCTATAAGTATACTTTTAGAACAAGCAAACTTGTTATTAACCTACACGGATGAGAGTTTTTATATATCCGGGAAGTCCTAGAAAACCTCGAGAAAATGTTTGTGAAGTTAGAAAAACAAGTAACCATAAAGGAGTTAGAACTGTAGCATTAACATAACTTGAGAATATTTCAGAGCTAATACTAACATTTTAAATATTATTATAGGCAAAACATGGTAACAACTAATTACGTTTTTTACAACAAAACTAAATATTAAAGATAATTTGATTTTATTGATATTGAATTACATCAAACCATAATCAATCAACCATTAACCAATAAATTGTATCCAAAAATCAATTTAATATAAACTTTCTCTGTAAGATCCTCTTTTCGGCCGTCCTGCCTCATCGATCCAAACTATTGACGTGTTTTTTTTAATACTTTTAACCTAGAGTAAGGATGAATGTTAACAAAAAGGAAATTTTCTTTAGGAATCTGCCCACTTACGATTTATTTATTTCTAGGACTCATTTTAAAGAGCAAATAATTCTGGTATTTATTCCTTGTATTTTATTTGCGTCGCTCTATCATATAGGTTCCTGCAATACTGGTAAATGGCTCCATTTGCAGTCAGTTGTCATGATTGAGCGTCCATTATGCGCACAACGGAGCGGTTGAGTGTGCACGCCGGTTTCCCAATGTTATTCGACCATTGCGGTTGTGATCAGCATGCTAGTGACAAGCAATTGTGACCCTGATAGAGAAGTTTTCTGTGGAAAGTTGATATTGATGTATAATTACGCAATAGCTTTCAAAAACTCAAATCTACTATGATTAAAGGACATTTTTTAGCATATATTAATGTGATGATTCCTAGAAAAAAGAACTAAAAGGATTATTTTGTAATTAATGTGATATCAAGATATAATGGATGATTCATTAACATTGAAATGTCAAATGGCAACTGGACTGAACGCTATAGCTCAAACCGTTTTGAGGAGTTATGGATTATTAGGAGTTATGAATGGTTTTGTAAAACGAACAATTCGTCATATACAACAACTCATTCGCCTATTGGGTCTCATGATGGTTGGAGTTTCCAATCGAAATCGATCACCATTTACCATTTTTTTGTGTATATTTCCCGTCTTGTGAGTAATAGTATAAGCGTACTCTGTATAAAGGTAATATATATATTACACTGTTACAGGACTTTTCACTCACACTGTATATGTATTTAACAATTGACTAACCAACAAGAAGTAGACTTCTCATCCCATTGTAAATCTTGCAGCTAATTTTCGTGTCTAGTTCACGTTGACACTTATCGCTAGTGTCGAAGGCATTTTGTTTATATTATTTTAGGGTAAATTTTATGATTTGTGTTTTACTGTTTGGTTTTGTATATAGTGAACGAGTTATTGTTTATCATTAAATCGTTTTATTTGGCTAAACACATTTTCAAATGACAGGAATAACAAGAAACAAATTGTAAACAAAACAATTGTGAATTCCAGGATGATTTCAATTTTCGAATGTATTAATTTAACCGATGTTTACGAGAAAACAAGTTTAGTTCTCACACCATCTCTCGTGAGAAGGAACCGTTAGAGTCGCAGGTGTGGCATCGAGATTGGTTTCAGAAACTAGACCGGAGGTGCATTTGTTGACCTCAATTAAGTTCAATACTAAAACAACAAAGCAATACAATCATCGAGTTATTATTTAGGGAAAATACGACATGTGTTATTATGTGATGAACACACCAAGCTTGTTTTGTTGATTGGAGTCTATTTTGTTTACATCTATGTGTTTATTGTTCATCAATATCGTAGGCAATTGTTTCAAATAAACTAGAGATGTTGTGCTTAATTAAACACTTGAATAAAATTCACAGTAGAAGAACGAGGTGATGCTGTAAAAAACTGTGCTTCTTTAGGAATAGAACACACATTTTTAGGAAACACGATTCTTAAGTCAATGTATTGTTATACGGTTAAATGGGTAAATCCTTTAAGTGTATAATTTATGCAAAAATATTTTTGATGTATCACCTTTACACGTTGCAAATGTATAGGGTCGTATAAACCGATGAAGATGTAAATGTACTCAGATGGACATTTTATGTTAATTCATTTGCTGAAGAATGAAAACCAAATGATAGTTATGAACGTAAACCCTTAAAATGACAATACGTGAAGGCTAGAAGCTGCAGCAAATGCTCGGAGTCATGCAAATTAACCATTAAACAATTAATGGTATCTATATCTCATCTCTTGGACTCGGAGCTATTAACGTTTACCATGTTAAATTTGCATCTGGGAAATATTAAAATTAATAATGCCCGTTGTGGAAATATACGCTTTCATTAACAACATTTAGGTTTAAAAGAGGTTTTTTTATAATTAATCTTCACCGTTTTAGCCTAAAATTGTCTCCTACAGTCCTTCATGCTAGGTCTGTATAGAGGTCGCGACATAATCACTGAGAAAAATCCTTTCGAATGGCCAGTATTTATACCTGAGACCTAGAAGACTGAAGTTCCGTGCTCTACCCATAGACCAGCTCCTTCTTCAGGCTTAATAGAATGTTAATTGTATCATATTGTACCCGGGATTTTGATAGACCCAATGGTGAATTAGGTTCTCCGTTAATGAAAAATTTGAACCGAGGTGACTAAGACGATGATAACAATGAAGAGGGTATTATAAGTTTTCTGTTTGTAATTAATTGTCAGTTGTTGTTTATTACAAAACAAACTAATGTTACTTACAAGTTTTTTGTCAAGAAACAAAACTTTTAAACTAAATTGAATTACGAAATATTTGTAAAAGAAATGCTATTTTGAGACGTTCCTGTAAGCATGAGAGGTATTATATTTTAAATTAACTTTTTTAGTATTTGAGTTTTTTAAATATAGACTACCCAGGATAACATAACAATAATGATCTTCCTATTAAATATAAAACTTCACTTTTAAAAGATATTTTTATATTAAATTATATTTATTAATGGGCCACGATGAACCCCTATGCACTACGGAAATACATTTAAATGTATAAGGAAGATTATACTTAAATAATCAATGTTATAAAAATAAAATAAACAATTTTCATTTTAAAAATAAAGATTATTAATAATATAATGGATTAAAAACTTATGAATACTATTTTCGCTTGGTCACTATTGTTTTTTAAAGTTCATAATTGAGAAGGTAACTATTTGAATTTTCGTTTATGGACCTTTTTTACTCCAAGGGTGTGCTAAGTGAAATTAAAACATCTATTATGTTTTATAAGTATTAGATCAATGTTATTTCATTCTGTTAAGTAATATTACACTTGAGATAACAGACTGTAATAGGTTCGCGTTAGTCTAGATAATCTAATCTTCACAAGAAGACTCATTAAATTCTCGTTTCCTTGCCAGTGCCTGCATTAATTTATAAGTGAAAAAGTCCATTTGTTTCTTGTACAAGTATGCGCATCATACCTCTTTTAATATTGAAAAAGATGTCTTACGGAAAATTAGTGTGTAAATAAATTATAGATGAACTAAAGAATTATGTGTTAGATATTGCAGAATTGATTAGATTTACTAATAAATAGCAGCCTTACTCATCGACAATATTAGAAATTATACTAGTTTTTTTAGAGTTCGGGTACACCCTGTACATAGGGACGGAGGCTAAAAGAAGTATAATTACCAGGATAAAGGTCATTAGTCAGCAGAACGATGTATCATTTAGCTATCACATTACAGTTCACATTTACTCGCCCTTCCTACTTCAACATACTTTCTGTGCGCAAACAGAATGAACTTTTATGAGTACTGGAATGTTCTAAGTAAATACATCTATCTATGTTACCCTTAATACTGGTCAAAAAGGTATTTTAGAGTTAAATTGCAAAACAAGCAGACTTACTCATTCGTGATTCATCTGAAAGAAATTGTTAAATTACTTGAGTGTGTTATTAAACAAAAAAACTATCCAATTAATGTATTTGTTAATACAACTTTGGAATGGTACATCAAACATCTTATGTAGATTAATTAAAGAAAATAATTAGTCAGTTGAGTGTGTGTCATTCATTGATCTTCAACGCAATAACCTTCTTTTATTTCATTTCAAAAACTATTCCGTCAACTACAAATATATTAACTCGTCCTAATATTAAATTTGCGAGAATGCGAACAATTAAAGGGTTTCTTTGTAAGGTTAGAAAGCTCAAACCCCACGTATTCGGATGGTACTAAGCCAATTAGCACATACACTGTGTAGCCGTTTGTTTATGCATGATTAAAGCAGAGTTCTTCAGAGGCTGCACTGGTATTTGAGCGTCCAATGTACACCATGCATATTACATCTGACTAAATTAATTTCAAATACAGTTGTTGTTGTTTATAATAGTTTGTGTTTATTATACTCGTTAACGGTCATGAGTTTTATTCTTCTACCTACATTTGTATTTTTAAAATGTTATACTGAACTTCGTAAGAATCTGTTTTCGGTTCGAAGTTTTCTCAAACATAGTACGGATACAACATGGATCTTTAATATTATTTTAGCATTAGGATATTTAATGTTATTATTGACACGATAAAATCTCATTGAAACTTTGTTGTTTATTTAATTTATTTATATGACTTTTCAATTTTGTTAGATAATTTATTTGTAAATATGCTATATTACAGCTAGTAAAAGTACCCTATAGCAAGATAGCATTATACAAAAGAAACTTAATATTAGAAATTTTCATAATTGTCTATAAAAATAGCTCGAAACTATAAAAGCAGAGCATTAACATAAATTGACTATAAGTACATAAAATTTCCACAGATTACGAAAATTTATGTGTGGATAACCTATCATTTGGCCTAAGTGTTTAGGGTTAAATATACTTAAATTTATAAATCGAAAATCTACTTGCATTTGACACCATTACTGAGTAGAGTATCTGCTGTTTTTGCAGTATCGCCATTTTTTTTTATAAAAATCTAAATATAATAATAATTGATCAAATATTAAAATCTTGCATGCATTACTGTATATTGCAATGCTGACATAGTTTGGTTAGAAAAACTATTAACAGATTCTTTATTACGGATAAGAAATAAAAAAAATATGATCTTCAACAAGTGTATCTGTAAGTAAATGTATAAGAGTTATATCTTGAATAATTTTTTTGATTTGTGTATTTGTTGCATCAGGTGAAAAGGTTTCACGCATAGAAATTTTTGTTTGTGAATTGAGTGATTGACATTCAACCTAAGTTAAATCGTTGAATATATAACATTTTAAGATCGTAAAAGCAAACTACATTACTTAGGAGGTTGGCACACACTACTGTAATCCAGTAAACCAATTATCTGTGGATTAGAAACTCGATATTAGATCGTGTAGTGAATAAATTATATCTTGTAGACTTAAACACGATCTGTTAGTGGATTGCATGAGAACACTGTTAATCCCAACGATGTATGGTTAAAGATGTAAACATTAGTACTGAAATACAATACAGTATGAACAAGGATCATGAAATAAGATCATTCGATTATTATAATATATTTGGATAGGAGACGATGAGACAAGATAAGTCCAAAGATGCATTTTAATATTGGTCCTGATTGAAGGATATGTCCTTATGAAGGACATGTCGTCTATTATTGAGATCTACTTACAATGGAGGATTATTAATAGGCATGCACTGTTGATACGATACTCCCTGGTGTGGATTAACGTCCGCACTAGTGAGTACTATGACTATCCGCAGTACTATCTTGATAAGTAGACCAATTCGTTGATACCAATGCAAAAATGTGGTTCGGATTCCACTATAAAAACTGTAGGTTCCTCAGTTGCCATTCGCTGTAAGGACTATTAATTAACAGCTGTGTCTAAGGAATATGTCGGCATTAATGACTAACAAGACTACAAGATCACGCCACTCACCCTACACTCATCTCCAATCATACTTTCCTGAAAATACCTACTTTATATGATGATAAATACCTATTTTGATGATGATACTTTATATGTTTGTATGGTCGCCATTTCATTGAAAAGTATACAAGTATGATTACGATAAGAGAGGATATATTGATTGTATGCTGTGAGAATATCGTATGTGAAGTGTAACTACTTGTTATCCTGTTTGAGGTAGGCCCTATCATTGATTACGGGGGGAATATGTGGGTGTAAAGGATTGTAAATTAGAATTTATCACAAATTAAATTCTAAGATGCATGGTTATATACTTAAAGTAAATAACATGACAGTTAGTTACATACATTTTTCATACATCAGTACAGGTAATTGAAAGAACTTTACTGTGTATATTATAGTCATAGTTTCCAATACTAAATACCAAATATTTTACTCTGAAATTTTTCTGAATATTTCTCTTAAATTCACCACTCTGTTTTAATCAAACATATCTAGCAATTATATTTTCTGTAATTTTAGGCACAATATTAATTAAACATGATATATAACCTAATGACCTCTCACTTTAGACATAATTCAGTAAAAGTAACAAATATAAAAACAAGGCCTCTTAGTAATAAAACAAATCCAATTGATATATTAACGTTGTATTTTAAATTTTTTGTCATTCTGTTACTATATTGTTCCAGTTTAAGCCAGTGGCAATTATATTGCATTGAAGTCTGAGACGATATCCAATGGTCAAGACTGACAAGCACTAACGATATCGAGATCAACATTTATACGAAATCTGAAGATCTGATTAAAATCAAGATCGTTTCTGGACCAGGAACTATTTTTCATTTGGCCACGGATAAAGGATGTCAAAAGGTCTACAGTACTCAGTTAAATGACCAGTGTTCAAACCATTACCTTTTAACATACTGTAACTATAACAGGTATATATAATTTATATAAAGACACTGTTTCTCTGCATAACTTTTACCTTCAACACCAAACATGATCACATTGTCCTACACTCTACACCGAATTTTATGGTTTTCAAATGACAATAAATGATTATGGCAATAAATGATGGTAAATAACAAATACCCCCGCCGCAGCAAACCTGCCGACTAAGCGAATTTCCATTTGTCTGAATTTATTTTCAGTTAAATATATTTTAATAACATTAGATTTAACGAGTACCTAGGTTTGCTGCTACAAGGAAACTAATAAAGTGTGTTTTTGAGTAAAATATTGATAGCTTAGTACAAAATAAATAAATTTGCCAAGTTTGATCAAAATATATTCATAAACAAGCAAACTACAACATTTGTCAATATTCTCCATAAGAATAACATGGGAATTTTAAATTTACATTTTTTTAAATTTTCTCCGTTACTAATATTCGAACAAAAATACTTTTATATACTAAATGATTTGTTTTTTTAGGCTCTTTAAAAAGGTCTAAAGAGAAATTGGGAAATTTTGTGTTTTTAGGGTCAAAAGTGAGAAAAACCAAATTTTACCCCATAAAACCCCCCGTAAAGCCCCGTTCCCATGTTCCGATCGTGCTGGTTCGTGAACTCATTCAAGTTTATCCCGCTTTACACCTTTAAACCAAATTTCATCAAAATCGGAAAAAAATTACTCAAGTTATCACGTTCACGGACATATATATATATATATATATATATATATATAAAAGTCTATATATATATATATATACATATATAAAAATTTGAACGAATATTGTTTTTGGCCTCTGGGGACATCAAAATGAAAAAGTAAATCGGTCCCGGGTCTAGGTCTTACCGTGCCACCTACGGTAATAGCTACTTCCCTATAGGGAAATTCGCTAAAAGGAGATATAAACAGTAACAAATCCAGGTTTTTGGCCGTTCTCTTTTGCCATAACAAGTGTACAGACGTTACTTTTCCATAGGCGTCCTCCACCCCCAGTAGTCTTCTTTACTTAGCTCCGCTTCTCGTGTGGCAGTATCACTCAAAGCACCCTCTTCAACTCCTCGCCGGTCTAAAAACAATTAAGTCATTTATAAAATTCCATTGACTGAATAGTGAATCAACATTCAATCGATACGGCCCAAATAAAATAAATTGTTACGCAAAATCTTCGAATGGGAATCTTGCAGATGTTTTTTTGTTAAAGTTCAACTTTCTCCTTTACACTATCCATTCCCCATACCTAGTACGTTTATGGAAAAAATATTGTTTTATTGAAGATTTCGAGATGGAGCTTGTGTGGTAATATCTCTTTTGGGTCCTTTAGAATTTGAAAAAGTTGTTTCTATGAGATTGCGTTATTCAAATAATGCCTGATAATATTTTACGTTCAACCATGTGCTCAATATAAAATATCTGACTAAATTATTCAATACAGTTCCTATTTTAAGTTTTAAAAACAAAAATTATAAAGAATTATGTGTCTGACATATTTTTTATGCATTAATTTCTTCATTACCTGTACTGTGAGCGTAAACGGCCGCAATAAATATCTAACGTTTAGCCTATTTCTATTTTATTTATTTTATTTTAGTAGGAGATTGGTAACTGTCAACTTTGAAGTAGTGAACCCTGGCTGACTGTGGCTAATAAGTGGCCTTAGAAATGGCTTTAATCTTTACAAAACCAGCATCTCAAACACCTTTCCGATTGACGGCAGTATACTGATTGGCCTGTAGTTGATCAATTCTGAGGGATTTCCACTCTTTAGGATATTACTAAGGATATTACTCTATGATATTACTAAGGGCCCGTAATAGCAAACCATCCCCATACGGTCACATAACATAGTCCTAATGTCATAAATATAGGATCAATATACCAGGTAGATATTTTTACATCTCACCCAGTCAGCGAAATCGTTGATTCCTTCTGTGAAGGTAGTTTCTCCTCGTTCGTAGGCTTGGTTGTGTTCACGGATATCGTGAAGGTTGGCAATGAAGATTGCCTTCCTATATTCCTCTTCCACCTCATTAGCGTATACTCTGTTATACTTAATCTGAAATTGGATATAAAGTTTACGTTACATAATTAGTTTTTTAAAACAGAATAAATCCGTTTGAAACTACTTATAGAAAGAAGGTGTAGATTTCCGTATCTGTTGTCACAATAACCGAATGAAAATATCGACTATTCGATTGTTTTATTCGACATATCGATCGGTATTTTCATTCGGTTGTTTGTGCCAACGGATACGGATTACGGAAGCCTACCCGAAGAAGCTTTATTTAGTATCCAAAGAGGTATGGACTAACTTTAATTATTTCATCAACATCTCCACTTAATCTTTTTTACATAATAACTATCTCTGACGCAAAAAAAAAAAATTATAAATTTTCTCTGATCAAGTTATATTAAGAAGCCTTACCTTAAAGCGTTCCCATTGTTCCTCCTCCTCCTGAGAGTAGGTGATGTGTCCTGCGCAGCCCAAAGCAACAAGAGTGAACAACAATAACAGCTTCATCTTGACAACAAAGCAACATTGGAATAATAAAAAAATGTCACTAGCAGTTAGGGCCGGTTTTAAATAAATATGAACGTATTTTAGGCAAGTCACTGATGTGTACTGATGTGAATTACTAACCTCTGTTGAAGTAAATATGAAAACTTGTTAACCAAGTCAAGTTGACCTACTGTGAGCTATAGCACCTTTTGTGTCAAATAAGTCAAATCAAATAAGTCAATCAAATAAGTAAAATAACATTTTATTTACTCGTAATGTTTATAAGAATAAGAAAATAATTTTGAAAAATTCCTTTTTTTGGGAATTTACTTCTTAACCATAGTTATACGTCCCTAAACAAAAGTAATATTTATTCCCTATTGAAATAATATTTGTGTAGCGAGGACATAGGTTTGCTACAGGGAAGGTTATGAAATGTTTTTGCGATATGTTGATAATTTATTTGAAAATAAATACCTTTTTTAAATATGACCAAAAACGTATCATATTACAGGCGAACTAACATTTATTTAGTTCCGTCCATAAGATAAAGTATTTTTTTTTTTAATTTACAGTATTTTTTTATTCTTAACCACTATCTGGATAAAAACGCTTCAATAAAATCAATTATTAGTTTTTACACACGATTTAGAAGTTGATTGCAATTTTGTTCGGTTAAAAAATGATAAAACAAATCTTTAACTTATAAGACACACATAAACCCTTGTTAACTTAGTCCGATTATGCTGGTTCGTGAATGCGTTCACACGTGAATAGATTTACACATTAATACAAAATTTCATAAAAATTTGATTGTTCTTGCTCGAGTGATAACAGGCTCACATATATATTCACTTAAATGCCAGATGTTTTTGACCTCTGAGGACCACAAAACGAAAAAGTAACTCGGTCCCGGGTCCTGCTCTTACCACGAGACCTATGGCTTAAACTTTTCCTATACTTAGGAAATTCACCAAAACACGTTTTATATCTCGCATATTGTTCTTCAATAATAGAAAAAAATCTCCTTTTATTATAATAAATAGTATTGAATATTAATCACTAAGGGAAAAAACCGTTGAAACAAAATTATTATTATTTTAGCTGCACGATTCAATCATTACCTTTAATTTGATAATACATCAAAAGTAAACTTTTCTCATTATTAGTGTATGACCTGTTGCATCGTTTGATGTTTGGATGCAAAAGGTTGATATATTAAAAACTCTTATAAAGAAAAATAAACTATGCAAGTAAAAAAATAAACAATTCCATTGAAACAAATGTTACTAATGAAACATTATTAATTATTTGACAATATTTAATTATTTATTCTAGCCTGATTTAAACCATAGGCCAACACGTACTACAGACTAGTTGAGTCATAATGTACTGATGTATTTAAATTGTGGCTTGGAAACTTGAACTATTTGCAAATAAGAGAAAATTACAAAATTTGTTTGCTTGAAATCATACACTTTATTGATTTAAAAATTTTCAATTGAAGACTAAATTTGCTCAGAGCATTTAGTTTAAATAGCTTCATTAGAGGGTAAATGTTTTAACATATTAACAATAATTATCAAACTACAATATAAAAGTATGGTAAATTGCATCAAAAAGCCTTTGCATTGTATGCCTAACAATCTGATTACAATAAGACCAAGAAAAACCTTACCTTAGTTTTCACACAAGTACAAGATAACTGGACTTTTTGATTGCGACCAATTTATAGTCGTGATGAGTTTATCAGTTGACTAATGAAAAAGCTAATCAAATCTACGTTAGCTCAACAATGTAACTAATTTCGTTTCCCATTATAAGGATTAACAGCAAGTCAAATTGCTCATTGTTGTCAATCATTGAAGCTGATCATAACCTTTAATCAAACATAAGCTTTAACAAAGTAAGGTTTTTTTAATAGGTACAGTACACATAAATAAATACGATAGATATTGTAATTAAAGTTCGGTCCTTTTTTAAGGTCAATTTATGTAATTGTTTTATTCAGTACTAGCTGTTTGCCCGTTCTACGTACGGGAATCTTGTAGTAAGTTTAAACCTTATATTCAGAACAGGAGTTGGTTTGCATATTTAGTGTGCATTTTTCCAGATATGATGGCAAAACTATAACTGTTTAGGAATACATATAAACCTTCTCAAATACAATATCTGACAGTTTCAAAGCCAAAACGAATGCTTCGCAATTAAATGTCACCCGATCGTGTTAGTCCATATTTTATATTAAACGATGAAAGGAATTGCTTTACAGTATATATCTATGAGGCATAGCCCTAAGGTAGGCATGTAATTGAAAGTTACTTTTCACACTGGCTAAAAGTAGTTAAAACACTACCTCAACCTCACTACTGCACACTTTATTTGGGTTGAAATTTTTATTAACAATAGTGCTCTTGTCTTTTCCACGAAAAATAAAGGACATTAATGCATTACCAATAGATATACACAAACAAATGCAGAATTTAGTCCACACAACATTTTGGAGTTCAGACAGAAAACGCTAAAAATTATACAGTAAGACATCAATTAAATTTAATAAGCAATAAGGTGCAGTGTTTATAAATAAATAGTGAAAATAGTGATGTGTTTATATGTAAAAATTATTCTTACCGGTATTGCTTCCACCGGTTCTAAGGAAAAGTAGCAGTACCGGTACCAAAAACCAACGTTTACATTTGAGAAAAGAACTGTGGTACTTACGACTAATTCCAACTGTCCTTCTAATCAAACTGTATTATAGGTGTTAATCAGTTGGCAATTATATAAATAAATAAATACACACATACCACAAAACATGTAACATGTAACGTAAACAACGTAACGCTTTGAAGACTCACTATGGTTTGCTAAAAAACAAAAACTTTCACTTGATGTGGTGCAGTACCGGTACCGAAGTTATTAATCTCCTTTGGTTTTAATTTTTTTTTTTAGTTTTCGAAAATCAAAGTTTTTTCCTATTAATAGCATTATTTGTAACCAGCTTTTAATGTTAACATATTAATGACAGTTTGAAGAAACCACCTTTATTCAAACAAAGGTTTCTTAAGATTACGTAATCTCTAAACGATAATCGGTACATATATCTAGCAAACATTCGGAGGAAATGTGGCAAAAAACGCACAAATCTGGGGTTTTGTACGTTTGCAGTTTTATTTCCTAAGTAGGAAAAGTACCGATATCGTTGTCGAAATGTAAGTAAGTATAAACCAAAAGTGACACATTGGAAAAGCGAGTTTAGCTACATCTGTAAAGTTAAACTTTCTGTTACGGTACGATCACAGCGAAATCAGAAAGATCTTCCAAGATCGCAGCAACATCCACGATCACCCACTGACTGCAGTTGTGATTTTTTACTTTGCACTTTACACAACTGTCCTTGAAGCGCCGTCAATGAGTGGAAACCTTTGTAAGCTACGGTGTTGGTGACGAAGATTAAAAAAATGTAAGTTTCCTTGCACTAATACAACACTGATTCACGGTATTTTCCCCGGTTATCAAAACTCAAGAACAATCGTTGCACTTGCGATTAATTAAACCGGTTAAGTAAGGCACAACGTTTTTAATCTCACTTGGTTTGGATGTGCTGACTAAACTTGTTCGGAAATGGTTGCAGTATTTGTTAACAACTTTTAATGTAATCATATCGGTGACAGCTAGAAGTGAGAATCCAAACAGCTGATCGTTATTTCATAAAATGTAATGTAATAGTAAACATTGGGAGAAAATTTGACAAAAATCGAACAAAATTGGGTTTTTGGTGGTTTGTTATTTTGTTTTCGAAGAAGCGAGGCCATGTTTTTATAGCCAAAGACACTCTCACCAATCCAGTAAATACAGAAAAATGATTAAAGCCTTGATCGGTACTCTAGTTTTCTAGGAGTAGGCCGCGTAAAACGACAATTTGGCGTTACAGACGGAGTCACAGAATGGACAGACAGACATACAGACAGAAATTGAGATAAGACTCGTTTCGGCTTTCTTAGGCTATGAAACGTAAAAATAACCAAAAACCGCATGATTCTAAGCAATGTACAGACAAATCTGTAATTTTATTTATATAGATTTGTAGGGTGATTGTGGACATTTTCTATCATAATTATACCCCATAATAATAATTTATAGTTTACAAAAATTAAGGTGGTTTTAGGGGAAGAAATCCATTTCCTTCACCTCTACCTATGAAAGAGAAACTTAACAGATAAGGTTTGCCAAAACGTCAATTATATGCATCGTGCAATTAGCAAAGAAAGCTAGCGTTTATTGACCTTCTACTCAAACCACCTAAATTTGTGAACTGAATGTTGTGAAATAGTATATTTAATCACTAGAGCGTAAAATGAATCCTTTCGACCCAAGCTCAAGTTTCACGATCGAGGCGAAGCCAAGTTTGGAAAATGAGTGATGGTTAAAAAGACAATTTTCCCTTAGTGATTAACTATATTATTTGTTATAATGCTAATTCATTTAACAAACTAAGTTAGAAGGCGAAAATACATCACATGTAATGATTACCGCTAAAACAACATTCAGCTTGTCCAAAATTTGGGAATTTAAATGAACAGCTGTTATTTAGTGGTTAAAACATTACGGGTATCACGGATGTGCTAGATTAAAATATACCATAATATTTGAGAAACAGGTAATTGATTTCTATCGGAGTTTACAACTAAGTTTAACAGCTTACTTTTACTCCCCCAGGCACTCAAAAACGTTTTAACTCCCTATGACTATATACAGATATCGTAAAACATGTTAAACATTTTTTTTATATTCACATCAATCATCTTTTTTATTTAAATATATTATTTCAGTCTCATAAAGGGGATAGGGTCCAATTGTGTTTTAGCAACAACGCTCTGACAGTAGCAGGGTACGAACAGAGTGACTTCACCCTTGGGTGAAATAACAAACTTTAAATCGAGTTGGCTGTGATACATCCGACTTGATTATTATCAAATTCTCTGGTTGAGTGACGAAATGCCCTTCTTTTACAACAAACGCATAAAGGATATTTTTCACTCAAATTATTAAAATATTGTATTTAAAAATTCACATGGCATTAGGGCCTACTTAGTTTGTTATGGAATAGTATGTATATGATATGCATTTTATTTATTATTTTAAACATGCAATTGTGAGGATTTTTGTGAATCGCATTTATGTGTGATGTAAAAAGTTTCTAAAACATGTAATTGTATTGAAACTAAAATTACTGTTGGTCTAAATTTTAATATATGAGATAAGTTACAATTAGTATTTAAACTATTTTAAGCATTCTATTGCTTAAAAATATTCAGGAATCAAAGGCACAATTTCATAATCATTATAGTAGCCGAATATATGTTTTTTTCCGGACTTTCCAGAATAGTGATAAAATTTAATCTTAGAAGATTAACAGTTGTAATAAAGTGTTTCTGTTTTAATCATAAGCTTCATTGGTGTTGAAAATTACAGTGATTAAAACTGTAATTACAATTTAAAACTAATCGTTTGCTCCAATGCAATTGCTGTGAAGATTCTTGTCTAATCCATAGGGCTTAGTGTTTTTACAAAAAAAAAAAAAAAAAAAAAAAAAACCGTTTTAAAGTTGAGTTTGTAAATAGTTTATGAAAAATGCCAAATTCATTAACACTGAAAAAATAATTTCATTATGAACAGTAAAAAATGCAATGAATTTTAAACGAATATTTATTATGTTTTAGGGGAATAAAATTTACATGAATTTTAACGACATTATTTTTTTTATAAAATATGCAACATTTGCCTCATGATGAATTTACTTAAGAAAAGTTTTTGGATTTCATTATAAATTCCCTGCAATGTTCTTTCACCGTTACACTAAAATAGATAACGTGGATATTTTTTCATATATTAAAAAATCTGACAATTTTATGGTTTCTTGTTAAAATAAAAATATATGTTTATCAACAAACTTTAAGAACCGTATTGTCTGGAACCGGTACATATTTTTTTTAAGATACATTTTTAAAATTGCATGAAGGGGAATTTTAAATGCAAATAGTTAACCAGAACTCTCAAAGCCTCAATATAAGCCCGAAGTGTCTGGTCTAGTAGGACGATAACTGTTTTACCTCCACAAACTTCCTCAACTTTCTGGTTATTGTACATGTTCAACAGAGTTGAAAATGGCTCAATTCACTGTTGATTTGAATTACCTTACTTTAGTTTTTAACTTATTTAGATAATTTTACTAAATAATATCTTCAGTAGCACCAAGGAAAAATGTAAAAATAGAAATAAGCTGATTAATGAACAAGTGAATTTTTACCCCAGTTGAACTCTTCAGAAACTTCTCAGTCAGTACTTTCATTAGCCAATAGTATAAGAGGGTCGCCATATTGAGATTCTTGTCATTCGCCTATTGGGTCTGATGATGTAATTAAAATACATTTTAAAATACGTAGACTGTTGTAATTATTTAGTTATAATACATTTCACTTAATTTATTTGATAAACAATCGTAAGCATTTACGATCAGGATTTTACCTTCCAAACTATAATGCTGTTGAAGTTATATTGTTTTGTCTTTGAGAGAACTGGATCCTTTCAAAACATAATGTCCCACTAAATTAATCGAGGATAAACTATTTATGTAATAATTGTGAAAAACAATAAATTATATTGTTCCTTTTTTTGAACTCGGAAAAAAGTTAGAAATGTAAAATGTTTCATTAGCGTCAAATGTTGTGCTTTAGCTTTTATTGCAAAAGTTTTCAACTTCTTCAAACTCAACTTAGTTTCTAAACTATGAGCTCTTAGAAGTATAGGCCTGCTCTTGGTTTTATCTAAAATCGTGTTTACAGGAAATAACTGATCTTACATGTTATTAAATTCACCAAGCTTTTACGTTTGAAAAGCATATATGTACTTATTTATGGAATTAATTGTGTGGATGTATATAATTGTTTATTGATTTGTACCTAATGCACTTGAATAAAGAAGCTATTGACTAGTAATAGTCAATCATAATTTATTCCGAATTAAATTTTTAAACAGTCTTTTTATATCCGTATGTTTCGAATTTCCAAAAATATCTAATAAGAGAAAAACATAAATTGCAAGCAGCGAATAGTGTAAACCAAGTTAAACAGTAAGGGTACAATGATCAACAGACTATATAATATATTTACAAACAATGCGTTAACCCATAACAAGCCGGAAGTACTTTTTTACAAGTGCAAAAACCGGAAGTGATAAAGTACTCCCAGAATTGAGGTTGGTCTAAATAGACTTCTTCCGATGCTCTTAATAAGTAAATATTGACAGAGAATGGCTAAGTACAAAGAAACAGAAGACAAATAGAACTTACATGTTTAAAGATTAACCGTAGGCCTAAATACCATAGAGTCAATGGATTCATTTATTAGATTATTGCTTAAACTTTTTTTTGCATAATAATGCACATAACTTCACAAACCAACGGTATGAAAAGCTTATTGACTTGAGCGTAAAGTTTTAATTTTTTAGAGCGAAAAGGGAAACACAGCGATATTCCCCTGCAAGTGACGTGCTTTGAGTATAAACCAAGCCTAGAATAGTTAAACAATAAATATTTTCTCCTTATTACAATAAGAAGATTGTCTTAACCTCTTATTGGGTAGTTCCAAATATTCACTTGATGATCACTGATTTACTAGCTATCAAATGTGAAGAATATAAATGTGTTTTCTAACATTGCCGTAAGATAAACTGAACATAAATATTTCTTAAGGAAACTTACAATTTTGGCAATATTTAACTGAATTAATGGCAATAAAAAAATTGCCTGCTACTTTCATTTATGTGTGATTAAAATTTCAGTGTGGATAGGCTTTATGTAATTTTTTGTGACATTAAAAGTAACTGATAGTAAATAATTTTAAATTATAAGAAATTGAATATGATGTGAGATGCTCCACAATCAGTTTATTTCACTTACCTCACCGTCAAAATACTGTGAGTAACTGCTATTGCACTTACCAAAACTACCAGCATTAAATTTTAGTTTCTTTAAACGATTTTGTTTCTTTTTTATATAGTATCAAGTTTATTACTAATTTAATGAGTTTTATTACCAACATTAATCTTTAGTTACTACTGTGAATTTTTTAAGAGCAATATAAAAGTCAATATGATGCTGTACGGTCTCTGTACTAAAATAATCTCTTTAAATACCATCAAGATTGACATTTTTTCTCATAATATCATCAACTACTACCACGCACTTACTTTCGTTTGGAAAATGCAAGGGTTGTGCCATGTCGGTCGGTTTTAAATCATGCAACTGTGCTCAAATTCTACACATTTTAAAATCAAAATTTAATATTCACAAAAGACACTTTTGAAACCTTACTAAAAGAGGCTGATGCTTCTAAGTACCCTAAAAATTTCATTTTCATGAATCATCCATGTTACCAAGTTTTTTAATTTAACCAATGGTTCACTTGGTTGACTTTACTGTAAATGCATTGCATACATAAGTTACTAACTTCCAACTTTTAAAGAACTCACTTAACTAAGTTAACCGTTTCCAATTCCATTAGTTACAAAAGTTTACTTAGGTAATTGATGGATATGCAGACGGTTGACTTGGAGAAGTTGAACAAGACTTGGCTGTTTATATTATTCTTCTAATTCGTTTAAATGTGAGGTCGTCATGGATTTTTAAACGCCAAATTAAATTTTTAAACATTCCAAATTTATCGAAATATAGAAATAAATAATATTAAATATATTTTCAATACATTTTAGGTAGTATATAGTCTATATTATATCGAATAGATTGTTAGATAATACAATGTATATAGTTATTATAATATAGTTATTATAAAAAGCAAATGATTTAATAACTCAAAATGTACCTTATAAAATCCGAAAACTAAAATGAATCCAATTTATCAAATTATATGAATTCATTATAATTTAAATATACACTTAACTGAAATATGGAAATGAGTCATGTTAGTTGACTAAAAAGTAGCTATTTGCATTAGAGTATATCACTGGAAAAAATTTTATTTTCGGCTTATAAAAAAATACATGTTAGTAGGAGAGAATTCACTACTGTTAGTTTATTGACAAGACAGTCCTGGTGATCGGGCTCAAAAAAATATTCATTTGTGCAAAATAAATAGTGAGAAAAATATCACCAATAAAATTAAATTAATGAATAGGTTATTGATCCTTAAAGCAGAATTTAGATTGTCAATTATTTTTTTTTATTAGGAGTTAGCTAAGAAGTATGCAAATTAATATCTGAAATGTTTTTTATTAAGAAATAATATGTATTGCAACTAATTAAATTGCACTAAATGCCACTCCCAAGACAACTGTAAACAATTTACGTATATATTAAAAAAATAGTAATATATAGCAAATAATCATTTTAATTTTACTACAATTTTCCATCAAGACATGTTAAATTTACAATGAGATTTGTTGAGGTATGTCCTGGGTCTGGTTTTAATGTTGTTCTTTGCTTTTAAGATCCTCAGAATCAACACTGACTCGAACTAGAGTACACTATGTATCCAATTAATAAATGTTAATTTTTTTTTTTCATATTTACAAAAAAGTGTTTGATTTAATATTATACTGACACCTAATTAATTTTATAAAAAATTTAAAGTTTGAGTTTTATTTTATTGTTTTCTATAGTAATTTTAAATTAAAAGAGTAGTTTACACGATCGGACATATTATAAATATTTAAATTGAATTGTATGTATTAAAGTTTTAGTATGATCTTAGATAAATGGATCAAATATTTTTTTTTTATTTTAAGCGTTTCTCATTATTTGATTCTGATATTACATTTTTAAGTTGTAATTTGCCCATACCTATTTTACAATATTACTTGCATTGTAAAATAATGTTTACATAGATAGAAAAAATACCATATATTTTCTATAAGTAAATTCAAGAGTAAGCCGAGACAAGGACTTTTTATCCCTAACCAAGTTAAGTTTGTCCAAAATGATGGATGAGCCAGACGTAAAGAGATCTGATAGGATTTAGGAGATTTCAAGAAAGGATTTCAGTATTGACTGCCTTTATTTATTTTAAAAGTTGGCTGTACTTAAAAAATTATAGCCTATATTCAAATGTGCATAGTGAATATTAAAGTTTAAAGGAGCAGAATTTTAGTTCACAGAAATTATCTGTTAAACTGATAATAAAACTTTTCAAATATAAAATATATTACCCCGTTTTGTTGGTCTTACAAAGGATGTAATAATTTTAAAGAAATACAACGTGTTTAAACAAAACAACAACAAAATAGATAGTAAAGCATTTTTATCTCTATGTGGTCAAAGGAGCAATTTTCATATTATTGCGAAACTTAGATTCTTTACTAAAATAAGAATTAGCTTTTTAAACTCATTTTATAGAGAACTATATTTTTTTTTTTTAGAGACTGATGAAGTTTTATTAATATGTAAAAAAAGATGCATTAAAAATATTACTTAAGATGCAATGTATCTAGGTCTATAATATTTACAGAATTATTACTTTGGGTTATGTTAAAATAATTTATTCTCCAATATGTACTTAACATTTTATTTAAATTTTGACTAAGTATTTATTCAAAATAATCGTTAAAATCTATAAGGTTCAAAACCAATGCTATTTACTATTAAGTAAAAGTATTTTTTAACACGTATGACTATTCGTTACAAATGTGCATTAATGATTTTTTACGTAAAGACAGTTTGACTGTTTTGCAAAAAAAATGTATGCGAGCAAAATTATGATTTCAATACAAAGTAGCAATAATTATAAAAAAATGTTATTAGTTTGATTCGTTTTTAACACATATTTACTCGTAAATTAACCCAGTTCAATACATCTAAAACAGTAATTTATGTTAAAAAGATACAACTAAAAACCATTATTAAAGACTGGAATAATCTTCTCATCAAATGAAAGAAAGCGGTTTCTTCGCCACAAAAGAATAATTTCAGGATGGCCATTAGTATTTTCTTTGTTGTATAAAGAGTAATAATAAATCTATTTTGTAAGCGAAATATTTATTAAGGTTTCATTACAATCAACATTGTTTTATTGGATTTAGCAAATTAAAGTAAAACAGTCATTAGATGTTATTAGTTATTTGATATTGTTAGTAAGTTATAAATATAACAGCTAAAAATAAATATATACTATACAAAAATATATACAATATAGTGGTTAACAAAATTAATATTCATTTAATTAATTATATCATTAATTTGTTTGCTAAAAGAATCATTTAACATATAAAGATTGTGGTAATGAGGTTTGAAATAATCATGTGTGGTATCACTATGACGTTATTAATAAAAAATGAAATTGAAAGCGATAGTAAAATAATTTGAGTTCAGAAAAAAAAATTCTATTTTTTGGTAAAAATTAAACATGTCTAACGCTAGATTTAAAGGTCAACAATTTGGGTAGCGAGCTGGTCTAGTGGTAGAGCGCGGGACTTCGGTTCCTGATATCCCTAATTCAAATCCTATTAAATCACCAGTGAATTTTGTTTAAATTATAATGCCTGAACCCCTCTAGCCTGAAGTCTTGAGAAAAACGACCTCGACTAACAAGTAAAACAATACACATAGTCGAGTGACTTATCAAAAAATCTTATCTGTTACAGATTCAATACACCTACACACAATTGTTAGAATTGGAAAATCATACCCAGCCATTCACACAACAGCAACAGTCGACACAAGATACAAATAGAAACCGTCGTTTGTACGTGACAAGTGTGGGCTGTGTTGTATTATCTGTGCTACAAACATTGGGTCGTTGTCTATTGGGAGCTAATAAAGTATATTCTCTAACGATGTTTCGATTCCCAGCTGTAAATAAATTAGTCGCTGTAAAAAAAATGCAATGACGCTTTTTACTTTTAGACAAACAATTATGCTTTTTTATAGGTTTTCAAGGATCTTTTCATTGTCCTAGGACGCTAGGCTCAAGCCCGGTGTAGTTTTTCACACAATTTCTGGCTGGATACAGGGGATGAGGCATTATCACTTACATAAAACACGTTGGTGGGAATTAAACTGGGACCTCAGGGAACGAAGTCACGCGCTCTTCCACTAGGGTTGTTAGTTGGTGTATTGACAAAGCAAGAGACTTCGGTTTCAAAACTTCTGGTCCGAATCCCTCCGATCACCAATGGATTTGATGGAAGTGATGATGATGCTACCCCTCAAACCTAGCCTAAATTTATGTGAAAAGTTTAAGCTAGAACCTAGAGGAAAAACACTAGGCTAGCTTACTCCCCAAATATTTAATCTATTTGCGAAGAATAGCAAACTGTATCATTATATTGGCATTTTTAAGAGACAAAAGAAAAAAGAATTTCTCTTAGAAACTGAGTTCAAATAGGTCATAATAAAAAATATTTATCCTTGTTGAACAGAAGAACAAAATGTGAACCAGAATATTACGTCAATGCACTTTAAAACTATTGAATTGCTTTTGATTTCAACTTATTCTTGAGTTTCTAAAACATAAGATTTAGTTTAAACAAATATCTTGATAGAATTATATACTATGCAAGTTTCAACCACCCAACCCAAATATGGCCTATGACAAAAGCAATTTGAAAATATCATTTGATTATCTGCAGTTGTTTACGTTAATATAAATAGCAATAACACTGCACCAAATGGACTAAAATGAACCTATCAAGAAGGTATAAAATTGTTTAGAAACTTGAATTATCCTACAACACTCGGTAGAGAGAGTTGTAATGCTTGTTAGCTGAAAAGTATAAATTGAATTCTCGATGAATGAAGGTGATGATTGATTTCCCCAGGTGAAAAGTAAAGTGCTTACAAGGGAACTGAACTCGCTGATTTATGAAAGCTCAACTTGCCTTGATATTGCGTCTAAGAACCCGCTCGCATTTCTTATCTCGGAAGATTTTCTTTCATGAACTTTCCTTAAAATTCTTAAACATATTTTACTTCTGCCTTTTTCACACTGGTTAGGTTTAAATTAGTTTAGATCACCTTGAAAGTCTGCCTTCGTATTGTTACGCTAAACCCTGAATTCTTTAGAACTGAAAAACAAGTGACTTGTTGAACAACATGACTTGCCTGTACAAGTTTTATTTTAGTCCTATAATTCAGCAATAAACGGAGCGTCTATAATACCATACACAACGAGGAAAAAACCTAGGATTTGAGTCACAATATATTTTTATAACACAAATTTTAGCCAGGGTTATGTTATCTATTGTTTTAATTACTTGATAATGTTATTTCTTAAACTTTTTTTCTAAACCTTCTTATGAGATTTAGGAACAAAAACTAGGAAATGTGGTTCTAGAAATGATTCATTTTCAACTGCAAATATAAATGACCAATCACAAGAAAACATAAGACATTGCTATGGTTGTTGACAAACTTTTTATTTAAGGTATTTCTACATTATTAATAAATTTAAGTAAAGGAATTGACCACTTGCTATACTAAAAAGTAAGCTTATAAAGATCATGACAACGGTATCACGAACTGTAACAATATAAAAAAGTCTTGTGAAAAGCTCAGTGATGTTAGTTTCAATGTAGGTGACACCGAAAACTTTGAAAAAAAAAGGTTGTTTGTCATTGAACACCCAGCCTCAAATTTGCTGCATGAGCGCCTTATATCTTGATATTATCAAATGTTTCTTTGTAGTAAACTTGTATCTATATTCTGCAAGTGGTTTGGCTTACTGTTATTTTCTGTGAAATTATTACTAACTTACGTAATTCTAATTTTAAAAAGAGTTTCGAAAAAAATATTAATTGGAAACATAATCTATAATCAAGCTGGCAACCAACCACAAATAACTAAAGTGAGAGAAATTATGTGAATTAAAACGTACCACTTGCACCAAGTATTTTTCAATTCTAATTTCAATTGATATCTTTATCGATTATAAAAATCATTTACCTTATAAAAATCTACAATTTAGAATATTATAACAAAATCTTTACCCCCTGAGAGCCTAATTTTATATCAAAGTTCTCATCAAGGGGTTAAAAGCTGTCTTCTGAAGATTAACCTTGTAATTTGATATTGCTTGGTAAATGTAATTGAATAAATGTTGTATTTACACATTATTGAGGAAACGCTGTATTTGGTGTTATAGGTCTGTTATTAGATGGTTAATTACTGATCAACATTATTGACCTCCACGAGGAGGCCAATTAATGCAATAATTGCTAGTAATTACGTCATTACCCAATTATCTTTTTTGCGGATTCACAGATTACTGTACCATGTTACTTTTGATCTAAGGTTAATTACATATGGTAATATATTGTATAAAATCATTTATACTGGACGTGTCTGCAATATAATAACGCCTAAATATCTAAAAAAATAAAAACTATTATTGATATTGTACATGTTCATATAAGTATAAACCTCAGTTTGCGAGGGCAGGAGAAATTGAAATAGGAAAAACAGCGAACAGAAACTATTTATTTCTTTGACATACATGTGACCACGGATATACAACTAGAGGGATATCCCGCGGTCAGTGATATATTACACTGGACAAAACGAAAAAACAGACAGCACCACTATCATATGTACTTTGATTGTTATATGACTGCAGTTTTGTTATTGTACAATGTTAGTTTTTAGTTTATATTTTGGAATATTAGATACTAATATGGATTTATGATTTTATATTGGATTGTTCTTTAGATTATCCTTCTTAAATTTTAAAAATAATTGGATAGTTATACGGCTTACGATTGCTTGAAATTATCCCATAATTTGGCTTTACTAACCTCTCTATACTATTTGTACTAGTAGTTTGAAACTTTACATTTACTTAAAGTATTTCTTTTATCGATGAACAGATTTTATTCACATCCATCTGTTGGGTTTTTTTACTATTTATCTCATGTTTATAAAACACTTACACACCTGAGAGAGGTCAAATTGCAGATCTCAGACCTCGAAACGTCAGAAATCTTTATTTTTTTACATATTCCTAAGAAAAATATATCTTCATTTCCCTTTCCTTACATAATCTCTTTACACGTGTCAGGTTCTTATTTCATTTTATTTAGAAAAGGGTAAACACATAACGATGAAAAAGTATAGAGGGTAAGACAGGGTGTACCAAAGGAGAACTAATAGAAAAGTAAATAACGATGATGACATTGAATTATTTGTTTATTGTTTTATTTGATTAAGGAATTCATGGCTCGTTATAAAGTGTTAACTTTTGTATTATGTTTGTTAAGGTTTATAAAGCTATTCGCACAATATACGTCAACTCGAAATAAACTACACTGTATAACAATCAGACCAAAACTAGTTTGTCATGTTACAAGTTTGCATCGCTCCCCGAGGAGAAATGATAACTTGGTATGACAAACCACATGCATACATCTACTTGGCGCTTCTACATTGAATTAGAACAAGCACTAACAGTCTGCTATAAACATTAATGTTAAAAGTGATTACAGAATACCTTGTAATGTTTGTTTTATAAATATGCATTCAACTCAGTACACGAATTTTCCTTATAAAAATATACAGTTTTCTTGATGTAGAACAGTTCAAGATTAAATTATTTCCTGGCACTCCTATAACTCATTATTTATAATGAGGAATTGTATGCAAACACTACTACAGCAGTGTTTAAAACATGCTTAGTAGTGTGTAAGGAAATAAAAAAAAATGAAACGTTCCTCGTGTTCAGAAATTTTGGGAACAGTAATTCTCTGCACCTACATTAGAAAAAGTCGGTTATAAATAATTATTACAAAGGTAATTAGGATTTAGTTCATTTATCTTTCTATGGCAAGTGCAAAAGTTTATTTGGATAAAAGTGTGTATGTTTACAGTGCAACAGACTACATTTGTGGTCTCGTTTTAATCAAATTCTTTATGGGAGTACCAACCCATGGCATTTCTAGCCGTTCTTTTAGTTTTTAAAGTTCACCCCAAAAGTAACGGAAATCAGCATTTTCACACATATCAGCATAGGCAGAACACTCCTGGCAGAACTTATTTTGTTTTACAAATTTGTCTCTGATGGATAATCATTTTTGAAAATCTGTCACAACTTCCCAAGCAGATGTAAACATATATAGAACCTGCTCATTAATAGGCTACACACAATAAACATAAGAGATAATGCTAGGTATTACAAACGTTTTATGCATAGGTTTACACATTTAGCTGGGTGGTGGCAACAACTAGAATTGTGGTTACCGGAAGCATTTCTCTAAATGTGGTTTATGATAAGCACCAACATCTTAAAGTGTAAACGTTTACCTTACTAGCTTATTCATGGCTTTTTCTAAGGAAGCCTAGGTTTTGTACAGTTATATGATATAAATACAACTATAAAATTTAAAACAAAGCTAAGTTTGGCAAATTCATTTGATAGGATATGAATTACAGTTAAGTTAGTTAAAGGTTGGATCAGCATGCATACGTAGCGTATCGCCTGTCGACAAAAGTCGGAAAGTTTGGGCTGCAGGAGATCCTTTAAAGTTAAAACTTAAAAAGCTCACTATCCAATCCCAAAGTATATTTTGTATAAATATAATAAATATAATTCTTGATTTGATTTTAATAAATATTTAGATTACATCTGCCACTTGCGTCATACAGTGTTGTTATGAAGATAATTTATTTATTTGAAAGTGTGTAACATAAGTGTATTTCAGGTTATAGCTTGAAGTTATTTATCTTTTAAGATGTAACTGTGAAAAATTAATAGACAGTCATTTTTGACATGTTTTAATCATTGGGTTTAAATTTACCAGAGATCTTTCTAGTCCTAGTCATGGCTTCATCTAAGGGATCCAAGCTATACAGTGTAATATGGTATGGAAACAACCATTACCCCTTAAAACAAAGCTAAGTTTGGCAAATTCATTTGGTTAGTCATGAATTGCAGTTAAGTTTGTTAAAAGTTGGATCAGCATGCAGTGTGTCGGATGTCAATAAGTGTTGCAAGCTGATGAATGCCAAAGCCTATACATGCTTTAGAGACTAATCCATCAATATAATTCAGCTTTGTACATACTTGAGCATCTTTTGTGTACATAAAATAAGGATTTATTAATTCTCAAGAAATTTAGGTCATGAAATACAGGTATTGTTTATGGTAAAAGTTCATCATAACCCAACCTAATGAAAATTGCTTTATAATGTGTTCCCTTACTGAATTCTTCTGACTAAATCCAAAAATATAATCGTTTTCTGTCTGAAAAGTCCTTTGTTTCAGGAAAATGGTATTACATTAAAGGAAAATTAAGATTTAAGGAAATGTTCTGGGGAACGAGAGCAAACTAAAGTTCTTGCAGTGACTATTACTTCAAAGGAAGGAAGGTATGAAGATCTTCTTTCTACTAATAGCCTTTTCAAATTCACTATGCATTTTCTATCGCATTATTTCAGTCAACAATATTATTTTAGCAGAAGCTAACTAGACCGCAAAAGAATATTTTTGGGTCAGATGACATTCACCAAAGAACACTCTCAGAGTATACTAATAAAGTTTCCCGAGCAAAGCTCGGTCCCAGGGACTGCTTACAAATCCCTGAAAGGTTTATTACAATCTGCTGAGCGGTGTCGGAGTCCATTGGGTATATGCATACATACATACTTCCTCTTTTATAGATATAGTATATATATATATATATATATATATATATATATATATATATATATATATTAATATATGTATTAAAAATCAAAAACATATTTAACAAAGTATATATATATTTATAACTACACAGCCCGATGTATAACTAGCTGATCCACTCACTCACAGGGGATACAAATATTTACCTAGAACAGCAAGAGATCGGGAATTCGGCACGATTGTAGGCCTTGGTCCCAAAATCCACGGGATAATCCTAAAAAGTCCACCGTTTTTTATCGTTGCAATTACTTGAAATATTTCACAGTTACTAGTCTACGTTTTATTGTCAAGATGTAAAATTTTCTTCAAAACTAAGAGTGTCTTCCAAAAATTACACCTCTTCCTGCATTGTTAAAAGTAAACTTTAATCTATTAATGCCAACTAACAGCTGGCCTGGGGAGGAAACTTTGACCTTGGCATGCGCAAAACAGATGCACGATGGTGGGCCACTACTGTGACTCACACGCCTGACGCCAGTCGCTAGTACGATGTTTACAGAATAACAGAAGGAACATAGGTTAATTCGGGATTCGCAGAGTTTAAATCGAATGCTAAATTAAACTGAATTTAAATTTATATGATGGTAAAGAAGCGTGCAGACCTTGCCAGTTTTTATGCCCATGGAAGATTTATGAGAATAAGGTTTTTTGTAATATTCCAAATCTTATCAAAGTATGAGAAAAAAGAGTTATTTTCCCTTCAAATTTATGTTCAAACCGTTCAATTATCTAGAATAGTCCTCGAGCAACAATAAAATCAAGGCATCCTTTTATAAACCCTCTGTATTATAACACCATGGTCTTATAGTAGAACCCCATTAATAATTCTCTCAAGGGGGTTATAAAATAAGACTGGCTATCAAGGTTAACTTGTCATCAAGGTTTGAATCACATGTGATTAGAGGTAAAATAAATTCAAGGGGATTAGAAAATTGCACTTGTTATCAAGGGTGACTTATTATTGAGGATCTTGTTATCGAGGTTCCACTGTATATTTCTTTCAATATACTCGTATATATATCCACATTTGAACCGATGGTTTTTTTTGCCTCTAGATACCAAAAAACAAAAAAAAACACATTTATCACATAAATGCAGGTATTTAAACCAATTATATAGTTATATTTACATATAATATAACAAAGCAAAGACTTTGAGCTGGCCATTGGCCATGGTAAAGTGATGGTCTAGACTGTGGGGTAGCTGGCCTGGGTGGCAATACCACACATATTGTCGTGGTTCCTGGCCATCATGATATATCCCCTCATTCCCCAGGAGGTTCCCCAGGAGTTCTTCACCAACCAGAAGTCTTCTCCATTCCTGGTAGTTCCGTACCCGATAACTAACACGTAGTGGTCTAGGTCCTGGCTGGAGCAAGCAGGCTCCATGTACACTCCTGGAACCACAAGATTACACATTTAATCGTGAAATAAAGCTAGAAGTTAGGAAGGAGCCAGCTGATATTGTTGTCTTCAAGATGCAAATTCTCGAGCCACTGCTGCAGTCTGCATGATAAAACTTAGCTGTCTTCTGACCCTTTCTCCACCTGGGACTGACCATTGGATTTAAACCATTGGCCAGTCTTTAGAGGATGTTGATCACTGTCTGCATCTTTCCTCGAACGATTGGCTGGTATGCAAAACACAAGTAATGGATAACTTTAAGTTTTTTCCTTGGGTTCGTTATTGGAAATGGTGCCTCACTTTACGTTTATTGTGGCCAATGTTTATAGTATTAGCACAATTATTGTCACAGCTATATTTTAGAAAAGTACAGAGTAAGAAACGAAGTTCCTATAAGAGTGGCATTGTAACAATTGGTTTGTTACAAGTTTTTTTTTTTTACTGTTTAAGAAAATGCTTAAAATATTATTTAAAGTAAAGTTTTGTTTTAATTTCAATTAAGCTAGTTCAGTGCTAGCAGGACAGGTTATTATTGGCGTTTGGAGATAGTAAGTGAGAGAGAGAGACAGAGAGTGAGTGTGAGGGAGAGGGATAACTTGCTATTGATAACTGTGGGCCAAGGTAGTTCTTGCTAAGACAGTGGATGTGTTAGACTTAAATTTGTAGGTTGGCAGATGTTAGTTTTTTTTTGCTGAGTGCCTTGGGAACAGTGGTTATATATATGGGTTCCTAGCCAATGCAAAGTCTTTTATCTTGTGCTCTTGTTCCTGTAAAGAAGTATATCTACAAGTGTTTAACCCTCAAGTGGAGGTAAGAATTTTGTGTTATTTTTAGTAGGATAATTTTAAAAACAAAAAGTTATTCCAGGAATGAATTTAAAAAGTTTGAACCAGATTGACCAGATGAAAATGTGTAAATAATAGTAATTTGAGTTGTAAATATGTGAGCACATGGTTGCAAACTTGTTCTTTCAGGTCCATTTTAATTAAAAACTGCTTATTTTATTGAGGATATTGTGTTTAAAGATGTAAACATGTTTAAGATGTTGAGTAATTAGTTGGTAAAGAAATATTAACCACAGTAATAAATAAATTATATTGAAATGTGTGCAGTATGCTGAAGTAACTATGTGGCTATATTGCATTGTCACCTAGAGTCATGGACATTAAAATTCAACTTTGTTGGAAAGTATAGTTTATTTCAGTAAAAGGAACAAAGTAACTGTGACTGTCAATCATTTTCAGGCTAGTTATTATTTTGAAAAATTGTATGGTCATATCTTATGTGCAGTATTGAGGTTAAATAATTTTGAGTTTACGCCATTGGCAATGAAGATCAATTTTAAATAAGTTTAAACCAATGAAATTAATCAATCCATTTCTTATTATTTCTGTATGGGGAACATACCAAGGAGTTAGGGGAGTTAAATATTTAAATAAAATCGGAAGGCTAAGCAAGGGGAGTTTTCACAGGGTTCCATCCTGTGGAATATGGATTACGTCCGGATGTGCACCTCTGCTAGTCTGTCTTTGGTAACATCGGAGGCTGCCTAGGCTGTCCTTGGACCTAGACAATACAGCCCGAGGCGGAGGATACCTTGGAAGGTGGTCTGCCAGCTGGGGAGTCGTGGTGTCGCTGATCCCAGCAGTCCTGGTCCTGTATCGACAACTCGAGTGGCTGATGTCTACAATATGGACGTTACCTCAGACTCAAGGATCGAGCTCTCTTCAGAACACTTCGGATGAGTACCACATAGTGGATATTATTAAGTTGGGGCCCCTAGATACCTGGATATTGAAAGAACTCATTGTTTTATTTGATAAAAATTGTGTGTAATTTGAAATATGAAGGATAATACTGCACATTTAAAGTAGGTACTGTTTAATAGGAAGAAAATAAATTGGTTAGGTTTGACAAAGAGAAAAATTTGCTTAGTTAGTTTTGGTTGAGAATTGTCATTTTATTTGATTTTAATTTTTATTGTTGTAATAAATCTTTTCTGGAATAAGATGCTTTTATTTTGTTATGACCCGAAGTTCTGGCGTCTCACAGGCATTCATACCTGGTTTAAAGTCCAGTAATTATTCTTGTGGTTCAATTAATATTAGTTGGATCGCAGGAGTCGTTACAAGTTGCGCCACTCTGCTGGTCAGGATGAATGTGTGTGAGTTAGCTATGAGGCTTGGGTTAGAGCAAAATAAATTTTAATGAGTGCAGTTGTAAGTCAATCAGTCATGTCGTTCAATGTAGATCTACTGCTCAAGGATGAGCTGATATATGAATTGCAGTGGCGAGGGTTCCCCGTAACAGTAAATAGTACAGTTCCTGTTTTGAGAAAGAAATTAAGGAAAGCGTTAAAGACTGGGGTGCCTACTGACTGGCAAAATCTTACAGTGCTAAGGGTTTCTATTGAGTTTGACAATTGTAAGGAGAAGATAGGTGAGCTTAAGAGTGTGTTAGAGGGTGTAGAGGGGGTAAAGGAAGCTGTGCAGTTGCACAGATTGAAAGAGAGAGTAAGTCACCTTAGGCGTAGGCTACAAAACTTGCTAGAGAATGGGGAGTCGAGATTAGGTTTAGAGTTGAGAAAAATAGTGGATCAGTGGGTGACAGAAACGGGTGAGTGGGAATCTTTGCTAGGTAAGAGAATAAGTGAAGTTGATGTAGAGGTAGTGCAGGAAGGTTTAAGAAAATTAAGTCAGAGTCATGAGGAGGAGGAAGAAAAGGTAGAGGTAGATGTTAGTGAAATGGGGGGTGATGTTTTCGACCCAGATGTTAGGTCAGGGAATCCCAGGGATAAAGGTGTTTCTGTAGCTTTAGAGTCAAGGGAGAGTCAAAGGGTAGATAACATTGTGGGTAATGTAAACACTGATAACAGTTGCCTAACTCCAACTACTGTCAGTCATGGTCAAGAGTTGTTTACAAAACTAGCTAATCCTTTAGAAAGAATTTTAAAGGAAATTCCACCTAACACTAATGGTCTTGATCACAAGAAACTCCTAATTTTAATAAATGTTGTTAATAAAATCAAACGACACGGTAAATTGAGTGATGTACAGATACTTGAAGTGGTAGCTAGTTATGTAAGTGAACCTTTGCTTGGGAGAATTAATCATTTAATTGAATCTGGATTAAGTCTCAGGCTTGCTCAAGATGCCTTACTAAGGTATTTTATACCACGTGGAATGTATGAGAAGCTAAAGAGGGACATGGTCCACAGACCACAACAGATAAATGAACCACTCTCAATGTATGTAGGTGAAATAAAAAACAATGTAGAGCTTTTATTGTGTGACTATTCTGAAGCTGAGCTTATTGACATTATTATAATGGGTATTAATCAAAATGATAGGAGTAAGCTAGTTTTTCAGGGAATTCCAAAAACCTTTCAAGATCTAGAGAGGATGTGTATGTTTGTACAAAATATTGATTATCATGACCAAGAGAGAGAAGAGTTGAGGAGGGGTAGAATACAACCAAGGGGAGGTTATCAAATAAGAAATGGCGTTAATAATATCACAGAGCGCAGGGAACAGAGTAGTCAACTAAACAATAGAGTTTGCCATTATTGTTCTAGACCGGGTCACTTTATTAGGAATTGTTGGAAACGACAGAGTGAAATCCAATCTGGAAATCAAAGACAAAGTTTTAATAGAGGGGGTCAAGGGGAAAACATAAATAAAGAGTCTGTTGACACCTCTGAAAGTCAGGTACAGGGAAACTAGGTTGTAGGAAGAGTGCCTTCCCTAAAACAGTAAATGTAAATATGAAGAAGGTTAAAACTAGATTACGTAACTCCCCAGGTTATTTGAACAACATAGGTGTAAAGGAGCATGTTAAGGTAGAAAAAAACAAATTAAAAAAGAAAGCTAGAAAGGAAAGGAACAAACATTGGTTTAAGACAAAGAGTGGTGTATATAACTTGCCTATGTTGGATATAGATTTCGGTAAAGGTGTAAAACAATGTGCATTATTGGATACAGGATGCTCTGTAAATATGTTAAGTAGGAAGTTATATGACAAATTATTAGGTCAGAAACTGATAAAGAGTTATTCTAAAGATAAGATCAGTTGTTTAACTGCTACAAATGAGTCAGTTGAAATATTGGGGGTCTGTAATCTCAAGATAAAAATCCAAGATAAGGCATGGGTGCTAAGGTTTGTGATTGCTGAGAGATTAAATATGGATGTGATATTAGGAATGGGTTTTATGGAGAAAGCTGGTTTAGTACTGAATTTAATGGAAAACAAGGGTTATTTTACCTTTGATCCAGAACATATATTTCAGTTAAATGTAAGCGTGGATCCGGTTGTAATACCAACTAAGGATGGGGTACAAGAACTTAAGATAGGTTGTGAAGAGTTAAAGGAGCGTATAGTAAAATTAATTAAAGAAAATCCAGGGGTCTTCACAAATGAGATAGGGAAAGCAATTGATTTCCAATGTGAAATTAAGTTAAAGGATACCACACCTGTTAAAATAAGACCGTATCCTGTGTCACCTCCAAATATGAAGATAATGCGGGAAATAACCGATTCACTGTTAAAACAAGGCATTATAGAGCCAAGTCTTTCTAGTTATTCTTCTCCTAGTTTTTTAGTGAGTAAAGGGGAGGGCAAAGGTCATCGATTGGTTACGAACTACAAAGAATTAAACTCAAAGATTGAACCTATTGTACATCCGATCGGAGAGTTGCAAGGATCCTTTAATTACTTGAGTGGGGCTTCAATTTATACAGTACTCGACCTGAACAATTTTTATTACCAGGTACCTTTGGACCCTAAGAGTAGACATTTGACAGCTTTCAGCACGCCATATTCCCTGTACCAATACACTAGGTGCCCGTATGGATTACATTTAGGATCCGGATTGTTATCGAGCTATTTAGACAGAGTATTCTCCGACATGAAGTTCATCAGTGTAATTTCCTTTGTTGATGATGTGGTCATTTTTTTCAAAAATCCAGAAGAGCATATGCAACATCTCACTGAAGTTATCAAGCGGTTGTCAAACGCCCATCTTACAGTCAACCCCTCGAAGGTATTATTTGCAGCTAGAGAAATAAGTTTCTTAGGTCATCGAGTATCGCACAACTCATTGAAGATTGATAGTGACAGAACCAAGGCAATTAAAGAGTAGAAAAGTCCAACTAACTCTAAGAGCTTAGGTAGGTTCATAGGAATGATAAACTTTTATTCAAGATTTAATGAGAATTTTGCCCTGTTATGTGCTTCATTAAATGAACTACGCAAGAAAAACGCCAAATTTAAATGGACGGATGAGTGTGAAACCAATTTCCAAAAACTAAAGGAGTGTATTAGTAATCCTCCAGTTTTAAGGCTCCCAAATTATGAACTACCCTTTATCTTACAAACAGATGCAAGTCAGGTTGGATGTGCAAGTGTCCTATTACAGGAGGTTGACGGAGTGAGGTTCCCTGTCCACTATTACTCCAAGAAGTTCACTAAGCAAGAGTTAAATCTGTCAGTCTATGAAAAGGAGGCTCTAGGTGTTGTTTTGTCTATACAGAAATTTAGAAGTTATTTGGAAGTCATGCCTTTTTACCTAGAAACTGATAATCAAAGTTTATCCTGGGTGCTATCACAACATAATAAGTTGGGGAAATTAGGGCGATGGACTGAATTAATATTAGGACTCCCTTTTAAAGTAAAGCATATAAAGGGGAAAGAAAACAAGATTGCAGACTGTTTATCTAGGATGTATGAAGGTTACCCTAGCATTGAAGTGGAGGAGGAGGTGTCAGAAGAGAAAGTGATGGAAATGACTCAGTTTGTAAATAACTTAAATAAGGTGCTCGAGAAGGAGGACGTCAATGTGTTGACCGATTACCCGTTGGCTTTCACTGATCTACAGGAACATCAAAAGAATGATAAGCAGATCACAGATATTGTGACTAGGATAAAAAGGGGAGAGAACATATCTCATTTTGTAATTCAGCAATTAGTTCTGATGTTTAAACCGCCAAATAAACAAAAGGGACGGATTGTTGTACCTACAAATTTGCAGAAAATGATTTTACATTATTATCATGATAGTGTGAGCAGTGGGTGTCATCTTGGCATGTCTAAAACTACAAATAAAATAAGAAGCACATACTACTGGGAGAAACTTAATGAGGACGTAAGAAAGTATGTCCGCCAGTGTGAGGTTTGCGCTCGATCAAAACAAGCCCAAAGGATTTATCAAGGGGAAATAGTTGATTATCAGTGCGATAAACCTATGGGTAAGTTATATGTGGATCTAGCAGGCAGTTTCCCTAGGAGCCGGAATGGAAATAGCATGTTATTGGTAGCAGTAGATGATTTTTCAAAATATGTGTGGTTGGTTCCCCTGAGGGATGCAAAAACTTCAAGTATTGTCAAAGCGCTCGAGACTCAGGTGTTTAAACATGTAGGTACAGCGGAGATGCTGATAACTGATAATGCAAGTGTTGGGGGCGTAATGGGTGAAAATGAAAATAATTAATAACTCGAAGGACCAGAACTAATTAATAGTTCAAGAGAAAAATAATTAAATTAGAGAAAATGGCGAATCTGCAATTTGAAGGGCACTGAGGTCCCGAGATGGAATAAAATGTCTTGTGAGGGGCAAATGAGATTAGTTTTAGAGTCTAATTAAAACACACACAAAACTTTAAGGTTGTACCTTGAGTCCAATTATCCAAAGGTGGAGAGTATGGCAGCGGCGTCGTCTATGGTGGAGCGATGGCGGATGGCGGAGTCCTTAGACCGAGTGCTTCTGTTTTGTAGAATTTTGGAGAACGCAACGCACCCAAGTTCATAATCACAAAGAGCTCACTAATACGCGGAAGTCGCGGTGAAAACGTACGGAAAGTCTAGAAGTAATACACGGACGCGCACACACTGTCTTGAGGTTTGAAGAGTCTGAAAGCACTAGATCACAATTTAAGTAATTTAATCACAAACAAAAGGGGGAAATTAAAATGTATATATAGTTAAATGTACTATAGAGGAGAGGGAGGCCAGATATAATTAATCTATAGCCTAAAAATACGTTTAAGGGAGGTAAAATGGGCAATTAATGTCCCGAGATACGAGAAACGGAATACACCGTGAGTTATGGACGCCGACCGTGGACAGACAGACGCCGATCGCCGGCTTCACACTTTGAAAAATGCAATTGTGGTTTAGAGGGGTCTAGGAATTCGATGGCCAATAGGAAATGCGATTGAAGCAAACACGGCGTCAGGTGATTCATGGGTATGTAGTACAGGAAAATAGGCCTTACTGTGGCGGGAAATTCGAGCAGGCTTAGCAATCTCATTTGAATATTGAAAGCGGGAGTCTATATACAATAAATTGTTACTGAGACTAAATAATATTACAATAAATGTGGTGATTTATATATACATTAGCATGATTAATTAACCAGTGACTTAATTAACATAATGATTAATTACTAAATACTCTAAAAATATGAATACCGAACATTCCGGCCCCCTTGAAGCATTACAGCTTCAACAGACAATTAATTAAAAAACACAAGAGCAAACGTAAACCACACTTAAATCTACATGTACATAGAGTGGGTTTCTTGGACTTAGTCTTCATTGCATGGCAGAGGGAAGACCTTGTGAACAGGCCGTGTGAAAGTCCCAGAAGCTGTCTTCACTGTGACGACTCGAACTGTTCCATCAGCGCCAGGGTGAGTGGAGACGATGCGTCCAAGAGGCCAGGTGAGTGGAGGTGAATTGGAGTGAATGAGCACCAAGTCTCCGGTCTTCAAATTCTCATGAGGGGTGGTCCACTTGGATCGCTGCTGGAGGGAGTGGAGATATTCAAGCTGCCAACGCCTCCAGATACGCTGGTGAAAAGCCTGGACAAGCTGCCACTGACGAAGACGATTGAAGGGCACTTCAGACAGGTGAGGTTCCGGCAGGGCAACTAATGGAGCTCCGATGAGGAAATGTCCAGGGGTCAGCACAGAAATTTCGGAAGGGTCTGAACTAAGAGCTGTAAGAGGGCGCGAGTTTAGCATTGCCTCTACTTGAATGGACAAAGTTTGAAATTGGGTTAAAGTTAAAATGGTTTCACCAATTACCCGTTTCAGATGGTATTTTGCACTTTTGACGGCACTTTCCCATAAGCCACCTTGATGAGGTGCAGAGGGGGGGTTGAAATGGAAGTTAATTCCTTTGGGGGTGGTGAAATGAACAATTTTGTCTTGCGAATCAGGTGTAAGGATGGTTTCACGGATTACCTTGCGTAATTCCGAGTTTGCACCAACAAAGTTGGTTCCGCAGTCAGAATACAGATCGGAACAGAGTCCGCGTCTCGACACAAAACGTGTGAGAGCGGCAATGAAGCCTGAGGTGGTAAGATCGGTGACTACCTCTATATGAATAGCTTTGGTAGCCATGCAGATAAAAATACACAAATAGACCTTAATCTGTCTAAGAGCTTTGAGACTGCAAACGCGAACACTAAATGGTCCGGCGTAATCTACGCCTGTAGATGAGAATGGACGAGTAGGATTGACCCGATGAGCAGGTAAATCACCCATTAGAGGGATTTTGTTTCGTGGTTTATTTTTAAAGCACACAAGACACTTAAATATGCGCGAGCGGATAACGCTCCTGGCCGATAGAATCCACACTTTTCGGGCGAGTAGTGATTGAGTTAGTTGCGGACCTGAGTGCAAGTGTACCTGGTGGTAAAAGTCTATAAGCAAATTCACTACAGTATGAGACTTGGGTAGAACAATAGGGTGACGTATGTCATGAGCAAGCGAACAATGTGACAATCGGCCACCGACGCGTATGAGACCATTAGGGTCGAGGAAGGGGGTGAGTTTCTGTAATTGTGCAGAACATATTGAGCTTTTGTTCAATAATTTAATATCCGCACTGAAATGGAGTTTTTGCACTAGTTTAAAAATTGTCACTTCCGCTAGATTTAATTCACTGAGTTTTAAGTGTCCAGAGAGTTTGTTTTTAGACCTGGAATAGTTTATGAATCGTAGTACATAAGCTAGCACACGGGTTAGTTTCAACCAAGATGAATATTTAGACAATAAGTCCCATTCCGAAGGGGCGACTGTTGCACTAAGTACACTAAGAGGAGTTTCTTTAATTTCGTCCGTGGGAGTGAGTTCAGACGGCGAAAAACATGAGGGGGGCCAGTTGGCCGCAGGGAGCTGTAACCATGGTGGGCCAGTCCACCATAAGGGATGGTCAATGAGAGATGAGGCTAGAATTCCTCGTGAGGCACAATCAGCGGGGTTTTCCGTCCCTTTTATGTGCCGCCACTGACAACTGGGAATGATTTCTTGCACTTGGGCTACACGATTAGCCACAAAGGTCTTTAGTCTGTATGGAGGGGTTTGTAGCCAAGTAAGAACTACAGATGAGTCACTCCACAATACAGTGGTATTCGTAGTAAGAGAGTTAAATTGTTTTTCACAATAATGCACTAGTTTTGATAAGAGGTGAGCTGCACACAATTCCAAGCGGGGTAAAGTTACCTTTTTTAACGGGGCAACACGAGTCTTAGACAATATTTGTTTCACAATGACTGTTTTGTCACTAGATTCACACCGGAAATACACTACCGCGGCATAACCGCATTCCGATGCATCACAGAAACCGTGAAGCTCGATATCAGAGGAGTGAGCGAGCGGAAATGCTCGGGGGATCTTAATTTGACCGAGGTGGTCTTTAGTGTTACTAGTGAACACATGCCACTTATGTGCGAGATCAGAAGGGAGAGGGTCGTCCCAATCAAGACCTTGAGTCCATAGTAATTGCATGAAGCATTTTGCTACCATGATTAATGGGGACAAAAATCCACAGGGGTCATATAGTTTGGCAATAAAGCTGAGCACGGAGCGCTTAGTCAGCTTTTCAGACGGGGGGTTGAAAGCGTAACAGAAACAGTCTTCTTCAGGAGACCAATGGAGGCCTAGGATGGAGTACTGGGGAAGCTGAGCGTCTTGCAGGAAACTTGGAGTCTCTAGATGTTCCGAAGGAAATTTGTCTAGAAGAGCAGAGGAGTTGGAGGCCCACTTGCGAAGTTCAAAGCCACCACGATGTAGAAGTTGGATAAGTTGGTCCTGTAGTTCAAGAGCAGCCTCAACGGAGTCAGCACCCGTGATAATGTCGTCCACGTAGGTGTGATGACGTAGAGAGTGAGAAGCCTGAGGGAAGGCATCACCTTCGTCTTCCGCTAACTGCATTAAAGTTTTAATAGCAAGGTAGGGGGAGCTGTTCATGCCGTAGGTGACGGTAGTAAGTTGAAACGTAGAGATTTCCTTTGAAGGGTCGTCACGCCACAGAATCAGTTGAAACTTTTGATCGTCAGGGTGCACTTGTATTTGGCGGTACATTTGCCGAATGTCACATGAAAACACAATTTTATGAGAGCGGAAGTTCAAAATTACGTCACAAATGTCAGTTTGTAATTTACGTCCTGTCAAAAGAATATCGTTTAAGGAGTGACCGGAACTGGTTTTGCTACTGGCGTCAAACACTGTCCTTAAATTGGTCGTGCTAGAGTCCTTCAGTACCCCATGATGAGGTAGGAAGTAGTGTGGGTGTATGTCTTCAACAAAATCTAGTTTTGTCATATGGCCGAGAGTTTGATATTCAGACATGAACGTCTTATACAAGTGTGAAAAATGGGGTTGAGCTTTAAATTTCTGCTCAATAGACAACAAGCGCTTTTCAGCAATGGGCCTAGATTGGCCTAGAATGGAGGGGTCCGTCTTGAACGGAAGTCGCACAACATAACGACCTGATTGATCACGAGAGTGTGATTTTTTATAGTATTCATCACAAAGAAGCTCTTCCTGTGACTTAACCTGGAAGTGAGGGGGTTCCTCCTGTTGCCAAAAACGTTGCAGGGAAGAGTGTAGTGAATTATCACTAACAGAGAGAAGAGAGATCGCAAAACCTGACACGGGTTCAGAGTTAGTTGCACAGGGAGCTTTACCCATCAGAATAAAGCCAAGATGAGTACCTATCACATGAGGCATGTGCGTGCCGAGGGAGTAACTTTCATGAGTCCAGAGGAGGGGTAGCAGAGAACTACCTATAAGCACGTCAATGCCACCAGGCAAGTGAAAAGTAGGATCAGCTAGAACATAGGGCTTGATTTTTGTTAGCACTTCCGGTGATATAGGGGAGCGAGGTAAGTCGACGGAAATCTTATCAAGAATATGGAATCGATGGTCAGTGGCTATTACTCGACCTGAGAGAGTTTCAAGATTCAAGTAAGTTGACCCTTTAGTACAGGAAGCCATTTGAGAAAGACCAGATATTTTGAGTTGAGAAGACTGGCGTTTTATATTCAGGAGATTCGCAGCGCGTTCTGAGAGCAGATCACACATACTGCCAGTATCTAGTAGAGCACGAAACACATGAGAGATACCCTGAGGGGAAGTCAACTTGACCAAGGCGGTGCCGAGTAATACAGTATAATTACCCGAAGTCGTACATGAGTTATTTTGGGCAGAATAATTGCTTACATCCGCGACAGTGGCGGAGATAGAGGCTTGTGAATTAACATCACCAGTCTGAGTGTGAGATGGACCTGAAGTGGTCGGGGAAGTTCTTTGACCTTGAGGTCGAAAAGACATCTGAGATGTTTGATTATTATCACCAAGGTGTAAGAGAGAGTGGTGTCGCTGTTTACATGTGCGACAAGTGAACTGAGAGCGGCATTCTTTGGAGCTATGTTCACCCAAGCAAGAAAAACAACGATTATGTTTTTTAACAATGGCGTGTCGCTCTCGAGGAGATTTATTTTGAAATACGTCACAAGTGTAAACTTTGTGATCATTTTTGTTACAAACAAAACATTTGTTATAGACAGGACTATTTTTAGTCTGAGAGCTATGAGAGGGGGGAGCATTAGATCTCGAAGTAGCTACCATGGCTAGGCCTACGTCAGACCGGAAATGCACCTTTTTTGGTATGGTTTTGTGAGGTGAAGGTTGAACGCTTCTGTGGGCCGATGACATGTTATGTATGTTAGCATCTTCTGTCTGCGAACATTCTTGGTTAAGAAATTTTATTATTTCACCAATTTCTGGTAATGAATGAGTAACTGGATCTTCGGTTTGACTGGAACGGAACGATTCAAGTTTTTTACGTAGTTCCTGGTCCATTTTACGCAAAAGGAGTGCGGACAATAGGGGGTTGTTGTCACTAACGTCACAATTTAATGCCTTAAGAGCTTGTGTGTGTTCCGTAAACAGGTTTACAAATTGGCGCAAACCTTTGAGTGAAGTTGCCGTAATGTTTGGCAGGTCCAACAATTGGTTAAGATGCAATGATTGCAATCTTCGATTGTTGTGATATCTGTCACGTAACAATTCATAGGCGACTAGATAATTAGGAGCGGTGAGATTTAAACTCCTTATTAAATTGAGAGGCTCTCCATTTAAGACAGAGAGTAAGTACTGGAATTTCATAACAGAGGATAATGAAGCATTACGGTGGATTGCAGTGTCAAAAAGATTGATAAAACTTGTCCACGTTAATGGATCGCCAGAGAATTTTTGTAAGTCCAGTTTAGGTAATCGTACTTGTGAGCTTGGATGAGTTTCTGAAACAGAAAACGATTCACTGAACGCGGAAGGGGTTTTTGGTGGTTCTGAGGGAACCAGGGTTTCAATCGTAGCTTGAATGTGAGAGAACATGTCTTCAATAGCATCTTGATCATTGGAAAGAGTCTTATCATCGATCCCTTCATCTTCCAGAACGAAGGCACGTTGAAGGTTATTTTCAAATTCACTGCGTTTCTTTTTTATTTCCAACGCGTAAGCGGATAATTTCTTAAGTTGTAATGGTGTTAGAGGGTCGATTTGAGTTGATAATTCATCTACTGTAGCCTTAAGTTTTTCAAAACGTGATTTAATCAGCGCCGTAGAACGGGTGTAGATTGCGGACTTAAAATCAGATGCTTTAGGAGGCATTGTGAAGTGTTCACTTGAAAGTATTCACACGAAAATGGAAGTTATGGGTACACAAAAGGCTTGTAGCTAGGCCTATGAATGGTATTAGCTTAACAATGTAGTAATTAATTGTCCGCTGAATAATATAGAGATAAAATATTATAAATATCTAAAACATATATCCACCTACTTTGTAGCTTAATTGAGGCAAATAGTGAAAAACACTAAGTTATCAACACGTTAAATAGCAATAAAATATTTTTAAATGAGTGTGGCAGGTTTAATTCGATTTTCAAACTATAAATCAACAATTGAGCTTAGTTGAAAGTATTCAAGTACGGTAATAATAATGCACAATAAAACAAGAGATATGATAGAACAAATGAATGAGTCACATGAAAGTTCACCGTTATTTACAAAAATAATAAATGGATCTAAATAAGTTTAATGAGAGTAGGCCTTATTTATTTTAAAAGAATTGAGTTCTCCAAGACAAAGAAATTAAACCAGCTACAATTACAAACAATTGGTGATGTTACAAAATATAGGCCTCATTAATGAAACAGTGTAGAATAATCCTTAGTAAACAAGAATTGCAACATAAAGAGTAAGTTATTACCCTAATAAATGAGAAAGGAACATAAAATTATAACCATCAATGAAATATGAATCACAATACAAATACGCTAGCTAACAGTTTTGTTTATATGTACAACACTAGTAATAAGAACCAAAATACCTAATAATAACCTAATAGTTGGTTATTAATAATATCAATCAACCTTATTACACAATACACCTTAAATGAGAAAATGTAAACAACAACAAACGCTGTACAGTGATGAGTGACAGTTGAGATATGCGTCTGCTACTAGTATCGGCCGTCTGCACGCGACTAAATCCCGCAACTAAAACTAAATCCCGTTTTCGGGATAAAAAAGCCAAGTAGGGAAAAATTGTCTACTACTAGAGAGAACAGCAAATTGTACATGATTGTGACCTGCGCAGACGCGCGAGTGGAGAGAGATTGCTAAACCACGCCCACGAACGGAACGAACGCGAGCCGATATTTTACCAATATGGCGAAAATTGAAAATTGCAGATCGCTAAAAATATGGTTGATGATGAAAATTGGCTGAAATTAATTACCACAGGACTTTAGACAATGAATCCGGCTCGAAGGACCAAATGTTGGGGGCGTAATGGGTGAAAATGAAAATAATTAATAACTCGAAGGACCAGAACTAATTAATAGTTCAAGAGAAAAATAATTAAATTAGAGAAAATGGCGAATCTGCAATTTGAAGGGCACTGAGGTCCCGAGATGGAATAAAATGTCTTGTGAGGGGCAAATGAGATTAGTTTTAGAGTCTAATTAAAACACACACAAAACTTTAAGGTTGTACCTTGAGTCCAATTATCCAAAGGTGGAGAGTATGGCAGCGGCGTCGTCTATGGTGGAGCGATGGCGGATGGCGGAGTCCTTAGACCGAGTGCTTCTGTTTTGTAGAATTTTGGAGAACGCAACGCACCCAAGTTCATAATCACAAAGAGCTCACTAATACGCGGAAGTCGCGGTGAAAACGTACGGAAAGTCTAGAAGTAATACACGGACGCGCACACACTGTCTTGAGGTTTGAAGAGTCTGAAAGCACTAGATCACAATTTAAGTAATTTAATCACAAACAAAAGGGGGAAATTAAAATGTATATATAGTTAAATGTACTATAGAGGAGAGGGAGGCCAGATATAATTAATCTATAGCCTAAAAATACGTTTAAGGGAGGTAAAATGGGCAATTAATGTCCCGAGATACGAGAAACGGAATACACCGTGAGTTATGGACGCCGACCGTGGACAGACAGACGCCGATCGCCGGCTTCACACTTTGAAAAATGCAATTGTGGTTTAGAGGGGTCTAGGAATTCGATGGCCAATAGGAAATGCGATTGAAGCAAACACGGCGTCAGGTGATTCATGGGTATGTAGTACAGGAAAATAGGCCTTACTGTGGCGGGAAATTCGAGCAGGCTTAGCAATCTCATTTGAATATTGAAAGCGGGAGTCTATATACAATAAATTGTTACTGAGACTAAATAATATTACAATAAATGTGGTGATTTATATATACATTAGCATGATTAATTAACCAGTGACTTAATTAACATAATGATTAATTACTAAATACTCTAAAAATATGAATACCGAACAGCAAGTTATTTTAGAGGTATTGGGTTTAAGGACTTCTGTTTTAAATATGGGATCAAATTGCATAGAATTGTAGCATATAATGCTAAATCGAATAAGAGTGAGAGATACATCAAGACAGTGAAACAAAGTATGGTAGCTCTGCACCATGATTGTCATGATAAGTGGGACACCAATCTACATTACATTCAGCTTGCACTGAACACTGCAGTCAATGATGTCACTAAACATACAGCATTCCCATTGATGTATAATTTTGAGCCTAATTGTGGTCTATCTACCGTGTGGGGTATTAAGGATCTTGTGGGAAATTCATCAGATAAGGAAGGCGTTAAAAGTAAATTCAATAATGCACTTAAAAATCTGAAGTTAGCCCATGCAAAAACTAAGGAGCGAAGGCTGTTGAAGGAGGGAGCAAAGCATCCCTTTAACTTATTTGATTGTGTGTATGTAAAGCTCCATCACATAAGTAATAAAGCTGCCAAGTTTCAAGCGAAGTTAGCGTACAAGTGGTCTGAGAAATTTAGAATTATTCATTTCTTGACTCCTGTAACAGTGTTACTTCAGAAGGTGGATGATTATAAATTTATCCAGAGAGCTCATGTGGACCAGCTGAAAAAAGCGTAAAAAGGTTTTACCCGGGTTGTAAATAGTAGTTAGTCAAGTTAGGTTATAAGGATAAAATTGTAAATAAGGAAGGTTTTATTCTGCAGTTACAAATACAATTAATCTGGAAATAAAGGTGGTAATTAGGAGGTAGGACCGTTATGAGGAGTATGTTTTGGATGTCTCGGTGCACAGGGACTTCGAGCATAATACTTAAACATCTATCTTGTCTTCAATAATCTACTTTGCCTTGTAAAGGATAAGTTCATGGCCAGGGACTTATCTGAGATGCAAGAAGGGGAAGACTATCTTGTAATGTGTCTACACTTCTGATATAAAAAAAAATTAATTAAATGTCTTAAGGATTCTATTAAACAAAGGAAAGATATAACACCTTCATTATTTATAAAGTGATGATTATTTAGATGATGATTGAAGATGTAATGATGTTGTATATAGTTGTTTTAAATAATATGGATTTGTGGTGTAAAAATTTTATGATTATGAAAGGGGAGTGAGATGAAAGGTTATTATGTAAACACAATGTGTCAACAGAGGTTGGACTAGGAGTTTAAACATGATTTTGGAGGTCAAATGATTTCTAAAACTAACTTACTTTGTATGAAATGAGAAAGAAGTCTCAATTTAGAACAAATAAACATAGGTTTGATAACGGCAATGAATGAAAGATAAGGACAGACAGTTGGTGTGGTAAACTGTTATCAGCCTGAGGTATGGGGTTATCTTTTGGGAAAGGTATCCTTTACTAGGTGACTTATCAATGAATAAGGGGAGTAGTGTTTGATTTCCTTGTTTACATAAAAAAAGAGTTTCTACGAAAAATAAAAAGTTGTTTATGTGTTGAAGAACAAAGTTTTATTTTTTGAAAGGAGAGATTTGTAACAATTGGTTTGTTACAAGTTTTTTTTTTACTGTTTAAGAAAATGCTTAAAATATTATTTAAAGTAAAGTTTTGTTTTAATTTCAATTAAGCTAGTTCAGTGCTAGCAGGACAGGTTATTATTGGGGTTTGGAGATAGTAAGTGAGAGAGAGAGACAGAGAGTGAGTGTGAGGGAGAGGGATAACTTGCTGTTGATAATTGTGGGCCAAGGTAGTTCTTGCTAAGACAGTGGATGTGTTAGACTTAAATTTGTAGGTTGGCAGATGTTAGTTTTTTTTTGCTGAGTGCCTTGGGAACAGTGGTTATATATATGGGTTCCTAGCCAATGCAAAGTCTTTTATCTTGTGCTCTTGTTCCTGTAAAGAAGTATATCTACAAGTGTTTAACCCTCAAGTGGAGGTAAGAATTTTGTGTTATTTTTAGTAGGATAATTTTAAAAACAAAAAGTTATTCCAGGAATGAATTTAAAAAGTTTGAACCAGATTGACCAGATGAAAATGTGTAAATAATAGTAATTTGAGTTGTAAATATGTGAGCACATGGTTGCAAACTTGTTCTTTCAGGTCCATTTTAATTAAAAACTGCTTATTTTATTGAGGATATTGTGTTTAAAGATGTAAACATGTTTAAGATGTTGAGTAATTAGTTGGTAAAGAAATATTAACCACAGTAATAAATAAATTATATTGAAATGTGTGCAGTATGCTGAAGTAACTATGTGGCTATATTGCATTGTCACCTAGAGTCATGGACATTAAAATTCAACTTTGTTGGAAAGTATAGTTTATTTCAGTAAAAGGAACAAAGTAACTGTGACTGTCAATCATTTTCAGGCTAGTTATTATTTTGAAAAATTGTATGGTCATATCTTATGTGCAGTATTGAGGTTAAATAATTTTGAGTTTACGCCATTGGCAATGAAGATCAATTTTAAATAAGTTTAAACCAATGAAATTAATCAATCCATTTCTTATTATTTCTGTATGGGGAACATACCAAGGAGTTAGGGGAGTTAAATATTTAAATAAAATCGGAAGGCTAAGCAAGGGGAGTTTTCACAGGGTTCCATCCTGTGGAATATGGATTACGTCCGGATGTGCACCTCTGCTAGTCTGTCTTTGGTAACATCGGAGGCTGCCTAGGCTGTCCTTGGACCTAGACAATACAGCCCGAGGCGGAGGATACCTTGGAAGGTGGTCTGCCAGCTGGGGAGTCGTGGTGTCGCTGATCCCGGCAGTCCTGGTCCTGTATCGACAACTCGAGTGGCTGATGTCTACAATATGGACGTTACCTCAGACTCAAGGATCGAGCTCTCTTCAGAACACTTCGGATGAGTACCACATAGTGGATATTATTAAGTTGGGGCCCCTAGATACCTGGATATTGAAAGAACTCATTGTTTTATTTGATAAAAATTGTGTGTAATTTGAAATATGAAGGATAATACTGCACATTTAAAGTAGGTACTGTTTAATAGGAAGAAAATAAATTGGTTAGGTTTGACAAAGAGAAAAATTTGCTTAGTTAGTTTTGGTTGAGAATTGTCATTTTATTTGATTTTAATTTTTATTGTTGTAATAAATCTTTTCTGGAATAAGATGCTTTTATTTTGTTATGACCCGAAGTTCTGGCGTCTCACAGGCATTCATACCTGGTTTAAAGTCCAGTAATTATTCTTGTGGTTCAATTAATATTAGTTGGATCGCAGGAGTCGTTACAGCATAACATATGACGTACAAATTAAGGAATATTGATTATGTATAGTTATGATTTACGTTACCGCTCTTGTACAGCAGGAAGGCCTGGTGCCTCCTGTCGATGAGGGCAGAAATTGGTCCAATCTTAGCTACAGCCTGTTGCAAAGCCTTTTCACTTCCTTTAGTCACATCCACGTACTTAATGAAATCTACTACTTTTTCAGAAAGTTTTCTTCGGCATGTGCCTTTCTGTAAAGTGAAAGTTAGATTAGTATAACTGATCTCCAATGTCCTATGCCATACATAGTGGTAAAACACAAACACTCTTCAATAACTTGGCTGTAGCAGCAAACCTAAGTATTCATTAAAATAATCCGATAAGGAAATAATTCAGACGATTTTAAGGGAATGTTTGAGTAAATATCCAGCCAGATAAATAAAGATTTGCTTTGTCACAGGTTTGCTGCGTTGGGATATGGAGATAGTGCAGTACATTAAGTAAAAAAAAAAAAAAAAAAAAAAAAAACACTCCATATTACCACAATGTAGTATTGCAACGCCGCGCCAGCCCCTCTTAGCTTACTGCTTGAGTACGCACACTGCATTACACCGGCTGAATCTCGCAGGATATTCATAAAAGTAAGTACTATTATACATAATTTTAAAGCTAATGAAAGCAGCTACAGCTTTTGTACTAAACCTTTTTTCATAAAAACGTCAGTGTAAAAAGTTAAGGTGACAAAAATAATTATATGTTCAAAAATGTATAAACCTTTACATTTTTATACAAATAACGAGCAAACGGTAACAGCTACGACGAAGGTAACTGAACAGGATTGTAGGATATTTTATAACAAAGACAATAAAACTAATTGAAATTAAATATGTCGTTTAACAATCGAGAAAAACGTGATTTACGAAACCCTTACACTTTATATGTTTAGGGGGGCACAGGGGGGGGGGGTCGGTTGAAGGGTAGTAGGGATGGGGACTTTTGGCTAAACACTTGTCTAAATGGTAATAGTCAATAGGCAAAAAATCTGCCTTTCCCTAATTACATCCAACACAATCCCTTTATTGACTGGGCTACCTAGGCTGCAGGTCTATTGCAGGTATGGTGTTGACAATATGATACTCAAGGAACCATCAAACAGTTGTGTTTGAATAATATCACTGCTCCTCATACGACATTTTTCAATTGGAAGTTTGGTTTTTAACAGAGTTGCCGTTAATTTTGACTGATACTATTCTAGCCTTCATTGAAAACGTTTTAAAGGCTGTAAGATTTTTTTTAAATACCTAGTTAGTTAAAAAGATTATACTTTAAGTAAAAATTTAAAACCTTAAGTATGTACAGCAATCAAAATTTAACGTACTCACACATAACGCATGCATATTAATTTTAACGAACTGAAGTAGTATAAGGAGGGATACCCCCCCGGGCGGTACCGGGTTAGAATAGCACCGCAGCCTTCTCGGGCTTGTCGTAAGAGGCGACTAAAAGGGTGACCGACGAACTCACTGGGAGTCCCTGAGAGTGCCCCTGTTGTGTTGCAGGGGTTGATGTGTGCTCTGCACTGCCGATGGGTTTTATCAGTGGGTCGTGAGAAACCAGCCACTTCGGTCCTTGGTCAGGGAGTGCGGCATGGATGCAGAGGTTGGGCTCTGCATTGCGACGGGCGACCCCCGGAATGTGAGGTATCCGGTGCAGGGCAAACGGAAGCCGGGCCCCGGGGAACCGGGGTAGGGGTTTTTTGTCCCCGAGGGTATACTGATTCCGGGCCGCTCCTTGCCGAACGATGCGCTGGAGAAAACACGATGAATTTTAATGAAAATCCTACAAACACATCTTTGAATAGGAGCTCCAATGAGCAAAAAGAAACGTCTGAAGTGGAGCAGAACCTCTTTGATCGAAGCTCCAAGCTTAAGAGGTCGCCACCACCGAAAAACGTAAGGACATCTCCGCCACCTGCACCTTTCAAGTGCTCAACGTTCCCCCCGTTAGGATCTCCTTCGGAGAGTGGAGCTGGAAACGGTGCAGAAAATGTTGGCGATGTAGATGTCGAACTGGCATTGCCGGGAACTGTTGTAGGGATGCCGAAGGAAACCTTAACAGCGACGTCACGGTCGGAAAGCTCTGAGATTGTGCTTCTGCGTCAGGAATATGCGTCAGGAGACACCTGGGGCTGTGTGGAAAAACGCCTTTTCAAAAAGGAGAAGAGGCAATTGAAGCGGGCGGAGGTCGCCTCCATGAAGAATGAGGCAGTGAAGGCAAAGCCAACTGGCGTGGCCCAAACTGGGCCCGGCTAGGTGCCTGCACCTAAAAGGTTGCGGCCAAAAAAGCCCAGGATGGAGGCAATCATTGTCAAACCCTCAGGGGGGAGATCTTTTGCCGAGGTCTTGGGTGCAATCAAGGCCAATGCTAAGCCAGAGCAGACCGATACGGTTGTACGGTCAATTAGACAAACCCGGGACGGGGACGTTCTCCTTGAACTGGGTAGGTCGAAAGACAAAGCAGCCTTTACTGCGGAACTGAAGGCAGCTGTCGAAGGCCAGGGCACCGTCCGTTTTCTTGAGCTAAAGACATCAGTCGAGGTTCGAGACATTGATTGTGTGTCGACGGAGGTTGATGCTGTGGAAGCCCTGAAGAAAGGTATCCCCGAGCTTAGTGGGCAAACTTTTCTGAAGGCGTGGCTCACAAAACCGAATAGGAGCCAGCAGCGGATGGCGGTCGCCGAAATGGCAGACGCACATGCCAATAAGGTACTGGCACTCCAACATCTGAGAGTCGGCTGGGTCAACTGCAGGCTCAGACGGAGAGTGGAAGTAAATGCCTCTGTTTTGGCCATTCCTCCCGAAACTGCAAGGGACCCGACCGAAGCAAGAACTGCCTTCGGTGCGGGGAGGTCGGTCAAGTCGAGTCCTGTTTTCTTTGCAAAGAAAATGGGCTCGCTGAAAAACACTTGAAGCATATAGCTGGGTCTGGACAGTGCAGTGCATTTAAATCTGCACTACAACAAGCGAAAGCCCTCCCACGAAGATAAGAATCCTTCAATGCAATCTTGAGCGATCCAGGACGGCTGTCGCACTTCTATATCAGCTTGCCCTAGAACACGATGTCGACGCGCTTTTAGTCAGTGAACAGTACCAGTACCGTGATAGAGACCCAGCTTTTTGGTTCCCTGATAGTCTTGGTACTGCTACAATCTGGGCGCGTAATGCAGCTACAGTAAAAGTACGGGGTCACGCGAAGGGCCGAGGTTTCATTTGGGTTCGGTGCCGGGATGTCACTTACATTAGTGTCTACCTCACTCCCAATGAGGTCATCCGTGACTTTCATGAGAAGATAGACCACCTGGAAGAGAGCGTGTGCAATACCACAGGACACGTCGTCGTGGGTGGGGATTTTAATGCTAGGGCTGTCGAGTGGGGAATGACCCTCACAAATTCCCGGGGCAAGTACATTCTGGACTTTGCTGCCAGAGCCGGACTCGTTGTCGTCAACGAGGGCAACACGCCAACTTTCCGGCGCCCTGGGATGCGGGGAACGATCCCAGACATTACCCTTGCATCTGAGTCTCTTTTGTCAAGGATCAGAGCCTGGAGAGTCCTGGAGGATTACACGGCCAGTGACCACCAGTACATAATTTTTGACGTCCTGGATGGTCATCAGAGACAAGTGGCAGCGTTTCAAGTGCCCGTTCGATGGAACATAAAAAAACTGGACGTGGCAAAATTCAATGGAGCCATCCTACGAAGAAGACCGGTGGTTCATCCTACAACTGGCGTGCCTCACGCAGAGGCGTTAGTTGCATCCACGATGAAACTGATTGTGTCGGCCTGCGATGAGTCTATGCCTCGCAGGATATACCGGTGAAATAAGCGTCCTGTTTACTGGTGGACTGCCGAGATTGCGGAATTGCGTCGAGTAGCATTGAGGGCCAGAAGACTTGCTACCAGGACTAGAGAACCCCTAGACAGACGGCGTAAGTCGGATGCTTATAGGGTGGCTAGGAGGTATCTTCGTCGAGCCATCAATCGGAGTAAACGCAGTTGCTGGGATAAATTAAGGGACGATGTTGATTCCAACCCGTGGGGCCTGGGTTACAAACTTGTAACCAAGAAACTTGGAACCCGCTCTCCACCTTCCGTCATGGACAGGGTCACTATGGAGAGGATAGTCGAGTCCCTTTTCCCGGCTCACACGTTGCGCCCACTGCGGGATTTTAGAAGGGTGGACGACGTCCCACTTTTCAGCCCTGAAGAGCTGGTGGCGGCCGTCATATCCCTGAAGAACAACAAGGCTCCTGGTCCCGATGGGGTACCCGGTGAAGTCCTCAAGAAGGTTTTGACTACCTACCCCTTGATCCTTTTGAGCATGTACAACGCCTGCCTGGTTGAAGGGGGTTTCCCCTTGTGCTAGAAGACAGCTAGGCTTGTGCTTGTTGGGAAGGGCAAGGGAGACCCAGATCTGCCATCCTCTGTGTATGTTGGATACGGCTGGCAAAGTCTTTGAGAAATTGATCCGTTCCCGGCTAAATTCAGCCGTTGTCGCTGCGAGGGACCTCTCCCCTCGTCAGTATGGATTCAGGATGGGGCGATCAACGATTGATGCGATTGAGGAGGTGAAGCAAGCCGTGATGAGAGCTGAGGATTTTAACCACTACTCTCGCAGGGTTGTGCTGCTCGTAACGCTCGATGTGCGAAATGCATTTAATTCGGCGAGGTGGTGCGATATGCTGGACGCTCTGGAGAACACCTTCCACGTGCCGGCATACCTCATGCGCATCATAGAGGATTATCTCCGGTTTCGCCTCCTAACGTATGGCACTGCGGAGGGCCCGCGAACGATGAGTGTCACTTCTGGTGCTGCCCAAGGTTCCATACTCGGCCCAGACCTCTGGAACGTCGCTTATGACAGCCTTCTGAGGTCTGAAATGCCTGAGTAAACGGTCTTGGTTGGGTACGCAGACGACGTTGAAGCTTTGATAGCTGCACGTAGCGTTGAGCTGGCTCAGCTAAAGCTAAACCGAGTTATGCGTACCATAAACGCATGGATGGCAGACCACGGTCTCTCGCCTTGCTCTGAGCAAAACAGAGATCGTGATTTTGACAAAAAACTGATTGACACCATCAGTGCCGTTGAGGGTGGGAGCCGTCAAGGTTTAAACTGTTCGTTCTGCCAAGTATCTTGGGGTCATGGTAGACAGCAAGCTTAGCGGGCGGGATCAGATCTTCCGTACAGCGGACAAGGCCGCTAGGGTGGTTTCTTCTCTTAGCCGGTTGATGGCCAATGTCGGAGGGCCTCGGTCCAGTCGTAGAAGACTGTTAATGTCTTCGGTCCAGTCCGTACTCTTGTATGGTGCGGAGGTGTGGGCAGACGCACTAAATAAGGAGGCATACAGGATGCGGCTCGCCCGAGTGCAGCGTCAGGCAGCACTGAGGGTAGCATCTGCCTACCGAACAGTGTCCGAGCCCGCCGTCCTGGTGATTGCTGGAGTCATCCCCGTCAAACTTTTGGCGGCGGAGAGAAAGGCAATTTACCGGCGCCGTGGGGAGGACGAGGCACGAACAGAGGAACGCATCCGCACCTACCAGCTGTGGCAGGAGGGCTGGGAACATGAGACACGGGGACTCTGGACCAGGCGACTGATACAGCAAGTCCAACCTTGGGTTGATCGGCGGTACGGAGAGGTGCACTTCTACCTCACCTAATTTCTGACGGGACACGGCTTTTTCCGGTCGTACCTGTTCAGGATGGGCAAAGCCGTGTCACCCGACTGCATATACTGCCCAGGCATTCTCGATGACGTGGAACATACATTTTTCCACTGCCAGCGCTGGGAAAGGCCCCGCCTGGAGGCTCAACAGTTAATAGGACTGCTGTTGGTGGACACGGTCATACCGATTATGACGGAGGGTGAGGACAATTGGAACTGTGTGTCACATTATATCCAGGGTATTCTCCGCGCCAAGAAGATCGACCTTGACCGGGATGCGGTGTAGGTCATTAAGAATCTAAATGCCAGAAACGGTGCGAGCCCTGAGGGCTTAGGTCAAATGTTGGCCTGACTTGAAGTAATGTGGCAAACAATTCCAGGTCTGTGTCCAACAGAGTAGAGGGGGTTTTTTAGTGAGTGGTCTGATAATTTTCAGGAGTCTCACACTACAGGCTGGCTACCTGTGTGCGTAAAAGCATTTTCCTCCTCTCCCTAAAAAAAATAAAATAATAAGGAGGGATACCAGGGCACTCAAGCTCATCTCTAATTGAATAATTGTACCGATGTCATCAGTGATGTCAGTTGAGGTAGGTCAGATAACATTATGATTATCTGACCTTATGATATAACCTTATGATTCTAGTGAGAGCAACCAAGAATATTTACCTAAACATTTCAAAATAGACCTATGGTAGGCAAATTAGGATGGACTTTCACTCTACCGCTTTGGTTAGAGATCGTTTTGATGTTTCCAGTCGTGCTACAACTGCAGTAGCCTCTAGTGTTTCGCACGAAATTGGCATGGTAATTTTTTTTACAGTTTTAAATTAAGATATTTGTTAAATAAGGAGTCGTAATGGGTAATTAAGGGGTTTAGGACGCCCAACATTTTGGGGACTCATCGGATCTTTATTTTATCATAATCATATTATTAGTATTTCACAGGTGAAACTTTATGAATGTAAACATTTTGTTGCTTATAAACCTTATTTTACCTATAAACACATTAGTAACATATTTAAATGCTAAGCTAGGAACTACAATCAAGGCGGGAAGCCTACTGGCTTTCGCAATGCCACTGGAAAAATGTGATTTAATTTAAGGAATATGGTCAGCTTCTACGCATGCTCAAGTTTTGGTAACGACAACGGAGTGACCCGTGAAGAGAACGTTGAGCTTTGAAAAGATAAGCTGAAAAACAACTGGCGAATGTCAGGCTCGTGCGTCACACCATGAAGCCTGTGGCGCTTGGGTCACATAGCCTAAATTAAAGTATAAAAAGTATTTAGCTAATAGTCCAGCATCTAGAGGGGGTTGAGTATGCACTGAAAGTGTAACTCTTTTTGACTTTTGATTGTTGTTGGGGGCATCTTGGAGATGACAAAAACCGATGTTGTCGCCCTCCCAGCAGGTGCACAACTTTGGGGGGAGGGGGGGAAGGTGCTCTGAGACGCGTTCTAGAAAATCGCGTATGTCTCGTGAACTAGACACGATAGAACCAAGCTCTAAACGGCATTGTATTACCAACCTTATCTGCTTTAAAAAAGTATGCAGGAAAAGTCCCGTATCTATGATATTAGTTGAGTTATTTAACAATTTATTTAAAAATTTGAATAAAAACCCCTAAATAAAGTTAAACTATTCATTAAAACCCCTTTAAAACAACAAACAGTAAAGTTTTTCATCATGCATAATATGTTTAACACGCTAAAGTGACTTTATATGGTGATTATATCGAAATATTACAAGGTTATGCGAGGTTTCCGATAAAGCGGCACGTTGACGCGGGTGACGCCGCTGCGCGCCAGAAATCAACCTGTTGTACAGACTTGTAAAAATTGGGTATGTACCGAAGGTGTAACAAATTTTGACTTTTGATTGTTGTTGGGGGAATCTTGCAGATTACAAAAACCGATGTTGTCGCCATTCCAGCAGGTGCACAACTTGGTGGGGGGGTAGTAGCGCTGAGGTGCGTTCTAGAACATCGCTCATATCTCGTGAACTAGACACGATAGAAACATGTTTTAAACGGCATTGTATTACAAACCGCATCTGCTTTAAATATTTTACAACGAAAAATCCCATATCAATGATAATAATTTAGTTATTTTACATTTTATTAGAAATTACAAATTTAAAGTCAAAATACCGTTTATCTACGTATATAACTCTCATAAAACAATGAATAGTACTGTGTTTGGAGTGCATTCTATGTTCAACACACGAATTACAAAAAATTAAGTGTACTGTACTTTCCTTAAAATAATATGTACGGATTTTTTAGAGTTAGCGAGAAAATAATTATAAGCTGTTTTTAACACTAGGCTATTTAAATATAAAGTTTAAACAAAAATCTAGGTACAACTACCAAAGAAAATGCTTCGGTTTGCAATGTATACGGTTTTTTAAAGAATATTAAAATAGACTTAGAAATGCTGTACTTCATTTTAAAACTTAACTACCATATAAACTACACATAAAAAAACAATATATACTATTTCGGTCATCTTGTTTGAAACGGTCTTAAAGATGAGGATTTCTACATTTTTTTTAAACATTTGCAGTAGGAGCAGCAGGATGACTTGTTTGAAAAGCAGCTACAAGTTGATCTAGAACAAGTCATGCATTTACATGGCTTTAGCAAATTTGTAGGAGGCAGGGTCAAAAGAAGGGGGCGCAATTTTACTGAGCTGTCTTTGGAAAATCCGTACTGGAATAGATCTAAAGGCTCTATTACTGCCGCCAAGGACTTTTCCCAAAAATATAGTTGGGCACTACACCGTAACAGGTGTAATTTGAAGCTGTCCGGTGTGTAAGGAATTTTACTAATGTCCTTGACGGCAGATGGATTAGTTGTGATTTCTATATAGCGGCTGTCATTGCACGTGCTTCCTTTTCTTCTTAATCCTGCTGCTCCTACTGCAAATGTTTAAAAAAATTGTAGAAATCCTTATCATTAAGACAGTTTCAAACAAGATGGCCGAAATAGTATCCATTGTTTTCTTATGTGTAGCTTATATGGTAGTTAAGTTTTAAAATGAAGTACAACATTTACAAGTATAGACTTGGGAATGCTTTACTTCATTTTAAAACTTAACTTAATAATATTCTTTTAATAAAAAACCGTATACATTTCATACTGAAGCATTTTCTTTGGTAATTGTACCTAGATTTTTGTTTAAATTTTATATTTAAAATAGCCTAGAGTTAAAAACAGCTTATAATTATTTTCTCGCTAACTCGAGAACTCCGTACATATTATTTTAAGGAAAGTACAGTACACTTAATTTTAGCGAATTTCCCATATAGGGAATAAGCCATTGCCGTAGTACTCATGGTAACACCTGGACTCGGGACAGATTTTTTTTTCGTTTTGAGGTCCCTAAAAACACCATCCGTTCAAATTCATATATATATTTATGTGTCCGTTAGCACGATAACTCGAGCAAAAATGATCCGATTCTGATGAAATTTGGTATAAACGTGTAAACCTACATTTATTCGAACGAGTTCGCGAACCAGCATGATCGGACTATGGGAACGGGGGTTTACAGAGGGGTTTTATGGGGTAAAAATATGTTTTTCCCATTTTTACCATAACATTTTGCAATTTCTCTCCAAACCATTTTGTAGAGCTTAAAAAAACAAATAATTTAGTATATTGAACCGTTATTATGCGCCTAATGGTTACGGAGATAATAAAAACAAAATTAAATTTAAAATTGTCCTGTTATCCTTATGAAGAACAAGTAAACTGTTGTAGTTTGCTTGTTTATGAACATATTTTGATCAAATGTGGAAAATGTTTTTATTTGTTACTAAAAACTATTAATATAAAAAAAAAACAGTTTTACCCTCCCTGATGCAGCAAACCTAAGTACTTGAACTAATTCTACTTAAATAGGAAATAAATGTTATATTTTTTAGTAGACATTTTAGTGTAAATCCAATCAGGCAAATGGATATTCGCTTAGTCTGCAGGTTTGCTGCGGCGGGAGTATTTTGTAATTCGTGTGTTGAACATAGAATGCACTCCAAACACAGTACTATTCATTGCTTTATGAGAGTTATATAGGTAGATAAACGGTATTTTGACTTTAAATATGTAATTTCTAATAAAATGTCAAATGACTCAATTATTATCATTGATATGGGATTTTTTGTTGTAAAATAATTAAAGCAGATGCGGTTTGTAATACAATGCCGTTTAAAACATGTTTCTATCGTGTCTAGTTCACGAGATATGAGTGATGTTCTAGAACGCGCCACAGCGCTACTTCCCCCCCCCCCTCCCACCACGTTGTGTACCTGCTGGAATGGCGACAACATCGGTTTTTGTAATCTCCAAGATTCCCCCAACAACAATCAAAAGTCAAAATTTGTTACACCTTCGGTACATACCCAATTTTTACAAGTCTGTACAACAGGTTGATTTCTGGCGCGCAGCGGCGTCACCCGCGTCAACGTGCCGCTTCATCGGAAACCTCGCATAACCTTGTAATATTTCGATATACTTACCATATAAAGTCACTTTAGCGTGTTAAACATATTATGCACGATGAAAAACTTTACTGGTTGTTGTTTAAAGGGGTTTTAATGGATAGTTTAACGTTATTTAGGGGTTTTTATTCAAATTTTTAAATAAATTGTTAAATAACTCAACTAATATCATAGATACGGGACTTTTCTTGGATACTTTGATAAAGCAGATGAAGTTGGTAATACAATGCCGTTTAAAGCTGGTTTCTATCGTGTCTAGTTCACGAGATATACGCGATTTTTTAGAACGCGTCTCAGAGCACCTTCCCCCCCTCCCCCCCAAGTTGTGCACCTGCTGGGAGGGCGACAACATCGGTTTTTGTCATCTCCAAGATGCCCCCAACAACAATCAAAAGTCAAAAAGAGTTACACGTTTAGTGCATACTCAACCCCCTATAGATGCTGGACTATAAGGACTTGTGTCCTAGGATGTCAAGGAGGAACAAAAAACGAACCATTTTACTATTACTCCACCCACCAGACATCTACGTCTTATATCAGCTTACCTGAGCCTCGTAGGGGTAAGAAGACTCATATTCGATTCCCATCGCTGACTTAATGTACTCGAATGTGCCATTAATAACCCCTCCATCACAGCCTTCGGAAAAGATTGAGCAGTCAACAAGTTGCTGCTCACTCAAAGACACCAGCTTTTCGGTCTTTATGTAGTTCTGCCCTTCCAAACTGCCAGTCTGGAACAGGTAGAATGTATTACGCCAGAATTTCTAAAAGTAAGAAATTTAGTTAAAAGGTAGGCCCTTATATTTTTAATTGTGGAGGATGGACTTAAAATGTTATATTATTTGGAAGGTTATTGTCACGATTTCTATCACGATAAATACGTAACTTCTTGCTCTTGTTTCTTACTTAAACGATGTACAATAAAGTTGTCTGCTTGCAATATTGAGTGGAGATAGCATATTTACCCAATAATTTTCCAACGTCAATGCTACATCTGTTTCTTGAAAATGAGATACATACTTGCAGTATCCAATGGCAATGGTATGTTTGGTTCACGTAAATGTAATGTCTATTTGCAGTATCCAAAGTCATTTATAAGTCTGGTTCACGTAAATGAATTGTGTTCTTGCAGAAACCAAAGTCAATGTTTCATCTCCTTTTCATGAATTAAATGACTACTTGCAGTACTCAATGTCAAAGATTTGGTTCGCATAAATATAATGCATATTTGCAGTATACAAAGTCAATGGTAACCCTGCTTCACATAAATAAGAAATCTACTTGCAGTTTCAAAAATCAATGGCCACTTGTCCATTTGGTAAATAAATAAGATGCCTGCTTGCAGTATGTCAAAGTCAATGGTACGTCGGGGTCATGTAAACCAATTTTTTACTTGCAGTATCCAAACTTAATGTCACATAGGGTTATCGTAAATGAATTATTTACTTGCAGTATAATAAGTCGATGATTCATATAAATGAAGTTTGCCATTTACACTATCAAAAGTCAATCGTCCGTCTGGTTCACATCAGTGAAATGTAAACTTGCAGTATCCAAACTCAATGGTATTTTTAGTTTATATTAATGTCATTCCTATTCGTAGTGCCTGATCAAAGTCTGCATTAATTTAATGGTACGTCTAACTCACATAAATGGAAACGCTACTTGCATTATCCAAACTCAATGGCAGGCCTATATTTTGTTCACATAAAATGAATGGCTATCCGGAAAATCCAATTGTTCTTTCCTTTTTTCTCTAAGGTTATTTGTAATGTGCTATTTTAGATTATTTTTTAACTAACATACGTTGCAATACTGGACAAGAACTTGCATCAATTTACAAAATGAGGACAATCGGTGTTTCAAATATGCTGTTTCAGCAAATTTGTCGAAGATAAGCATTCCTTTAGACCAAGCCGTTATTATAGTGAAGTGACTCTTAAATATAATCTCTCAGGTTCGTATAACCCAGTGTCTTTAAAAGATATAGAACAATTTGAAAAACAAAAACTGAATTCGTCTGGCTTGGATGAATCTAATAATGTGTTTCCCACCCAGATTACATCTCATGAGCGTTAATCCCATACATATAAACTACTTCTCACAAACATACATTTCACTTCATGTTTACATAAGAAACTTCAATGCACTCTTATCAAGACAGCGAAGATGATTCTCACTATTTGCAAACCGTGTTTTTAGTACGCTGTAAAAGCATTTCGGATGGGGGTAAGGAATGGGTACTTAACCACCAATGTTTCTGTAATAGTAAGGATGAAGTAAGAGTTAAATTACCTCCACCTAGTTATAATTTTAGAAATATATTTACCTGTAGATGTGCAGAATCCCTTTTAAAAATAAAAAAGGCTGAAAATAAGCACAAATAAACGATATCAGCATTCTGACACATACTTTCTCCCATAAGTTTGTTGTTCCTTGTAAGGTTGTCCACCTTTATCATATTATGCGGTGAGAGTAAATATACGGAAATGGGATTTGTCAAATTTTGTTCAGAATTTAAAGGACTATAACATACTAAATTTTTATCAAAATCGTTCGGGCCATTTCTTAGAATATCCCTTCTTTTCCATTATTTTATGGGGTTTTATGAGAAAAACCCCAAAAATTAAAAAAAAAGAAAAAAACTTTCAAAGTTGTAAGGACTATAACATACTATGTTAAATCAAATCCGGATTTTTTTTCTTAAATCCTATTTTTGAATATTTTATGGGGTTTTATGGGAAAATAACATAATTTACAATACCTTTTGAACCGTAATTTTTACAGAAATGGGATTTTTACTATTTTGCTCAGAATATAAAGGACTATAACATAGGCTACTAAGTTTTTATCATAATCGTTTGGGCCATTTTTAAGAAAATCAGATTTTTCCGTTATTTTATGGGGTTTAATGGGAAAATCCCCATTAAAAAATCATGATTTCTAAAAAATAAAAAATAAACTATCAAAATTGTAAGTGCCATAACATACTATGTTAAATCAAAACAGTATTTTTTTCTAAAATCCAATTTTTTGTTATTTTATGGGGTTTTATGGAAAAATAGCATAATTTACAATAACCTTTGAACCGTATTTTTTACAGAAATGGGATTTGTACCATTTTGCTCAGAATATAAAGGACTATAACATAATAAGTTTTTATCATAATCGTTTGGGCCATTTTTAAGAAAATCCGATTTTTCCGTTTTTTATGTGTTTTATGGTAAAATCCCCATTAAAAATCAAAATTTCGAAAAAGTAAAAAAAATGACTGGAGATAAAATGGATTAGAACCTACATACCAAATTGCATCGAAATCGGACTACAGGTGTAGTCCCTAGCTCTGTACACATCCAGAGTGTATTATTAACTAAAATTATTAGTTAATAATACTTAAATGTTCAATTTACCATAAAAGGTTTTATTAATATTTTCATTTATTGGTTCAAAGCCTCGTATGATTATTTCCTTCTTTTCCTTCACATCAATGTTGTCAGATAAAAGATATAATACATCTAAATTAATAGATAATATGCGCGTTTTCTCTAATCCTCCGCGGTGCGAGCGTTCAGTGGTGTAGCGTAGCAGTAGCCATCCAGCCTTTCCATGCGGGGTTGCCACTTCGGACGCCGCGGTCTTAGTTAAAGGCAGCCGTGCCACAGGTCAAGACTGACCAGGCACAAACGATATCTAGATCCAAATTTATATGATATTGGAGGATTTTATAAAATCATTAAAGTATCTGGACCAAGAATAATTATTCATTTCGTCACATATGACACAAGGTTTAGATTAGGCTACTCAATAACATGATTAGGGTTTAGGCCGTTCCCTTTTGACATAAGTATACCTATTCCACAGTCCTATTTTCATACACCTACCCTTCCCAACTGTAGTTCCCTTTTTTGTGACAGACTGTACACAAAAGTTTCATTTTATCTGTAAGTTATAAACTTAAAACACTACACCCAAGGCTGGGCCACTTACCGCACTGAAGGCATAGCTAGATCCACACTTTCCTTGGTCCTTGACGGGGGTTACGGCTCCCTTCTTCCTCCAGTCAACAGTCTTGGGAACTTCGAGGTTCTCGTCGATCTCAAACTCCTCAGTAGCTCTTCTTCTCGGGTAGTAAATATTGGGCGGTCTAAATCCGCCCAACTTATGGATCTCATCACTGGTCTAAAACCAATTTAGTCAATTATACAACCATTGACTTTTAAATAGTGAAGAAGACACTATTCGATATGGTCCAAATGAAGTAAATTGATTGGCATGCAAAATCTTTGAATGAGAACCTTGCAGAGCTTTTAAAGGCAAAATTAAATGTTCCCCTTTTCATTATCCATCTCCGTACATAGTGGAGGAAGTATTGTACTATGGAAAAAGTATTGTTTTCTTGAAAATTTTGAGTTTGAGCTTGGTCTGTAATATCTGTTTTGGGTCCCTTAGAAATCGTCGAAAGTGATTTTCGAAGTGTTTTCTGTGTTCAGTTCAATCAGTTCAAAAATCTTTGTTCAAATATTGCATGGTAAAATTTTACATTTAGCCATAATATTCAATCTAAAATATATTATTGACATATTTGATCCTGTTTATATTTCAATGTTTCGAAAAAGTACATGAAGTGCCTTATGTTTTTTATTTAATTTATAAGCTATTACCGTAGTATGCCCGGTAAGACCTGGGCCCGGGACTGATATACTTTTTAAGTTTGAGGTCCCTAGAGGCCAAAAACACCATCAGTTCAAAATCATATATATATATATAAACAATTTAAAACATTACAAAAACATTAGTACCCTTTTACCTCATTTTAATTATTTTACCCTTTTAACTTATTTTAATTAATTAAAAAGGTACTAATGTTTTATAATGTTTTCAATTTGTTTATCAGGGTGGTAAAAAAGTCCCTGGACAGTTTAATATTTTAAAAGATAATGTAGATAGAGCTACAATACTTGGTACAAAGTTACAGGGCATAAAACTCTATTTTAACACATATTCAGTGATCCAATAACTCTTCAGGGGGACGGCCCACAAGGAGTCGGCAGAAAATCTTAAACAGAAGCATAGGTCAATATGCACATCAAATTAAAGGTCCTTTTTAGTAGAATACAATGCCGCAAACCGCACTTCAAAAGGTTGATCCTGCACAAAATGACAGTTGTTCAAAGATTTCTTGAATCCGTCATTTTGAATCTTTGAATCTTTATGCCCTGTAACTTTGTACCAAGTATTGTAGCTCTATCTGCATTATTTTTTAAAATATTTAACTGTCCAGGGACTTTTTTACCACCCTGTATAGTAGTAGCCGTAATAACAATCAAACCTATTATAAAGGGTAAGTAAAACGTCTGGAGACCCCCTGTTAATTTTTAACGGCCCATACTAGAAAAACTAAACTCGGCAGACCTTTATGGCATGTTATGAAGTACTTTTTGGGCATAACCGCCACTTGCACATCCCTAAAATGGGGGATTTTGGGGGAATCTCAAAAATTGTTAATGGTAAGACCCATCGAGTGACCCCTCATTTTTAAGGTCCTGGTAAAAGAAAATCTACGTGATCTGTACTGTTTAGCCTATTACTATGATATCATACAGCCCGCATAGGTACATTATAGCAATCCATACCCATACGGTCACACCATAGTCATAATATAATAAATATGGTATCAATATACCTTTGTTACTAAGTTCTTTTAAAATATAGATATTTTTCATCTCACCCAGTCAGCGAACTGGTTGACTCCTACGGTAAAGGTAACTTCTCCTTGCTCGAACTTCTTGTTGTGACAACGGATGAAGTTGAGGTTGTTCATGAAGATTTCCTTTCTAGTTTTATCCTCCTTATCTCCATACTCTCTTGCATATCCAATCTGAAATTGAACATTATTAATTTCACAATATTTTCAATATACGAACATTGATTTATTGAATGGTAAAAGTTGTAGTAAAATTTCATAGAAAGATTACGTTTAAGTTATAACAACTTGACTGGATAAATCCATTTGGCATTACTTAGGGCCGCTTCATTTAGTATCCAAAGTAGTATGATTGGATTAACTTTAATTTATATTTCATCAACAACTCCGCTGAACATTTCTTACATACCAATTATTGTCTCTGAATTAACACAAACAACACAAAAAAACATAATTTTAGGTTGAAATAACTGATGTAAGATTTTTAATTTTAAAGACATGTGAAAAAACTTTATAAAATATATTATTTGCACTTTTGTTTTAGAGGCCGTAACAACTTTCTTTAGTCAGAAAATATGAATATGCATTACCTTGAAGAGTTCCCACTGGACCTCGTCCTCATCGGAGTAACCGATGTGGCTGGAGTAACCCAAAGCAACGAGGGTAAACAACAATAACAGCTTCATCTTGAATACAAAGCAACATTGAAATAATCAACAATAATATCACACATACAGTTGTAGCCAGTTTTTAAATAAAAGTAAACGTAGTTGAAGTTAGCCACTGACGGATTGCATTAACGTAAATTACACATTTTTGCATAGTATGTAAATTGTTTAACCAACTCAAGCTGATAGGACGACTTACTGTGGGCTATAGCACCTTTTAAGTCATGTGGCCGGTTATGTAAAATTCCGCCCGAGTTTCATTTCGCCCGTAGCCTAATTAGTCTCAGTTCGTCCACGGTTCTAGATTAACCCTTACAATCCTCAGCTCTACCTGCGTCAGGAGTCTCATTCCATCCACGGAGGCGAAGCCCCATCTCCTAGGTACGCACCCTCCCCCAACTATGACCCCCATCACCTTCCACCTCCGACTACACGGTTATTGAAACTTAAAATATTTGTTTGACAAACCAGACAAACCAAAAGAATTTCCTTTATAGTATTAATTTAAAGTTGGAACACAAAGATCTCAGCATTAAAATATAAAGTTGCATGTGTCCTTATTGATTGGTTAAGTTAAGCTGAAATAAACAAAAACTGAATACAGTAACACCTTTTTGTCCATGGTAATGATGTAGGCCGGGTAAATACCCAGTGGGTGGGTATATATAAATTGGATATTTATAATTTTTATTAAAGCCAGAGAAGATTGAGATGTTTTTTGCAATTATTACTCTGTAAGGATAGTAAAAACAATTATTACTCTGTAAGGATAGTAAAATGATGATAAAATGCGTTAAATAAAATTTTATATGGTCAGTACAAACATTTTACTTCTGGTTATAATCGCCATAAATACCCAGGTCTGAGCATAAAGCATAATCGGCAAAAATACCCTGGTCCCATGGTTGCACTGGTCCTGACTACTGATGATTTTTTAATTTCAATGATGGATATATGCATTATTTTTTTTTAAAGTGAAGAAAAATAATTTTTAAAGTAATAATTATTATTTAGAAAGACAGGAAAATTTTACCTATTAGTGTCCTACGTGTAAACAACTTAAGAAAATAATTAAAATTCAATCTGTAGGATGGAAGGATTTAATTATATTTTTGTTCCAGATCTTTTGTTGGTATCAATGGTATCAAAATAAAAAATAATAATTCTATAAACTTGTGATATAAAATATTTGAATCTGTGGCACAATAAATTTTCCAATAATTCCTGGATATTTATAAATTTAAATACATTTGTTTATGTTATTTAATTGGTTATAAATTTATAAAATAATAAAAGTTTAAATAGTCACAGCCTTTGTAATACACTATTTTTTAGTTAGTTAAATTTAACTAATGTTACTCTTTTTAAGACACAAAACCCCATGCTTATTTCGAAACTTTATGTATTATAAAAAAAGTTCTAAATTATTAAATAAAAGGTACTAGCAAAGCTTCAAGTGACTGTAAAACTATCCTAGTGGGTGTTATAGACTATCCTAATTTATCATGTAATGATAACAATAACATATTTAGGGGTAAATATAAATAAATTTCAATCAATTTCATAAATATCCAAAATTCACAGGTATTTATGGATTTTGGGTATTTACCCCGAGTTTTAAATACCTGGGTATTTTACATCACTAATGGTAATATATGGTAATACCATGAAATACTAACAAATAATCACACCTGAGGTAATAAATTGAAAGAATAACAAAAAAATATGTAAGCTGAGGTATTTTCGCATAGTATGAAACACAATGTCGTGGAAAACGTTATGCTTAAATTTGAGTAATTATAGTTGCATCTTAGAGTTGTTTGAAAACTTGTTAGAAACTAATTTTAAATATCTCTATTTGCGTCGTGAAGGATCGCCTACATTATTTCTGTTCTACAAGTTTGAACTGATAACATCTAATGAATGCTAAACACCCTGCTTCAATTCGAGTTAACATGTTGCAACAAAGTTTTTCCATCATTGAGAATAGAAGAAAACTGATGCTTTACTGAGACCTGTGTTAAGTATTTCAAGTTGGGTAATTTCTTTATGTATTTCTTTGATTTGAGGCATCACCTAAACCAACGAAATTTCTCCGTAGGGAATCCTGTAAATTGGGATGATGTCAACTATTTCACGTGTTTTATGTTTGACCCACAAAATCTGGGTTAAACACAGTCATAATCTGATTTTAATATGCTAACGCAGCAATCAGCAACACCATTGAAAGTTAATTAACGTATTTTAACGTGGTGTCTGTCAGTCACAGTATATGCCCCGCATCGGATCATTCTCACGTTGTTCAGTGGAGTTTCTCTTAATACCTGTCCCAAAGTTTTGAAAGTGTGGATTCATTTGTCAAAATAGGTTGGATAACTCTTGTAGCTGTAAGATTTGGACAACAATTTTCATTTTCTCTTTAGGAACAGCGTATATTATTTGAGTCTCCTGAGTCATAATAAAAATAAACTTGATCGTAACAACTCGATCGTTGAATACGTCGTTGGATGGATTGCAGCGTTATCGTATATTTCTGTTTGCCATTAAACACTATAATCCAAATAATTTAACTTGCTTACTAAAACATTTTAGATGGGGAGACAATCATACAGTAACTAACAGCACATGGGCAGTAAATCTTATTAATCTGTTATGTCGCAAACATTTATAAATATAGATATACTGTTGAAGCTTTTCAACCCAAAGGAATGTTCCAGATTATAAAGGTTTAACATTTCTTTATAACGGCATCGTCAATAAAGATACATACCACTTTATATTTTAATGCTGAGATCTTTGTGTTTCAACTTGACATTAATACTATAAAGGAATTCGCTTGGCGGAGGGCCTTTTCATAGTTGGGGGAGGGTGAGGTCCTAGGAGGCGGGGCTTCGCCACCGTGGATGGAATTGGACATCCTGAGGTAGAGCTGAGGATTATAAGGGTTAATCTGGGACCCTGGGCAAATTGAGACTAATTAGGTTACGGGCGAAACGAAACTCGGGCGGAATAGGACTACACGATTTGAACTAGCTTAGTAACACAAATAAGGTAAACAATAGAGTTTTGGATACAATTGTTATCTGTGGCTGGTTCACAGTTAAATATTCCAAATAATACATTTGAGGCTGTTTTTCACAAAACGATGTTCTTAAAATTGTCAACAGCAAGTCCACATTGCGAGGATATTAGCTTCAGTATTATCAAAAAACAATGATTGGTGACATTGTGAATGCATTGCCTATTTTACTACAAGTAAACAGGTTTGATTACGGGTTTTCTACCTCCAAACCTAAGCTTCAGACTAAACAGATCTCCCTTCAAGGGCTTTTAAGCCACTTTTAAAAATACTGATCACTGCCTACACATCATTATACAAAATGTCCAACTCCATAAATACTTGGTTCAAAATATTGAAAAATATAAAATGTTGTTGTATTTCCTTTAAATGCCGTGAAACACCGAGTCACGGGATATCTGGTGATTTAATAGCAAAATATTGCATTTTCTGAGGTCTGAACTTAAAATATTTTTGAAAATAAAAAAAATTATACATCTGCCAAACTATAATAGGGGTCTTGAGCCATGAATTACCGAGCCATTAAGCTAATACTTCGTACCCAAATGATATTTAACCTTATCCGGGGACTTAGAATTACTACTTCAACTCGAGCCTGCCTCCAACCTACAGCATTGTCTTGGGGTTGCTTCTTATCTCGAGCGGTGAGTTGTGTATAGCTCATGTTTAGCGCAAAGGCCAGATTCTGTCCTCCGATGTGACCTGCTCACTCCTAAGACCTATAAGGCATGCTAGCATGCTAGATAGCCAGTCCTGTAAATAAATTTGTATCCTCTTTGTCTATCTGGACGTAGGCAAAACGTAATGTTCAGTTCAGGACTGGGAACCAACAAACATAACACTTAACTTTCGTTTAGTGCTATAAATCGCCTGGTCCAGCGTCCCCGAGTCTCCTGTTCCAAGCTCTCCTGCCACAGCTGGTAGGCGCGGGTGTGTTCCTCTGTTCGTGCCTGGTCCTCCCCACGGCGCTGATAAATTTCCTTCCTCTCCACCACCAGAAGTTTGACGGGGATGACTCCAGCAACCACCAGGACGGCGGGTTCGCACACTGTTCGGTAGGTGGATGCAACTCTTAGTGCTGCCTGATGCTGCACTCGGGCGAGCCGCATCCTATATACCTCCTTATTGAGAGCGTCTGCCCACACCTCCGCACCGTACAAGAGAACGGACTGGACAGAAGACATTAACAGCCTTCTACGGCTGGACCGAGGCCCTCCGACATTGGCCATCAACCGGCTAAGAGAGGAAAGCACCCTAGCGGCCTTGTTCGCCGTACGGAAAATCTGATCCCACCAGCTAAGCTTACTGTCCACCATAACCCCAAGGTACTTGGCAGAGCGAACGGTCTGGACTTGACGGTCTGGAGTGACGGCCCCTACCCTCATCCGCACGATGGTGTCAATCCGTTTTTTTGTTAATATATCTCAGTTTTGCTCAAAGCGAGCGAGACACCGTGGTCTGCCATCCATGCGTATAAGGTACGCATAACTCGGTTCAGCTTTAGCTGAGCCAGCTCAACGCTACGTGCAGCAATCAAAACTGCAACGTCGTCTGCGTACCCAAAAAAAAACAGTTTCCTCAGGCATTTCAGACCTCAGAAGGCTGTCATACGCGATTAATATCTTATTCGTAGCTAGGCCAACAGAGTCACTTAACGGCAAAACATAAGGCAAATGTTGAATTTTGTAATTTTTAAATGAGTTGTGTAGCAAAATACAAACTTTCCTAATTGTTTTAGGGCCCTAATTCTAAAAATTTTTAAAATACTCTTTCAATAGATCCCGAGTTATATATCACAGACAGACAGACAAACATACGTAGCTCATAATAGAGTATAAGATTATTATTATTTGACAATTGTTTTACTTATTCTGGCCTGTTTTAGAACGTATGTCCTACTGCTGACTAGTTAAGTCAATATGTACACACGTAGTTCACATTTTTATGTTGTGGCTTGGACTCTTTATAGATTTTTATTTAAGATTATATTTGCTTGGTGTAATACCACTAGATAAAATTGTTCCATTGCAGTGCAGATGTTTTAATTTTAACAATTACTAATCTAAAATATAATAACTAGTAGAAATTTTATCAAAAATGCTTTTCAAAAAACTGATTAAAATAAAAATAAGTAGCAGCTTACCTATGTTGTTAAACAAAATTACCAAAACAGAGCCTTTTCTTTGCAGCCAATTTATAGTGAAGCAAAGAAGATGAGCTGACTAATGAAAAAGCTAATCAAAACCAAGATAGCTTGAAAATGATAAAAACTAATTGTTATACAATTTTCCATTATAAAGATGGATAACGATAAAGATTGATCATTGTAGCTGATCATTGAAGCTGATCATAATTTTTTATTAGTCATACGTTTAAACCAAGTAAGTTTTTAATAGGTGCGCATGCATAAATTAATACATCTGTATAGTCCAATGCTTTGTTTAGATTCCATTGTTCTATGCCAAGTGTAAAACATGATTTTGGTAAGTATGTGGATGTGTACAGAGCAACAGACCACACCTGTGGTTTGATTTTAATTACATTTGGTATGCGAGTGCCAGCCCATGGCATCTCCAGGCGTTATTTTCACTTTTATTTTTACTTTAATGGCGATTTCCAATAAAACTCCAAAATAAATGGGAAAATCACATTTTTAAAAGTCGCTTGAGCAATTCCGTTTAGAATTGACTATGTTATGGTCATTAAAACTGTAAGCAAAATGGTACAACCTCCAACGCTGTAAAACTTAGTGTTCAAAGGTGTCTGCTATTTCCAGGATTTTATCTATAAAACGTCATAGTTACCCCCATGACTTGTCAAATTTTAGGGTACGTCCACAATGCACGCTGGTACAAGCAGGAAGCCAGATTCAACGTCCACAATGCACGCTGGTATAAGCAGGAAGTCAGATTCAGATTTTCGGCGCCGAGTGCCTGACTCCGGTGGGGTGGCCATAATGCAAGCAGGTTGTAAGCTGTACCTGTCTATATTCCCGCAAATTCTTGCAGACGACAACAGGGTTTTTCAATATTTCAGAATGAGCTTGCACACCTTTTATTTAATCCTCATAAAAATCGAACACAAGCTCGCCAAAACTGTGGAAAATATCACAAAACATTGAATTTGCATATCCCGCTGAGGTAAATCAATTTATTTAAGTAAGTTAAATGGTTTATTTTGTAAAAATGCAATATTAAAAACAATTTAATTAAACCAGCAGATAAATTTAACGTACAATGTTGCCATATTTCAAAAAATGCACTGTATTGCTATTTGCTGGAATGTGTTGAACTTTTGATATCAATTGGTCGATATCCATGGTTAATGTACTGAAACACTTATACACTTAAAACAAAAACCAAAACAACAGTCCGATAAAGCAGGTTGTCTGAAACCAGAATGAACAATTCATTCCGGTAAAAATCGGAGTCAGACTACCTGCGCGCAGAAAATCGGCGCGCAGGTGCACTATGGCCGCTTACGTTTACTAACATGGGATGATAAGCGCGCCGAGTCTGACTTAATCGGCGCCGACAGTCTGACTCAGAAAACCAGCGTGCATTGTGGACGTACCCGATTTTCTGCGCGCAGGTAGTCTGACTCCGATTTTTACCGGAATGAATTGTTCATTCTGGTTTCAGACAACCTGCTTATATCGGACTGTTGATTTTTGTTTTTGCATTGAGTGTATAAGTTTTTCATTACATTAACCATGGATATCGACAAATTGCTATCAAACGTTCAACACGTTCCAGAAAATTGTAATAAGCACATCAAAGTGCATCATTTTTAACAAATATAGTAACATTGTACCTTAAATTTATCTGCTGATTTAATTAAATTGTTTGTAATATTGAATTTTTACAAAATAAGCAATTTAACTTACGGAAATAAATCTAGTTACTTCAACGGGACATGCTATTTCAAGGCTTTGTGATATTTTCCCCAGTTTTTGGCAAGCTTGTGCTCATTTTTAAGGTGTTCAAGCTCATTCTTAAATATTTAAAAAACCTGTTGTCGTCTGAAAGAAGTTAATAATATGTATAAAACCTGTATAAAATATGTATAAATATGTATATAATATGTATGAATCAATGTACAGTATCCCTTAAATAGGTCTCAACACAGACAGGTCCGGCTGACAACCTGCTTGCATTATGGCCACCTCATCTGAGTCAGACACTCGGCACCGAAAAGGTTTGTTGACAAGCTAATAGAAGAAGGCTTGTATCAGTTTTTTGGTACAATTTTTTACATCCTAAACAACAACCAAATTTACTATGTGTATAATTGTTTAAACTTACCTTGAACTATTCATTGAACATCAATGTGTAATATATTGTTTTTTTTTCAAATTTAACAAGTCATTACAAAGGTACCATTGTAAAATATTTTAAGTTAAATGTTACCCCATTTTGACAATATATTTATATACGCATTGTCATACAGTTCTACCAAAATGAGATCTTGCGTTATACATTTAATTAATTGCTTCATATGCTCAATAAAAAGCTTTTATTGGTATACTTCAACACTTAAACACGAGTTTGCATTTTTTCAAAGATCAATAGAAATAAAAATAGTTGAGATGCAGTGTAAATAGTTGAGAACCCGGTACCACACGGACTGAAGTCCCGCACAATTTATAGATAGTACGTGGAATGTGTTTTTAAATGATACGGAAAATATATTAAAATGTTCTCTATTAAGCTCAATTCATCCACATGAGTTTGTTATCACCGTTTTACTTTAACAAACGTGAACAAATAGTACACATTACTTTAACATTCATCACAACATCCTAACTGTCTAAAACACACTCAAGGCGGCCGTCGAGTAGTTTCTGACATGATTAATCCGTTAAAGGTAAAACAAAGAGTTTTTCTTGTGTTCAGCGACTACAAAACAACACCTTGTAAGTCTAAAGCTTTACTCTGATGCTATACAAAGTAATTGCATTACCAAACAAACCTTTGATGCTTATATTTCCATAAACCGGTTTTGAAATACAATAATTATGTTCTGTCACCTTGTTTGACCAATTAAATGATTGTAACAGGATGCATTTTGTTTGCACAGCTCACCAATCATTTTTAAACCTAATTCTTTACAACCATAAAATTTACATATAAAGTCATATTTTGACAAACAGGAAAGTTGTACTAGTCTTCTACATATTTTGAATAGTTATCAATACTTACACTATTATTCAAGTGTTTAAGCACTTTCTTCTCTTAAAGGGAGCGAGCTTGGCCCCACCTCTACAACACCACGACCACACATACCCCTCATTCTCTTCTTTCCCTTCCTCGAACCCTAGGTATCAAATCCCTTGTTGGTTGTAGGTCAGAGGGTCCCAGGGCAACCCAGACAAGGGTCGGTCGTAAAACATTTGAGCGAGTGCGGTCACAGGGTCCCAGGGTTACCCCTCATTAGCGCTGGGACTCTCTGGCAACTCCAGCCAAGAGATGATTAACGCGCAGGCCACTGAAATACCCCACATGTAGGGTAACTGTTGGAAATAAATTATTTTGCGTTTCAGTTGCATTGCAACCTTTACTATATGCACAATTTACTATGGAGGTAAAACTCGATGTACCACTAGTTTCAAGGAATATATCTTTGGTTTATCTATTTTAATCAGCCTCGTTGAAATATCAGAATTAATAACTTTATTGAGATGTAAATCTATCTTCCAATAAAAATATATTTAATGACTGGAAAAATTCAAAAGAGAAAAATAAACAATCAACTATAAATAAAAGACCAATGTAACAACTGACACACTGTACTATATCTACACAATAATATCATACAAAGATCTCAAGGGGTCTTCTGTGAGTAAGTATGCTAATCAAGTACGTAAATATTTAGTTACCATACCTCGGATCTGTTTAGGACTGTCCATGCTTCTATATCGACCGAGGGCTTTGCTTGCTGATTGTTAATGAAATATTTATCTATCTATCTAAAATACTAATGTTCGGGAAACACTTTTATGTATGAAACGTTTAGGTCATATACAATAATAACTTCGTGAAAAATAATAGCCTAATTTATGAAAAAATATATAATGATTAGATAAGTTTATATAGATTAATTATATACTTACACATAAAAAGACGTCAAACAGTAAAATTAAAAGTATACAACTATTTACTACACAGGAATTGACATGAAAACAGAGGAAAAACTACCGATATACTGTTTATAAACAAATAATGAACATTTTAAGGAAATTCTATTTATTTTTAACGGAATAAGGATACGAATAATAATTATCAGTGTCAACTCGTTTTGATGACCCTTGCAAAACTATTTTAAAACAATTTAAGTATATGTGAAGTATGTAGGGCCTACATGTGTAGTTCAAAACTGTTGCATGTCTTAAAAAGCTTGAATGTTTAGGAATTTATATTATACGAGAGTTTATGCTGTTTAAAGTTATTTGGCAAAACTGTTAAACATATAATATATTACAAAGCTCAGCTCACTAGCTAAAGTTAAATTAATATTACCACGAACACATAAAATTAACAAACGTAAATTTTAATGACATTGAGGTGAACTTTGCATGTTTGGTTAAGACATTGGATGACTCTCTGGGCTCACTTAAACAGCTGGAGTCCCTCGTCAGCGATCTTCATCTTGAGAAGGTGGCTCTGGAGACGAGAATTGAGCTGGAAATTCAGAGAAGACGCACAGATCTAAATGATTCTTTTAATGTTCAAGAGAGTTTATTACACGAAAAAGACACTATCCTTAGAGAAAATGCTGATAAAGCAAGTAGACTAGTTCAACTTAAGTCTAATTTTAATGTTTTGGAACAGGAATGTGCTTCCCTTAAGTCTTCTCTCTCAGATAAGGACTGTATTATTTCTAGTGTTAGAGATGAGCTAAGTAAGTGCAAACACAACAACTCAGATTTACTTAGTACTGTAAATGTTTTGAAAACTCAACTTGAAGAAGCAAATGTTAGCTCATGGCACAAAAGCAGGTGGTTAGATGACAAAGTTATTGATTCTTATTTTGATTTATTCTCTAAAAGTAATTTTAACGTCCTGAATAAGATCTTGTTCATCGGTCCCACTGTCTCTCAACTTGTGAAGCATGGCAGTAATAAAGACATTGAGACAGCCTTATCTGATCTTTCTTTTAATTTGTTTGACTATGCCTTTTTATGTATTAGCAATAATCCTGCTGTTCTTAAAGATGATTCAGGTAGCCATTGGTCTCTATTGTTTATAGATAATAAGTCAAAGAAAGTATTTCATCTAGACTCACTTAGTGGTACACAACAACAAAACAGCTATGAGTGTGGTCTTAATGTTTTGGTTAATTGCAAACTCATATATGAAAAATACTGTTTATGCCCTAGTTTAGTTGATGTGCCTTTTTCTGAGTGGTACCAAGGGCTCCATGTGAGACCTACTCCTAAGCCTATGGACAAAGGTGTTGAAGTAAATGTAAGTAACCCAGCTGCTAGTAACAAACAACAATCAGTAGAGTGTATAGACAATGATTTGCAGGTTCCACTTGTGGAAACTGACAATACTTCTGAAAGTAATGTTCTGAGTAATGGTCCAGTTTCTAGTAATGTAACTCAAAAACAGTGGAAAAAGGTTAAGAGTAAAAACAAAGCAGGGAAGAATAAGGGTACAAAATTGTCTGTGGCTAAAGTAGTTGATAGCGTAATGCAGGATGGTTTAGAATGTAAAAACAGTTTTAGTTCATTAGCTGATGAAATTGAAGAGCTTTCTGAATCAACCAATGTTGTACTCGTAAAATCTAGTAAAGAAACACTTGAGGAGGGTAATATGCTTGGACCATCCTCAGTTTATCCTATGGGAGGAGTGTTGTTAATTGGGGATTCAATGCTTAGACACTCTGGGAAAAAGTGTGCACAGAACGGGGCAGTACTAGATGTCAATCCTGGGGCAAACATTAAAACAATTCAAAGCAGACTTGAATTGTATGAAAATGCTAAGCCAAATGTTGTCTATTTGCTTGTGGGTACAAATGATCTTGTGCATGGGTATAATGGGCGTCCTGGCTATAATGGGGGGTGGGGAAAACGTGCGGCATTGCATAGCATGGCTAGCCTGCTATCTGCAGCTAGGCAGAAGTTCCCTGAATCCAAGATTGTTGTTAACAGTGTCATCTGTCGAAGAGATATCAATCGTAGAGCCTTAGAACACTTCAATGATCAACTCGATCTAATGTGCAACAATTTCCGAGTTCATTTTGCAGAGGCAGATTTTATAATTAACAAAAGTCATCTAGGAAGGGATGGCCGACATCTTGATAGAAGAGGTAATGCTTATTGGAGAATTTATGTTCTTCTACATCAGCCAGGTGATCGGAACCTTTGATTCCACTAAGCCTGATTGGTCCAAACGAGATGATAAAGTGATCGTATCATGTGATGTTCCTAATCCTGATGTTTCGTGTAGAGCTGTGATTGGTGAGCCTTCGTCTTCTATCTTATCCTCTTCATCGGGAAACGAGCTCATCCTTCAACATTCACCACTCGAATAGCACATGTGAACATGCGCTCCCTCAATACTGGATTTGAGGAGTTGCGTTCTCTTGTTGATGATTTCAGGTTTGACTTTTTAGGGATTTCTGAAACTTGGCTTAGGCCTGGCATGTCCTCTGATCCTTACAACATTTTTGGTTACAATATGTTGCGTTCTGATAAGATCTCTAATGAGAGTGGAGGTGGAGTTTCTCTTTATTTGAGAAGCGATCTTCGTTTCACTCAGGTCTATATTTCTAACGTTGACAGCAGTATACAATATCTCTGTGTTCTTGTAAATATCAAATCCAAAAGGTTGTGTGTTTGTGTTGCATATAGATCTCCATTAGTGTTGTATTCGTCTTTAGGTTCTTTGTTGTACTCCTTGTTTATAGACTTCTCCCCAGAGGCAGACAGAATTGTTCTATTGGGCGATCTGAATGTTGACATGCTTGATGCTAGTAAGCCCTGTACAAAATTCTTAAATAATCTATTGGATTCCTTGGGGCTTACACAGGTCGTGAATGAGCCCACTCGTTGCACAGCGACATCATCTTCCCTAATAGATCACATCATAGTTGATAAATGCCTCAACCCATTTGTTGAAGTTGTAAATACGTCAGAAATATTGGATGGTAGGGGGAAGAAAATCACCGACCATAAGCTGACTTTCTGTGAAATACCAATTTTTAAGGCTAAAAAGTTTGGGAAATTTATTTCCTATAGAGACTATAAAAACTTTGACATGGCAGTTTTTTTGAGACTTCTTTCAGAAATTAATTGGAATCATATTTTGGCATCAAAAGATACAAATTGTATTGCAAAATTTATTTCAAACAACATAATCAATGTGTTTGATAGCTGTGCCCCTGTAGTAAGGAAACGTGTGACAAGAAATAGGTCACCATGGATTACTTCCAAAATTAATAGCCTTATCAAAGAGAAAAATAAATTAAGAGCTATACATAACAGATGCCCAACTGCCAAGCAATCATACATCAAATGCAGAAATGAGCTGAATAGTGCTGTTCGAAGGACCAAGAAAGAATATTTTGCGCACAACCTAGATTGCAAAAATTCTAAGAAGTTCTGGTCAACACTGTCTAAAAGTGGCGTTTTAGAAAAATGTGAAAAAGAAAGCCCTTTTCAACTTCTTCCAAATGAATTAAATATGTTTTTTGCAAGTATGGGATCAGGTAATAGTATTGACCAAAAGAGATTGGCATTCTATCAGGAAGATTACTGTGGAGAAGTTGAGAATAATTTCAAATTTAGAGCTGTCACCAAAGAGCAAGTTATAGAAACTATGAATAAAATACGTTCAAAGGCATCTGGTATCGATGGCATATCAATTGATATGTTAAAAGATGTTAGCCCTTATTGTGTATCAGCAATAACTCATCTGATTAATGTGTCACTAGAGACTGGAGTTTTCCCTGATAGTTGGAAGCAAAGCATTGTGATTCCGCCCCCAAAGTGCTCTAATCCAACTACGAGTAGCCACTTCCGCCCAAAATCAATTCTGCCTGTTTGTTCGAAAATCTTAGAGAAAATTGTTGTGGAACAGTTGGTAAGTTACCTGGAGGAGTCGGACATACTTTTAGAATCACAGTCAGGTTTCCGTAGAGGGTTCAGCACCTGCACTGCTCTTCTCAATATGACTGATGAGCTTCTTCAGGCCAAGGATCAAGGGTTGCACAGCTTTATGGCGTCACTTGATTATTCAAATGCTTTCGACTCTGTTCATCACGACATGCTCATATCAAAGCTCAGGTTTCTAAAATTCCATGAGAGTACACTCAAATGGTTTTCCTCATATCTTTGTAACCGATCCCAGGTGACTAAGGTGAATGGTAGGTGCTCTGAGTTGATTCAAAGAGAAATAGGGGTCCCTCAGGGGACTTGTCTGGGTCCAATACTTTTCATATTGTACACCCATGACCTCGATAGCGTTCTGAAATTTTCCACTTTACATTCCTACGCTGATGATTGTCAACTAGTTCTTTCCCACGCTTCTTTTGATTTTCATGAAGCAGTCAATCTCATCAACACTGACTTGCTAAGGGTAAAGCAATGGTCTGACGATCACGGTCTAAAATTGAATCCTGAAAAGTGTACTGTGCTTCATTTCTGGTCTTCTGGTTTGCAGCCTAAAAATAGTCTTATTGGAAAGGTAGAGCTTGACGGTCAAATTCTTGTGGTGTCTGATTCTGTTAGGGTGTTAGGTATCAGAATTGATTCTCAACTCAATTTTCACTCACATGTTAGTTACATTTGTCAGAGAGTCTCAAATAGGTTGAGAATTTTACACCGTTTGAGAGGGATACTATCTGATAATGCTAAGCTAGAATTGGTCAAATCAACAGTCTTCCCTATTATTCAGTATGCACTTCCATCGTTTGGTGAAGGTCTTACTCTTGACTGTAGAGTTCTTCTTACGAGGTTGCAAAACCTAACCCTAAGGTTTGTCTTCAATCTGAGGAAGTTTGATCATATATCTGCCTATCGCAAACAGGCTAAGGTACTGAATTACTCGTACATCTGAAGTACTCTTTGGAAAAACAATGTTTTCTACTAACTGTTTTAATTGTTCACAAGACACTGTCTTCTAATTTGCCTCCCTATTTGAAAAGGAAACTTATGCCTCGAACATCAGTTAGGGAACGCTGTACTAGGCAGGACGGCTTGCTTGAAATGCCGAGAGTGCGGCGTGAGATAGGTAAAAAGGGGTTCTCATACTTTGGACCCCAGGCATACAACACCCTCCCAAGAAACATGAAAATCATATCATGTAATTCATTTAAGGCCAATTTAAAGCTAGTTTAGTTCCACTGTTTGTAATTATTGTGTACTTGTAAACTTTTTGTGACTTTGAGTTGTCTTGAAAAGCAGTTTGTCTGAAGACCGCTTTAAATAAATGCATTTTATTATTATTATTATTACTATGCTGACTTAGTTGACAGCACAATAATTCCAAATTTGACTAATAAAGATTCCTTTGGGGATAGCCCCAAGCAGTCCAATGCTGTTATTGCTGATAAGTCTAGATTTAAGTTTCACACTATATCTGAGGAACAGTTAGGTAAAATAATTAATTCAGTAAAGAACAAGTGGTCATCTGGATACGATGACATCCCAACAAAAGTCATTAAGGCTTCAAAAAGAGCAATTCTTAAGCCTCTACTGCACGTTATAAATGCTTCTTTGATATCTGGAGTATTTCCCACAGAATTAAAAGTATCAAAAATTATTCCAATATTTAAAAAGGGTGACAAGAATGATCCTGCCAACTACAGACCTATTTCAATCCTACCATCATTATCAAAGTTTTTTGAAAAGTGTATGTTGATGCAACTAACTGATTATTTTGAAAAAAAAAATAGCTTATTAGATTCGGAACAGCATGGTTTTATACAATATAAATCAACTATTACTGCAGTCATAGCTTTTGTTGAACATGTTGTGGATAAATTAGACAAAGGTGACCATACTGTTTCTGCATTTCTAGATCTGACTAAAGCGTTTGACAGTGTATCCCATTCTATTTTACTAGAAAAACTAACTTCTAATGGAATAATTGGCAAAGATTTAGCTTTATTAAAATCATACTTAATAGGTCGAAGGCAATATGTGGAAACTAAACACCTCAATGGCAATAAATTATTTAAAATAAAGTCAAAAACTAGATTAATTAAATATTCCGTTCCCAGGGATCAGTCCTGGGACCATTCCTATTCCTTGTGTATTTAGGAAAGTTACCAGAATGTCTTTCAAGTCTAACATTAAATAATAAATTTTGTATTTTTGCAGATGATATTAATCTAACGATAGCTAGAAGCAATAGAAGTAATGTTTTGATCAATTTTCCCTAGCAACAAACAAAGTTAACGAAAGACTAAGTAACTTGAACCTTTTAACTAATAAAAATAAAACAACAATAATTAAATTCTCTTGTAAAAATGGTAATTCAAGGAATGACACAGAACCAACAGACTGCCTTAATACTGTTGACCTTGCTGAAAAGTCAAAGTTCCTTGGTATTTTACTGGATAGAAAACTGTCTTGGTCAGATCATGTAAATGAGGTCTGTTCGAAAGTTAGTTCAGGAGTCTTTGCTCTGAAGAGATTGTCCTCTTTTTGTGACATCAAAACATTGCAATCAATGTATTTTTCAATGGTCCATACCCATATTGGGTTAGGTCTTGAAGTATATAGAGCAACATCAAATTTTAACCTCAAAAAAAATTTTCATCTTCTAAAAGATGCAATAAGATCAATGCTTAAATTGGATTTTGATGCACACTGTAAAAAACATTTTATTGGATTGGGTATCATGACAGTTTATAGCCTTTATATTTATAAAACTGTTCTTCGTGTTAAACGTAATATTTCAACATTTACTAGAAACGTCGATAACCATAATTACAACACAAGAAACCGATATAATTTCCAAATTAATAAGCATAAAAAAGAAATATTCAAACAAATCCATCATACATTTGAATTCAATTTTTTAATCAATTACCAATAAAAATCAAAAATGAAACAGATGACAACAGATTTAAAAACGCTCTAAAATGGCATTTGACACAAAATGCTCTCTATGAATTCAAAGATATCTGGGCTAAGCAATAACAGCATTGACTTAAAATGTTTTAGTCCTATTGCTGTTTCACTGAACTATATTTTTGTTTTTTGTTTTCACTGAAGTATACTTTTGTTTTATACCTACTTGAGAGATGACTGTATTGTTTTTGTTGTTTTGTTCTTGTGTATTGTATTTGTCTTTTATTTGTGTTTATATTTTATGTAACGATGAATTTGACACCATTCTTGTATATACAATATATACTAATGAATAAAGATGTTTTAAATTGAATTGAATTGAATACTCCCTAGTGTAGATTAACGTCTGCACGAGTGAGTACTACGTCTATCCGCAGTACTATCCTGATAATTAGACCAATTCGTATATACCAAGGCAAAAATGTGGTTCGGATTCCACTAGAAACTGTAGGTCCCTTAGTTGCCATTAGCTGTTTGGGCTATTAATTAACAGCTGTGTCTAAGGAATATGTCGGCCTTAGTCACTAACAAGACTAAAAGATCGCGCCACTCATCCTACACGCATCTCCATTCATACTTGGCTTAAAATACCTACTTTGTATGGTTGCCATTTCATCTAAAAGTATAAAAAAGTATTAAAGTATTTAAGAGTTAAGGTGCTTTAATTTTGATCATTATTTAAGGGTTTTTTTCTTCCATTATTTTCCTTCATAATAATTTATAAAGGTAACTTAATTAACTGTTAATTGTACCATTACAGTTCATGGACAACTGTTAAAGACTGAGATACTTTGACTACGCCCTCAAGATGCTAACTACGCATAGTTTTTCATTTACGCACTGCGTTTTTGGGATCAAGTTAAGGCACTTGTTTTATTACGAATATTTTTCTATATTATCACGCCGATTTAGATTCTTTATTTGACTGATTTAACTTAACAAATGAAATTGAGCGTGGTGTGACTAATTTTTGTCTCCTATTGGATAGACTTTTCCAACTATACTCTATAGAAATTCGCACTGATGTGAAAATCACCTCTTCTTATGAAATTTATCTGACGTATAAAGTGAAGTGTGTACTATACAGAACCAGCTACTAGTTTTATAGTCAGAGCTTCTAGACGTCAATGTTCAAATAGAAAAGGAAATATCTGCTCACCATGTACAAATGGACATCTCAATCAACACTAATAACTATTTTGTTGATGAGCAAAATGTTTTATTAGCTTTGAAGTTTGAATCTTCTGAAATTGTATTTAAAAATTACCTAAGCATGACCGTTTGTTAAATATATATGAGGTTATCCTAGCTTCCAACCGTAGGTTAATTGTAGAAAACCACAGACTGAATAAATTAATACATATAAATTGAGCTTTCAAATAATGCAGATATGGTTGAATAACCTAAGGTTTGTTCTTCAGAAAGAGCTCCAGACCAGCCTGTTAATGAGGGAAAGTGGTTCCCTGATATTTTTATTAATGATCACTTCAATTGGTTTAATTCTGAAATTTGTTGATGTATAAAAGATTTCTTGTTTGTTGGTCTTTATGTGAGACATCTTTTAAAGTTGTGTGGTTCTGACGGGGTTCATGTTTAAAGTATTTAATGTTTGATAATCAGAGGTTGTACTGCAAAAGACAATGTTCTCATGTTTATATGCTTACACTGTAAAGCATAATAAATATTTATAGCTTAAGCTTATGAGATAAAATAAGTATTACTAAATAAAAATTTAAGAAAATATTTGAATTGATAAATAATGTAATTATAAATTTAAAAAGTCAATGATTAACAGATAATCATAACAAAACAATTATATAAACCCCTTAAATAACTAAACTAATAAAAAATGAATGTGTATGAGAAGGGTAAGGAAATAAAAAGTCAGACATTTGAGGTAGTAATGGTTACATTTACTTTAAAATTCATATTTTCAGGGTATCTCGTAACTTTAAAATATGTTTTTGCAAATTTAAATATATATTTTTTTATAATACTGTACAACAACACAGCTTTTTTTGTGGCTTTTTCATGTTGTTTTTACCCATTATTAAAGATGTTTTATTTTAGGTTAACTAAATAGTTACAGTGTCATACGAACACGTTAATAAATCATTCTAAGCCTTCAAACGATTAAACGACTAAATAATACGCCTCGGAATATGAATAGGATATATAGAAGGTACTTACATAGTTGTATAGTAAACAAGTAAGAAAAATATTCGTATTGTTTGAGAAGACTATTATTGGGGACGAAACCGTGGCCACTGACTTCAAAGGTTTGCCACTAAGCGGCTTTTAAAACTAATATTTATAGATTCTAACAGTTTGAAGATAAAATGTGCTGTCAAAATGTCAGTCAATTGAGCCAGATATACAATTGAATTTATTTTCACATAAGGTTAACAAAAGAAAATTCCGGGAACATTCTTAGAAAATTGTTAACCATAGGGAAGAATCTATCACTGTAGCAGTCGTATTAAAACTGAAGACCGGATCTATGACATAATAAGTTTCCATTTAAATGAAAAAAAGAGTTTTAAGCTATACCATTCATTATACTGAAACAAACACTAACTTTTGTAATGATTCAAAATATTTAAAGTTACCCGAGAACGAATGTAATTGTGTTAGCTTCCAAATTCTTTATGAGAAGATAGTCACTCAAAACTGTGATACACAATTAAGAGACTAAGCGCTTAGTCACAATGTAAATTCGCTTAATAAAAAAAGTATTTATTTATCAAGCGTTTTTCAGACACAATTTCTGCTTTTCAAAACAACTCTTGTCTTTAATACTAATAAACTGCGACGCTACTTTCTGCACTGGAAAAATAATACAAGTGCGTGCAGTCGTCGCCGTTTGCCGGGGATAGCTCAGCCTACAATGGCTGGGTAAAATTCCAGGGTCTGCGATAAGGTCAGGGAAACCACTAGGCCAAAAGCCGGGTCTAACCGGTATAGGACTGGCTCATACACGGGCACTGTGAACAAGTAAAAAACAAGTCACCAAAACAAACGTGCAATAATCACTACCAGGCCTACGCCGATTCTCCACACTCCTAGGGGGTCGTTGCTGACTACGCAACTCGGGCTTCGTCCTAACTATCCAATAGTTAAGCCCAGAGTGCCTAAAACACGGTGAGTTACACGACGACTTGCCAATAATAACCACAACGCGTGTTATCACCAGGCGGGGTCTACTAGGCCACTATAATCCAATACACAACTCTAATACCCAAGCTAAGAATCAAACAGTTCACTCAATAATCGTACCACATAATAATATACAAGTACACTATAGGTAGAGTGACTACACCACTAGTAGCTGGTCTCAATAAATACCAAGCCAAACAAGCAAAACTAAATAGCAATTGCACTATTAAAATATTGAGCTACTTAGTAGCAGATAAATAAATATTAAATACGTTCCAAACACTAGATAAATATATTATCTGATAGCCGGTACTCCGCTATCCAAGCTACCAAGATAACGTGTTGGACTACCAAACAAGCTGTTCAGGTTAAATTAAAATAATCAAATGAATAAACAATAACAACCCTACTACTGTTACTGCTACTACCAACTTTATGTTGCTTAGCTGGGCTTCTGTTAATAGGCTAATAATATTAGCTACTAGCCTACTGGCCACGTGTTTCCAACTACGCACGCTAAATCGTGCAGCCTAGGTTTGTCGGGCCTCAGAGTTATTAGTAATGTAACTAACTTTTGGTACTATACGCTACCCAGTACCCCTGTATGGCCAATCACCGGAGAGTAGGTAGGCTAGATTTAATTTGGACTTATTATTCTTCAACACCAAGCTAACAGCTAAGATGAGGTTTGCTGTGATAACCTATCATTAGGTGATTTCCCTCAGATGTTAGGATGCTGCACAAATTACTCCAATGCATGGTAATAACAAATTATAATTTAATTCTTCTAAATAAACGAAAATCCTTTATAATCTTCCTTATAAATGATATCTAATATTACTATATCAGTAATTAAATGGCAACAGTCTTACTTGGTAAAATTCCTACGGTTTGACTGGCTTAAATAGGCTGTGATTCCCAGTTCCTACGGACTATGACTGTTTCAAGTACAGTAGGCCTAATGCTTGAACTCGTCTGTAACAATTTCAAAAGAAATAATAACAAGTAAACTAAAGTTATACTAGTTTCACATAATTGAGGCAAACATAATTAATTTAAGGTGATTTTACAATTTATAAAATATTCTCAGAACATGTGCTTTTTCATCCAAATGTAACATGAAAGTTGAGTATTTAATATTTGACATTTACAAAGTTATTAACTGACAGACAATCAAAATAATATATATAATCATAGGTAAAAACATGGCAAACAAGATTATTTACAATACAATACCACATAAATCAATTTTCTTATATTTAAAATGTTTTCTACTTACATTTTCACGAGTTTGTACAATTTTTAAGGGAATCAGCCAACTAAGAAAGATTTGAAGAAACAGCTCATTACAAGAATGACTTTAGTTAATTAACAGCTGTTCTCCAGTTCTGCCAACAAGGTGAAGTGTAATAACAGTCAAGCTAGTTAGCCATTGATCATGATATTATATGTACATTATATATTCTGTGAATTAAAATAATTTAAATTTAATTAACATTTCCCTTACATCAGTATAGTACAACGCAAAATAATATCTACCACAGTCAATAAATTATATTATCTGCGCTCTAGCGCCTGCCCAGAACCGTCAGGAATATACTTTTTATTCCTGACACCTGTAAATAAATCCTAACTACCGTCAGGCTTTGACCAGCACGGTTACAACTCTAACTCTCTTAATATAATAAAACGTCGTCCACTCACCACAAGTGGGTCACTGACTCACTACCCAACTTGAATGCCGACACTCACTGTCACACCGCACAACAGTAACACCAACGTACTCCAGTGCACCCGTCGTCTCAGCCAGACACCAACACTCGCTCTTCACTGCACGGGATCCACCACTAGAATGTCCATCCTATACTGTCCTGAAGATCTAGGATATCCCAGGCTTATCGGCACTGATAAGCCGGGTCAAAGGGCGCTCGCTAGCCTCGCTGCCGCCGCTCGCTCACCTCAACAATCGGTGCGCGGCCAAATAGCAAATATTTACCCCCCTAGGAAAAAGGCTCGTTACAAAACTATTCATAAAAACTAACTATAAAACAATATATAAAGAATCTATGAAAACAATCTATACCAACAATCTATTTAACAATCTTAAAATATTAAAAAATCTATAACAAACATTACTTAAATTGTTTCATACATGTAAGATGATGTGAAAGTTTGAGTTTTCTAACGGATTTAGTTAAAAAGATATTAAGCCGTTTCCAGACTTTTTTATCACCTTGTATGTATGTATATGTGTTGCATAAAGAAGTGTTATTTTATTTTGTTTTAGTGCTCAGTATGTTGATTTATGTGGGACAATTTTATTTCATTAATATTGAAGCCAACCCAGCAGACGGTCGTATGACCATTGTTGTATGTGCATGTATCAATCCATCGTATCCATTTCATGTAACCTACTGTACATAATATGTATTTAATTAAGCACTTTTATATTCTATTCTATTCTTCCAACTTGGCGGAACGCCTTCGCGCTTTACTGCAGATAACCATTCATGATAAGATTGTTGAGGAAGTAACCTATGTTCACATAGGAAATTGCCGGTGTGGGTCGTATTGTTTAAATCTAACTTAAAGAGTGATAAAAAGCTTTATAAAATAAAATTATAAAAAGCTTAAGGAACCTAATTCCCAGAAAAAAACCTAATGCTTATTCTAAGTAGGCTAGGAACAGCTAAATTACTAAACCATCCTATCAAAGCAGGCAATTAAAAAAATAAAAAAAATAAATAAATTTAGTAAATTCACTAACTTAGGCTACTGAAATTCAAACATCACAATGCTTCCTAGAGCTTTTAGAGTTAAAATTTAAAAAAAATACACAGTTTGTGTGTGAGTATTCAAGCAAATGTTCTGCCAATCCGTTGTAATTTCTAGGCCTACAGTATGTACTGTTGTAACTATTTGGTAGTGTAAGTTGCACTGGTAATAATGACATGAATTAATAAGCAGTGAACTTTATTTCAAGTTGAGGTAGGCTATTAAGTTAATATATTCTGAAGAAGAAAAAACAAAATTTTGCCAAGTTTAGCTAACCAAAAATATAAAAACGGTAAGTGACAGTCGCTCTGCTACCAATTTGTAGTACTTGCTACCAATTTAAAACGATTAATGCGATTTTTCACTTGTTGTTACTATTGAAACTGGCGCGATGGGGCTGAGGAATAATGGAAGAGTTGTTTGGATAGAGAGGGTTGTGTCATGGCAATATATAATAAAATTAACAATATGATTGTGGAATTACGAAGGGCTGTAACCGTCTATTTTAAAACACAGGTTTTACCTTGATGCTGATCGTGCCCCTTGCCGTAAACACCCTAAGCCAACTTTGATGAGCTGTGATTTAATAATTTAAAACGTAAACCCCTTATAACTAAAAACCTGTAAATGTAAGACTTGCTTTGATATGCATAACTTATAATAAACTGACTATAGAATACTGAAGCCTTGATTGAACTATTGTAATTAGGGAATGCATTACTCGGGTTAAAGCTGAGAATTTACCAATTTAGAACCATGTGAATATTGTTACATTATTTAAAAAAAGTTTCTTGCTGGTAACTCTTAAGGAGAACCCGACATTGTAAATTGTAAAACTACACCCTAAAGGCTATGGTTTCTCCCTGAAAACCCCTAGCAAAATATTTAACAATTTCAACTTAAGATTTAACTATTTACTAAATTGGTCTTGGTTCCAGGTATTATTATGAGATCTACGGTAATAGTTTTTCCCTATACATATGCCCTATACCTATGCTATTCCCTATACACTATGCTAAAAGTATACACTTTTTCTTCAACTTAAATCAAAAATTATATTTTTTTAATGTTGGTTATAATTTCGAATACTTGTGTCCCCAGGATGTACATTCAATTTGGCATTTAAAATCCCCTTTTATAGTTATAGACCAATTATAGTTTCCAGCAACATCATTTTTACTTTCTCCCCCTATACCATAGTATATGGAGAAAGTATTGTTTTCGTCAAAATTTTCGAGTTTGAGTTTTGAGTGGATATATTCGTTTTGGGTCCCCCTGGACCCAAAAAAGTGGTTTTCAAAGTGATGTCTGTGTGTGTGTGTGTGTGTGTGTCTGTGTGTCCGTGTGTCTGTGTGTCTGTGTGTCTGGATGTGTACAGAGCTAGAGACTACACCTGTGGTCCGATTTCGATGAAATTTGGTATGTAGGTTCTAATTCATGGTATCTCCAGGCGTTTTTTTCATTTTTTTGAAATTTTGATTTTTAATGGGGATTTTCCCATAAAACCTATAAAAAACCGGAAAAATCGGATTTTCTCGAAAATGGCCCGAACGATTTTGATAAAAATTTAGTATGTTGTAGCCCTTTAAATTCTGAACAAAATGCTACAAATCCCATTTCTGTAAAAATTACGGTTCAAAAGTTATGGTAAATTATGTTATTTTCCCATAAAAACCCCATAAAATAACGAAAAATCGGATTTTAGACAAAAATCCAGTTTTTATTTGACATAGTATGTTATGGTCCTTACAATTATGATATTTTTTTTATTTTTTAGAAATTCTTATTTTTAATGGGTATTTTCCCATAAAACCCCATAAAATAACGGAAAAATAAGATTTTCCCAAAAATGGCCCGAACGATTTTGATAAAAATTTTGTATGTTATAGTCCTTTATATTCTGAACAAAATGGTACAAATCCCATCTCTGTAAAAATTACGGTTCAAAAGTTATTGTAAATTATGTTATTTTCCCATTAAAACCCCACAAAATAACGGAAAATCACATTTTCCCAAAATTGGCTCGAACGATTTTGATAAAAGTGTAGTATGTTATAGTCCTTTAAATTCTGAAGAAAATCTTACAAATCCCATTTCCGTATATTTACTCTCGCCGCTTACACATGATAAAGGTTGTTGACAAACTTATGGGAGAAAGTATGTGTCAGAATGCTGATACCGTTTATTAGTTATAAAATCATTTTAGCCTCTGGATTGTTGGTTATATATAATTAATTGATAATGTAAAATCTTACTTTAGCTATCCTTATTATCCGATATTAATTTCGGACCCGAAGGTCCATCTTCAGTCAGAGTCTAGGGAGACCAAATACTTATAATAGTATCCACCCGATGGGTTTCTTAGAATGTATGTATGTTGACATTTATTTAACACAAAACAAAATACAGTCGACACGAATATGGTACAGAGATAAGGGGTAAAAACCATGGTTTACAAAATGTGGGATAACCCCACTTTAGTCATGTAACACGTTGCCGGCAACTGTCAAATTACTCAGGATTGTAGGTTGAGTTTATGTTAACATTTGGTTACGGGATGAAAAAAATATTGTCTTTGATGTATTTGGATTGATGCGGCTAGATGTTTGGTTGATTATTTGTTTTCAGACGTGTGTCAACAATTATATTTGCTGAAAAATTACGTTGGTTATTGAGGATTTCAGACGGATTGGATTTAGTGTTGCTGTATATATGAAATTGCTAAAATTTGTCCAACTTATTGTTTTTGGGCCTTTATGTAGAATTTCCAGGTTTTGGTCTATGGTTGAGTATGAGTGGATATAATTTTTTAGGTGTTCGGCGTATGTGGACTGGTTTGTATCGGAGTTTCTGGGAAGGTGTTTTTTGTAACGTGTTTTGAATCACTATATATAATAATACTTAATAATCACTAAACTTATAATTACTTAGTAATATAACTTATAAACTAATAATATAGCCTCCACAAATTAAAATATTATAGCTTTTTTAAACAAAAGTCTGACGTAATAAGTTCTACATTTTCCAGGTTGAAAGTTTAGAAGGACAGAACTACCTGAAGACCAAGAAGCTGGTGTCTTTGAGTGCGGGGAACGTTCTTTACTGCAGTAATTTTGATATAGAAAATGGCGCATGTTTATATGGGGGAGATAATTTGGCTGGATTCAAGTATATGAAGAAAGTCGGGGGAATTGACACCGATGCCTGCTCCCCTTACGACCCAGATGTAAGCTGATATAAGAAGTAGATGATTTGTGGGTTGAGTAATAGTTAAAGGTCACCTAGATATATTTTTTATTATATATTGATAACCTAGGACACAAGTCCTTAGCTTGAGACTTGTTAGCGAATTTCACATATAGGGAATAAGCTATTACCGTAGTACTCATTGTAGGACCTGCACCCGGGACCGATTTACTTTTTCGTTTTGAGGTCCCAGAGGCCAAAAACACCATCCGTTCAAATTCACACATATGTATATATATATATATATATATATATATATATATATGTGTGTGTGTGTGTGTGTGTGTGTGTGTGTGTGCGTATGTGTGATTTCGTGCTGCATAAGCTGTGGGGACATGAGTGTGAATGTGACCAGACTGTGTGGACCTGGTCGCTTATGTGGACATCACACACGTCCACACAATTTTAACAGGAAATACATTAACTGTGTGGACTTAGTAATGTCTGACTAGTGGCGCTCCTACAGACTTTTTGGTGAAAGTTACTATAGTAAGTCTCTCTAAACCTCATAAACATCTCATAAGCTTTAGAGACATCTCCATTTTCAAAGTCGAGATTTAAATCACTGTAAGGATAATATTCAGAGTTTAGAAATGCTTTGAGATTTTTTAACTTATAGTGATCAAATTCATCAGTTCTTTTTCGTGCACTATTATCCCTAGCTGTTTGGAAACCAAATATAATATACCTAGGCTTCTCCAAACTGGAAGATGTCTTTACTGACCATGTATGTCTTGTGGTATTGGGATATGATGGAAGTTCATGCAGCTCTAAACTTCTAAATGCAATTTGCAAATTTTTGTTTTGCAATAACATCTTTTGTAATTGTAACTTCTCCCCATCTGATGGTATCACATTTGGCATCACCCATTGAATCGAGTTAAGTGTAATTTTAGGAATCGTATCAGCAGTGCCACTGGCTGGAGCACTAGTGCTTGTTAATATACAATTCAAATCATTTTTTGATTTAATGATTCTCAATTTCTCCTTTAATATACAGATAACTCCTACATGGGAGAGTTAGCTAATCTTGATTATTATACATATTCGAATTTCATCAGAATTATTTATTGCCAAAGTGTTGTGTAGAACATAGGAATGATTTGTAATTCAAACCACACTATCGTCGAATTGGGTTTTCCTGTAACATCTATAAAATCTCCCATTTTTAATAATAGAAAATTTTAACTTTAGTCCTATGGATTTTAGGAACCTATCATTTTGCACACTTATAAATAGTTGCCCATTCTTTTAAATTCCCATATCTTTTTTATATGACAAGTAATTGTAGTTTCTTCTCCGTTAAAGTCAATTGCCTTGTCGTGCTGGTCGGCAAATGTAATGCTGACAACATCTAAACTTCTTGGAACTTCAATAATCTTGTAGCTAGGAGGAGCTTCTGGATAAATACTGTGTATGGTGTGTGATTTGTTTCCATTTAAATAAGACCTATTTGCAATATTAAATTTTTCTCTAATCACATTTACATTATTAATGTTTATTTTATTTGTAGATTCAAACGGAACACCAGGAGTAGAAACTCCTTTAAATCCCAATAAAACAGACCCTAAACATGGTTTTGTGAAATCAAACACGTGGCTAGAATGTAATGTCGCTTTCTTAGTTGTATTATTAGCTGTAAGGAACAAGTCTGGGATTTGCTTTTGAATTTCCTTTGCAAGCTAAACAACCTCATACGTTCCTTCAGAAATTTGTTGCCTTTAAGTTGATTTAATTTTGAAATAAGCCCTTTGCATATTAGCTTGACTTTAGTCTTAATTATTGTTTCTCCATTTTTATGTACTATAACTTTAATTTTGCCATCTAAAATGGTGCACCATTCTATAGACTTCATACTTGGCTTGTTTCACAGTCATTCTCTTTAGGCACACGAGAAAGACTTTCCACCAACCACTGAAATCAGGCTATGTCCTCAATAAATAATACCCGAAGTCTCGAGAATTGAACTTGGGACCTCAGGCTCGTGAGGGTTGAACGTTGGCAACGAGCTAACTAGGCTTCCAGCATGACGTGTAGCATCACTCTTGCAAGTTGCACAATTGGCCACTATAGAAGCGCTCATTATAGTTCTTCGTCTACAAGAAAGCATCATATTTGATTTTCAAACAGTATTTTAATTAACAAAAGTTAAAAACCTATGTTATTAGTTATCAAATTAGAGAAAATAAAATAAAAGATTCATATTTATATACAAATCTTTAGAATGTATGTCATCTTAGGAGATTTAATCATTTAAACAAATGTATTATATTTGTAATCATGAAACGTGCCAATACCCTTATCTTATGACTCACTGATAACATCTGTAATTAGACACCAGCTCTGCAATGTTAATAATCTAATCAATCGCTACTTATAACTGTTTTGTTTATTACGAAGGTTTTATACAAGTTAGACATGATTTAAAGATTTATATTTAACAATCGATGAAATTAACCCATTAAATGATAAAGAAACTGCTTTGTTTAGCTAAAGTATTATTACAATTAGAAATTGTACTTGTTTCTAAACACATTTTTTTTGTGGACAATTTTATGAAAATTTAAGTATATTTCAAAATATTGTAAAAAACTATACTAATGTTATACAAAATTAGAAACATGATTGATCATTTTATTATCTTGTTGTACCATTGCCCATTCAGTATCCAAAGTGAGCTACAATACTATCTACTTATATATATATATATATATATATATATATATAGGTCTTAGATTTTTTCGTTTTGTGTTACCCAGATCGGTCTCGGGTCCAGTGCTTACCATGACAACTTTTTTTTTATGAGGTTGGCGGCCTCTTTTAATCTTGCATTTGCCCGTCCACATAGACTAAGCGCCCGTGCGTGGATAGTTTACAGCAAAGCAAGAAGTGAGCCGGTACAGTACAAAGGCGAACTGTACTGATAAAATGTTATCGACAGTGACCAGGATCCGAACCCACGACATCGCTGTCTTGGGCCCGAAGTCCGCGACGCTACCGACTGAGTCACCGACTCACTAAACCACCGGGTAATAACGTTTTACCTATATAGGAATAATCTAAAGGTTAAATACCTTGTTGACAACGTAATCCTTAGTACACTTACTACTTAAGTCTACCAAGGATTACGTTGGCAACAAGGTATTTAACCTACAGATTAGTAATTGTTAAGAAATCCGGAAGGCAACACCTCAGAAATGAAGCTATATAGGACATTCGCTAAGACTGAATCTCGTACATTGGTTACCCAGATAAGGTAGCTCCCGTTTGAAAACAAGTTTCGTGTTTTACCACTTTTTATAACGTAGGACAGCAGATATTAGTTATATTATTCTAACCTTAACTTTACAGCATGGACAATGCACTTACAATGCTACGAACAAGGCAGCCACTCTCTCTGACTACGAGCAAGTTTACGGAGATGAGATAGATTTGCGTGAGGCCGTGGCTAAGATTGGACCTGTTTCTGTCTCCATTGAAGGAAACCAGAGATCCTACTACCTGTACAAGAGCGGTAACGTTAATCATAATTACACATAATCAGTATTCCTTTGAATTCGTACATCGTGTGTTATGACACTCTTATTGGCCATGCGTTTCTTACTCAGTAGTTTACCAAAAGATAGCAGTGACAATTCTGCTAACAATATAAACATTGATCGCAATAAACACCCAGTAAAGCGAAATTTTCAATTTTTGAACCCAAGGAAAAAAACTGAAAGTTATGTTTTACTTGTGTTTTGCATTCCAGCCAATCGTCTGAGGAAAGATGCATTCAGTGATCGACTCCTTCTAGAGACTTGCCAATGGTTTAAGACCCGGGTCGGTAACAAGTAGAAGAAGTATCAGAAGACTGCTAGGTTTTATCATACAGAATACAGTAATACAAAATATTGTAGCTAGCTAATAAGCCACAATATTGGAGCTAATAATAATGTAAATATTATAGCTAATAAGCTAGCTCCTTCCTAATCTAGTTTTATTGCACGATTTAATGTGTAATGTTGTGGATTTAGGTGTATACAACGAGCATAAATGTGTGAGGGTGAGAAATGAAATTCCATGCTGTTTCTTGTTGGTTGTCGGGTATGGAACTGCCATGAAGGGAGGAGACTTCTGGTTGGCGAAAAGCTCCCGGGGAACCAACTGGGGAATGAATGGATATATCATGATTGCCAGGAACCACGAGAACATGTGCGGTATTGCCGACCATGCCATCTACGCCATATCCTAGGCCATCTCTCTTTATTATAGTCAATAGCCAGCTCAACGTATAACGTTTGTTATTATTTATTAAATATAACTATTTAGTAAAGTGTAATTGCTGTACGGTTGTGTTTTAACAACGACCTCATCCAACATGTCGAGAAATTGCTCTAGGTTCAGTAATTTGCAATATTTTTATGTTACTACTGGCATTGTTTTCATTGATCAGTTGCATTATTTTAATCAGATTTCTATAGGTCAGTTCAGAAGGTATTCGTTTTGGCATTTATAATAGGGATAATATCGACACTGGCTTGGTCTATTTTCTGGTCTGGGTAAAAGGCCCCCGCCCTCTGGTTGTTTATGCATGTTTATCCAAAAAATAATTATTACGGTCAATTTTGGTATCAGCTGAAATATCTATAATCTGACTAACAGTCTTTTACAATAGCTATTATTTTATAAATTACACATTTTTCATAACATTTAACACTTCAATTAGCAGCCGAATCATCTCGCTCACGCTTTCTTACAACCACAATTTAGTCTAATTCAATCTTCCTCAAAATGCCTTCCTTTTTATATTTTTATCTTTTATTCTTTGTTAAAAAATGTATATTTACATTTGTAGATGTTTAGTTATTTTGAGGGATAGAAGTTGGAATCATGTAACTCAGTTGATGTTGACTGGTGAAGAGGTGGATGTGAAGTGACTGCTGTGGGTGAAGTAGTGAATGTAGGCATACCTGAGGAAGTATTGTTGCTATATAAGGTACAGAAAACTTTTTTCAGATTTAATTTTTAACTGCAGGAATGAATTTGAACGGAAGGTGTTTTTGTACTCTTAGGACCTCACACGAAAAGGTAAATAAAATCAAAACAAATTTGTATAACAAAAAAATAATAATAACATGTATAATAGAGGTAGTTTTCAAATCTTACTGAATCATTAAACACTATACGAAGTTAATTATACTTGGGAGAACCCGTGCGTGGGAGTGAGTCTTTGAATAGGAATTAAAAACTTGTGTAACGCCACTGAGTTGTATTGAGTTTTAAATTCTTTATTTGCCTACGTCACTGCCACCACCTGTGTAACGAGAACAGAATAAATTAGAAGTGCCGCATGTCAAGTTTACATTAAATTTATACAATTTATAGTAGTCAGTTTTGACAAATCATTTGACATTAATCAAGATTGAGTAAAATACAGACAAATGTTGGAGCAAGCTAAAGCCGAAATTGTGTGATTAATTTAGAAAGAGTTTGGAAAAAGTTACATGTTAATACATGTTACATGTTACGCAGTACAGTACTATCTGTACCAACTCCTCAGCCCGAACTGCCCATTTTACTTCAGCTTCAGCACTCACCTTGCAACCAACGTCAGTCCAATAACTAGCTTGAAAACTACATTATTATGATCTCTATTATGAACTCTTTATGATCTGAATTATTATCAATACATAAAAATATAATATGAAATATATAATAGTAAAGATAAAATACTTTATTGCCCTTGGGAATGTACCATTCTACAAATATTACGTTATTGTTTAAACAGTTACTATTTTAAAATTGTTTTTTTTAAATTAGTTGTAAAGTTTATAACAGGTTTATAAAGTTTATAATATATATAATATATATATATATATATATATATATATATTTCTTTATGAAAATGCCAAATGAATTTTATATTGTTCTTGAGGATTTCTTGATAGAGTTATGAAAAATTAATCATGAAACGGTGCAAATATTCGTTGAATACACAATATGTTTTGGTCTCACCAACATATTTTTTACCAACATATTTAAAATATATGTTGGTGAGACCCAAAATTCCAAATTCTCGGCCTTCAAACAATTCTAAACACGGCTGTGAACCATGTCACAAGCCCCGATGTGGTATTTGCTAAATTATTATGAGTACCACAACTGAATGTGATAGCAAAGTTACAAACATGGTTTATCCGATTGTTGTTAGACCAACTTGTAAAACTCACAATGTGATTTATCAACTATAAGTGTAAACATTGTCCAAAATAATACAGTGGCCAGACTTCAAACTCTTTAAGAGTTCGAATGACAGGCCATCGTTTTGATTGCAACCTTAAACTGTAAGGCACAAGTGTCCGGGCAGCTTCACTCGGGTTGGGTCGTAGGTGATGCGGGACCAAATACTCGCAGAGTCTAGAGGGCGCCACCTCATTGGCTGTTGTGTGTAGACCTCCACCAACGGGGAAGAGAGGGTCTCAGCATGGTGCAGTACAACCCTAATAATATCCAAGACTCAGGAGAATCCGGTAATACCCACAATTAAAGAGGAGGGGAAACACCCTTAAACCCAAATTTAAGGAAAAACTTTTGTCTGTGTTAAATGCAAAATTGGGCAGTTCTTACAAAACCTAAAACCTAACTGAGTTGGGTGCAAACAAGTTATAGCAGTAGGCCTACCTTAAAAAATAACCTTACTTACAACTAGTGACTGGTAAAACAAATGTTCACAGAAGGCTTAGGCCTGAATCAAATAAAGACAAAAACTTGCTGAATGGTGAGAACCTAACTTAATTTAAAATAGAATTCAGAAATAAGTAAATAAGATTTCAGAACCAAAATGTTCAGAGTAAGCACAAATTAAACTACTGTAATAGACAGGAATTAGATATCAGCAAAGGCCACCAAAATTTAAGTTTAATTACCACAACTCAAACCATCTAGACTTTATGAAGTAAGTTAGTTAGGACAATAAATAACAAAAGAATGTAGAGCAAAAATTTAACTTTACTCTTCACTGAAACTCAAATCATTTCCAAGAACACCACAATACAAAATATGACAATAGGCTACAACAAAATTGAGTCACTGACAAAGTTTAAACGGTAGCCTACGATAAATAAACAAGATTCTTTAAATTGGCAAAAGTAAAATTGGATAGGTTCTCGAGGACAAGTTGCAAGTTTTTAAGATAAACAAAATCACAAGTATTTACAACAATTACAAAGTTACAAGTTTTACGATATGAGAAAAATTAATAGTTTTACGATAAGACAAAATACAAGTTTTACGATATGACAAATTGCAAGTTCAATAAATTGGCGAGAGTTAAATGGATAGAGAACCAATTTCAAATTCTTACGATGTAACAAAATCTAGATTTTACGATATGACCAAAATGACAATTTTACTATATTACAAAATTACAAGAAGGTGAATATATGACAAGTTTCAGTTAGGTGGTCACCCCTAACAACACAAATACACTTCAAACAAGTTTTGGACAACAATTAAATCTCATGGATGAATGAATCTTAAACGCTAATCGACAACTCTCGCTTAACTCAACCTAACCGCTCTTCGTCTCGGTCCATGAGATTGAGTAATGAAATGAAATGAAATGAAATGAAATGAAATGAATGAAATTAAATTAAATGAAATGAATGAAATGAAATTAAATGAAATGAAATGAAATGCTTTATTTCCGAGAACATGACACATGTATGGAAAAAGTCAAATAAACTAATACTAGGTTAGAGTACTAAAAATTGCGAAAAATACATGATTTGTTTGTTCCTGCAACACTCCATGCATAGAAAATAAAATAAAACCACACTTGCAAAACTCATAAAAAAACATACTTACAAGTTGTCAGGAAGTTCAAAAAACTCATGGATTGAGTAAAGTGGGTTAGCCAATAGGAACTCCCTCACCCTCTTTTGGAATTTATTGATTGGCAGGTTCCGAACTGTACAAGGCAATTTGTTCATTAATTTCAAGCTTAAGATTTCCTTACTAGCCTGGGTTTTCTTTAGTCTAACATAAGGTATGTTTAGATCCTGCTTATTCCTAGTGTTGTAGTGGTGGACCCCTCCTCTGAGCTCAAGAGTGCCAAGCTTCCTCTTACATGACATGAGACACTGCAAAATGAAGAGATTGTAAACTGTCATCAAGGACTCGGCAACAAAGATTGGTTTACAATGGTCCAGATAATCTGCACCATTCACAATCCTTATTGATTTCTTTTACAGAAGCATGACCCTCTCGACCACAGATGCGGAGCCCCACAAACGCAAACCATACAGAAGTACACTCTGAAAAAATGCTACATAGGCTGTTTTTAACCATTCCTTGGGTACAGAGTCTCTAAGTCTTCTCAGGAGACAAATTACCCTAGACAAGCGACTACAGAAATGAGAAATATAACAGTACCAGTCTAACTTTGGATCTAAATATAGGCCTAGTTATTTAACATTTGAAACTTCATGATCCATCTGAATTAAAGTGAAAACAATGGTTTGGGATTTACTTTCATTTAACTTAAAAAAGTTAGCTCGGAACCATGCTGATGCTATCCCCATGGACTCAGACATTTGACCATTTAGAGTTATCAGGTCTTTAGAGAAACTGAAAAGGGTAGTGGCATCAGCATAGCAGACGACATTTCCTCCAAAATTTGGAATGAGGTCATTGGTCATGATAATGAACAAAAGGGGGCCAAGTACAGACCCCTGTGGGACACCATGAGTAATCTGACAAGGGCTAGAGATATGCCCATTTATGAGCACCCTCTGCTCACGCCCAGCCAGGTATGACTCCATGAGCCTGAGTTCAGAGCCCTTTACTCCATAAAAATTCAATTTATCCAGCAGTATCCGATGGTTGACCGTGTCGAAAGCCTTACTGAGATCACACAGGGTGGCCCCAGTAAAGCCTCCAGCTTCAAATCCATGCAGCACTACTTCTTCAAGCTTATCTAGAGCATCTATGGTCGAGAGACCCGCCCTGAAGCCACACTGGCCGGTCATGAGTAGATTGTGCTCTTCGAAATATTTGTACAACTGATCCTTAATTACAGATTCAAATATTTTTGAAAATACTCGGAGTAGGGAAATAGGGCAGAAATTCTCTGGACTCTTTGGATCACCTTTCTTATGGATAGGTATAACTTTGGTTATCTTTAGTCTTTGGGGAAAGACTCCTTCAGAGAGACATAGGTTCAGGCAATAGGTAAAAGGCTTAACAATGCTAGGAAACACACTCTTAATAAGATTGACAGATACCTCAAATATATCTTTGCTTGGAGAGTTGTTGAGCTTCTGGACCACCCGTATCACACTTTCACAGGATAAAAGGGTAATGTTGAGCCGTGAGGCTGCAGGGTAACGTTTCTCCAGCACCTCTAGGGCAGAAGTGGCTGAACCGTTGATAGAGTCTCTGGTCTGCTGGACGGAGTCAATAAAATGGGCGATGAAAGCTTCCGCAGTCACTGATGATATCAACTAGGATTTGGACGGAGCACTTTCTTCATGGATAACTTTCCAGGCTGTTGCACAGCGATTACTGGCAGATTCTATGAAGCGAGCATTTCTTTCCAGTCTAGCTGATAGAAGTTTTTGTTTGTACTGCTTCTTAATAGTTTTGTAGCGTAGCTCTGAATCGGGTGTTTTATTGTCCCTGTAGAGATCATAGGCTAGGAGCACCCACTTCTTCCACGTTACTAGAGATTGGTCCTTCCAGTCCGGAAGATTTTGATTTTTCTTGGAGCGTTTTGTAGGCAGTAACCTTGTGGGAAAGCATTCATTAAACATAAGAAGGACATTTTGAAAAAAACAATTGAAGGTATCTTCAGCCGCACCAGTATTATAAATGTAGTCCCAGTTTGTGTTATCTAGGCGATATATAAAATTATTTATCTTGTCTGTTGAAATAGGCCTACATACTCTTCGACCAGAACCATCAGGTACTGCACTTGATGCAGTTTGTACATGGAGGCTGACTGCGTCGTGATCACTGACAGCAAGTCTCTTCACTTCCGTTTTCAGGAGTCTTTTGGGTAAATCCGTCGCAACGTTGTCCAGACACGAATTGCCTCTTGTATGTTCCCACACCAAGCAATAAAGATTTAGGGATTTCAAAAGATTTAAAAAGTCTTCTGAGTGTTTCTCACCTTTTAAAATGTCTATATTAACATCACCACCCAGGACCAGATTATTTTTCGTTCTTCTATTTTCAAGGGATATCTCCTATAGGCCTTAATTTGAATGAATTGAAGTTCCGTACTTTGAACAGTCTAGCTGGTCTAATAGGTCTAGATCAAATGAATGCAGCCCTAGGCTAGTTTTATGCTACCACTTATCGGTTTGTCACAGCAGTAGGCATCCACATCGCTAGGCCAATAGTCGGATGGCAGTAGTGGGGGAAAGGTAATGACATCAGACAAGGCTCCTGGGGTGATGGTGTCCAAGGGGGGAAGGGGGGGGGTAGGCTCATCCAGAAGTCAGTATAGGCAGGCCCCAGATCTCGCAGGTCGGCTATGATTCACCCATGTCTGCGCCAGCACCAAAGTCCTGTACAATTCCTTAATTGGTAGAAATTGTGCAACTAAAGTGTGCATTCAAAAGCACAATAAATTTCATTATTAACAAACAAAGCCTTTGATAAATGTTTATGAATTTAACTTGAATGTTAATCGCTCCAATTTAGAGTTCAGTAGGCTTGGCACACTGGCCCACTTGACCTAACCTAACCAGCAGAATTTTTTTTAGTGTCTCTCCAGAACTTCCATCGTTCAAAGGTTCACTTCACTAATATAGGCCTACATACAATAGGCTACCAGAGTACTTTAGATAGTTGAGCTTTTACACAAAACAAAGAGAACAATCGATAATGCTAATAATTCATTTACACTAGGCCTAGGCCTTGACAAATAAAGTTTCTCAAAAGTGAGTCTATGAATGCTGATCTTTCAGCGAATCCGTAGTTAAACAATTTTTCTTTTCTAGACACCTTTACAGTTGATTACAACATATACAGCAGGTCATCATACCTTGGAACTAACATATTAGAAACATTAAGTGACATAAAATCCTGAATAAAATAACACAATCTATGCCTAATTCAACAGTTGAGCCAGTTCGTTATATAAATCGTGGACAAAGGTTTGAATAATACGTTAATCGGCAGTGACTCAAATGGCAAAACTGTTGCATGTTACAACCAACTTATATCAGCATGACTGGCTGAAACAACTTTATAAAATTGACGAAATGAGAATTAAATTGAACTACACAGTGAAATTACTTAAGTTGGGACTCTAATAATTAATACAAAATAAGTAATTACCTTCTTAAAACATAATTTTTGGGTTTCACGAACCTGTCCTAGTTTGCAAAATCACATGTGCCAAGTTTGGAACAGTTAAAGTTTTTGGGGAAAAGCTACTAATAAAAATAGTTATGAAAACCAAAACAACCCTGAACTAAATAAAACTTTAAATGTGGATATTACCAAACTCACCTCGACTTTTAATCAATCCTTATAAAATGAAAGTCCGAGGACGTAAGTTTTTCTGGTGTTCCTTGTAGCAATGGCGAGATGAAAAAGGAGGTCTATTTCTTCAAACGCAACATAAAAACGGCTTCAACCAATCCCAGGTGGCTTGTGACGATTGAAATTGTTTTTCTGTACCCAAACGGCAGGCAGCATAGCGCTAATGCAGCTGTGAAGACAATACTGAGTTGATCAGGCTCAGTACGCAAGGGTTAAACAACTTTTGGACCGTTACATGATGTGGTTCAAGAAGAAGAAAACCAATCTATAATCATGCTGCTCACCACAACCAAAATAATGAAGGCTGCTATACCCTTAAAGTCCTTCACAAAGTAAACCCACATCAAAACGCTAAATGCAACCAACTGGTCTTAAGAAATTCTGAATTGGCTCACCAGTTGGTACTGAAAACAAAGTTCCCCTCGGGTTTAAATTTAAGATAGTAAAATAGAGATTCAACTCAGCTGAATTTTAATTTTCTTTTAGGCAATTTTTTTTATTTGAACTTTACTAAATCATATGTTTTACAAATTCAACAATTTGTTAACAGTTCATATTATTTTTTTTTTGTTTATTTTTAATTAGTTTTTCTCTCGCTTGAATACGTTTTAGTACAGGTAAAACTCACATAAGAAAACATTAAAATTGGTCCGTTCATGAAACTTGCTGGAAACGTAGTAATTGCCATTAGGTTTTGGAATCTGAAGAGTCCCTAGTGATTGTGGGGGTGGAAGTACCATTTTATGGGGGTTAAAGTGTATGGGGTAGTGATCTCGAGAACATTTTTAATTATGTGATCCAAGCAAGTGGGGTGTGGTTTCCTATGTTTCTTAGGATGCAGAATCGAAATAAAACAAAATAAAATCAATATAACCGACAGTGTACAAGAAAAAGATAACATTATTCATCAAAAACTAAATATGACAAATTAATTAAGGTAAAATAATAAAGTTAATATCAATTATTACAAAAATTAATCATAAGTATGTGTCATATGCGGGTGAGGTTCATAACTCCAAGTTTTCATAACTCCAATTACTTTTAAATACAACATTTCATAACTCCAAGTAAAATTATGTCCAAGTAAATTAAAACCAAAATATCATAAGACCAAGTTTCATAACTCCAAGCGTTCATAACTCCAAGGTTCATAAGTCCAAGTTAAAATAAAACCAAGTAAATTAAAATACAAAATTTCATAACTCCAAACGTACAGATTTGTAAGGACCACAAGTCCAAGTTTCATAACTTCAAGGGTTCATAACACCAAGTTTCATAACTCCAAGTGACAATGGGTACAGTCCGTGCAGGAAACGATAACGTACGCACACACACGCACCCATTACACACACACATGCTGGAAGAGAGTTTCCGATGTTGGCGAGACACTATTCGAAGTGGTGCGTTCCCTGTCGCTTTGCACGTTCGTCTAAATTGTAATACAAATTGTGACAGGATGAAATTTACATATTTAAATTCTGCGTAAACTGATGTTTAATACTATATAAATACAATTTAGTTCGTGCAGATGATTAATGTTTAATAATGGAAAATGTAAAAAGGTTGCTCAATGTAAACATGAAAAAGTAAGTGAGCGAGGATTTTTTTCATTTTTTGGTCAGATGAAAACTTTCAGCGAGAAAAGTATAGATAATAAGATGTTCTTCAATTTTTGTTCCAAACATTTTTTCGTAAAACTTTTAGTTTGTCCAATAATCGACTTAGATGACCACCACGAGGTATGAATGAATTAGTTTACGCGCACGGTATGTCAGCAATTGCCGTCTTCCAACAACAATATTAAGGAAATACAGTATTAGTTCACGTTTTAAAATTGCTAAACTATGAAAAAGATTTAGTCTTAACTTCTTCAGCTGTATGTAAGAAGTTTCGAAATTTTTTCTACATAATATTCGTGGTGCATAACACAAATAAGTCGTAGTGCCTATTTTTCCAATATTTTTCATCTCCTATTTTTCGGAAAAAAATTACACAGGATTCATCCAGGTTAAGGTTTTATCTTGTAGCATTCATTTGTAAATATAAAATTTGATTATATAGTTACTATTACTTGTTCCCTCATAAATCTTTATTCCGTAACAAATATGAGAGTGTACGTTAGCAAAGTAAACTGAACGCAAAATGTCTGTAGTGCATAATGGGTTTAATAAAAAAATACCAGATTTAAAATTTTAAAAATACTATCTAGATTTGTGTGATCCAAACAAGCGGATATATATAGATAGGTCTAAACATTTGGATTTCGAGACTAAATTATCATAGAAATATGTTTTTGAGTAAATACATCTATACTTAATACCAGATTGTTTTATTTGAGTTAAATAGAAGGTATTTATCATTTAGGTGTTATTTAAGTACCTTAATGAGTTAAGTACTTTAATATAAGAATTGATGTCGTCTAGTGGTCAAAACTCGACCACAATCTATATAATATAATATGAACTTATCTATATTCATCCCACGCTGAAAATCAAACATGTGATGATTGTGTACCAGTCTTCAATTTGTTTTGATTTTCTGTATTTATCGTTGTTATTGCGTCACCAGAATGTTAACTCATAATCCAAATGTTAGTTTTTTGTTTATTTTAAATTCATTTTCGTACTTATTTTTCATCATTTTTTAAAATTTATTAAGTTGTTCTGTTTATCTACAGGAAAATATGTTTCTAACAGTATGCGTAGATTTTCCTTGCGATGCACACGAGCTGAGAAAAGGGCCTTAAATAAACATATTTGCCTATTAATATATAGATACAGCTAATACTTGTCATACCAATAAGGAGAATAAATAAGCAGACACAAGAAGGATCTTATTTAAGAAACATAATTTAATGTAGGCTATTCTAATAGCCAGTGAAATGTATTTTTGTAAACCTCACAAGAGAGATAATAGTAAATAATAATCGAAAGTATATAGTAAAATTAGTGGGATTCTGTTCACTGCCGCAAACATTTTATCAGTACTGTTCACCCTCGTACTGTAGTACCAGCGAACACATTGTAGTACTGGCTCATCCCTTGCTTTGCTGGATACGTTACACGCACAGATCTGTAGTCTTATGTGGACGGGCAAATGTTAAAAATTTTTAACAGAGACCACACACCTCTTTGTTTCCCTAGTTGGAACACACAATTCTTCATCCAAACTCTATGGTTCTTGAGAGTCACTTAATTGTATACACAACATATGTAAGCAATATCAGTTATGTTTTTAGCTAATTTCCCATATAGGGAATAAGCTATTACCGTAGTGCTCATGTAAGACCTGGACCCGGACCGAATTAATTTTCGTTTTGAGAGCCCTAGAGGCCAAAAACACCATCCGTTCCTTTTTTGTTACATTTTTAGACAAATTAAAATGTGATATTATGGAGCTATTTATGTTGCAAGCGCTAATAAGTGGATGATACTTAAATAATTTGTAGAGAACGGATTGTCCAATTAATTTGTTAGTGGTGTCAAACCATATGTTTATGGGAGTAAGGAATCTGTTACCAATACTAATTAGTGTACATTTTGCTCGAATTCGAGCAATTGCAAGGTACTGGTATTACAGAAATTATTTCAAAACAATAACAGTAATATTTACAATGAGTTTAAAAGAGTCAACTCAAAGCTTACTGGTGTGTATCATATGGAGATACTCACGATGTGCATAACAGTAATCAACATTTCGTGTAAATATTTTATCATATTTCATAACCTGTTATTGCTTTTTAATGTTTTCTACAATCATTTCCTGACTTATAGCCGCATAAGGTTGTCCATGTTTATCTTCGTTATTGATAAACCTATGCATGCTACCACCCTTGTCGCCAGCAGTAAGTTTACAAATTTAAGTAATTCTTTAATAAGGATAGAATCTGTTTTCATCACCATTAGGACTTCCTGTTGTCTGTCACAATTTTATTTGTTCAATTGGTGTATTTTTTGTTTAGTTGCAATAACGTTAGTTATATTTACCTGAGAAAATGCAAAGTTAAAGACCTTCTGTTGTTCAGTTGATTTTTGTGTCCCTTAGCATTATATGAATAATAATTAAAAGCCTCCAGTAAAATGTTGGTAAGGGGCTCTTGGATATTTTCATAGGCTATTATTAAAATTGCTTGACTTTTATGGAAACATAGATTAATGTCATTGACGTACCAGATTTATTTGGCTTTAGAGGGCTTTCCTCTGCAATGATCACAAAGTTAAGTCCATGTTTCCTAATAAAATTTGTAGCACTTCGGCTAACCCTCGTTCATAGTTTGTAGGAATCTGAATCTTGTAGGTGTTCTTCATTATACAGGCTAATGAGGATAGTTAATTCTTAAAAAAAATATTATCTCTCTTTCTTCTACTAGGGGGCGTTCTATGACTTTTAATGTTTCTATAATTTGCAAATGGGTTCTTTCAATGATTAATTTTTTAAAGATCTAATTTTTGTATGACGCTTTTCTTTGAAATGCAGCCTAAATATTGATAGCAATTAAATTACACAGCTGATCAAAATTTAAACATTTATGATCTTCATAAGGATAACATGGGAACCTTTAAAGCCACTGGGGAAGAGCCCAAGGGACTTTTTCAAATCCAGTTCAAGGCCAGTTTGCAAATCTACGCGACAGCTTTTTCCAATGATACGGTACGTCAATGGATAAAATCGGTTAAGAAATGACGGAGGAGTTCAACCGACAAACTTCGTGTTCACGTATTAATTAGATATACGTATCACGTTTCGTTTAGCCTACAGGCAGGAAATGTCGCTCATTACGAAAATATTAATTAATTCTTTTAATAATGACTCTACAGAAGAGTAGAAAATTAAAAGGTGTAGAACAATAACACAGCTAACAAAAGTGGTCCTGTAACATTTGGTCATAGCTTGAACCCATATGACATTATGGATCCTTTCATGTTCTGGAATTCTCGGCGAGTGCCCGAGCTGCTCCAGCAAGGTGGTTAGGTTGAGCAAGTTTTGGAAAGTGGATAAAAATGTACACTTACACGCCCATTATTGTTAAAAAAATTGCATAAGCCGTTATAACGTTAAATTGTGAATAAAGAAATATGAGCTATAACTGTATTCAGTGAGTGTTTGGATTTAAGCACCCCTCCCCCCCTGCTATCTGCTCAATATTGCAAGCAGACAACTGCATTGTACACCTAGTGTAAATTACCTGAAATGTAAAGTTAAAACTGTGAAACACAGGAACGTTTCTCATCCAAAGTCCCCGTGCGATCTCTAGTGTTCACTTGGTAATACATGTGTATTACAAAGTATAGGGTGTTTTCAACTCCCCACGCGAGTGTTAACGTTTCGTAAAAAGTACAAGTTCCTGTATAAGGTAATGTTGTTCTTTTTGCGCAAGACTCTAAAAGTAATGAAAGGACATTTTTTATTTACATTTATTTCGATAACAAACAAGTGTTTTCGACATATAAATAAATTTGTTTGCACAAAACTTGTGTATTACGATCCCCCCCTAAAAACTGTTTTTTAGTAGTACATTTTAGGGAAAAATAATACCTTTACCATTCACAGACATAACATAATCTTTTAAAAATTATATATTTTCCGGGTAGTAAATATGCTAGTTATTCAATATCAAACAGTTCCATGACAAAATACATATTTTTTAATACAACAAATGGTTTATATGCAAAACTTGACCAAATACACACACAAATTGCAGTTGGTAAAAGAAATATATTATTTACATTGTATAACTTAAAATAAATAACTCTTTCATATTGGAAACAGTATACAGTAAAATAAACTTAAATAACAACAAAAAATGTTATTTACCAATTATTAGTGTTAATACAATTATAACAAATATGTAATAACGGGGTGTCAAAAACACCCCACGCGAGTACATACGTTAGTAAAACCCGCGCGAGTAGTTAAAGGTTAAAGTACCTTTAGCATAGAAGTAAGAAGTATAGCAATTAATTAATCTGTAAGTATATAACAAAATTACATAATCGTTTGACAGGCGACGGTAGGTATATGGATACAATGATGCGGCAAAGGCTGCTGACAGTATTACAGCGGAGCGGACAGCGCAGGAACTTGTGGCGCTGACTGTACTACACATTTCACTTGGAGATATGAGACTCCACTCAACTTTTGGAGTTATGAGACTCTAGTTTAATTTTTACTTGGACTTATGAAACTTTGGAGTTATGATATCTTGGACTTATGAAACTTTGGAGTTATGATCACTTGCACTTATACTTTTCTTGGAGTAATGAAATTATCCCTTTTCGGGTACTTGTAGTTGTGAAACTTTGGATTAAATATAATTTGGAGTTATGATCTCTTGGACTTATGAAACTTTGGAGTTATGATCACTTGGAGTTGTGAAACCTTGGAGTTATGAGATGGTCCCTCATATGCTAATGATGTGAGGAAAATTAACCAAGAAACTGGTAGTTACACCTCTTTAACTGATGCATCATCACCATCCATGTAGTCGTCAGGGTCTCTAACTCGTTCTTCACCATCGTCTTCTTGACTTGACACTGACAGCTTAGTGGTGGGGATGGGTAGCAGAAAAATATTTCAGTTCTGGTGGCGATCCCGTGACTTAGGGTGGTGATAAAATATAAGACCAACAATGGTAAACCGCACAGACCTAAATTTTTAGGACCTCGGTCGCCCGTAATGATGTTATCAATATGGCGCCCGAAAGAGGATGCTGACGCCTATGAATTGGTTATAATACCTAAATGCTTGAACCGATTTTAATGAAATTTGGGATACAAGTGCTTGAATACGATATCTAATCCCAGGTTCTCAATGGTTAAGTTTGATTACGTCATTTCAAAATGGCCGTTAATAACTAAAAGAATTAAAAATTGTTTAGTGTTTTGTTTTCTCAACTCTCTCCAGAAATCAGCAGCAATGTTTCATTTTCCTTGCAATCACAGGTTTTGCTGCCGTCTCTGCATTCATGGAATAGACTAAATACCCCCACCATAGCAAACCTGCAGATTAAGTGAGTTTCCATTTGCCTGATTTGATTTTCAAATCTATTTTTTAAATTTATTTCAATAAAATTAAGTTTAATTAATACCTAGGTTTGCTGCTACGTGGTTGGTAATAAAGTGTGTTTTTTTATTAAAATATTAATAGCTTAGGTTAAAATAAATACATTTTCAAAGATTTATCAAAATATATTCATAAACGAGCAAACTACAATAGTTTACTCATTCATTCTCCATAAGAATAACATGTGAATAATAAATTTAAAACTTTTGAATTTTTTCGGTAACCAATAATTGTACAAAATACTTCAATGAACAAAATTATTTGTTTTTTATGGTATTCAAGATCTTCATGGTATTAAAAATGGTTTAGAGATTATGGAAAATTTTATGTGTAGAGGGTGAAACATGAGAAAACCCAAATTTTACCCCATAAATTCCCCCTAAAAACCCCGTTCCCATGGTCCAATCATGCTGGTTCGCAATCACGTTAGAATCAATCCAAATATCTTGCTGTAATTTTCTATATGACATAACATCAAACCTTAACTGCGTTGTAGACGCGTACGTTTTAAAGGATGTTAGCACGATAACTCAAGCAAAAATGACCCAATGTTGACGAAATTTGGTACAAACGTGTAAACCTACGTTTACTAGATCGATTTCGCAAACCAGCATGATCGGACCATGGGAACAGGGTTTTCTGGGGGGATTTTGTGGTAAAAATTGTGTTTTCTCATGTTAGCGCCTCTAAACATAAAATTTTCCAATTTCTCCCTGAACCATTTTGAACACTATGATTGGTTATCTTTATCGTTTATGGTTACATTTGAACCCTTTCCAGTCCAATTACGGGAGGCCTTTTTTCCACCAGTTCCATTTAATTTGAGCCAAATTTGCATTTTTCATTTGTTTACCAAAAAATAAAAAATTTTCTCAATTTATAGAAGGCTGGTAATGTTTTTCCAAATACAATTTTTTTTTCTTTAACTTGGAAATTTAATTTATTTTAGCTTATTCATATTTTAATAAAAAATAACACTTTATTGTCCTCCCCATAGCAACAAACCTAGGTACTAATTATTAAGAACAATGTTATTGAAATAGATTTAATTGAAAATCATATCGGGCAAATGGAAACTCACTTAATCTGCAGGTTTGCTGCAGTGGGGGTATTTTGTCTATTCCATGAAATGCAGAGACGGCATCACAACCTGTGATTGCAAGGAAAATTAAATATTGCAGCAGATTTCTGGAGAGAGTTCAAAAAACAAAACAATGACTGCCATTTTTGACTCAGTTGTTCCTATGAGCTCAAACATTCGGCATTGTACTCTAATAATAAAGACCTTTAGTTCAACGCGCATGCATATCTCTATTATGATTTTTTATATGTTTAAGATTTTAAACTTGCTCCCTATTGGCATCATAGGTGACATCCGATCACCGTCTCCACAAAAACTAGCTTACCAAATTTGGCTGTGATATCTCTTTTCGTTTTTAAGTTTTAGAGTCGTCGACTTCATTTTCACCCTGAATATAATTTAAGATATAAGAATGACCTAAAGAAAGTTTCGCTCGACCTGGCAACTTTCCAACATTTGTAACTTAGCCAGTAAATTATACGGTATCTTCCTTCCTCAGCTGCTGATTCTCTTATAACTCTTATAATAACGTTGTTATGTGTATATATATATATATGGAACGGCTTTCACTAGCTGCTATTCTGCTACGTCATACAATATTTATAGTCTTCATATTGTTGCTAAGCAATACTTTATAAGTGAATTAGAATTTATAATCGGCAATATTTGTTTGTATAACGTTATTTACACCTGATAAAAAATCCTCCCTACTTGTATCAGTATTTTAAAATGCAGGCAAATAATTCAACGATTCAAATTTCCAGTATCGTTTATGTTTTGTTGCATGGACAATATTTTCAAAGCCGACAATTCGTTGAAAACAGAAATAAAATAAAACACACACACTTTTAAATACCGCCATCATAAAAAAAGTCTGGGGCGGTGCAGGATTGGTAGCAAACTTATTTAATTCATTATTAACATGGTTATTCTCAAAGATATAATCAACATAACTGTACATATATATGTAAAATGTTGAGTGGTGCTCTCAATACTTAAATTTTGGGTTAAAATTTATAAATTTACGACTATTTATAGCAAATTAATATATTTATAATGTCCACTTTCCAGGAAAAAATTATTTCCACCTGGAGCCCAATTATGCACTAATAGTATCTATATATCAATAAGCAACTTCTTGATCAACATTGTTCGTGTTATTAAATTTACGGAAAGTAAATAAAAGGAACGTCTTATAACACTTAAAAAGTGTTAAAAGACTTGTTAGATTGAAAGTAATAGATTATAAAAAGTGTTATAACTCTTTTAAGTGTTATAAGACGTTTCTTTCATTTACTTTCTAATAATAAGCAAGCATGTTTCATTAAAACTTTTTTTCTCAGCTCGTGTGCATCGCAGGGAAAATCTATTATCATAAATCATACTATTAGAAAGACATTTTTCTGTAGATGTGCAGAATCCCTTTATGAATTAAAATAGCTTCAAATATAAACTCAAAAAATGAAGCTAAGAAAAAAAATAACATTGACCTTATTGGTTGCCACGCTGGTGACGAAATAACATCGAAATATAAACAGGAAATAAAAAAGGTGGATGGAATTCCAATCACATGTTTTATTTACAGGGTGGGTTGAAAATAGAGAAGTCTGTACAACACATTTTTACGTTCGAGTTTTTTACCAATGGACGACCTCAAGTAAGAAAATAAAAATACAGTCTTGACTAATATATATCTACACATGTTTTAGCAAGGAGTGTTTCATGTGTATTTTATTTCCCATGATTCTTTTCAAATGCTAAGCAAAATCGTCAAAAAATTTTCACGTACTTCAAAATATCCTTACTAAAATATTGATCCAAGTTACACCATAAAATAAATTCTATCCCAATTATATTTGTATTCTATCAAAGTGATTGGTTGGGACATTAGTTAAGCCTGGATACAGTAATTCAGTTGCAAGGCTTTATGTGTATTTGCAATGGTAATGAGCCAAGTCCTCTAGGTAGGCTTGAGGTAACAGCTGATTGTAGATGTACTTGTATATGTTAAGTGTGATGCTGGTGCATGTACAATTGCACCGAGTGCATCCACAGTACGTTGTTTGTATTTAGCTTCAACGGGTTTAAACATATCAAATATTTGTACAGTATTTATTTGTGTATTATGTGCACTCGAGTTACACATTATATTTTTCCTACAGTGACTATAAATTATATCAATAATTAGTCTTTCAAGCACCATACAACTGTTTTTAGGTTAGGTTGAATCCAACTGTTGAACGAAATGGGAAACGTTGCACCAGCTGAATGTAGTCGTAGTATCTTGATGCCTAATAACAGCACCCAGTTTTTTACTGGACTGCAGCAAAAAAATATTGCCGCAAAATAAAATGAGCGTGGCAAAAGTAAGTAAATGCAGCAATTAACTACTTTGCGTGCTATAATCAGTGCAAGGAAGCCCACTTTGTCAGGTGACTGTAGGAAATGTATCATTAAATCTTTATCGTAAAGATGCATTTGCCTGTAAACTCAAAAAGCTAATTTATCTTTTCACAATTTAAAGTGTTTAGAATCACTTTAAAATAATATAGGTAAATTTATGAATCGAACCGTTGTATCATTTTGTTGAACGGTATATTGGTGTATTGATGTATTTCAACTGAACAGTGGTGTTGCCTGGAACATCTGCTCTGTCGTTGAAAATGTGATCAAGGAAAGTGATTGATGAATCTTTTTACTGAAGCCAATGAACGTGAAATGAACCCGCAACATCATGTCACCCAGTCAAATGTTGATATCTGTCTCTAATTTTATTATTTTGAAAAAAAAGTTGCTCATCGGTTTCTAGGATTTATTACGTTGATATTTTTCTCTTTAATTAATCGCTAAATATATTTTTCTTCATAATAATAATGCACGTTTTAGAATAATGAAGGCAGTAAAAATCATTAAAATTAATATAATTAGCTTTAAACAGCTACGTTTCAACTTTTATACAATTGAGATAAAATTGGTTGATTATGATTACATTACATGTGTATTATAAGTGCAGCAAAAGACTTGGCCGGTTTATGGTTAAGTAAAAATTCAACACAGTTATTCCATTTGGGTTTGCCCAGGTAATTTTATAATTAGTAAATTTATAAAAAAATAACCTATTAAATAATTCGGATTGCTTATCATTCTACCACGATCTTCACCTAATTACTCTGTAATTTCATTGAAACCTAAATTACTTAAATGTCATATTATTGTGATTTTTGAGCGTAAGCGGACTAACAATATAAAAATTACATTAGTGATTTATTTCGTTCCTTGTTTATACCGGTCAATAGAGATGGTGATTAATAAATGAATGAATAAGACATAGGATAAATCTTTTAAAATGTATGTAATAAATAACCCCGCCGCAGCAAACCTGTTGACTAAGCTAATTTCCATTTGTCTGAATAGATTTTTAACCAAACCTATTTAAATAACATTAGGTTTAATGAGTACCTAGGTTTGCTGCCAAAAGGATACTAATACAGTGTATTTTTTGGAAAATATGAATAAGTTAGTATAAAATAAATAAATTTGCCAAGTTTGATCAAAATATATCCATAAACAAGCAAACTACAACATTTCACAATATTCTCCATAAGAATAGCATGGGAATTTTAAATTTACAATTTTTTAATTTCCTCCGTTACCAATAACCATATAAAAACACTTTGATCTACTAAATTGTTTGTTTTTTTAAGCTCTTAAAAAAGGTTTAGAGAGAAATTAGAAAATTTTGTGTTTTGAGGGTCAACAATTAGAAAAATCATTTTTTAACTCATAAAACCCCCCGTAAAACCCCGTTCTCATGGTCTGATCATGCTGGTTCGCGAAATCATTCAAGTTTATCCCGCCTTACACCTTTAAACCAAATTTCATCAAAATCGGACAAAAATTACTCAAGTTATCGTGTTCACGGACGTAAATATATGTATATATATAAATCTATATATATATATCATATATATATATCATATATATATATCATATATATATATATCGTTTCTTTCAATTTTATCTACTAAAAACTATTTTTACTGTGCCACATTTTGTTCTGTAAAACAGCTCAAGAATAATTTTTAACAATCAGTTAACTTAAACCAACCACTAACTAGACATTGCAGATTTGAATTTGTTACACCATCATTGAAGGTAAATTAAAAATGGATTTTAAAACACTCTTTGACAGGTTTTATCGTGAACTAGAGGACTCTGAGGAGGAATAAAATTAATAATAAATAAAATACTAAACTTAATAAAAGTGATTAAACATTAAAACTATCAGGGCTGCCAGATTAGTTTCACCGCAGGGCCAAATTAAAGTATAACACATGCCATGGGTTCTGAAGATATTAGGACCATAATTTGGAGGTAGGTCTACTTCAGCACAAAAAGAAATAAATAGCATTGCATTATTGGACTGCCTTATTTTTCTGGATTTTTTTATATTTTCAATGATTTCCAGTCAACAGTCAATTATTTCCCTCAAAGTTGTATTTGGTGTTTATTTATTTTTCCATAATAGCAACACAGGTTTTATGTTAACAGCCGTTTCTAGAAGTGATTAATAAGAAAAAAAACTTGCAAAAAAATATTAATTTAGTTCTCAAAATTATAAAATTTTTGTCTGTTACAGTAGTAAGTAAGTAGTCTATATTTAACAATTTACTGTTTTGAGAGAGGGGAAAATTAAAGGTTTTATTTGTTTCTTAGTTGGTTTTAATTTGGTAACTTTATCTGACGTCATAGGCACATTAAAAGCTCACACAGAGGGGAGGTTCATCTAAGAGCCTTGTTATTGGCTGATTAGCTCTGCAGATTGCAGTTTGCTGTATCTGTCATTGACTTTCCACTATATCACCCCTCCAATCTCATCTATCTCATTGGTTATCGTTAAGTAGAATGATTGATATTGTAATGGTATTTATAGCAGATTCACAAGTCTTCACTATTAATTCCAGGTACATATATTTCAAATAGTGAATAATCAATTTATATTTCCGGATCATACTGGACCAGCAAATAAGTAGGAAAATGCAATAATCAATCCACTGACCTACCTACCATTCCATAGTGTTACACTTACAACGAAATGTAGTTATACTTGTTTTTATAGTTGTACTTGTTGTTGTTGGAAATTTACCGATATCCATACTTTATGTGCCTGGAAGAATTATAATTTCAACACGTTCATTAATAAACGTCAAATTTCCATTGGTTTTACGATTGTGGATAGCTATAACATAATTTACGCTAAAATAGCCTCATGTTTTACAATTTTTGTGGAGGTTATGTGTGCATGTTTTAAAAAATCTGATTGTTTTACTTGTATGACTTTGTTAAAAGTAATAGTGGCCATACTTGTCAGGGAAAGGACAATTTAGTGAGTTTTCTGGTGATGATTTAATCATCCTCGCTGACGCGAACCTTTACGGATTATCTTCTCAGGGGACAAGACAAACAATAAAAATATTATGGTAAATATATATTAACAAACCATTCAAAACATATACCTTGCTTTTTGATGGCTTGCTGGACCCCGCTGATCCTGATCATTAAGCTTTTAATAAATAATTCTGGCTAAAACAGCTGGTTAGTGGAAAAGCTACACAGATCTTCTCACTTCATTCTACACTCATCCTACAGTTATTAGGGTTGAATTATGCACCTAAGTAGCGTTCCCATCTCAACTGATAATAAATATTAAAACAAAACAAAAAATAATCACTTACTACAAATCTATTTCATCAATACGATCTGTTAATTCTCGTATAATTCTTTTCGGTGTTTTACTTAACATTTTAACACAGCAATTATTTTGTATGATTAATAATATTTCAAAGATCAATTATAATCACTTACACTTTTGTTGGATGTTTAGTATATTCCTCTAAGTTGTAATACAATGTGTTTAAATATATATAAAGACTGACATAAAAAATTAGTGGTAAGCAAAAATGAAAAACGACAGTGATAAAAGTGACATAAAAATTGCCCTTATTCAAGCAAATCGTCGTGCGAGATGGAATAATTCCGGGGTTAAGCTATGGCCTTTTTTGTCGATTGTGGAAATCATTGTTTTTGTAGCGAACATGAAAAATTAGAATTTTTACTCATAAAGCTGTTTAATTTCGATTTACAAAATAAACCTACCGTTTGAAATCTCAGTTACCAGTCATTATATTATTTAATATATTCTTATAGAACATAAAGTTTCAACACTTAGTTATGTTATCTACACTAAGTTTGTTATCGTCGTATATTAGATACACCGTGCTTTGGACATTCTTGATTATCTCATTCACAAGTTATTTTATGATGCAATAGTTTTTTAGTGAAACGTATTAATTAACTGTTGTCTACTATTAAACAAATCTATATTACAGTATATCGCATATTTCACACACTCGAATTACTTACATCAGTGTCGTGTTAAAAGACAAATACTTGATGATAAATAAAAAATAACGAATGGTGAATTAAACCTTTGGTAGATTATATAAGGTAAAAAGTCAAATTTAGTCTGACGAAAATATTTTCTAACATAAAACTTCCTTTTTACCTTTTTCAGTTTGTAAAGCTACGCCACCAAAAACCTGTTTTATATTTTGTGGGTTTAATGAAAGAGCATAAACTGCTTGAATGGTGGTAAATACACCAGTTAGGTATTTTACTTTGGTCAATCCATCAAACTGTCATGGCCTGATAGTGAAGGCTGTTACTGCAGTAGATGCCGTGTTGTGAGAGGAAGTAATACACCTTGATTTTGTGAATATAATACATAAAAATGCTAGTTATTTTGTTGCTCTACTTGTGATTGTCCTCCCATTATCTTTAAGGGTGTTTGGGAAAAAAATTGATGTCTTATTTTTTGTTATCGTTCAATTGTATACATCGGGTCATTAGAATACAATGATAAACGTATTATTTTAATGTATTATTAAAAAAAAAAAATCAAGTTGCTCATCGGTTTTCAGAATTTATTATGCCGATATTTTTCTCTTTTGCTAATTACCAAACATATTTTTCTTATATGGTGAAATCTTAATAATAATAGACATTTTTGAATATTGAAAGTGCAAAAATAATTAAAATTAATATAAATAGCTTAAAACTGTTATGTTTTAACTTTTATACCATTGAGATTAGATTAGGTGATCATGATTACACTTATGTGTATTATAAGTGCATCAAAAGACTTGACCGTTTTATGCTTAAGTAAAATTTCAACACAGTTATTTAATTTGGGTTTGCCTAAGTAATTTTATAATTAGTAAAATTATTAAAAAAAGCTATTAAAAAGTCGGATTGCTAATCATTCTACTACGATCTTCGATTAATTACTTTGTAATCTCATTGAAACCAAAATCGCTTACATGCCATATTATTTGCAATGTTAGAGCGTTAAAATAAATCATTACGTTAATGCTCTATTCCGTTCCCTGTTTATACCGGTCAATAGAGATGGTGATTAATAATTGAATGAATAAGACAGAGTATAAATCTTTTAAAATGTATATAATAAAAATATAAAAAGTAAAGCTTAACAAGATTCAACCAACGTACGTCAACACTCATATTACTAATATAACGTTTAAAATAAATAAGTAAATCCTTCGAAATTATTTGAAACTACAAAAAAAACAGGCTTACACTAAACTGAACCTATCTCAAATACTGCAAAACAAACCAGGATCTTCTGGGATTTGATTGGTCACTGTTGCTATCCACTAGAATGGTTTGATTCTTTTATCTTTTTCTATTCCTGACATTCTTAAAGATAATGGGAGGGCCATCACGAGTAGAGCAACGGAATTAACTAGCATGTTTGTGTATTATTTTCACAAAATCAAGGTGTATTATTTCCTCCAACACGACGTCTACTGCAGTAGCAGCCTTCACCATCAGGCCATAACAGTTTGATGGATTGGCGAAAGTAAAATACATAACTGGTGTGTTTACCACCATTAAGCAGTTTATGCTCTTTCATGTATCTATAAAGCCAAAAGTACCGATGAACTTTTGAGAAAACTACAAGTCACACCCCCATAAACCATATACTTAAAATGTTTGTCATGACAAGAAACCTTGCGCAAAACTATCCATTATGTCATAAACTGCCCTTTAAGGTCGTAATTACTTTCTGAAGGGAACTACCCATATACCAAATGTTACAAATACCTCAGCTGTACTTATTTGTATGATATTCTTTCAATTTATTACCTTATTATCATCAGGTATGATTATTTGTTTCTGTTACTGTATTTTGTTTATTTCAGGTTACCTTAACCAATCAATAGTTGTATTATTACTTATGATGTCAAACGGGGTGAAGCCAGTGGGTAACAGCTAGTTAAACCTAAAAAATAAAACAGGTTTTTGGTAGCGTAGCAAGAAATTAAGCTAGTTAAAAAGGAAATTTTATTTGAAATATCTTAGCCAGTCTTTTGACTTTTAACCTTATTTAATCTACTAAGGTTTAATTCAACATTCGTAACTTTTTATTCACTATCAAGATTTTGTGTTTTAAAACGACACTGATGTGATTAAACTGACTGTTTAATAGAATTTACTAAGTTCCATATTTAACAAAAGTATCTTTATTACTAAAATCAATCTGTGTACAACTTATAAATAAATCAAATGTAAACAATAACAATAATAACATAATATGACATATGATTATAAACAGATCAAGGAATACTTTTAACCAAACATGCCCCTTTTCACAAATCTATTTTTTTGGAGCTTTGACTATCCTGGTTCTGGTACGTTCAATGAAGGGTCGAATATACCACGAATTACGACGCAACTTTCTCCCATTTACTTCAACAATGTATGATCTGTTTCCCAGCACATCAACTATTATACCTTCTTCCCACTGAAGGTTGGAAACATTCCTGATTAATACTTTTTGTCCCTTCATGAAAACACTGGCTTTCTTTAGTGCTGTTTTATTATACTGCATACCCTGGCCAAGATTGCTTGTCACTTCTTTATCATCAATAATCTGTGGTTTAAGCTTTGATGGTATTACAGGTAACTTAGTGTTCAGAACTCTACTTTGAAGTAGTTGCGAAGGAGAATACCTAAGATTCGCAACTGGAGATGACCGATAATTTAGAAGATATAAACTGAAGTCTGACTTCTCATGCTTTGACCTTTGAAACATTGACTTAACTATGCCCACTGCTTTCTCCGCGAGTCCATTACTGCGAGGATAATAGAGACTAGTAAACTTTACTTCAAACTTCCACAATTTACTGGAGTCAACGAATTCTTGAGAGTTGAATGGGACATTGTCACTTACCAAAATACTTGGAATTCAAAAACGAGCAAAAATTGGATTCAATGCAGCAATGACAGTTGTTGCTTTTTTATCTCGAATACGCTCAACTTCAATCCATCTTGAGTAATAATCTATTAACACTAAATGACTTTGATTGTCGAAATCGGCTATGTCTGCTGCTACCTTGTAAAAAGGCATGTCAAAAACTTCATGAGGTTGAAGGGGCTCTTTACATTTTGCTCGCATAAACTTATCGCAAGTAGCACAGCAGCACAGCTGTCAATAAGATTTTTCAAATCTGAAAATAATCCAGGCCAGTAAACAAGTTCTTGAGCTTTCTTCTTTAACTTGTTGAATCCCAAGTGAGTTTCATGGAGTGTCTGTAAAGTGTACCTTCGCATAGATGGTGGCACTATCAACCTTTCGTTGAAATACACTAGTCCATCTTGAACTGTTAGGTCATTTTGTATTCTAAAATAATGCATTAGTTCATGGTTATTCGGCGAAACTTTGCTGGGCCAACCTTCTTGATAAAACTGCGTAACTTTGTATAAGGATTCGTCTTCATTTGTAGTTTTATGTACTGATCCATTGTTTTTACATTTATTGTAACTTCATGAACTGAGTGAACAACATCCAACATACTTTCATCTTCTTTTGATTTTGTAGGAGCACATTGTCTTGAAAGAAGATCTGCAACATATAGTTTATTTCCTGGAACAAAATTCACACTGAATGAGTACTTAAGTAACTTCAGCCGCAACCTTCTTAAACGATTGTTCTTTATTTGATGAATTTGCTTATTGAAAATTGATAGCAAAGGAGAATGGTCCGTTTGTACTTCAATGCTGAAGTGTCCATAGGCTAAGTTATGAAACTTTTCAAAAGAATATACAATTGCGAGTAGCTCTTTCTCAATCTGTGAGTAGTTCTTTTCACTTTCGGTAAGTGACCTGGATCCAAACATAACAGGCTTCCCATTTTGGGACAAGGAACAACCAAGAGAATAGTTATTGGAGAGTCAAAATCAAAGGGACTATGTAACGAGTTATTTTCCCTAGGGGGGTATATTTTTGCTATTTAGCCGCGCACCGATTGTTGAGGTGAGCAAGCGGCGGCGGCGAAGCTAGCGAGCGCCCTTTGACCCGGCTTATCAGTGCCGATAAGCCTGGGATATCCTAGATTTTCAGGATAGCCTAGGACGGACATTCTAGTGGTGGATCTTGTAGAGTGAGGAGGCGAGTGTTGGTGTCCTGTGGAGACGAGTGGCGTGTACGTTGGTGGTACGGTGAGACGAGTGACAGTGAGTGTAGGTGTCGAGTTGGGTGTTGTGACCCACTTGTGGTGAGTGGACGACTTTTATTATATTTTGGTTTAAGAGTTGATAGTTGACATTTAAAACATTCATCTCTGATTTGGTTGCGAGAGTTAGAGTTGCAACCGTGCTGGTCAAAGCCTGATTGTAGTTAGTATTTACAGGTGTCAGGAATAATATTAAAGTATATTCCTGACGGTTCTGGGCAGGCGCTAGAGCGCAAATAATATATTTTATTGACTGTAGTAGATATTATTTTGCGTTGTACCAAGAGTTAGTTAAATTACTAATAACTCCGAGGCCCGACAAACCTAGGCTGCACGATTTAGCGTGCGTAGTTGGGAGCACGTGGCCAGTAGGCTAGTAGCTAATATTAGCCTATTAACAGAAGCCCAGCTAAGTGATGTAACGTTGGTAGTAACAGTAGCAGTAGTAGTAGTAGGGTTGTTGTTGATTAATCATTTGATTAACTTAATTTAACCTGAACAGCTTGTTTAGTAATCCAACACGTTATCTTGGTAGCTTGGATAGCGGAGTACCGGCTATCAGATAATATATTTATCTAGAGTTTGGATCGTATTTAGTATTTATTTATCTGCTACTAAGTAGCTCAATAATTTAATAGTAGTGCAATTGACATCTAGTTTTGCTTGTTTAGCTTGGTATTTGTTGAGACCAGCTGCTAGAGGTGTAGTCACTCTGCTTATAGTGCACTTGTATTATTATATGGTATTATTATTGAGTAAATTGTCTGATTCTTAGCTTGGGCATTAGAGTTGTGTATTGGATTATAGTGGCCTAGTAGCCCCCGCCTGGTGGTAACTCGCGTTGTGGTTTTTATTGGCAAGTCGTCGTGTAACTCACTGTGTTTTAGGCACTCTGGGCTTGACTATTGGATAGTTAAAATAGTTTTTAGGACGAAGCCCGAGTTGCGTAGTCAGCAACGACCCCCTAGGAGAGTGGAGAATCGGCGTAGGCCTGTTAGTGATTATTGCACGTTTGTTTTGGTGACTTGTTTTTTACTTGTTCACAGTGCCCGTGTATGAGCCAGTCCTATACCGGTTAGACCCGGCTTTTGGCCTAGTGGTTTCCCTGACCTTGTCGCAGACCCTGGAACTTTACCCAGCCATCGTAGGCTGAGCTATCCCCGGCAATGCGTAATATTATTTTTCAGTGCAGATAGTGTGTCGCAAGATGTAAAGCAAGATGTAAGGTAAGATGTAAAGATAGTAAAGCAGCCGATGTAATAGTTTCCTTCAGTTTGTCCAAATGACGACTGTGTTTGGGGGTCCACTGAAAAACTACATTCTTTTTCAACAAATCTTGAAAGAATGAGCAGTGCTCTGCTAAGTTAGGAATGAAAGGCCTAAGATAATTCACAGTGCCTAAAATTCGTTGAAGTTCTGTCTTATTTGCAGCCGCAAAAAGCAGAAGTGTCCGGCTATTACTCAGGGAGAAGGGTGGGGTGAGCTGAAGTTCCAAACAATAATTTCAATATCTGCCCAGCCGTGGTACTTGTTAAAATAAATTGATGTTTTAGGGCGCCACCCCGTTCTGTGTAATTCTTCAGGGCCGTGACGGGGAACAAACCCACCCGAAGCAACACACAGTAAGGCAGATAGCAAAATATTTGATAAAAATCTTGATAGTATCAACTAAAATGAGTATTGAAAGTTATTACCCCTGCCTGGCTCAACACCAAATAATTATTTATAAACTTTAATTTAAAATCTAAAAGATTGTGTTTTGAATTACGTACTCTAGGCTAAAACTCTGGACTACAATAACTTGAACACAATTGAAAGTATAAATCTACTTTATTACCCTTTTTACCAATAAATTCAAACAATTAGGCCATAGAAAACACCAGAGACCTAGTTACTCAACCTTGAGTTAATATTCCAGGATAATCTAAATCCAAACAAATCTTATACCTAAGTTCAACAAGTTGTATATAACCCTTGATATTCAAATTCAATAGTAGATTTAACTAAAGCAAGTGAGTTTCTTCTTATTATCCAGATTCAATAATAGATACGTTCAAAACCAGTTATTTTTACCCTCAATATTAAATTCAATAAAAGATCAGTTTAAACAAACACAAATTCAATAATAATCACAATGAACTGCAGGTGGCCACCATGCTGGAAAACATATTAATACACAGAAATATACAAAATATAAATATACAACAAATATGCACGAACAAGATAAATAGGTATATATATATTCAATTAGAGTGTAGATGGAGAATCTCTACCACACGCTGAAAGTCCAAGTTCCTAGGAGATTGGCCACAAAACTCTTGAAGTAGGTATATACAAATATAATTCAGTCGAAACCAAAATTTAAATGAATGTCCAAGTCCAGTTAAAATGTTTAGATTGAGCTCAACCAAAAATACAAAACTATTTCTATCACTTATCGGTATCTGGAGATAGTGACGTAAGAATGCGTCCGTGTGAGCCGGGAATTCCAGGACCGTCCGGCCGTCCGGTGCACAACAATGGCCGTGGTGCGGCAACCCAGTAGTATCACACCCAGAGAGAGAGAGACAGGGAAGTGCGGCAACAGTAGTTAGCAGTAGGTAGACGGCAGTACGTAGAGATTCAGTCGAGACAGCCAATACAGAAAACCCTATAAAGCTAGGCGCCCACCGGGCAACTCAGCGGGTGACGCGGCGCGGCGCGGCGCCGTGGAAAAAAGTTGCCACGTATCCGTGCCATGTTATCTTATGGACTGACGCCCAAGCGGGTGGCGCAACGCGGCGCGGAAAAAAAACTTCTTCTCGAATCCGGCAGTGAGAATTCGGTGGAGAATTTCTTCCTCTCGTGTTGCGGCGCCTCCGTTGAGTTGCCTGGTGGGCGCGGGGTAGAGGCACGGAAACGGCGTCTGCCCCTCGTCTGCCGCTCATTCGGGTGTTTTCGGAAAGTATCGTGAGCCCTTCGGGAGTGTTCGGGTCCGAATCGAAGTGCACTGTGCATCCCCTCCAAAAGAATAATTCTCAGCGCTGCCCCGCGCTTCCGCTAGAGTTGCTTGGTGGGCGCGAACCCTGGAGAAGCGGACGGAAGTTTTTCTCCGCGCCGCGTCACCCGCTGAGTTGCCTGGTGGGCGCCTAGCTTTAAATTCCTACATGAATAGTACTATGCCATAACCAGACAAAATTTAGTCATTAGAACTATTGAATATTTGAACAACATAAAAGTGAATAACATCTATAAAATTCATCATGAATAAATATTTGACAACAGCAATACTATAAAACCAGTTTTGTTTGGAAATATACAAGTTTAAAACAAATAAAACGATGAATGAATCTAGCAACCAGTTATCTAAGTTTGTTTACATCTGAAATGAATATTTACAGTTATCCTAAGATAACAAAATTATGCCTAACCGGATTGACTTTGGTTCATAGTGATCGTCTTGAATTAAATAACGTCTTGAATTGCAAAATCAGCAGAATATTAAAAAGCTATATATCTGACAAAGGCAATTTCTTTACATTAAACATAACATATAAATAAAATCTTTACCTTTACACAAGTTATAAACAACACCCTTCATTACGCTGTAAGAATAAAATCAACAATTATAATTAATATTTGAAACAATAATAGCCACAGTTTTGAATATTAAGTATTACGAACGATCAGCTGATTTGAATATTTTACACAGTAATATATAAAATACGAACAGTTGTCTACAAGGTAATTGGTTCCGAAATACTATTTTACTTGCCTACTAATTTGCATCAATTAGGACAGTTAAGATAAAATCACATTATAGTTCAGAGTATTGCGTCTACAATTGTACAAAACATTATTACATGAAAATTCAATTCCTAACAGGTTACTTTACATGAACATGAAGTTTCTCAAATTATTAGCGATTTACTACACACGATTCATTAACAACGGACAAACACAAGAATATACAATTGATTCAAATTTACAAGTTACAATTAATTTACAAAAGTACAGTACAAGGTCAAATTTACGATGACAAAACTACATTTGCAGGAACCGGGCAGGCATAATAGGCTACTGTTTTACCTTAAGCAACATTTTAAATTTTAGACAGAACGAGTTTTGAACTAATTGGCTGATTACCAGTTGATTAAAAGTATAATTTAATGCGATCTGCCTTACCTCTTCGCACCAAACAAGTGCAAAAATCCTCTAGCAGAGACGAGGGTAAATTCAGTAGAATGAAGCAATATGGCGATCTGTTGTCGACGATGACTGGATGACTCAACTACACTGGAACAGTAAAGGCGCGTTCACACATGGCGACTAACTAGCCGCTACTTAGTCGCCGCTACTTTAGTCGCCGCTATTTACTCGCCGGCAAATTTTCGATCTCTGTTCACACATCGCGATTTGTAGTAGTTAGTACAGTTCGATGATTCGTTGTGAGTAGGGTTTGCTGTGGAAAATGTCTGTAGGAAGGCGAGAGACTTTGAGACGTGTATTGAGTATCTGTGTTAAGGATATATTCAGGTGACCTAATGTCCCACAAACACTCATGCTTTCTGTAAATTTCCAGGAAAGTAACAATTTGGTCAGTACTCCACTTCACACTATCGGCCATCTTTAGTATAGAATCCGTATAAACTGACAAAACGTTATTAAAAGGAGCAAAACACAACCACGAGTCGTCAGATCGCAAGCTACCGGCTTCTAGTCGGCGATAACACTATTCACACAGGGCGACAGGGTTGCTACCACTCGCGGCGAGTGTACCACGTGACACTTCAAGGTCAGCTACTGGCGACTACTCGCCCCAAAAGTTAAACATGTCCAACTTTCCTCGCGAGTGATTTTTTACTCGCCGGCGAGTGCTAGTCGCCGCTACTTACTGTTCACACATAGCGATTAGTAGCCGCTACTCTAGTCGCAGCGAGTAAAGTCGCCATGTGTGAACGCGCCTTAACGTAGGCCAGACGATGTGAAGCTCGTAGAATCCAGTAACTACTTGCAGAGTACAAAGGTTGAGTGAGGCAGATAAGGTCGGTAGCTCAAGAGAATGAATAGAGGTTTGGCGTTTGTCATTTTCTATGCATAATGATTCTGGCGGGAAAAGCAGTATCCAAGTTCTATGGGAATTATCGGCCTAAGCGTGCGCGCTGACGCTAGGGTATTAATTTTCAGTAGAGTGATCAGTTCTACGTCCGAAATGAGGGACCATAAAACTTAAAATGTTACATATTCTTAGGTATTTCCAGTTCATTAATATCTCTGATTCTTTCACAGTCAGGTTTAACACCATTACAATCAAATTCTTGTCCTAAAAATCGCACTTTTTCAACAAAGTATTGAATTTTATCCTTATTCAGTTGAATGTGGTTTTTCCTTGCCACATTGATAACTTTAAGTACAATTTTATACAACTCTTTTTTGTTTCTGCTGCACACAGCATATCGTCAAAATACATTACAACCCCCTTAACATCACTGAAAAACTTTGATGTTGTTTCATGTAAGTACTCTGGAAGAACTGAGAGACCAAATGGTGCTCGTAAATAAGGATAAATGCCAAACGGAGTGCTAAATGTGCACAGTTTTGATGACTCTAAATCAAAGGGAACTTGATGGAACCCATCCTTCAAATCAAACACACAGAAGTATTTTTTCTTAGCCAACTTAGTGGTTATTTCATCAAGAGATGGGATTAAAACATAGTCTCGAATCAAACTTTTATTCAATTCCTTTGGGTCTAACAAACTCTCAAAATCTCCAGTTTTATGTTTTTCCACTATAACAAGGTTGTGTACCCATTCTCCATAGTCACATTTCTCAATCATGTTTCTTGATACCAAAGAATCCAGCTTCTGCTTAAGACGATCCATTAATTTGTTAGGTATTCTACGGGCAGGTGAACTTCTTGGAACAGCCCCTTCCTTAAGTTTCAGTTTCAGTACTTCAGGAAAACAACCTCGGTTTACAAATACATCTTTATTCTCTTCAACCAGCGTTTGTACGTCGGGTATTTTGCTTACTGCATCAATAGATATTCTCTTGATGAGGCCCATTGCAATAGATGAATTAAGTCCTATTATTGGAGTCTCCTTTTCAGAATCAACCACAATAAATGTGATGTTGTACAATTTAGAAGCCACTGTAACTGGCAGTGTTACTTCCCCCACTGTGTTTATTTTGAACCCACAAAAACCCTCAAGCTTGGTTGTTGATGGTTGAACCTCAAAACACTTAGGTAGAGATAAGCTATCAAGATCTTTGGTGGAAATAATATTAACATCTGCACCAGTGTCAATCTTAAATACAATCACTACAAGCACTAACGATGCATACTATAGGTCTGTGTTGAGTTTGGGGAATCGGATCACCTACTTTTCACACTGTGAGACAATCCTGCTGCTCACAAAGATGTTGTCAGGGTTATAACCCCACTTCCATCTACCGCTGTTAAAGGAGCAAGGGAGCTTAGGATCGTGTATGAGCTGCAGGTCATTTGCCTCAGCCCAGGTTTCAAAGTTTGTCCCATTTTCACTTGTCTCTATGTATCCCCAAGCAATGCTCTGACAATTAAAATCCCCTAAGACTAAATTAATGTCATCATAGCATAGATTAGCGGGCTCTGTAAATACATACTGAGATTCGGGAGACTTATACAAAGAGGTGACACTGTACTGTGGTGTCCTGACCGTTAGTATCTCAGTATTGTTCCTCTCAGTCAGCGAAGCTGAGGTGATGTCAATGTATGGCCTGGCAAAAACAGCGCTACCATATTGATCATGAGGTCTCTCTAGAATCAGTCTCATTCCCTCTATGTTGGGTCTAGGTTTTAAAATGACCCGGTGTGTTTCTTGAACTAGGAGGAAGTCGCATTCGTAGGTCTTGCACATATCAGACAGTAATATTTCTTTGTCTCTCGATATGCCCTCGATATTAATCGAGATCGTTACGAAGCAATCGTTAATAGCCTAATCAAGACTTCGAAAAAAAATTCAAACAGCTGCTTTTTTGAATCAGCGAAACGGAAGGCAAAAAGAGAAGTTTTTTGAGAGATTATCTTTACGTAAAAAGTATTTTTGTTTTCTGACTTAGTTTGTTAAATAATTGTTGAACATAAAAAATATGTAGTTCTTTTCACTTTAATTAGTAATTTATCTCGTTATCTAAACTTATAATAGACAATTTTAAAACAACAATGTCTTATCATCGTCATGCTAATTTAGTTTTGATTGATCTTTTATCACCCATCTCATCCACTCAGCACGACTATAAATTGGCTGCAAAGATAAATTATAGTTATGTTGTATTTGTTGGAGAACTGAGGTGAGTTAGTACTTAGTCTTAGTGTAATCCGTTTGTTACAATGCACAGGCTTTTTATGCAATTTATTTGAATTTTTAAATTTTAATTAGTAGATACAATACAGGAAAGAGACGATGCTTGAGTGGTTTTCCCATAAGAATAATATGGGGATAATCTTTAGGCCAGTAAAAAAATCCTGATCTTTGCCTACATATCCCTATACAAATGTCCAACTTTATAAATATTACTAATCATCACTTATCACCTATATATTTTCAAAATCAAGCTAAAAAAGCTAATTAGTTCATTTATCAAACCATTCATACCATTCATTAGTTCATTTTCCATACAAGTGTAAATGTAAAGTAGGGGCAATATAGGAAAGATGCCCCACTTTAGTCACTTTTTCCTCATAAGAATAACATGGGTGCACTTTTTTAGCCATTTTTTAAAGACCCTGCTCTCGGCCTATACAAACCCATACAAAACATCGATTGCACAGTGTGAGGTTTGCACAAGAACTCGAGCGCGCTCTCGGCCGCGGGCATGGAAATGCTTCTCGCGTCTCGCTTCTCGTTCTTAGCGGTGACGCACTGACATGCCGCTCCCTTAGGTATCCTTTTCAGAAATCCATAAATTCTGGCTACTTGGGAACCCAAGCCATACAATAAATTATCCTTCCTTCTCTACCAAATACAAGTATTTATACTTGGTCTTTAACAACTCCTCTGTATAGAATCCTCCCCTGATTATATTGTATTTTTCATCTTTCAAGATATAAGTCACAGGGGATAGCCCAACTCCGCGCGGTGGTCAGATTTAAGATGACGAAAAGTTTTATGGCCCCCGAAGGGTCCAGTCCAACTCCGCGCGGTGGTCACTTTTAGTGTACAGCCTAACTCCTTGCGCTGGTCCCATCTAATCTCTACGCTACTCATCAATCTTTAACTTTTACTTGTTGTACTCTCGGATGAGATATGAAAGGTTTAATACAAAATATTATACATATATAATATGTGTCCCAAAAGTAATGTTGCACTTTTATTTTTTCATCGCTACTTTATTCATGTGACATGTTAGGTTAGGTTTGGTTAGGTTAGGTTAATAATAGTCAAATTCAAATAAAACATAAATATTCTCTTTTGTACTGTTTAACTTAATTTTATTAGTTACTGGGGCTTCGTACAGTGGTAAACTGTGTACATTTATAACAAATTCAAACTTCAAAAACAAACTATCAGCCGTCAGGGCTGTGAGAGCCAAAATTGACCACTGCGCGAAGTTGAACATGTATCGCGAGGGATCCGAAGTGACTACTGCGCGGAGTTGGACAGTCGGTTTTGGCAGATTTCTGACCACTGCGCGGAGTTGGGATAAGCCCAAGTCACAGGCTTTGTATTCTTAGCTTCTGCTATTGTAAATAGCTCCCCTGTCCAATCGGGGCAGACTCCGCTGGTCCCGTAAGTCAGGTACCCCACTTCTACTGGTCCCGGTTTAAAGTATGGTCTCCTAATCCGCACTTCCACTGGTCCCGTCGGCAGCCCCTTTGCAATTTGTCTAACAGGATTACGGCTAGTGTTTGTAGTTATCAATGCCCATTCATCGGTAGGAGCCTGAGATGTTTTACTGTCTCTGATAACAACTGTTTGGAGAGTGCTTGATAGACTAATATAGTATTACCAGTAACATTAAAAAGCACTGAATTAAATGTATAATATGATAATATGCTTGCGAGTTTAAAAGTTCTTAAAGGCTAGCGGCCATCTTCGATAATTTCAAACAGCTACTGAAGAGTTAATTATCATCCAAAAATAGTTTTTCAAACACCAAAGTGATTACAATGTAAATATCTATAGTCCAGTCAATGAATGTTCCAAAAGTGGGGGTAAAGTGCGTGAGCAGGTAACTAAATGATTCCTTCAGAGACTTGTTCAGGGGGCTTCAGGTGTTAACATACCAAAAGTCCTGACTCCTAGGTGGTGAGCAAGGGGGGGTGGAGGGGCGAAAGGGGGGGTGGGAAAGAGAGGGGTAAAGGTACGATTTTTTTTATTATATCTCGAAAACTATCACATTTTTGTATACTATACTAAATTATAAAATTGAAGAAAATTAAATTTTCTACAAGAAAATTATATAATGTGTTTATTTTGGTTAAACAGATTACGAGTTATTACTTATTTAATTAATATCTTATTAAAATACTCATTCTATAAGAAATACATGTAAATTAGTCTGCGAAATGGGGCGAATCCTATCCGCCCAATGGAAATATAACCGATATTCTGGAAATCTTGACAAAATTTCCAGTAATTTCACACTCTAATCATAAATACCTTCACCACAGCAAACCTGCAGACTAAGCGAATTTCCATTGGCCTGATAGGATTTACACTAAAATGCCTCCTTAAAAATATCACACTTATTCCCTATTTAAATATAATTTGTTTAACGAGTACTTTTAGTAATTATTAGTTTTTTTAAGATCTACAAAATGGTTTGGAAAGAAATTGTGAAATTTTGTGTTATTAGGGTTAAAAATGGGAAAAACCAATTTTTAACCCAAAAAACCCCGTTCCCATAGTCCAATCATGTTGGTTTGCAAACTCGTTTGAATAAATGTAGGTTTACACGTTTGTACCAAATTTCATTAAAACCGGATCATTTTGGCTCGAGTTATCGTGCTAACGGACACGCACACACACACACACAGATATATATATATATATAAAGAAAAAATAAATCGGTCCCGGGTCCAGGTTTTACCATGAGTACTACGGTAATAGCTTATTCCATATATAGGAAATTCGCTAAAATTGATCTAAAATTAAGGCGAGGGCGAGGTAACAAAAATGTCGTGTTTTGGTGTTTTTTGCATCTAGAATTATTAAAAGAAAACCTCAAATCATCTCGTTTTTAAACGCTCACCCTCACTTTACTTTTTGAAAAAAATTTTTGATTTAAGTGTCAAATTGCTGGAAATGTTACCAAGATTTCCAGAATATCGGTTATATTACCTTTGGGCGGATAGGATTTGCGCAATTTTGCATACTAATTTACATGCATTTCTTATGGAAGGAGTATTTTATTAAGATATTAATTAAATTAGTAATAACTCGTAAAATGTTTAATCTAAATAAACACATTATATGCTTTTCTTGTAGAAAATTAATCTTCTCAAACTTTATTATTTAGTATAGTATACAAAAAGTTGATAGTTTTCAAGATATAATAAAAAAAACCAAAATGCGTACCTCTAACTCCCCTCTTCCCCCTCCAAACCCTGGCTCAGCACCTAGGAGTCAGGACTTTTGGTATTTTAACACCCTAAGCCCCCTGAACAAGTTTCTGAAAGAATCGCTTAGTAATGCTCACGCTCACTCTACACCTCATACCTTGACTAGACTACTAGTATACTGTGAGGTTAGATATTTGGTTTTGAATGTATTTCCAAAGGAGTCCGTGGAAGCCAACGGCCATCTTGGATTTGCCCGCCATACGAGCAAGGTTAATTTAGTTTTTTTCAAACAGCCGCTGAAGAGGTATTTACGACCTCAAAATATTTGTTCAAATATCAAAGGGATTATAATTTAAATATCTAGTATTTTGTGAAATTATAAATTTGCTTCGTATTTTTTTTTACTGTTTTGTGAGTTAGAACGTCTAGTCACATTAGTCATCATGAGAAATTTCAGCGAATGAGTTTCGGTAATGGGGCAGGCTTCATTGAGTTTTAATTCCTAGGGATACTGATAGATACCGATACTAATAGCTTACCTAAAAATATTACATAACTTATTTTTTGGAACGAAATATTGTATGTTTCTAATAATTTCAAAGGTCTTATGTAAATTAGTCAAAGTCTTATTTTTCTGTTGTATAAAATGTTTAGGTACAGTTTAGGTTTCTTTGCTGTTTAGATTTAGTTTAGTTAAAAATTAAGTACCGGGGGACCGAGCCTTGCTCGGTTGTGGTTAATTTGGTTTAATCGTTAAAACAATATCGTAAACACATTTTATAATTCACAAAAAAACATTTTTATTATCATGCATAGATATTTTATCGCTGAAATAATAACAACTCTGTAATGTAAAATAATTATGCAACCAAACAAAAATAAGGTACACTTTTATGTTGTTGCGTAAGTAGATCAAATCTAATCAAATCTCTTGGACGTATTTATATTTACTTTCAGTATATTTAATAACACCCAAAATACTGATAAAGAAGTTATTCATCACGACATTTTATTGAATTAGCTTTTTCCAATATCTTGTGTATACAATTGTTTATTCATTTAAAACTGCGTTTAATAAAATGTAGGCACACCAAATAAATATTTACTTACGAATTTTCATGTACCTCCACCGTTCCACCATGAAGACAGGTCCTCGCAAATAGTTTCTATATAAATGTCGCAACATTGTGTTCTATTAAAAATGCCCCCTTTGACTAAAAACCTTTTTTTACTTGACAAAAATATCGGTCTGCTTACTCCATTCTCTAACAAACATCAGGGATTTACTGGGAGAAGGGGTAAAATAAAGTTATTTTAGACTTTCCGTCATAGTGGTGCATTTTGAAGGGGAGACTTCGCTAAAAGACTTCACTTCGAAACTCCAAAATCGCCACATTCAATGATGCTGAGAAAGCTGCAAGTATTTGCTGTTTTTGACCTGTACAGTGAAGTGATGCACTGTTTAGAGCTTTGCGATGACATGATGACCCGTCGAGGGAACTCCATAATTCAAATAAGTTTTCTCGATTTAACATTGACAAAAGAATGCCAGAATATAAAATTTTCCATCTACAGGAAACCAACCGCTACTGATCACACAATCCACTCTACATCTTACCATCCCATCTCCCATAAACTAGCGGCCTACAATAGTATGGTTCATCGATTGTTATCAATACCCATGGATCCAGACGACTTTGAAACTGAAACAAATATAATAAAATACATAGCAGTGGCCAATGGATATGAAAGTAAAATGGTGAACAAAATAATTTCCAAGAAAAAGAACAGGAATGAAAAACGCATTGAAACCACTCCCCCTGAACAGAAAAAGTTTATCTCAGTAGAATATGGAAAATCATTGCACAATATACTATCTAAATCTATGAAAAAACAAAACATCACACTCTTATGCAGAACCACAAACAAATTAAGTAAACACCTAAATATCCATAGTAAAAAAAGAAATGAAAATACTGGTTTCATTTTTATGGTATAGCCTCTGGATCAATGATTTTTCAATAAAAGGTTTAAATTACCTGTATCCGTCAAGTGATCCTGGTTTGTAGTTAATTGACTTCAGCCGTTTCATGTTGTAAAAACACATCTTCAGGTCAAACGTACATTGATTTAATCCATGGAATGGTCGTCAAAAGGTTTAAAGTTCACAAAAATAACACATAAACGTACACGAAAACATTAAAACATAAATTGGCCAAAACAAAAATACGAAAACACGCGTGATAGGCATCGGACACGTACGGCGCCTCTAGAAGGTAGGTCATGACTACCTTCTAGCGGCTATGTACGTATAGACTGAATTATTTTCAAGTAAGTTTAGGCTGCTAAACCAGGCCAGAATAAATCAATCAATTTTAAAATTAAATGATGTTTCATTATTTATTTGTATGCTTTAATTGGACATAAAACATTTTATGCTGTATGTTTTGGTAAAAATTTTAAATTTTTTACTTGCATAGTTTTCCCCCTAAAAGAGTGCTTTACGAATTTAATTTGTGCATGCAAACATCAAACAATGTAATAGTTATATACACCGAATAAGGTAGGTGATTAAAGACTATTTAAAAGAGTTTACAGGGTTAGTACATTTGTTTGCTCTCCTCCTAACATTAACTTTCATATTTAATACTTCACTAAGATCAGGTATTTTCCCAGAAAAGTGGAAGTCTGCGCTTGTCCGTCCCTTGAATAAAATCTCATCCCCATCGCTTCCGCAAGACTACAGACCAATTAGCATTCTTCCCGCTCTTTCTAAGGCACTAGAAAGAGTCATTCACTCCAAGTTTCTGACTTCTTGGTAAAAACAACATCCTCAATAGCTTTCAATCAGGTTTTCGTAAATCTTACAGTACTGAAACGGCAATGCTTCATGTAACTGATGACATACGATTTGCTATGGATCGTAGCCAATGTACTATCTTAACATTATTTGACTTTAGTAAAGCCTTCGATACCGTAAACTATAGCATTTTTCTAGCCAAACTCAAACTGTTAGGTTTCTCTGATAATTCATTAAAATGGATGAGATCATATCTTCAGAGCCGAAAGCAGTGTGTTTCTCATGAAAACTTGACGTCCGACTGGAGACATGTTCCCTGCGGAGTTCCCAAGAGTTCAATTCTTGGTCCTCTGCTTTTCACCATTTACATCAATGACATCAGTACAGTTCTACACCACGCAAAGTTTCATTTGTACGCTGACGACTTGTAAATCTATTCTCATTTTAAAGTGAGCAATGCAAATGAAACTATAAATATGATGAACACGACATCAACAGAATTGTTCAATGGGCAGAAAAGAACGGACTTGGACTCAATCCTGACAAAACAAAGCCAATCATCATAGGTCACTCACGGTTACTCAACAAAGTGGACTTAGACATTTTACAAAAAAATCACTGTAAACGGTACCACTTTGCAATACCAGGACAAAGTAAAAAGTCTTGGTTTGACTCTAAACCGCACATTGGACTGGACTGACGCGGTGGTAAGCACTTGTAAAAGAGTGTTTGCCGCTGTTCACACACTGAAGAAGATGCAACGACTTCTACCTTTTCACATTAAACTCTTACTGGTCAAATCACTTGTGTTTCCACACTTCAACTACTGCAACACCGTGGTTAATGATATGACTGTGGCTTTGGCAACAAAATTACAACGTGTACAAAATTATTTTGTTCGATTCTTGTTCAATCTTAGGCGTGATGACCATGTCACACCCTATTACATTAATGAATCAATTTTGAAATTAGAGGACGTCAGAAAAATACGAATACTTTCCATTACCCATTCAGTCACCAATCTTGGAATTCCAAATTATCTTGCAAAGAATTTTAAATTTTTGAATGGAAGAGACCAAGGAATACCCGCTCTGGCTCGTCCACGCTTCGCATTCCTCATCATAGAACAACTGTTTATAATAAATTATTTTTAGTAACAGCCTGCCGCCTATGGAACTCCATACCTCTGCCCATGAAATCTATAGAAAACCGATCCCGACTGTTGGTGGCGCTGAAAGAATATTACCTTGACCGGATGGCCGTGGCTTGGCGGGATGGCGTGCGTTAGGCCCAGATGCAGCAGAGGGTGTATGTGTGTGTGACTGGATGTTAGGGAAGATGAATAGATTTATGCAATTTTATTACTAGCTATGTTACAAACTTTATTGTATTTTTTGTTATTATTTTGTTGTTATTATTAGTTTTTTAGAGGTTAACATTTAGAGGTTAGAAAGGACCATGTGGTCCTAAGTTCGCCTCAATAAAGAAGCATTTTCATTTCATTTCAAAAATAGATTTCATAACTTTCCTTTTTAGCAAACCTATATACAGTACTCGTGAAACTAATATTATTTAAATAAAAAATAGATATGACATGTTTATGGTTATAACAATGATTAAGGAGGAAATACAAAAAAAATTTAGATAAAACATTATTAGGCCTATGTTATTCATATGGACAGTACGATTAAGTAAATGTAAGATTGTTTGTTTGCTTGTTTTTTTTCTACTAGGATGGTCGACGAGACACAGAATATGCTATAGTGAACAGCAAGTCGTCATTTTAGCTTTAATTGGCTTAAAACTTTTCATATTGGACATAAATTACTAATTCACATCAGCAAAATCTGTCAGTGGGTTACTTTAACCACAACTTTTTAAATATTCGTAGATTATATCAATGTTGCTTTTTAGTCAAGATGAAGCTGTTACTGTTGTTCGCAATTGTTGCTTTGGGTTACTCCCAACACATCACATACTCTGAGGAGGACGAGTACCAATGGGAGCTCTTCAAGGTAAGGCACCTTCATATTTCTTGATCAAAGTACGGCCAAAAACAAAATTTGGGAGGGTATTTTTTGGGGTTTTTTGGTGATTTTAGATTGCCACTAAATGACCAACTTTTACATCAATTATTTCAACTTAAAATTAGTTTTTTCGTTTTGTTAGTGTTTACGTCATGGATGTTATTAGGTATGTAAGAAAAGTTGATTGGAGTTGTTGATGCAATGCCAAAAACCACTTTTAAAACTAAATAAAGCTTATGTAAGTAACACCAATTGGATTTATCTAGTTCTTAAAGTTGCTGATATTACCTAATTGATATCGCATAAACTCATTCAATGAAATTTTATGGCAACTTTTACCTTTCATTATATCAACATAAGTATAATAATACATCGGGGAAGTAAATAATTTTCCATATCAGATCGCATATGAGCGAGTGTACAGAGATGAGAAAGAGGAGCAGACTAGAAAGGAAATCTTCATGAAGAACCTCAACTTCTTCCGTGAACATAACAAGAAGTACGAGCGAGGAGAAGTTACCTTCACCGTAGGAGTCAACCAGTTCGCTGACATGGTGAGATGTAATAGTAGCCTATATTACTTTTACTAGTCCTGAAAATAGGTGGTTACCCGACGAGTGTGGTCGTTCTCGTGCGAGATGAGTCAAGTCCAGAATTGCTATTCGAGTTTAGTAAAAAGTTTTGGACGAGTGATGTACAATATTTTGTGCATATACTACACTAAGCTAACTGAACAATAAAAAAAATTTTACAAATCTTTACGTATTACCACTGACTATCAATCACTACTCATATCATCTAAGAGAGGTTATGTTTTTCAATCACTCTTTGCCAAATATAATCAGCTGGTTGGTGTCCGATAGAAGCTCATTACAGTGTAAGTAATGAGACCCCATTTGATTACGCTGGCGGCATACAGCTGTTTTCCGGACTTAATCCTTGCGTGGGAAGTTCGTTAAAACAGTGTAATGTGGCATATATTTATCCTTAAACTTAGGATTAAAGTATATTAATACTATTTTTGTTACATTATGACTACGGTATCACAGTATGGGAATGGTTTGCTATATGGACATATGTGGTGATATGATAGTAATAGACTATAAGTTAAGTATTTATTGTGACCGCTTAAGCTCACAACAGTACAAACCAATTTGGTATTGAGGAAATTTATGGATAAAAGTAACAAAATATTAAGACTTTCCGTGCACTTTGTAACTGTATTAAAAATGTTAATAAGATATTTTAGATTTAACACATGGTTGGTTATCAAATTGTATTAGGTATTATTTAAATAAAGATTTTTGAACCGATTGAACTGAATATAAAAAAACACACATAAATCACTTCAAAAACCAACTTTTTGGATTTCTAAGTGGCCCCAAAACAAATATTACCATCCAAAGCCTTCAGCTACACCATATCAATTGAATTTCTACTTCACTATTCAAAAGTCAATGGCATTTTAAAACTACTAAATTGCGTTTAGACCAACGACGAGTTCAGCAAGACGATGAACAAATCCAGGCTGCCCAAGGACTACAAGAAAAGTGGAGATAAGTTTGAGTTCGATGAGGATCTGAAACTTCCCCAGAATGTTGACTGGAGGAAGCAGGGAGCCGTAACCCCTGTCAAGGACCAAGGCCTTTGTGGAGCTTGCTGGGCCTTCAGTGCGGTAAGTGGTACTACCTGGTGTGTAGTAAGTTGAGTGTATAACTAACAGATAAAATATAACTTTTGTATACGCTCTGTCAAAAAAAAGAAACTACTGATGGGGGGGGGGAGGAAAGCATGGGAGGAGGACTGGGGGAAAGGGCACTTTTTTATACTTTTGTCAAAACGGAATGGTCCAATCCCTGGTCTTGTTATTGAGTAATGTCACCCTTTATTAAAACATCCGTTTCCTTGGCCAAATAAAAATGGTTCTTGCTTCATAAACGGTTTTAATTTTTATTAGTCCAGCGACCTTCAGATTTAATAAAAATTCCGATCCAGATACTGTTGGTGCGTTGTCAGACTTAACCTGTGGATAGCGTACCAGACTTCGGTGCAAGATGGGTTCGATCCATAATTAAAAAAAAATAAAACAAAAGGTTATGACTTAAAAGTGCTATTTATTCGTTACTAAATTCCTGTAATACCAGTTTAACAAAATAATAAAAGACGAGGAAAGTAGAAAAACAACTCTATAATATTAAGAACGCACCGAAACTCCCCCGCAAAATCCAGGTAGACACCGAAACTCCGCCGCGACCCGTAATCCCGCCACCCCAGCGACGCACCGATATTCCCCCGCTGTCCTTCCTGGAATCCAAGGGGAGGCAATAGCGGGGAGAGATTTTTCGTTGTCATTTTAGAATGCGGAGATTCTCCCAAAACCCTTCATACATCTCTCAGGAGAGAGAGTGCCTGCTGTCTAGTCAAAAAGTATAGTTACTCAAGTTTGAGCTTTTATTGCAAAGTAACCAGTACACTTAGAAAGATACAAGTTACTGTACATCATATTTTTACAAATTTATTTCTCAGATTATGTGTCTTGATTTAAAATAGTTTATGCAGCTTCAACTTAACCTTTCAGCGGGTTGAATGAAAATATACAGGGTTTTCGGCGTTTTCCTAAAAACAGGAGACTTTAACATTTCATAACAAAAATACTACTGATGCAATCATCATGAAAATACCTCTTTTTTCATAAAAAAACCTGTTTTGGATTTTGTAAAGACATTTTATTTCAATATAAAATAAGTTTACATACCTTAATTACGTCATCAATCCTAATTTTTTTTTTCTTGGCGACTAGTTTCGAAACCAAGGTTTCATCGTCAAGCCTGTTGCTTCATTAAATCATTGGAACACAATGTCGTTGTCAATACACAAATAGTCAACACATAGCACACACGAACACGGGTACCATATGAATAGGAATACATTTACATAAAATAATGCGTGGCCGGCCATAACACGCGCGGTGACGGACTCGATGCAACTACCCGACTCCTGTCGTCTGGTCAAGGCGCTGGTGACATTGACCTTGGGGGGGATGGATCAGCTGATTACGAGCTCTGCCGTTATCGATATCCTCAATCCTGTCAAATATTATATTACGGCCAAAATTTGATTATTCGTTTAGAATGTCGTGGGGATGGTGTTTGGTTGATTTGTAAATTTCGTAGCTTTCTAGGACATTCATTGGGGAGCCTTTCGTGCATCTGTGTAATATATTTAGGTTATTGCTACAGCCATTTTAACGTTGTGGTTTTCGTTGTTCAGGTGTTCAGCGAACTTAGAATGTTGAGTTCGCAGTTTAGGTTTGGGGAGGTGTTCGTTAAACCTTTTCTTGAATGAACGACCTGTTTGTCCTAAGTACATTTTTGGGCAGTCGCTGCATGATAATTTGTAGACTCTGGTGTCATCTTGGCTGTTAGAATCGGTTAATTTTGAAGTAGGTTGATTTTAAAAACTTTCTAATTTATTGGTAGTTTTGCTGGCCAAGATAATATTGTGTTTCTTCAATTCGTTTTTAGGGTGTAGTGCAAATTGCTACCATATTCCATGGAGACGAAGTTTTGGTTGGGTTCTTGCAGTTGTTTTCTGTTCTTTTGTTTACGTATGATATTGTCAATGATATTACTATTGTAGCCATTGGTGACGGCTATGTATTTTAATAATGCATATTCGTTGTCGTAGTCAGTCTGGGACATGGGAATTTTTAAAAGTGTAAGCGCCCATCTTGTGCGATTGCGGATGGTTAGAGGATGCGTGGATGGTATGATCTGTGGTTGTAGGCTTTCTGTATATTTTGTAGACGATGCTGACGTTGCTTTTGTTCAAAGTGAGATCTAGGAAGTTTAAAGAGTTGTTATTCTCAATTTCAATTGTGAATATGATGTTTTGTGAGATACAGTTTAAGTAATTATTCAAAAGTTGTAGCTGCCTAGAATTACCATTAAAAATCAAAAAGGTGTCATCAACGTATCTATTATAAAATAAGATGTTCTTTGAAAATCTTTTGTTGGCAGAGAGGTTATTTGTATTTTTAAAGTTGTAAAGGTTTATTTCAGAGAGTATACTGGACAATGGCGAGCCCATGGCGAGACTGTCTTCTTGTAGATAATACTTTCCATTAAATGTGAAGTAGTTCTGAACTAGAGTTATTTTTCTAGAGGTTAAATACCTTATTGTTGCCACTGTAATCCCCTGTCGTCTGGATTATTTTATGTAAATGTATTCCTATTCATATGGTACCCGTGTTCGTGTGTGCTATGTGTTGACTATTTGTGTATTGACGATGACATTGTGTTCCAATGATTTAATGAAGAAACAGGCTTGACGATGAAACCTTGGTTTCGAAACTAGTCGTCCAGACAAATTTAGGATTGATGACGTGATTAAGGTATTTAAACCTATTTTATATTGTCAATATTCAATCCTGGAGGCAATTATGAATACATTTTATTTCAGGAATGGAACATGTCTAGAAACTAGAAAATATGCGTCCGCTTGCGATAAGACTCATTTTATAATCGGATTCCACTGTTATTATCTATTATTATTAGGGAAAGATTTATTACCCTACCTGGTATTATAAGACCAGGACAACTTTATTTTTTTTCATTGTGTAGCTTTAAGGAACACAAACTAAAATTACCTCAAAAGAAAGCGTAAAGTGGCTATCATAACATTAAGGTTAGAAATAACAGGATTTGTATACTCAATAGAGGATTTCATTTACAAATTAAATTTAATTTTAAAAACTTTACATTTATTTATTACAGTTTTGTATAGTGATTAGAATCAGATTTTGCTGAAACCCAATAAGCAATTTGGAGTGTATGGTGAAATTCGTATAAGAATAATACAGCTGATCCACAGATTGTACTAGCCTAACATATAAAAAGAAGTTTACCAGTTATAAGTAAATTTAAATCTTTATTATATTGTTATAAATTGACATTTTGTTCAAATTGTTTTACACTTTATTTACTGTCCCCAATAATTGATTTTTCTGATTCCGCGGCATTGGAGTAGGCCACGGGTCAAGATACTGTATAATGCGCCAAGTGTAAACGGTTTTGTGAATGGATCAAAACAACTTTTGTGTCTCGTTGAGAACCTGAGATAACAACATAAACTAGAAATATTTTTTTTTAAGAAACATTTTACATAGAGTGAAACAACGTCTTCAAAATAAATCATCAAAGAATTACAGCAAGTCGTAAATTTTGCGATTGTTTTGACTTACGTTAAGGTTGCGGTCTTCGCACGCGGACACAAACCTAGATTATTAATTTGGCCGATATCCCGAATAAGTTTACAAATATTTAGAACTACCGGATTTTAAGCAAGACACCCCTCTTAAGTAATACGGTAATACAAGGTTCTTGGACTGTAATACCCATTACAACAAGCTATTTAACTTCTTAAAACATTGTAACTTGTTTTTAAAAATTGTATTGTGTTTTTCTTGAGTTTTGGTGCACCAACTGATATTTAATTGTTAGTTCATAATTTCTGAACATTACTTTGTTGTAACTTTTCTTCTGGAAAATAGTTTTCCATAATCCAAGGTATGCCTTACAATTCTTTTGGCTACAATGCCACCTTTCTTCTCCACTCTTCAAAACTCTTCAAGAATAAAATCATAATTGTCTTTCACCAAGTCTACTTGCCCTCGCTCACAAATAACCTGTTGCATAGCTAACTTTGCTGAACGAACGACTTAACTAAGCAATAAAACTATCGCACAGAATCACTGAGTACTACTCGGTTAGAAAACCTAAGCAAAACTGAAAAACATATTTTGGGGTAATAGTATATTACGTTACTAGTCCTGAAAATAAGTGTTTACCGGACGAGTGTGGTCGTTCCCGTGCGAGTCGAAGTCGAGTACGGGATTACCATACGAGTCCGGTACACACATTTTGGACGAGTTACGTACGATAGTTTGCCATACTACTAAATCCGCACAAATCCTTATTATTTTCCACCAACTAAAGGTCTAAAAATCACTAGTCATGTTTTTGTTTATAACCACTCACTGCCAACTAAATACAGTATAATCAGCTGATTGGTGTCCGGTAAAACTCATTGCAGTATAGTAGTACGGGAGTATGTTTTATCTATGGTAGTACGCAATGAAACCCCATTTGAATAAGCTGGTGGCAAACAGCTGTTTTCTGGACTAAATCCTTGCTTGGGAAGTTCGTCAAAATAACGAAGTATGGCGTAAAGTATTTTGTAGTTCACTATTATTTGTTATGTAGTTGACCAATAGACACCCTGCATCATTGGTGCTAGGAAGGGGGGTAGAGGGTGGAGGGTGGAATTCGTGAGTCATTACGCAGTATGACAAACCTGGTGGGCTCAGGTACCTGCCATCCTAGCGGGGGAGTTTCGGTGCACCGAATATTAATAGGGGTCTTATTACTGTCCAATATCTTCTTTTTGTTATTTACCGTCATTTTTTGGAAGCACATAGCCTTTAGTGTAGTGGGTTATGCTTGTTGGGAAAGATAAAATAAATACATTTGCCAGGTTTGATAAAAGTTATACAATAAATGGCACATGGACCGACCTAGAAAACAATAAAAAACAAAAATAGCAAACACCATGACAAATATTTTTATTAGAATAATAACTTAATAACAATAACAATGATAAATATTTTAAGTGAGTAACTATTGTAAATTATGCTAGAGAGAATTCTGGCAATAAATATATTTTAACGTGAATAGATCCATTTTCAAAAAAGCTTATGCTGCTCCACTAAAGAAGAAGACAGGGTTAGTGGTTACAGAAGCCATTAAAACCATTTTACCAAAGGGAGTTAAAAAAATTCAATCTGACAATGGAAAAGAATTTTTTAATCAATATTTTAGCAAGCTAATGAAAAAACTAAATAATATTAATCACTATCACACGTTTTCTACAACTAAGGCTGCAATTGTGGGGAGGTTCCAGAGAACTTTAAAGAATTGGTTATATACGGGATTTAGTGCTCAGGGGAGTTATAAATGGTTGGATTTACTTCCAAAGTTAATTCGAAAATATAATAATAAAGTGCATAGATCTACAGGAATGAAGCCTAACCAAGTGAGTGTTAAGAATAGTAAATATGTGCATGAGAGGTTGACTTTTAAAGTGCAAGTTAAAAAGCCAAAATATAAGGTAGGTGATAGCGTAAGGATTTCCAAGTATAAACATGTGTTTAGTAAAGGTTATACCCCAAATTGGGCACAGGAGTTATTTAAAATAGCAGACGTTAAGAATACAAAGCCTGTGACTTATATCTTGAAAGATGAAAATGGCAATATAATCAGGGGAGGCTGGTTTTCTATACAGAGGAGTTGTTAAAGACCAAGTATAAAGACATGTATTTGGTAGATAGATTACAACCATTACAACCACATATTACATCCACCCCACAGAAATTATATTTTGGTCCTTTAGCATCAGACTATATAGGAAATTACCTCAGCAAAAGTAGTATGACAGACACTACATCTGATATTAGACGAGAAGCAAATACATTTTTTATTGGAAATAAGGAAGTTGATATTGCCAATGATGATGTTACAGTTGCAAATAAAACCTACAAGGGGATAAAAGGTTTGTGGGAATTGTTAACTTTAAAAGAACCTGAGGATTATACTCCGGCTGATTTGCAAAATTATAAAGAGATTTTGGAAGCTTCAAACGGACATTTAAAGAGTTACAAAGATGGTGCACCAATTTCAAGTAATAGACATACTAAATATCGTAATATAATTAAACCTCTATATAAATCTGTTGGTGAAGGTTTGTGACAAGTGAGGTAATAAAATTGACTAAATTTATTCGGATGATCCTAATGAGCTTGTAGATAGGTTAAGACTTCTTTGGCTAAGTCGCCAAGCCGGTAACTCAGGAGTGGATAATGAAATAGATTCCATTATTGAGGAATTGAGAGAAAGTGGAATTATTTATTAAATAAAAATATGTTTATGGATAAATTTTATCGTTTATATAATCCATATGATAAGCCTGCAGAACCCAGGGCTAGTAGTGAACCTACTTTAAATTTACAAGATGATAGTTGGAATTGTTTAAACCGTAAAATTGGTAATGTATTGGTAAAGATGGGGAGTTTGTAGATGATGTATCAACTTTGGGACAGACATTAACTAGAAAAGGTGATGTCTTTTTACAAGGTAAAACTAAATATGAGTTTTTAGAATCTAAGAATAAAAATTGGAATGCTAAAAAACAGAAAATTACTAATGTGGAAAAAGGTGAAAGTTTAAATGATGTGCCCACTTTACAACAGACTTTAATACGAAAAGATGGAAAATTTGTACAAGACGATAATAATTATAAATTTTTAGAATCAGAGAATGGTGTTTGGAATGCTAAGAAACAGAAACTTAGCGATTTGATGGAAGGTACAGATAGTAAAGATGCTGTAAATGTTTCACAAGTTCCAAAAATGGAAGCAGGCTATTGGGATTTTAATAATAAACGGCTAGTACGTGTTAAACCTGCCATTGATGACACTGACTGTGTTACAAAAGAACAGACTATAATTTTTAATAAAAAACATAATTGTTGGGATGCCAAAAATTATTTATAAGGAATCTACCAGAGGGGGAACATTCGGATGATATTTGTCTAATGTCAAAAGCTATGCATTATGATGGATCGAAATTTGTGTATGGAAAAAAAAAATATTTTATGGAATACATTCCTGATTTGTTAGTTGCTGACCCCACATCTTTGACTGGATTTAAGTATACATATAATAGACCATATATACCAGAAAACTATGTATTTAAAAGAATGGAAGATAATCTATTGATTGGGGTTAATGTTAATATATTTACAGTTAAAGGAAAGAGTGATGTTATAAAAAATGAATGAAATTGCATACAAACTTCATAAGCCTGCAATAAAGAATTTCATTAGAAGGTCCGGTTAAAGTATTGGGTATAAACGAAACCATACAAATAGATTAAATTGATATACAAAACTATGCTAGAGAGAATTCTGGCAATAAATATATTTTAACGTTAATAGCCTAGATACATTTTCTAAAAAAGCTTATGCTGCTCCACTAAAAAATAAGACAGGATTGGTGGTTACAGAAATCATTAAAACCATTCTACCAAAGGGGGTTAAAAACATTCAATCTGACAATGGAAAAGAATTTTTTAATCAATATTTTAGCAAACTAATAAAAAATTAAAAATTAATCACTATCACACATTTTCTACAACTAAGGCTGCAATTGTGGAGAGGTTTCAGAGAACTTTAAAGAATCGGTTATATAGGGAATTTAGTGCCCAGGGGAGTTATAAATGGTTGGATTTACTACCAAAGTTAACTCGAAAATATAATAATAAAGTGCATAGATCTATAGGAATGAAGCCCAACCAAGTGAGTGTTAAGAACAGTAAATATATGCATGAGAGGATGTCTTCTAAAGTAGTGCAAGTTAAAAAGCCAAGATATAAGGTAGGTGATAGTGTGAGGATTTCCAAGTATAAACATGTTTTTATAAAGGTTATACTCCGAATTGGAAAGGGGAGCTATTTACAATAGCAGAAGTAAAGAATACAAAGCCTGTGACTTATATCTTGAAAGATAAAAATGGCAATATAATCAGGGGAGGCTTCTATACAGGGGAGTTGTTAAAGACCAAGTATAAAGACATGTATTTGATAAAAAAGGTAATTAGGAGAAAAGGTGATTTATTGTATGTCAAATGGCTTGGATTCCCAAGTAGCCAGAACTCATGGATTTCCACTAAGGATGGCCAAGGGAGCGCGCCATGAGCCGGGAGCGCGCCCGAGTTCGCGTACTAACCTTGCTCGATTTTGAGAATATACATGTGAATGGATGTGGATTTGAAATAGTAATGAAGTTGTACAATGGTATTGAACATTAATATAGGCTTGTATTGGACGAGAGCCGGGTCTTAAAAAAAGTGGCAAAATAGAGCCATATTCCAGACATGTTTTTCAGAATTAAAATACCCCCGCCACAGCAAATCTGCAGACTTAGCGAATTTCCATTTGCCTGATTGGATTTACACTAAAATGTCTCCTTAAAAATATCACATTTGTTCCCTATTTAAACAGAATTAGTTTAGCGAGTACTTAGGTTTGCTGCAACAGGGAAGGTGAAAAGGTATTTTTTTTTTTGTAAAATGTAATAGTTTAGTATGAAATAAATGCATTTTCCAAATTTGATTAAAATATGTTCATAAACAAGCAAACTACAACAGTTTTTATTTTCTCCCTAAGAATAACATGGGAATTTCAAATTACGCTATTTTTGCATTTTCTCCGTGACCGTTAGGCATACAACAGCGCTCCAATATACTAAATTATTTATTTTTATAAGCTCTACAAAATGGTTTAGAAAAAAATTTAGAAATTTTATCTTTTTAGGGTCAAAAATGGGAAAAACCTATTTTTACCCCATAAAACCCCCCATAAATCCCCGTTCCCATAGTCCGATCATGCTGGTTCGCGAACACATTCAAGTTTATTCCGTCTTACACCTTCAAACCAAATATTATCAAAATCGGACAAAAATTACTCAAATTATCGTGCGGATGGACACACACACACACACACATATATATATATATATATATATATATAAATTTTTACGAATGGTGTTTTTGGCCTCTGGGGATATCACAATGAAAAAGTAAATCGGTCCTGGGCTAGGTCTTACAATGAGACCTACGGTAATAGCTACTTCCCTATAGGGAAATTCGCTAAAAGTAGAAAATTTATATAGGGGTGTGAGAGCTGGGTCTTTAAAAAATTGGCCAAAAAAGCTCCTGGGGCTTTGGACATTTTTTTCGCCAAAAATTTTAAAAGTTCTGGGCCAAAAAGTTTTTGAGGTGGCTTTAAACCGCTATATTGCCACCACTTATTTTGTGTTAGTATATTTATATAAGGCACAAGCCTTAACATTATGTCAAATCGTAGTAGTATAGAGCCTTAAGGTTTTCTTTCGTAAGCTGTCAACCTAATTGTGCATTAGTACAGGCCGTAATGCTCCTCTGGCACGAGGTCATCATATACGACGGCAATGACGTAAAATAATGTTTTTTATAGTTACAATTTTTGATCTCCAAGAAAAGATTAAAATAAGAAGCTGATCTCAAACAGGGAACATTGCGTCATTGCAGTCATCTATGATGACGTAATGCCAGAGAAGCATTACTTATTAAGTGTGTGTTTTTGATTAGTATAATTTTAGGTAAATTTGACCAGTGCATGATATTAATTATGTAAGTGTGAAACAAGGACAAGTGAAAACTTATTTTCGGAAAATAAAAATGCCGGCAGTAGCCTCCCAAATAATATACCTTTTACCTCAATAAACGAAAATATTAGATGAAATGGAAGAATTACCTTATCCAACCACAGTTGCCAGTATGACAGCTAGTTTCGTTCCTTAGAACATCGTCAGGTCATTGTATGCAACCACATCATCAATGTATTAATACATTGTGGTATGTCAAAAGATTCTTTAAACACTGTCAGAATCACAATATTAAAAACTAGTCATGTTGAACAAATTATTAAAAGTAGATTGTTACTATTATCATATCCATACCATATCATACCATTATCATAACCTTTGAGCCAAGAAGCTTATAACAAGGAATACTTCACTATCAAGCATATCGCCAGAGTAAACGGTTACAAACCTCAAATGATTGATTCCATAATACAAAAGAAAAAGCGGAACATGAACATCAACAAAGAAAAGTCAGAGAAGAAATACATTAAAATACAGTACTATGGACAAATCAACAACGCCATCACCAAAATATTTGATAGAAACAATACGACTGTCGCACATTCCGTAAACAATACACTCCAAAAGTTTTTCCACCCCAAGCCTGTTGCCACAAACAACTATGAAAAATCAGGCATTTATAGAATTAACTGTGACGACTGTCCAAAGTACTACATCGGCCAAACTGGAAGATTTGACAAACAAAGATTTAAAGAACATATACCTAAAAGATCACAACATCAGCTATCCAGTTATGCCGAACATTACACAACTACACATCTATTGATAAGAACATGGGATTAGTTGAAGTATTACCAAAAAGTTTTAAGCTTGATGTCAAAGAAGAATTCACCATCTACAAAGCTAAAAAACTCGACTCATTCAACATTTTAAATTATCAGACTTCCTTCCAGTCAAATATTATATTTGATACATATATTGACAAGCTACAATCAAAGTAGTATCAAATAAGAAGAACAAAACAAACTGAAATACAGGTGGCACTAGAGAGATGGAGATGAAGACACCTCATGATTCAGTCAGTTTTATTTAGTCAGTGACAGTGATAAGAGAGTGCTGGCCAGCCTTTACAGTTTTAACCAGTTTTATCACTTTTTATTCAATTTTAATAATTTGATCAACATGGCTAGTTTTTACTATTGTGATTCTGACAGTGTTTTAAAGAATCTTTTGACATACCACAATGTATTAATACATTGATGATGTGGTTGCATACAATGACCTGACGATGTTCTAAGGAACGAAACTAGTTGTCATACTAGCAACTGTGGTTGGATAAGGTAATTCTTCCATTTTATCAATTATATATTCCAACCAAGGGTCACAATGAATAACAAGAAAATATTAGAGTCTACTTTTAAACCAATTTCTTCCTAAAATTCTGACGAAATGCATTCTATCGTTTCAGATCGGAAGTTTGGAAGGACTGACCTACCTGAAGACCAAGAAGCTGGTGTCTTTGAGTGAACAGAATCTGGTTGACTGCAGCTGGCTTCAAGGTAATACAGGATGTGAAGGAGGTAATACGGATGCCGCATTCAGATACATCAAGGAAAACCAGGGAATCGACACCGAGGCTTCCTACCCCTACACGGGAAAGGTAAGCTGATTTTTTTTTTTTTTTAAGAGGTTGATGGCCTCTTTTAACCTTGCATTTGCCCGTCCACATAGACTACAGATCAAGCAAAGCAAGGGGTGAGCCGGTACAGTACAAAGGTGAACTGTACTGATAAAAGTTTGTGGCAGTGACCAGGATCCGAACCCACGACACTACTGCCTTGGGCCCGAAGTCCGCGACGCTACCGACTGAGCCACCGACTCACCAACTGTTTGGTGGGTGCAGTAACAGTTAATGGTCCCCTAGATAGTGTTCATGTTCTACCTTTACATGCTAGGACACTAGTACTAGCCAGATATCGTTTTATACTTTACTTTAGGCTAGTTGTAGGACATGACACTTTAGCATCGCTAAAAGTAATTGTTAATTCGAGTGAATTTAACCTGAGACCCCGGAAACAGAGGTCTTGAGATATGCTACTAGATTAGCTTACCTAATGTTCTGGTTGAAATTGTTCTTGTCTTTAGACTCATTGAAAATAATGATAAATCATGTTTTCGAATAAAAATTTTTTAAACCATACCAACACAATATATATAAACTAGCTGTACCGGCGGGCTTTGTCCCGCTTAACTTCTAATTTTCAAGATGAGCTCGTTCGCATGGCTCAATCACGTCCTGGTTGAAGTTCGTTCGCTACGCTCACTCACCTTTAAGTTGGAGCTCGTTCGCTGCGCTCACTTGCCTTCAGGTTAACTCGTTCGCTACGCTAACTTGCCTCCAGGTTGAAGTTCGTTCACTACGCTCACTCACCTTTTGGTTGCAAATTAGCTGTTGTCATAAATACATAAAAAAATAATAGTGCTGCACACTGTTGGTAATCCTTTTAACTTTAATGCTATTGAAAATCATAGAACACAACCAACTTGTTTAGGTAATTTAAACAGCTGTTAAGATTCATTAATCTATATATTTAATACACAGTTGTAACACTGTTTTCTCAGTAATTACTGGACTGATCTACAAGATTTATGTCTCGAATTAAAGGGGATAGTGCGTAGATTTGCCGAACTTCCTCAGAATTTACGTTTTTTCTAAGGGCTACGACCTACAGCCCTTTAAAGGTCGAGTCAATACAATTCTTATTGAAGAATATAATACACAGTTTATAAATTATTCGTCAGCTGTTTAATGTTTGTCAGACATTTGTTATTATTTTTATAACCTCACTTTCAGTATGCAATTATTAAACTTGGAGTTTCTGTTTATAAACACACGATTTTGGTCATGGAAAGTGTATTTGTTAACTTATTTTTGAAATGTTTTAGTTTTCCTGCAAAGTGATCTGAAGGAAAGTGGTAATTGAGTTTAAGTTTGAGTAATGTGAAATAATACCCATAGTAGGGGACGGAAACTTATTGTTTTGATCAATATAATTTATTCTCTACGGCCACCAGAATAATCATGGGGAAATCCGCTTGCAAGGTGTACATATAATTGCTAATGAGTGGGAAACATACAAACATTTTATAGTAGGTGACGAATCTTACTCAAGATCAGTGTTAGACGTTCAGTGGTACTAAACTTTACCTTCTAGAGATGGCGAGTACGCTGGGATACGTGCAACTACAATATATCAGCGAATTTTTTTTCAAGTACACAGGGAAGTTGCTTGAGAAACTGTGACTTACCATTCGGTTCTGGCGAAGAAGTATGTGACTTAATGTTTAATGGCAATGTTGACTTGGGTCATTATAGCGTTATAAAACTTTATCATTAACCCCAGGTTGTGAAAAGTACAAAAAGAAAAAGAAAAGGTAATCATTAACCGGGCGTAAAGAGACATACCGAACGAAAAAAATGTAGTGAACCATCGAACTAACAAGGTAAAGAGCAGTGTTGGTGTTAAATGTGCTCTGGAAGTCCCTACAAAAAATACCAACTCTTTTGAATTGGGGTCGTTGGATTGGATTTGTCACTACTTCAAATCTATGAATTTCGAGTCAGAACAGACTAACTGGGACACAAAAATGTTTTAGTTTTCCTGCTTAGTGATCTGAAGGAAAGTGGTAATTGAGTTTAAGTATGAGTATGGAATGTGAAATAATACCCATAGTAGGGGACGGAAACTTACCCTAGTAGCACAAATATGTATTTTATAAATATTTTATATATTTAAAGTTGTATTTCATAGAACCTTGAATAAAATATATAAATAATATATCTTTAATAACAGTTTGATATATTCAAATATATATTTTAAATATTACCATAAAGCAATGCAAAATATAAATTAAATATAAGTTTTGAATATATAAAATAGATTAATAATATATATTGATCAAATAAGTTTAAAATCTATAATATACATATTTTATATGTATATTTTTCCTATTAAATATTTAAAAAAATTATGTGTTGAGAATATTTTAGATATATATATAAAATATTTTTGAAACTATATTATATATTTAAAGTATTTATAAATATATTTTGAAACACGTCATTTATTTTTATTAATAAAATAATAATATATTTGTAGAATATAGGCTATAGCCTATAATCTTTTATAATTAGCAAATAAATTATTTGCATCTTTTTGTTTTTTATAGTGTCTATCAATTTATACAAGCATTTTTTATATAATAATTGCTATTGTGAAAGCGTTAAAATTAAGTTAATAATAATACGTACTCTGAATGGTGTCACTCCCTCATGCACGTAAAGAAAAAATTACACATATGGTTAAGAGGCAGTATACATGTTCGGCAGCTACATTTGGGTCAAACGAAAAAAAGTGTTGATGGGTTTTATTTGGTAAATTGCAATATGTTACAATGAATGTGATCATAGAAATCTCTAATGATTGGCTAGGAAAGGGTGCTAGCGACTGGCGGCCGTTTAAGAAACGAATTAGGGAAAAACATATTTTATATATATATATAATATATTTTAAATATTATATAAAATTGACATTAATACACACTTGAGATGTATAAAACAGATTTTAAATATATTTATTCATATGTATTTAATATATATTTGTGCTACTAGGGTATTGTTTTGATCAATATAATTTATTCTCTATAGCCACCAGAACAATCATAGGGAAATCCGCTTGCAATTTGTACAGGTAATTGCTAATGATTGGTATACATACAAACATTTTATCGTAAGTGATTAATCTTACTCAAGATCAGTGTTCGACGTCCAAATTTTACCTTCTCGAGATGGCGAGTACGCTGGGATATTTGGAACTACAATTTATCAGTGAACTATACCCTAACTATATTTGTTCGAGTAGGCCTACACAGGGAAGTTGCTTGAGAAACTGTGGCTTACGATTTCGGTTCTGGCGAAGAAGTATCTGACTTGATATTTAATGGCAATGTTGACTCGGGTCATTATAGCGTTATTAAACTTTATCATTAACCCCAGGATGTGAAAAGTACAAAAAGAAAAAGAAAAGGTAATCATTAACCGGGCGTAAAGAGACATACAGAACGAAAAAAACATGTAGAGAACCATCGAACCAAAAAGGTAAAGAGCAGTGATGGTGTTAAATGTGCTCTGGAAGTCCCTTCTAAAAATTACCAATTTTCTTGAATTGGGGTCGTTAGATTGGATTTTTTAGTACTGCAAATCTATGAATTTTGAGTCAGAACAGACTAACTGGGACACAAATATTTTTTCCTTATGTTGTCCACAAGGGGAAGGTAAAATGAACTCCTTATCAACATTTTGAGTTTATGGAAAATCTTATCAACAGCGACTATAAAAAAAGTATTAAGGGTCAAAAGAGACAAAAAACTATTTGAGTAGAATATAATACAAGTCAGATTCTGCATTTGAAATGGCCAGTTCTAAGTCTCACTTGAATCAACATCTTTCTGGTAGTGGTAGTCTACATAGTTTTAAAATCCACGACTCCTTTTCCATCAAATTGGACCGTTAATACCCTCTAACATTTAACAAAGTGTGCCCAACTTTATAAATACGACGTAAACACAGCTTTTACTCACAGTATGGGTCAAAGATTCGTGAAATGCGACCAACTGCTGATGCGTGATTTACATGTAGGCTAAGTGACTATCTTTATTCCATACAACAAATGTAATGAAAAAAAAACAACAAATATAGGAATATACTTGAGCAAATTATCTAAATATCATAAATAGCTGCTTATTAGGTTATCAGCATTGCCCAGTTCGTATACTATTTATTTTTCAAATGCAACTCGAATTAATATAAAACATTCAGTTGGCTAAAATAATATATCGGTTTGATTAACATAAAATAGTTTATACAGGCAAACTATCAGTTCTATTTCATGTACAAAATTAAACAACCCCTAAATAAAATACAAAGATAAACAGTATTTGTTAATTATTATTTCTTTTATTGCTGACAATATTCCCGTGGCGGAGCACGGGCGGTTAACTAGTTCCTTTTAAATATGAAAAATCATAGGGTTGACTCCAGGAGCCACTGGGGCGGAGCCCGAAAGCCCACTCAGAATAAAAACTACTTAGTTTTCCTATTTAATGCCCAAAGAATTGGTGTACCGAATTTCAGCCTCCTAGGTAAATGGGATGTGGGAGAATTAGTGATGGGTGAGTGAGTGAGTGAGTCAGTGAGGGCTTTGCCTTTTATATGTATAGATACCAAGACTGGTTGGATGCATTTAGAGTAGACCTATATTTTGTCACTATTGCCTAAAGTGTTTTTCTTGACACAAGTTCTACAGTAGGGACCACGAAAAATTGCAGTTGAGGGAGGAGCCTATTTACCATTTGGTTTTGAATGTACCAATGAGAACCGTGTGATGTTGCCAAATCTAATAAAACCAGCAGATTTGAAAATATTAATTAGTGTTGTCAACGGGCGATGTGGCAACGTCGCACCAGCCTTGTCTTGTGATTGGCTGCCACCAACTGAAAACTTTCGTGGTCCCGACTTTATATAAACATTAGAAAATGCTGAAAAACTATTTTTAGCTAATGCGTTTAACTTTATTTTACGCCTTGTTTCAAAAACCGTCAAGATACTATACACACAAAGCTAAATTTCGTACCGAAAATTACTTTCGTATTATACTCATATGTATGACGTAAAACACCAAACATTAGTAATATTAATGTAACTTTTCCTACAGTCACCCGACAAAGTTGGCTTCCTTGTACTGTTTATAGTACAGAAAGCAACTAATTACTGCATATTTATACTTTGTCGTACGATTTATACTTTGGCACACATCAGGATTCTAACGAAACAACACAAAACAGCGTGGGTCTATTATGCACGTAATCCGTGTAAGCTTGGAAATAGGTTGGCAACACTGAAAGATAATAATACTATGAGCAGCTGATTGACTATTACAACAACGACTTAACCTGTCATTTCGTGTTTATTGTTTCAGTGTTTCTGAACTTTCTGGACTTTTCTTTTAAACGTTTTTAACACATTACTACGATCTTAATAAACAAGAAAATACCTTTAAAGCACATTTTTAGGCGCGTACGGCGGAAACCACTTAAAATTACAAAAACATACGGAACTATTTTCTCAAGTCGCGGAGCACATTGCTTGCCAAGGAAAAATAGCGGAGTGATACGGACCGGTGACTACTTTCTCTAGGGCACCTATTTGTGTTGCCAGCTGAACCTCTAAACGTGTTGTATAGTGTTTGAAAGAATAATTATTTATATGCTTTATAGTGACTGTAGGAAAAATATAATGTATAACACGAGTGCAAAAGGTCTTTGCTGCACTCGAGATCATTCCGACAACATTGTAAACATTGCTCTCGTGTGCAGCAAAGTGCAACTTTGCTCACTAGTTACACATATAAATATTTACTTTACAGATAAAGCAAGATTGCAGATACAATGCTAAGAACAAGGGTGCTAGTTGCTCTGGCCACGTGGATGTGTGTGGAAAGGAGAAGGCTTTAAAGCAGGCAGTGGCTAAGATTGGACCCATTTCTGTCAGCGTTGACGCCCGTTTCCCAGCCTTCCAACATTACACGGGTGGTAACGTTAATAATTATAAATACTTTTCATTGATATTCATTTGAGTTTGTACATAATGAGTTATAGAGTTATTACAGGTAATAAGTTTCTTAATCAGTACTTTACCCAAAAATAGCAGTAACAATAATACCAACACTATTGGAGTAGATCAAACTAAGTATCAAAGTTGTAATTTACTACAGATTGGACGTCAGACTACTAACATTCTAATGAGTCCGAGCTACTGTGGAAAACAGTCCTCGTAGGCCCACTTGAAAACAAACATCGGCTTTGAACTTGTCTGACCGCTCGGTTACACTAATTTTGAAACTCGATCTTAATTATTATGTTTATTAATCTTAAAAACCATGTATGTAGCCCCTGTGCTGATGGACATAATGCAAGACTGAATTAAGTACGTAATCCCGTCACTTCTCAATAAAATATGTCGATTCAGAACATATTTTGGTGTTTAAAACACTATTGTCAGCTTCAAGTACTTATGTAGAGTTGATCAGTATTTAACATCGTCAGTAGATAAATCACAGTACGAACACGAATAAATACAAAAAAAATTAAACATTTAAGAAACAGGCCTGTTCTAACAAAGTATGACCGACCACACAAGGGCCAGGTAGCAATGGACAGACTGACCACCTTATGCTTATCAATTGCGTGAGAGAGAAAGAGATATTTGGCAAGGATCAGCTGTTGTAGGATGGATGGAGTTATTGATAAGTGAATTAAAATTGGAGTGGGAACTGGTCCATCTTTATTCCTTTTCTGCAATTGTGTAGAATTTTCAAGCTGTCGTCAATATTTTCCATTGTATGATTGAATCCTATTAATGTTATGCGAAGGTGGATTTTTGTTTGTTTATGCTGGAAACTAGTCTGTGTGTGCTCTTTAAACCTTGTATAAAACTTCGTACTGTTTGGCCATCATACATACTAGAACATTAAGCGCATTTCAGTTTATAAATGCCAGTTTTACAATGTATGTCCTTTGCTGTCGTTTTTGAGGCTAATATATTTTTTAATCTGTTATTAGTGTTGAAGGTCAACTTTATGTTCTTGAATTCTTTTCCCAAGCAATCATGTCCTGAGATTAATCAACACATATGCATTTAGGTTTTTCGGCAATGTTGTCCTTAATATGTCTAGTAGTATTGTTTTTATTTTTATGTTTTTGGATTAGTCCGTCCATAATATTACTTTTAAAACCATTTGCTAAGGCTATATGTTTAATAATAGCTACTTCACGTTGGTAATGTTCATTGTTCAGTGGTACAGTCAGTAGTTTATGGACCATACCGTTGTAAACACCCATCTTTTGGGAATATGGGTTATAATAAGTAGTGTGAATTGTTTGGTCAGTAGTCGTCAGTTTGAAGAAAATTTCAAAGTTAAATCTATTGTTGTCTTAAATTAATTAATATAATTTTTGTGTTTATTTAATTGTAAAATCTAAAAGATTCAGTTTGTTGCTATCTTAAATTTTTTTAAGGGCGAATTTTAAGTTGGGCTTCAGACTATTGAAATAGTTAAGGAGTAAGATTAGCTGCCTTAAATTGCCGTTGAATAATACAGTAGTATCATCAACATATTATCATCTATAAAACAAAATCTAGCTCCTATATTTTTTTGTGCTTGACATGATGTATTTATTTTCTAAGTGATTTAGATAAATGTAGGATATAATGCCTGCTAAGGGAGAACCCATAGCCAATCCGTCAGTTTGGTGATACATTTTACTATCAAATAAGAAATAGTTTTGCTTTAATACCTCCTTAAGTACTGTAATAACAAAAACTCATTGATTGCGTAAGTTGGTAGGCAGGGGCTCTTTAGATGGTCATGCACTTTATTGTCTCTTCGACAGGAACATTTGTGTAAATATTCACAATATCAAAAGAAGCTACTGTGTGGTGTGTCTTTACCTCAATATTTGCCATGTTTTTACTTAGTTCAAAAGAGTTTTTGAGGCTTTAACTACTCTCAAGGTTAACTAGGGACACTAAAAAAGTTTCCAAATGCTTGGCTACTTTGAAAGTGGGTTTAATATAGAGGGTTTAATATTAATAAAGACTCACCAAACTGTACCTTCTTTTGATATTGTGAAAGTATAAAAACAATATTCCTAGACATATGAAGGACCACATTGCCGGAAAATCTAAATATTAGGCAAAACTTAGAGCAATCATGTATGGTCTGAGAATAATCAACGCATAGTTGATTATTCTCAGACCATACATGATTGCTTAGGGAAAGAATTAAAGAAAAATAACATAAAGTTGACCTTCAATACTAACAACAGATTAAAAAATATATTAGGCTCAAAACCGACCGCAAAGGACATACATTGTAAAACTGGCATTTATAAACTGAAATGTGCTGAATGTTCTAGTATATATGTTGACCAAACAGGACGAAGTTTCAAAACAAGGTTTAAAGAGCACTGGCCAGTTTACAGCATAACCAAACAAAAATCCACCGTCGCACAACATTTAATAGACTCCAATCATACTATGGGAAATATTGACGACAGCTTGGAAATTCAACACATTTGCAAAAAAGCGAAAAAGGCCGACACTCTAGAGGAGTATGAAAAATACAAAAGTTTTAACAACGTTAGTACCTGTGGGACCATATTAAACGAAAAACTGCAGTTCAGTTCCTACTCCATTTTTAATTCACTTATCAATAGCTCCGTCCATCTTACAACAGCTGATCCTTTTCCAAAATTCCTTTCTCTCACACACAATTAATAAACATAAGCTGGTCTTGTCTGGCCCTTGTGTGGTCGGTCATACTTTGTTACAACAGGCCTGTTTCCTAAATGTTTAATTACTTTATGTATTTATTCGAGTTCGTTCAATGTTTATCTTCTGACGATGTTAACTACTGATCAACTATACATATGTACCTGAAGCTGACGATGGTGTTTTAACACCGAAACATACAACAACACCGAAACAGATACATTTTCTAAAAAAAGCTTATGCTGCTCCAACAAAGAATAAGACAGGGTTAGTAGTTACAGAAGCCATTAAACCCATTCTACTAAAGGGGGTTAGAAACATTCAATCTGACAATGGAAAATATTTTTTTACTTATATCTTGAAAACTTTTTGAGATATGGCAAAATGGTTAAAAGTCCAGCATTAAATATATCTTAACTTTAATAGATACATTTTCTAAAAAAGCTCATGCTGCTCCACCAAAGAATAAGACAGGGTTAGTAGTTACAGAAGCCATTAAAACCATTCTACCAAAGGGGGTTAAAAAACATTCAATCTGACAATGGAAAATAATTTTTTAATCAATATTTCAGCAAACTAAATATTAATCTCTATCACACTTTTTCTACAACTAAGACTACAATTGTAGAGAGGTTTCAGAGAACCTTAAAGAATTGGTTATTAAATTCGAAAATCGAGTTAATTCGAAAATATAATAATAAGGTGCATAGATCTATAGGAATAAAGCCTAACCAAGTGAGTATTAAGAATAGTAAATATGTGCATGAGAGGTTGACTTCTAAAGTAGTGCAAGTTAAAAAGCCAAGATATAAGGTAGGTGATAGCATAAGCATTTCCAAGAATAAACATGTTTTTAGTAAAGGATATACCCCGAATTCAACAGGGGAGCTATTTATAATAGCAGAAGTTAAGAATACAAAGCCTGTGACTTGTATCTTGAAAGATGAAAAAGGTAATATAATCAGAGGAGGATTCTATACAGAGGAGTTGTTAAAGACATGTATTTGGTAGAGAAGATAATTAGGAGAAAGGGTGATTTATTGTATGTCAAATGGCTTGGGTTACCAAGTAGCCAGAACTCATGGATTTCCGCAAAAGATACCATTTCACAGCCCGCCACTAGAGGCAAGAAGCAGGAGCCCGACCATCGATCGGGAGCATGCCTGCGCCATGAGCCGGGAGCGCGCCCGAGTTCGCGTACAAACCTCGCCCGATTTTGAGAATATACATGTGAATGGATGTGGAATTCAAATAGTAATGGAGTTGTACAATGGTATTGAACATTTATATAGGCTTGTATAGGCCGAGAGCTGGATTTTTTAAAAAGTGGCTAAAAATGATCCCCATGTTATTCTTATGGGAAAAACGTGCCTAAAGTGAGGTAAAACCGCCATATTGCCACTACTAGTGCAACAGTAAATGCAATCGTCGGTTCCACAAAATTGTATCTCCATGTCTACAGCTACCTATAATACGTAAGTAAACGATGTCAGTAAGCCATGGTTCTGTAGCAGAGTCAATTGCGACATGGGTGTTTCTCCCGTTAACAGAAAATTAGATGTAATCCTAGATAAAATTTCTACCCTAGCAGCCAAAAATTAACTGAAGATTGTAACTTATGGCATCGAGACCATACAAATGAATTAAAAAATGTGTCCACCAAAATTAAAAAAAAAATTGAGTCCCGTCTTACCATCGTTGAAGCTACCAAAACGTAAAGATACGCATTCTGCAACTGAGTCACACTCTACTGATGAAACTTTGTCCGAGCTCAAGGAGCGTCAAAGATGAAGCAAAAACGTCATCGTCTTCGAACTCAAAGAGGCCGCAAAAGATGCAAAAGGTGATGTAGCAAAATCCCACGACGCAAACCTAATTCAGAGTCTTTTGCTAAGCACTAAATCCGATATTCCTCTCTAAAAAAAATCACAAAAAAGATTTAAGGGCAGCCATAACTCCGCACATTATCACCAGTTCGCTCGTCTGAGAGATATGTGTCGTAACCTATGAACAGCATGCTACCAGGAATATTTATCAAATTTTGAGAACAACATCTCCTCCAATCCCCGGGTTTTTGGGGTTATATGAAAGAAGAGAACCCCAAATTTTTGGGTTATATGGGGTTGTATGAGAGAAGGGTTTTTAGGTGCTAAGAAGAAGTCACTGACCATCCCTTAACTGATTCACCTAAACGTCAGACAGGCAAGAGGTGCTGAGGACAAATGCAATCTCTTCTCATCTTATCTCAGCTCAGTATTCTCTCCCGCATCCACGATTGTACCCGACAATACCTTTCCTGTCTTCGACTGATTTGGTTCCATCAGGGTGATTGAAAACTACGCAAAGCAAAAACTCCAAGTACTGTTAGTAAATATTGGGTCTAAGAGATCTGGAGAGTTTACTCAATCTTCTGGCGTCCCTAAGGGCTCCATATTAGGCCCATGAATGTTTAACATCTTTATCAATGATCTTGTAGACGCTGTGGAAACTAATGCTCTATTGTTTGCCGATGATCTAAAAATCTTCACCGAAATTTCCCCAGTAGAAGACTGCCACATGGTGCAAAAAGCCTGGATGGAATCAGTCGATGGTGCTGTGATGATTTCTAATATCCGTCATATTACACTTTGATCAGCTGTCCTGGTTACTAGGCAAATTTAACTAGTTTATTTGTGTTATTCTGTAATATTGGTTTTTACTCAAATAAAGCCTTAGAATTTGTAAAAGGTTTATTCATTATCTCAACAATTTATTTGAGTGAAAACAAATCAAATGGAGAAAATACTGAAACCAAAACTTCTAGATATCAATCCGGATTCTCCAACTGCAAAAAAAGAATTTTTTCACTGGATATAGACTTTCCAAAACTTTGTTGACATTGCTAAAGTCTCAAATGAAGATGTTTTTAAAGTACTTATCAATGCTGTGTCTTATAAGACATTTGAATTCATTGAAGAATGTTCAACATACGAAGCAGCTATCAAGACATTAAAAGAGATATATTGCAAAGCTATTAACGTAATTTTTGCAAGACACAAACTAGCTACGAGAAAACAGAATTCAAATGAAAACATTCAACAATATGTCCAAGCTTTGAAATAATTAAGCAAAGACTGTGAATTCAAATCTGTAACTTCAGAACAAAACCGATAAGATTACATACGAGATGCATTTATAAATAAATGGTTTACTATCTGCTGACATTCGACAACGGCTTGAGCCGACCCCTCGCACCGTCCCCAGACGAGCAACTAGTGGAAGCATGCCCCCCCATAGTGACAGTGCGAGTGGTCGCCCCACATCCCTAACTAAAATGTGAAAGGCCGTGGGTGAACAACAAACAAACAAATTGTGAACTAAGCCTATAATGTATCAAAAATTCAACAAAAACAATCAACAAAACAAGGTAACCATCCAAAGAATTTACTTTTAAATAATCTCTTTTCTTAAATATTTAAATAAAAAGAATTTATGTCTATCCCTCTGAACTTACATAATACTTTCTGGTAACTGGGAAAAAGTTAGGCCTAACAATTAAAGGATGGTAACTGATCAGTTTTAAACTTTAAATAGATTAACAATAAATAAATAATAAAAATACTATAAAGATAAATAACGGTGTAATAACTATTTTTGATAAATAGCTAGCCTATAGTGATAAATCATTTTGGGGCCCCCTTTTTAAATAGGAATCTTTAAAAATTTTAATCAGTCCAAAACACTTGCGGTTCTTGGCGGCACAATACACAGTAGTCCTTGTTGGTGGCAAGCGGTGGTGGTAGAAGGCGGATGGTGGCCTAATGGTCCCCGGAGAAGCTGGGCCATTGGCAGCCCGAGGAGGAAGAAGATGGTATGTTCCCCCGGGCGACCCTCTCCGAAGACAGCAGCAGAACCAAGCCTCCCATCCGGGACCTCATCTTACGACTGGCACGCTCTTAAACCATGTTCAAATTTAGCTGGCGTAGAAATAAATTAATTGTCTGAAGTGAAAAAAATTGCCTTCAGAAAACGACAAAGTTTGACAGGTTAAAATGACAGTCGCTCGCCTTCTGCCGAAAACCTGGAGTCTGCAGGTCTGCAGCCAGACCCAAACCGACCGAGTTCCGGCGCAAGGCCAGCACTCGCACTAAAAAAAAAAAAAAAAAAAAAAAAAAAAAAAAAAAAACACTGAGGCGTGACATTGGTGGGACGCTTGGTGGACAAGTCACGGCTCAGGCTCTTGGAAAACAAACAATTAGAACTTCAAGATACTATTAATTAATCTCTGGCTCTAGAAATGGCTTATGATAAATACATAAATCATTCTACTAGTGAAGTACTAAATGTAATTCCTAAGGCTAGTCAGAGTATTAAGGAGGAAGAAAATGTAATTCAGTCAGAAACTTCAAAAATGTTAGCTGCTGCACAGTCTAGGTGCTTCTTCTGTGACCATCAGTATCATCCACGTTCCGTATGTCCAGAAAAAGATTTCACTTGCCATTGTTGTGGTAAAAAAGGTCACTTCTCAAAGGTATGTAAATCCAAAGCTATCAACAGAGATTTTAGTCAAAACAATAAAGTTTCCGCTTTTTCAGATTCGTCTGAAAATACCACAGCTAATATTACTGCCGCTGGACCTGCTTGCTTGTCAAAAGCTGTCGTCTCAGCCAGAGTAAATGGTAGACATGCTAACTCTTTAATAATTGATACTGGTAGTTCTGATAGCTACATAAACCATGATTTTGTTTTAAAACACGGAATTAAAGTACAGTAATACCTGGAAGTGGACAGGTTTCTATGGCTAAAACAACTTTAACATCTAAAGTATTAGGCTACGTATTAGTAGACTTACATATTCAAGGTCATACGTACAATGGTTTTAAGTTGTCAATTTTGCCTCAGTTATGTGCAGATGTATTACTCGGCCATGATCTCATGAAGTATCACTCTCATGTTGTCGTATCTTTTGGAGGACCTAGACCACCACTTTCTATATGTAGCTTACTATCGGCTGATGTATCTCCAAAATTGTTCAGTAATTGTAGTTCCTAATATACGACCCATTGCCACTAAGACTCGAAGATTTTCATATCAGCTGCATCAGTAACAACATACAGATTACCCCTGAAAAGTGTTTAAGTGTGTCCTTTCATCGCAGCAAGCATCCCCTCTTGAAATCTTACTCAATTTCACATGTTCATATCCCAATAGTTACTGGAATAAAGGATCTGGGCGTTTTCTTCCATCACGACATGGGCCTCTCCAACCACGTTGATGGGATTTGTAAACAGGACAACAAGATGTCGAGCTTCATCTCAAGATATACCCTTGGGATTAACAACCCTGATGCTCTAAGAACGCTATACTGTGCTATGGTGGGACAGCTTGTAGATTACGCCAGTCCCGTGTGGTTACCCTATAGGTAGCATTTGTGAAAAAGGCAGGCTTGAAGCATTGCAGAACACGTTTCATCCGCTTAGCGGGAGTTCGCAATGGCTTCAACTACGCAGATGTCCTTGTCAATTTTCTCTCTTCTGCACTGCAGCTTGTATTTCTTGCGGTGCGCCAAGACATAGACGACTTCATGCCGAGTGTGTTGTGAGGAGAATCACTCTACCGTGTACAGAGCCTTGCCGCTGGTTATATATAGCATTGTAGTAAGTATGAGACTTATTTGTAGTCTGTATGATGCAACCTGTCACCTCAACCTCTAGTACGTGGGATCTGGGGTCTACCAGTTCCAGGTAGACAAATGGTCAGGAGACAGGTTCCATCAAACGGACTATAACAGTGGCTGTGGAATTGGGTTGTATCATGAAGACTACGATTATAACTCCTTGCTAGCTTCTAAAACACAGAATATACAAAGTTGAATATGTTAAATGTGTAATATTGTGGTTCCAGGACTGCTCCATGATCCTAATTGCACCACCTATCATATGTCCCACGATGTGTTGGCTGTTGGGTACGGAACTGACAAACAGGGAAGAGACTACTGGTTGGTAAAGAACTCCTGGGGGACCAAATGGGGATTGAATGGATACTTGATTATGCCCAGGAACTACAAGCACCACATGGGCATGTGTGGTATTGCCACCCACGCCATCTACCCTAAAGTCTAGACCCTCAATTCAAGATAACCAATGGCCAGTCACCCAACAGTCTAGACCATCACTTTATCATGGCTACCTTAACATCTTTACTTTGTTAATAATAAGTTAAGTATAACTTATTAGTAAAGTGTAATTTCTAATTGGATGCATACATTTTACCCTACATTCCAATACTACACATCTCATATGAACAGGCTTATGTCAAAAACCATTTGATCAACCATATTACAAAACTAAAATATTATTAAGATTATTTTTAGTTTTTGAATACGATGACTAAATACAACTTAGTCAACTTTTTCTGCTGTTCTGTCGTATGAATTCTTTGCCACTGTTATATACAGTTTCTTCTTGAGCTTAGAAGTGTAACAAACTAATTATTAAACTATATTATTCTGATGCCGTGTGTAAATCTTACGTTATCTGACGTCTAGCGTTATTAGCTCATGTTATTTGTATTCAGTCTTAACTAAGACACGTTGCTTGAAATCGAGCAAAACTGAAACTTGTATGTAAAAAATAAACAAAAAACATAAACAGTAAGACCTTAATCAAAGAGTCGCTCTAAAATAATTTATATGACTGATTATAGAAATATAAAAATATTATGATGTAAAAAATATAAAAGTAATCTACAATATTTAAATGTACATTCACTCTCATACTTGTTTGGTTACCTATCTCTTATATATAGTAGGCGGGTGCACTCTATGAGCACGTAGATGATAACCACACCCTGTAAAGTGAGCTTTTGACCTAATGTAGCTAAATTCCTCTCTTGACGCCAACCATCGCTACTCTTATTCTAGCATTGTTAAATTATTTCTTTGATGTGTTCTGTTTTAGGCGTGTTTAAATAAGGGTTCCCAACCCAAGTCTCCGGTTGGGGACATGAAGAGGGTAAGCAGTTGGATCTAACGACAGATCTAGAATGGATACGCGTTTGACATTATTAGTATTGGAAAAAACTATACGATTTATTTGGCTAGGTATCGCTTTGTTTTTAGCTTTAAAAATTGCTGCGACATCTACACAGGTAGCACCATTGTAGCGAGGGAAGACACTTCTTATGTCTCTTATTATGTACATACAAATCTCACTTGATTCCTCGGAGCTCTCGTCCCTACATAATGTCTGCCACAGTCTTCAAAGATTTGCAAATGGGTTGGCATTGTGACCCTATTTCCCACATATTTTTCATTTTTTGTTTGAATTGTGCTTAGTTCTCTTTTGGGTTCTAATGACATTGTTGTACTTACTTATATATCTGTGCGTATTCAGGATCATCACCTTCTTGAGGAATTAGAGGACCCAATCGGTGGTAAAACGTGTCACGGATCTTAAAATTGTAGATCCCCTGTGGAACTTTCTCATCTTAATGAGCTTCGGAGATGACCATGGTAAAGGCAGAATTGAATTGACGAACTTTATCCGAATAATTTCTGTATATAAGTCTCACATTCCTATTTTCAGATTGGTAGTTTCCAATAAGAACCTGAAGGTATTGTGAATTGCACAAATGAGGTAAACAAACCTTTCATTTATGACAACAAAGAGTAAAAACTTAAGTGTCTCGGTCAGTCTTTTCTTGCTTAAAAATATGTAAGCTACTACAATGTAAACATTTAATGTCCATTTGTCCGAGATTGGACTATCACAACGGTGGTGCTACCACTATGTACCCATCAAATGTTCAATTGAGAGGTTGATGCAAGCGGTCATGTTCGCGTTCCCTCCAGCCACTCACAGTTCTTCGTCGTACTGGTGGCATTTGATTTTAAATTAAAATGAAATAAGGAAGTTAACCAAACAACAGAAAACACTATAAAGGAATTGGTATTTTGATACACATTGTAAATTATATTATAATATGGTAATGTAACGGATAACTGCCCTGCGAATAATCACTTTTAAACATTCACTTCATCAAATCGAACTGTAACATGATAATCAGTAAAATACGATGTAGGGTAAATCAAATTAACCATTCACAAAAGGAATAAAATATGTATTAAATATTTATTCTTAAACTCTTCATTATGAACCAGAACCTGACTTAGTTAACAGATTGAAACAAAATATTATAAATTCCAGCTTTGCTCTGGAAGTTTTAAGTCCTGCAGTCTGTGGTTAAACCTTAAAAACTATTTCAAACTACAGTCCATATGTTATTTGTAAACAAAGGGAAATGAGTTTGATCAAATGTCAACAGATAGCGCTGCCTTCCAAACTTTAGCCCTTTAGTGTACTTAAGTGGTTCCCTTTCTAAATATTCTGAGACGTATTTGCACATCTACGTGGAAATACCTTTAATTTGCCACCTCAAACTTTAAAATCCATCTAGCCGTTATTGAGTTATGACTGTGAAAAGAAAACTGCTTGCGTATTAATAAATAAATTAGGAAAGACCAATGAATTTTATAATTTTTTTTAGATAATTTTTACTAAAACGTAAACTTAAAGACTGTATGTAAACGTATGCAACAGAAACAAAGAAATTAATAATTCGTCTTGCGAAGTAAGTAGAGGATGAGAAACAGGAAGACAACAATATATAATCAAAGTTAATACAGAGGTAGATTTGTATAGGATTGAAACGTACACAAGTTTTCAGGTGATTATATTACGAAGGGTGTCCTGTAAATCGCCACCAGTGATATTCGCTACCAGTGACAATCGCTACCAGTCCGGCCCGTTCTTGGAAAGAGGGGGGGGGAGGGTGTGTCATACTATGATCACGGCTTCTTCATAGTACCGTACCAGAATTAGCTAGTTCCGATCCAAAGGAGAGTTAGCGATAAATCCAAAGGACAGTCAATTTCGAAAGTTAACGTCACAATATATATTGATGTATTTTTTATATTGATTCTTACCCTATTTGTTTTTAGTCAGTACACGTGGTTTTGTTCACTAACACACTGCCCGCCTATGCTATCAAAAAGATCAGAAGCTTGGGATTAACTCATTGCAATGCATCAACAGAATGGATTGGTCAATAGGATATTAAAATTGTCTTGTGACATTATATTCTGCAATAATAACTAGCGTGTTATTAAAAAAAAGATATACAGTACGTCAAAATTTACCCAGGAGAAGGAGCATGATTCAATGATGCAAATATTCAACAGCCAACATCCAAACCTTCTTAGAAAAAGTTAGTTTACATCATTAACAACAAAAACTTTTCGGCGTAAAAAAATTCTGAAAACATATAAATTAATTTAAAATATGTATCAATATTTTATTAACATTTGCTAACGTTCTGACTTTTTGTTTACAATATACGAATTATCAAGTCACAAGATCGTTTTTGAAACTCTTAAAACAACGCTCCTTTATATTCTGACTGCCATATTGATTTGTATAAAATAGCTAACAATATTTATTTTTAGATGAATACAAAGAATAAAACTATGAACATTTAAATGTATTCCGTGTTTTTCTAAGTAGTTTAGGAACTTTTCTGTACACCTCCAAACTTGAATGTCTAAACTTTATTAAAAGTGAGATTAGAGGCAGAATCCGCATGGTGTGGCGCGGCAGGAAGCCCCTATCGTACAATGCTGTATAAGTTACATTACAACCAAACTACAACAGCTAAAAATGTAATTAAAAAATCAGCGTCGACCTCTGTTTCGAACAACAGTAGTATGAACTATAGTACCGTAAACAAAGAACCGTTAATGAACCGTTTGTAACATAGAATGAATTGTAGCACTATAGGTATTACTTCAGTGGCCATTCCCAATAGGGTGGTTTGGTTAGTGAAGGGAGGGGAGTATGTTAAGGTATGTCGTCACGTAGCGGTGAGGGTGGTGACCCACGGCCGCAGGTAGAGACTGGTAGCGATTGTCACAAAATTTGAGTTGGCAGCGATTGTCAGTGGTGGCGATTAACAGGTATTCATTACAAAGAGCTTAATTCAAAAGACAATTCCATGATGAGGTAGCCTCTGGATCACTAAATTTAAGCTAAATGGTTTATGTTACCTGGCTTCGTCAAGTGATCCTGCTTCAGTAGTACACTACTATAGTTTCGGACTTAAAAAGTCCATCTTCAGGTTGAACAAAAACGTCAATAAGTCATCTAACCAATTTGGTTAGATTCGTCATTACACTAAGAACATGTACACAAACACGAAAAACACAAAAAAAAACGAATATATGTATAATATATATATTTGTTAAATATAACATCTCTAAGCCGTATTTTTGTGAACAGAACTCCTCCCTAATTTTTAGACCGATTTTGATGATTAAAGTGTCAAAAGAATGGCCCTAATCTATAGTTTTGCAAAGCGTTTTTCTTTTTTTTCATTAGTTCGGGCTGAATATTCCATCAAAGTTGGAATTTCTCCCATAAGATTATTTTATTAATTATTATTATTATTATTATTATTATTATTATTATTATTATTATTATTATTATTATTATTATTATTATTATTATTATTATTATTATTATTATTATTATTATTATTATTATTATTATTATTATTATTATTATTATTATTATTATTATTATTATTATTATTATTATTATTATTATTATTATTATTATTATTATTATTATTATTATTATTATTATTATTATTATTATTATTATTATTATTATTAATTTATCCCATAAACATGGGGGATCCAAATATTTAATTGGAAACTTTGTCTCCACTAATTTAAGAAAACGACTGGGCGTAGAAACATGGTCGAGGCACAGACAATATAATACTTTAATGGTTTATTCCATTGTCTGTGGTCGAGGTATCCAAAGAAAGGTCTTGGTCTGTAGATGAGTTATCAAAAGACAAACGAAGTAAATTCCTTTAAGGCCCCAGAAGCCTTTAAAAGATCCCTCCATAGATTTGTTTACATTTTGGCCATGTGAATAATATTTTTTCATAAAACAGCAGTTAATTTTTAAATCTATATATTTAATACACAGTTGTTAGTCTGTTTTCTTAGTCATTACTGGACCGATCTAAAAGATTTATTGCTCAAATTAAAGTTAATAGTGCGTAGATTTGCCGAACTTCCTTAGATTTTATGTTTTTTTCTAATGGCTACGACCTACAGCCCTTCAAAGGTTGAGTCAATACAATTCTTATTGAAGAGTATACCCAGTTTATAAATTATTCGTCAGCTGGTTAATATTTGTTATTATTTTTATAACCTCACTTTCAGTATGTAATTATAATCTAGGAGTTCTTGTAAAAAAAAAAAAAATAAATAAAAATAACACGATTTAGAACTAAGGAAAGTGAATTTGTTAACTTTTTATACCACAATGTATTATTTATAAATGTATTTGAACATTATTTGGAGCCTATGTTTTGATGTAGATTTTATTTCCGAATAAAGTGTTAGTTTTACTGCGAAGTGATCTGAAGGAAAGAGGTAATTGGTGAGTTTAAATATTTAAGCTTGGAATGTGAAATCATACCCATAGTAGGGGACGGAAACTTATTGTTTCAATCAATAACATTTATTCTCTATTGCCATCATAGGGAAATCTGCTTGCATGTTGTAGCCTACAGAAAATTACTAATGAGTTGGAAACATACAAACATGTTACAATAGGGGATTAATCTTACTCAAGATCAGTGTTTTATATTCAGCAGAGCAAATCTTTATTTTCTAGAGACGGTGAGAACGCTGGATACGTGGAACAACAATGTATATTTTGTATTTTCGAAAAATGTGTTACTTTTCCTGCGAAGTGATCCAAAGGAAAGTGGTAATTGAGTTTAAGTTGGAATATGGATCGGAACGTGAAATAATACCTATAGTAACGGAAACTGTTTGTTCCGATCAACATAATTTCTTCTCTACGGCCACCAGAATAATCATAGAAAAATCCGCCTACACGTTGTATAGAAAATTGCTAATGAGTGGGAAACCTACAAACATTTTATCATAGTGGATGAATCTTACTCAAGACCACTGTTTGACGTTCAGCAGTACCAAACTTTACCTTCTCGAGATGGCGAATACTCTGGATATGTGGAACTACAATTTATCAGTGGCCTAATACCCTTTACTGTAACTATTTTTTTCGAGTACACAGAAAAGTTGCTTGAGAAACTGTGACTTACGATTTAGGTTCTGGCGAAGAAGTGTGCGACTTCATATTTAATGCCAATGTTGACTCGGGTCATTACAGAGTTATAAAATTTTATCATAATCCCCAGGGTGTAAAAAGTACAAAAAGAAAAAGAAAAGGTGAAAAGTCATTCATTAACTGTGCGTAAAGAGACAACCAGTACAATCAAAACACGTTGAGAGCCATCGTACTAAAATGTAAATAATAGTGATAGTGTTAAATGGGCTCTGGAAGTTCTTACAAAAATCACTTACTCTTTTGAATTGGGGTCGTTAAACTGGATTTTTCACTACTGCTAATCTATGAATTTATAGTCAGAACAGATCAACAGGGACACAAATATATTATCCATATATTGTCACAAGGGGAAGGTAAAATTAGCTCCTTATCAACATTTTGAGCTTATGGAAAATCTTATCAACAGGGCTACAGCGACTATAAAAAAGTATTAAGGGTCAAAAGAAACAAAAAAACTAATAATATCATACAAATCTGCATTTGAAATGGCGAGTTCTAAGTCTCACTTTAATCAACATATTTCTGGTAGTGTTAGTCTATAAATCGGATTGGACCGTTAATACCCTCTAACATTGAACAAAGATACCCAACTTTAAATATATGGTGTAAACACAGCTGTTACACACAGAATGGGTCATAGATTCGTGAAATGCGACCGACTGCTGATGCGTGATTTACATGTAAGTGACTATCATCATTCCTTAACAACTTATACAATGAAAAATACCCCCACCGCAGCAAACCTGCCGACTAAGCGAATTTCCATTTGTCTGAATTGATTTTCAGTTAAATATATTTTAATAACATTAGGTTTAACGAGCACCTAAGTTTGCTGCTACAAGGAAACTAATAAAGTGTGTTTTTGAGTAAAATATTGATAGCTTAGTACAAAATATATAAATTTGCCAAGTTTGATCAAAATATGTGCATAAACAAGCAAACTACAACATTTGACAATATTCTCCATAAGAATAACATGGGAATTTTAAATTTAAAATTTTTTTAATTTTCTCCGTTTCTAATAACCGAACAAAAATAATTTTATATACTAAATTATTTGTTTTTTTGCTCTTTAAAAAGGTCTAAAGAGAAATTGGAAAATTTTGTGTTTTGAGGGTCAAAAGTGAGAAAAACCAATTTTTACCCCATAAAACCCCCTGTAAAGCCCCGTTCCCATGGTCCGATCATGCTGGTTCGCGAACTCATTCAAGTTTATCCCGCTTTACACCTTTAAACCAAATTTCATCAAAATCGGACAAAAATTACTCAAGTTGTCGCGTTCACGGACGTATATATATATTCCAAATTTCATCAAAATCGGAAAAAAATACTCAAGTTATCGCGTTCACGGACGTATATATATATGTTTTTGGCCTCTGGGGACATCAAAATGAAAAAGTAAATCGGTCCCGGGTCTAGGTATTACCGTGCCACCTACGGTAATAGCTACTTCCCTATAGGGAAATTCGCTAAATAAAACAACGAATACAGGAATATACTTCAACAAATTATCTCCTTAGCATAAGTAGCTGCTTATTAGGTTATCAGCATTGCGCAGTTCGTATACTATTTATTTTTGAAACGTAACTCGAATTAATATAAAACATTCATTTGGTTTAATTAATATATCGGTTTGATTAACATAAAATAGTTTACACAGGCAAAAAACCTGTTCTATTTCATATAAAAAATTAAGCAGCCCCTAAATAAAATACAAAGATAAACAGTATTTGTTAATCATAGTGTGTTTTATTGCTGACAATATTCCCGTGGCGGAGCACGGGCGGTTAACTAGTCATTACGTTAATGCTCTATTCCGTTCATTTTTTATACCGGTCAATAGAGATGGTGATTAATAATTAAATGAATAAGACAGAGTATAAATCTTTTAAAAGGTATGTAATAAAAATATAAAAATCAAAGCTTAACAAGATGCAACCAACGTACGTCAACACTCATATTACTAATTTAACGTTAAAAATACCCCCGCCGCAGCAAACCTGCAGACTAAGCGAATTTCCATTTGACTGATTGGATTTACACTGAAATGTCTACTTAAAAATATAACATTTATTCTTGATTTAAATAGAATTAGTTTAACAAGTACTTAGGTTTGCTGCATCAGGGAGGGTAAAACTTTTTTTTTTGTAAAATGTGAATGGGTAGTGAGAAATAAAAACATTTTCCAAATTTGATCAAAATATGTTCACAAACAAGCAAACTACAACAGTTTACTTATTCTCCATAAGAATAACATGGGAATTTTAAATATACAATTTTTTGGAATTTTCTCCGTAACTATTAGGCGCATAATAACGCTTCAATATACTAAATTATTTGTTTTTTGAAGCTCTACAAAATGGTTTGGAAAGAAATTGCTAAATTTTATGTTTTTTGGGTCAAAAATAGGAAAAACCTATTTTTACCCCATAAAACCCCCCGTAAACCCCCGTTCCCATGGTCCGATCATGCTGGATCGCGAACTCGTTCGAATAAACGTACGTTTACACGTTTGTACCAAATTTCATCCAAATCGGATCATTTTTGCTCGAGTTATCGTGCTGACGGACACATATATATATAAATATATAAAATATATATATATAAATATATAAAATATATATATATATATATATGAATTTGAACGGATGGTGTTTTTGACCTCTAGGGACCTCAAAACGAAAAAAAAATCGGTCCCGCGTCCAGATCTTACCATGAGTACTACGGTAATAGCTTATTCCCTATATGGGAAATTCGCTAAAAATAAGTAAATCCTTCGAAATTGTTTTAAACTACAAACAAACAGGCTTACACTAAACTGAACCTTATCTCAAATACTGCAAAACAAAACTGGATCCTCTGGGATTTGATTGGTCACTGTTGCTACCCACTAGAATGGTTTGATTCTTTTATCAATTCAATTTCTGTAATTCTTAAGGGTGTTTGGTCGAAAATTTTCCTGTCTGATTTTTTTTTTTGTTGTACTAAAAATTAGAGATACAAATATATAAGATTTTTTTTATTTTGAATATTAAGCGAGATATAGAGCTTGAAAGTAATAAATTTGTCATCTTTGGCACCAATTCACAGGGAGAATGGGCAATGCGATTCTCACAAAAATTTGCATTCAGGTGTGGAAAAATAAGATTTTAATCAGTAATCACTAACTATTGAAAATTAAAAATTTGATTTTTTTAAAAATTTTTTTTAAATTTTATTTTTATCTTTGAGTTTAAAAAAATGTGATATGTCAACTCGTTTGGGTGGTGAATTTGTACCTTTGATGCATTGCGCTGTCGGAGCACTACTCGTTGAGAGTTTGTACACTAACACCGGGTCTGTAGAATACCTTAACATCACGTAATTATTAACATCTTTAACATTAAAATAATACGTTTATCATTGTATTCTAATGACCCGGTGTTAGTGTACACACTCTCCACGAGTAGTGCTCCGACAGCGGAAGGCATCAAAGGTACAAATTCACAGCCCAAACGAGTTAACATTTCACATTTTTTTAAATTCCAACATACAGTACAGATAAGTTTTCTCCAAAAACAAACAGCTATAAAAAAATTAAATTTTAAAAATATTTGTATAAAAAACTAAATTTTAAAAAATGTTATAATTTTTAATAGCTAGTGATTATTATCTTATTTTCCCACACCTGAATGCCAATTTTGGTGAGAATCGCATTACCCATTCTCCCTGTAAATTGGTATCAAAGATGAATAATTTACTATTTTCAAGCTCCATACCTCGCTTATTACTCAAAATAGAAAATTTTGTCTTATATATTTGTATCTCTAATTTTTAGTACAATTGAACGATAACAAAAAATAAGACATCAAATTTTTTACCAAACACCCTTAAAGATAATGGGAGAACAATCGCAAGTAGAGCAACGAAATAACTAGCATTTTCATGCATTATATTCACAAAATCAAGGTGTATTACTTCCTCCCACAACACGGCATCTACTGCAGTAACAGCCTTCACTATCAGGCCATGACAGTTTGATGGATTGACCAAAGTAAAATAAATAACGGGTATATTTACCACCATTCAAGCAGTTTATGCTCTTTCATTAAACCCAAAAAATATAAAAAAGGTTTTTGGTGGCGTAGCTTTACAAACTGAAAAAGATAAAAAGTTAATTTTATGTTATAAAGTATTTTCGTCAGACTAAATTTGACTTTTTACCTTATATAATCTACCAAGGTTAATTCAACATTTGTTATTTTTGATTCATTATCAAGTATTTGTGTTTTAATATGACACTGATGTAAGTAATTCGACTGTGTGAAATGCGATTTAATATAGATTTGTTTAATAGTAGACAACAGTTAATTAATACGTTTCACTAAAAAACTATTGCATCATAAAATTACTTGTGAATGAGATAATCAAGAATGTCCAAAGCACGGTGTATCTAATATACGACGATAACATACTTAGTGTAGATAACATAACCAAGTGTTGAAACTTTATATTCTATAAGAATATATTAAATAATATAATGACTGGTAACTGAGATTTCAAACGGTAGGTTTATTTTGTAAATCGAAATTAAACAGCTTTATGAGTAAAAATTCTAATTTTTCATGTTCGCTACAAAAACAATGATTTCCACAATCGACAAAAAAGGCCATAGTTTAACCCCGGAATTATTTCATCTCGCACGACGATTTGCTTGAATAAGGGCAATTTTTATGTCACTTTTATCACTGTCGTTTTTCATTTTTGCTTACCACTAATTTTTTATGTCAGTCTTTTTATAGATTTAAACACATTGTATTACAACTTAGAGGAATATACTAAACATCCAACAAAAGTTTAAGTGAATATAATTGATCTTTGAAATACTATTAATCATACAAAATAATTGCCGTGATAAAATGTAAAGTGACACACTCCAAAAAAAATTATACGAGAATTAACAAATCGTATTGATGAAATAGATTTGTAGTAAGTGATTATTTTTTGTTTTGTTTTAATATTTATTATCAGACTGTGTAGCTTTTCCACTAACCAGCTGTTTTAGCCAGAATTATTTATTAAAAGCCCAATGATCAGGATCAGCGGGGTCCAGCAAGCCATGAAAAAGCAAGGTATATGTTTTAAATGGTTTGTTAATATATATTTACCATAATATTTTTATTGTTTGTCTTGTCCCTGAGAAAATAATCAGTAAGGCTTCGCGTAAGTGAGGATGATTAAATATTCGCCAGAAAACTCACTAAATTGTCCTTTCCCTGACAAGTTTGGCCACTATTACTTTTAACAAAGTCATACAAGTAAAACAATCAGATTTTTTAAATATGCACATAATTTCCACGAAATATTGTAAAACATGAGGCTATTTTAGTGTGAATTAATGTTATAGCTATCCACAGTCGTAAAACCAATGGAAATTTGACGTTTATTAATGAACGTGTTCAAATTATAATTCTTCCAGGCTCATAAAGTATGGATATCGGTAGATTTTTACTCAAAATAAGATTATTTGTAACAAATATAACTACTATTCGTTGTAGTTGTAACACTTTGGAAATATAGGTAGGTCAGTGGAGATCGGTAGATTTTAATGGTTTGATTATTGCGTTTTACCTACTTATTTGCTGGTCCAGTATGGTCCGGTAATATAAATTGATTATCCACTATTTGAAATATATGTACCTGGAATTAATTGTGAATCAGCTTTTACCATACAATATTAATCATTCTACTAAACGATAACCAATGAGATGGATGAGATTGGAGGGATGATATAGTGGAAAGTCAATGACAGATACAGCAAACTGCAATCTGCTGAGCTAATCAGCCAATGACAAGGCTCTTAGATGAACCTCCCCTCTGTGTGAGCTTTTAATGTGTCTATGACGTCAGATAAAGTTACAGAATTAAACTAAATAAAGGTTAAGAAACAAATAAAACCTTTAATTTGTCCTTTCTCAAAACAGTAAATTGTTACATATAGTCTGCTTACTTACTGTAACCGGAAAAATTTTATAATTTAGAGAACTAATTAAGTTTTTTTTAAGTGTCTTTTTTAAATTAAATTTTTTTAGAAACGGCTGTTAACATAAATCTTGTGTTCCTATGATGGAAAAATAAATAAACACCAAATACAACTTTGAGGGAAATTATTGACTGTTGAATGGAAATTATGGAACGTTTAAAAACATTCGAGAAAAAAGACAGTACAATAATGCAATGCTATTTATTTCTTTTAATGCTGAAGTAGGCCTACCTAATTATGGTCCTTATATCTTCAAAACCCATGGCATGTGTTAAACTTTAATTTGGCCCTGCGGCGAAACTAATCTAGCAGCCCTAATAGTTTTATTAAAGTTTGAACACCATTATTAAGTTTGGTATTTCCTTTATTATTAATTTTATTCCTCCTCAGAGTCCTCTAGTTCACAAAAAAACCTGTCAAAGAGTGTTTTAAAATCCATTTTTATTTTACCTTCAATGATGGTGTAACAAATTCAAATCTGCAATGTCTAGTTAGTGGTTGGTTTAAGTTAATTGATTGTTAACAATTATTCTTGTGCTGTTTTACAGAACAAAATGTGCCACAGTAAAAATAGTTTTTAGTAGATAAAATTGAAAGAAACGATATATATATATATATATGTGTGTATATATGCAGTATATATGTAGCATATATATGTATGCTATTCCTGTAGAAAACTAATAGTAAAGTATTAATTTTGGTATCATTAACAAATTCATATGTGTGTAAATTAAGTATGGAAACAAATCTGTATTTTTTAAACCAAACTAGATAGAAATATTTGGTTTGTGGCATCGACTGTTAACCAAGGTTCCGCAATTTTTTGCATCAGAAAAAATTGTTCACCCCCTCGGGGGGGGTAGGGGTAGGGGGTAACTTAGTTTTTTAAATAGCAACCCCTATTGAGTGACCTCTCATTTTGAAGGGTTTGTCAAAAGAAATACAATGCCGTAAACCTGAGGTCGATATCTTTCCCCTAACCAGAATGGCGGCCATTTTAAATTTCGAGATGGGCAAACGAAATCCAGTGTGGATACCCATAATTTACCTTTTAAATGGGTTACATTGGGTAAGCCGAACTCCAGATACCATTATTAGATTGAAAAGTGGATGTTTTTATCGTATTCAAAATTTTGCCCCAGCCCCGTGCAGAATGATAAAAAATCCGTTTATCCTAAAATAAATGGTGGTCAAGAACCAAATGTCAATTAATTATGTTTATAATTATGTAATAAAATTATAAAAAGACATTTTATAAAAATTATTATAGTAATTAAGTAAGAGAGGAAATTATGAAATAGTAAATTGAAATTTTAGAAATAATTTAAGTAGCTTTGGTTATCTCAGCTCCTTCGAAATGCAGATGCACAACGTAGTTTAAAAACGGTTTCTAACTTGGGATTTCCCATTTACCCTTTCTTATCAGTAGCTGTTTGGGTTTCTAAAGGATATTCTTTCGATAATGTTTCATCTACTCATTCTGGTTTAGTTAATTTTGTAGAGAGAGGTGTATTCAAGTGCTTCTGTAGTTTTGTTTACCAATGGTTCTTTTAAGTACACAGCAAAAAATTGACATTCTCCGCATTGTTGGGTATGGGGATAGGTCACGTACATATCAAGAAACTTTTAGTTATTTAATGAACTGTACCCAGATCATCAAATAAACCGATCTACGGTAAGTAAGATCTGTACTAAGTTCTTGGAAACAGGTGATGTAGCAAATAAAGCTAAAACTGGTCGACGTAAATCAGTTGTAACAGAAGACATGAAACTGAATGTGCTTTTGAGTATTCAAGAAAATCCCATTACATCTACTCGTCAGCTCGGTAGTAATCTAGGTTTAAGTCACACTTCGGTTCATAAAGCTCTGAAAGCCGAAAAATTTCATCCTTATAAGGTACAGCTAATTCATGAATTGAACGAGGATGATTTTGATCGTCGAATTCAATTTTGTGAAGAAATGATGCAGCGGTGTATCCAAGATCCGTTATTTAAAACAAAAATAGTATTTTCTGATGAAGCCTCATTCAGCCTCAATGGACACGTCAATAGACAAAACTCGAGGTACTGGTCTGATGAAAATCCACATTGGGCTCAAGAATGCCATACACAAAACCCTCAGAAGATTAACGTTTGGGCAGGAATAGTTGGATATAGGGTAATTGGACCTTTTATAATTGAAGGTAATTTAAATGGTGATCGTTATCTGGACCTGTTGCGCGAGTCTATTGTACCCGCTATTTCAAGAGAGTTTCCTCCTGAGGATGAAGAGCATGCCGTGGATGAAAGTATTTGGTTTCAGCAAGATGGCGCTCCACCCCACTTCGCTGTAAATGTAAGGGACTATTTGGACCAGACTTTTCCAGATCAGTGGATAGGTAGAAGGGGTTCCATAGAATGGCCTGCAAGATCTCCCGATTTGTCCCCTTTGGATTATTTTTATGGGGATATCTTAAGAGTAAAGAGTATGTAAATCGACCAGAAAACTTACAAGAGCTTTCAGAAAGGATTCTGGCGGAAGCACGGGCAATTGATCAGCAAACAATTGGCAGAGTATTAAACGAATTTTACAATCGCTTAGGACTTTGTCAAGTTGCTCTTGGCCATCAATTCCAACATCTATGAATTATTCAGGTAATAGCAGCAAACATTACTTTAATAGTAATACCTTTTGTCTGTGTGTGTGTTTTACAGTATTAAATTAGTTTTATTATGTGTTATTATTTATTATGTGTATTATTTGTGCTCTAGATTATTTATTTCCTGTCTTATCTGTACTTCAAACAATTCGTTTGTGACAGGTTTAGCGGTACAAAAGCTATAAAATGACTGATCACTCAATAGGGGCTACTATAACAGGCATTCAACATTTTTAATTGGTGAAATGGGCGCTTTTTTACCCAATCAAGTTTTTGAATGCCTGCCATTTCGTCTAGGGATGACATATCGACCTAAGATTTGTGCCACTGCTTTTGTCTTGACAAACCCTTCAAAACGAGGGGTCACTCAATAGGGGTTTGCGTTTAAAAATTTGGGGCTGCCCCCAAAATCCCCTATTTTGGGGGCTGGGGCAAAATTTTGAATACGATAAAAACATCCACTTTTCAATCTAATAATGGTATCTGGAGTTCGGCTTACCCAATGTAACCCATTTAAAAGGTAAATTATGGGTATCCACACTGGATTTCGTTTGCCCATCTCGAAATTTAAAATGGCCGCCATTCTGGTTAGGGGTAAGATATCGACCTCGGGTTTACGGCATTGTATTTCTTTTGACAAACCCTTCAAAATAAGAGGTCACTAAATAGGGGTTGCTATTTAAAAAAATTAAGTTACCCCCTACCCCTACCCCCCTGAGAGGGTGAAAATTTTTTTCTGATGCAAAAAATTGCGGAACCTTGGTTAACAGTCAATGCCACAAACCCAATATTTTTATCTATTTTGGTTTAAAAAATACAGATTTGTTTCCATACTTAATTTACACACTGTATAGTCCAGTGCAATTAGGTTATGACCCGGACAAAATTAATAACAGGCTGAAAATTGGTGTTAATGTGCAAAACAATGTCCTGTGTGGCCCACACAAAGTCCCTAGAAATCCCAGTTGGGGAACGGCCGCCATATTGAGAAAACTGCCGCCATATTGAGAAAACTGCCGCCATCTTGGAAATTTAGATTTCTTGCTGTATCTTTTGAAGTAATTGTCCGAAAGGCCTTATTTATGTCTCAAATTAAACGTTTTGGACTCATGTATGAGGGTAATATATAATTAAAGAGTTTATTATGTTCTAAGCGTACATTTTATTTATATTAACCTAAGAATATATATAATAATGATATAGATACGTTTATGTCCCCCCTTTTATACGAATTTTGGATATTTATAGGCATGCACGTTGGATACGATGCTCCCTGGTGTGGATTAACATAGATACATTAGATTAGATTAGATTTGTTGTCATGAGAGCCAAAGCCCCCTGACTGCTTACCCGGTACCTATCCTACAGGACATACCCGGGCCCCATGATGTAGGCCGAAGCTTACGCATCAACCTTTAACACATCATGGGCGGATGACTTAAGGTCATCAGGCTCGCCGGCTGCCGAAGCAGACCCTTCGGAAAGAGGGTTGCCCCTCAATCCTAACCAGGGATTCCGGCTGCTTGTTTAAGCGTCACTCCACCTGGGTTCCACTAGGTCGGAACCTAGAGGTCCATAGTAGAGCGCCCCGACGCATTTAGTGCAAGCAACACTCGGGACCTATCTCATCCCTGACAGGCAGAACCCGCCATCAATAGCCAGGAGGAAGGGGACCATCAGCACGCTGACGGGGGGAACCCCAACCTCCCATTTACACCGCTGCCCGATCGAGGCCTGACCCATTGCTGGGAACCAGAGATATCCAGAGCGATAGATCCCCAGATACCCCTGGCGGGCTCGGACCCAGCACCCGATCTACTTCGTTTGCCCGTCAGACCCAACATCACTGCCAGGCCATCAGGGTTTCCCAAAAGGAGGCAGGTATAGAAGTGGGACCCACCCGGATGAACCTATCCACCAAACATAGATAGATAACATAGATACAGCAAAAAATCTAAATTTCCAAGGTGGTGGCAGTTTTTAAAGATGGCGGCCGTTCCCCAACTGGGATTTCTTGGGACTTTTTGTTGGCCACTCAGGACATTGTTCTGAACGTTTCCACCAATTTTCAGCCTGTTATCAATTTTTTCCGGGTCAAGGTAATTTTTTGTCTGATTGCACTGGTCTAATATTCAGAAATTATTATGAAAAATTGAGCAACAATAGCTCAATTAATATTGTAAATAGTTGTTGTAGACTGTATTCAGGTTTTCAAGGAAGTCAAAGATTAAAGCCCATTATAGATGCTGGTGCCAGCTTCCGTTCCATCTGATAATTAATTTACCTGTCTAAAGTAAGTCATACAATAATAAATTCGCAACGTTAACATTCAAATCCAATTAGGCTATCCTACTAATATTATAAATGAGAAAGTTTGGATGTATGGATGTATGTATGGATGTATGTTTGTGACAAGTGAACGCGAAAAATACTGGGCGGATTGGGCTGAAATTTGGCATGATGATAGCTCACATTCCCGATTAACATATAGGCATATTCTTATTTCAAAAATCCTTTCGGGCTCCGCCCAAGTGGCTCTGGAGTTTCCCATGTTAACCTTATGAGAAGTGGAATTATTGAATCTTAACAGCTGTTTCAATTAAACAAGTTGGTTCTGTTCTATGATGTTCAATTGCATTAAAGTTACAAGGATTACCAACAGGATGCAGCACTATTATTTCTTTTACATTTATGACAACAGCTAATTTGCAACCAAAAGGTGAGTGAGCGCAGCGAACAAACTTCAACCTGGAGGCGAGTTAGCGTAGCGAACGAGCTAACCTGAAGGCAAGTGAGCGCAGCGAACGAGCTCCAACCCAAAGGTGAGTGAGGTAGCGAACAAACTTCAACCAGGACGTGATTGAGCCATGCAAACGAGATAATCTTGAAAATTAAGAAGTTAAATGGGGCAAAGCCCACGGGTTACAGCTAGTTATTAATAAATCTAAATACTTGATAGAAATGTTCGTTAGATGTTTACTTAAGTCCGGTGACCAATTTGAATATATATATATTTTGGCTTTATACAAAATTGCAAAACAAAATCAACAGTTTCTTTAGGTAGTTTTAAAACGATGTATTCTCTATGTAGTCCAATATTATAATTTTTTTAATCAATACGTGTAGAATTTGTCGACTGGCCCAACAATGTAGTATGGCTATTTAATATGTCCAGGGTGGCTACTACAGACTCGCCCCCCTCAATTTTTTACTGTAGTATAATATGGTAGTATTTGATTTATTTCAGAAACACCACTTCTATGATAATCGATTACTTTGTCCTGAGTACTAAATAATATTATTGAACATACTATTGTATAACGTATTGCCAACTACAGTATAGTTGTGAATATGGTTGATGCAAGAGCTCACAACCAAATACCTGACAACATGTAATTATGAAACACTAATTATTTAATGATTTGCCTTTAACTGTTTAGGCACCAAATATTGAATGTATTACCTACAAATAACATTTAAAATTTGATCATATACTTTGCTAGTTACAATTCAAAATTTATCAAATTATTCGTTTTTCTCTGGATTAAGCCTACTAAAGAAATCCCAAAAATAATGTATTCCTAATCCATCACAACTACATAGGAGTTTTCTACATGTATTTAAAATGCAATAATCAATATTGCAAATTGAAAATCCACTTTGCTTGGCCTGTGTTAAGAGTGTAAGCAATGAATGAGTTAATATCATGTTTGAATGCTACAGCACAAGTACCAGGGTAATATTAAGCCATTAGGAAATGCACCGTGTAGTTGTAGTCGTTTGTTTATGCATAATTCATACAGAGCCCTTCTAACACTGCACTTGTATTTGAGAGTTAGGTATTCAAGTTAGCTTAAATACAGTTTAATTATTTTGGAATGTAATATATTTTAAGTTTATTTAATCATTATTGTAACCTACTTCTTGATCGGCACTGTGGATGTTATTACAATTATGGAAAGTAAAAACATACGTCTGATAACACTTTATTCAGTGATATATATACATTGCAAATGTATGGATTTTATAGGTATAGGTATAGGTAGATTGATTTTATAGGTAGAGGCACACACACACTCCCTCCACCTTGTTGACTCATAGACGGTAAATACACATTTAAGATGGTAAGGTGTGATTGATTTCAATTGGACACTGCAATCATCATGACAAATAGTAAAATTTTCCAATGGTACTAGGAATTCGGGTTTTAATTTAAAAGTCCCTTAATTATTAAATGTAACTTGGACAAAATAAAAAACTGAAGAGTGTTGACTTATTCAATCTTAATACAGAGACATTTCTTAAAGTTACTGACTATATTAAAGAAGTTAGAGGTAACTGTGCTGAGAAGATAGTGAGGGTGCCAAGTTTAAGCTAGTTGTATCAGGCTTAACATCCAAGACACTTCAATTAAGCTACTATGTCATTCATATCCAGGCTATACTTTTTAAAAGTAGATATGTGGAAAACATTTGAAATGCACAAAATAACAATGTAATTGTGAAAATATGTCAAACACTAACAAATAAATAGACTGAAGTTGCAACGATCCTGAAAGGAAAACTTTTTTTAATATGTAGAGAGCTACCATAAAAGTTAGTTAGTTTTTTGTTATGTATTGCAATTCTTTTTACAATTCCTTTGAAGTAAAATGTTCCTTAGCAATTACCAATATACAAGTATTGAAAATTCTCACATTACTATGCTCTGTACCAAGTCTATATTCACCACTGTAAATGCACAACTCGTCTTTAAAGTTGATAAGTCTCATTCCTGTTACTTGCCCTTTGTAATCCACTCGTCATGTAATTCCCCCGGGACTTTTGTGGTGAGGGGAGGAACTGCCAATATGGGGTTGGTAATGGGGATTATTCATGACTTTTTGCTATTTCCGGTCGGAACTAATTTTCCTTAAAATAAAACTATACTGGATAAAAGAGTACATTTTTTATGTAGAATAATATAATAATCATGTCATAGTTATTTGTTAGTTATGGAGTTACTATTTGTGATGGAGAGATATCTGCAAATACCAATGGCGTAAACAACTATTCTAACTTATAACAATGAATACAGAACCTTATAAGGAACCACTTATCACTAAAAACTATACGATGCCGGAAAAAACAAATGTTTATAGTAGTAAAACTCACATGTAATATGATAGTAAAAAATTCCAATGATCAATATTTGTATAAATCTATACTATTATAAAGAAGAGGTGGTGTCTGTGTGTGTGTGTGTGTGTGTGTGTGTGTTTGTATGAGCTAATCTCAAAAACTACTGAACCATTTGGGCTCAAATTGCACACACATGAAGCTACAGTTCCGAGGATACATATAGAACTATTCCCGCTTCAATATTGTCCTAGGGCTATGCCCCGTGGGCTTTCCAAAATCGGAGGTGAGAGATTTCAAAGTAAATTTTGATTGATGGTATCCATGACAACCAAGAACAAACCTACAAAGTTTAAAAATGTAAACAAGCAGTACTAACTGTCAAATTAATTTTGATTTCACAATTCCATACAGCTGGTTCAAACATTCATTTAAATACTGCATGAATATTAGAACAGTGAGGGTAAGGATCATATTTAAAATAATGATGTCACTATCCTGAATGTAAAAAATTATTTAACATTACTTAAATGGAGCTGTCAAACCATACGCTAATGTCATTTATAAGCTATAAAATTTCGTCGCTTAATCAGAGAGCTTGTTAAAAACTAGTTGAGATACATAAACATAAAGTGAACGTCCAATATATCACAGCCAACTCAATTTAAAGTTTGTCATTTCTCCATAGGGAAACGTTTCTCTATGCGTGCTTTTATCCTGCTAGATTTTTGTTATTTAAACCCAATATAACGTTTAATAATGTAATACTATACTGACAAAGAGTGGCAAATAATTGAGCTAGTTTAATCTTGATTTCTAGAAGATTACAGCCCTAATAACTTACTATGCTCTGATACTACTGCAGTAACAGCCTTCACTATCAGGCCATGACAGTTTGATGGATTGACCAAAGTAAAATACAAAGCGGGCATATTTACCATCATTCGAGCAGTTTATGCTCTTTCATTAAACGAAAAAAATATAAAACAGGTTTTTGGTGGTGTAGCTTTACAAACTGAAAAAGGTAAAAAGGAAGTTTTATGTTGTAAAGTATTTTCGTCAGTCTAAATAAGACTTTACACCTTATATAATATGAGGTTTAATTGAACATTCGTTATTTTTAATTTATCATCAAGTATTTGTCTTTTAACATGACACTGATGTAAGTAATTCGAGTGTGTGAAATGCGATATACTGTACTGCCCTGCTAAGCACAGTTGTGGTAACTGACATTTTTGGGGAAAATGAGATATGGTTACCATGTGATTCTACACATACTTAGGATCATATAAATAGCCTTAAATGCCGTATATGTTGTTTTATTTATTTATAAATTGCTTATTTTCTTTGCCGTATCTGCAGTTTAGGAGTGTTTTACTAAGCGCAGTTGTTGTAACTTACATTTACTAGGGTATTTAAGTTGTATCCAACGACAGATACAACAATTTCTCTTAGGAATGATATGTTACCACAAAATGCTTTAGCAATCCATCAGTGACGACAATTTAGTTTAGCATCATCCCCATTATTGGCCCAGTATTCCTATAAGTGCCGTGTTGTTGGAAACAAAGCTTTTGTCTCTTTGAATTGAGGTGACCTATTATTATCAAATAATGAATTTAATTTCCTTTATATTGACATTCCACTTGGTGATATTGATAGTAGTATATTTTTGACGGCAACATTTTAACAGAGTTTCTTGTAGACCTATTAAATGATGGACCTTTCTTTAGAAGAGGTCGTTTATTCTGCCAATAATGTAAGCCTAATAAATGAAGCTGTAAGTTAAGTTTTTACAGGCCAATCTGATGAAATAAATTATGACTTGAGTGAAGGGGTTTCTGATTCCGATAATGTAGGATTGATAAATGAAATTGAGATTTTAACAGGTCAATCTGATGATCTTAATGAAGATGTACCTACTTATGGAAATTACTCATAACAAAAACGTCTCAAAAAGTTGGTAACATATTTTTTTACAACCTTGGGCTATAACAAAACCAATGATAATTCAAGATTATTCAAGATATGTCTAAGGAAAATGTTGTCTCACCAAAACCTGATGGGAGGAAAGAAAAGTTCCCCAAAACAAGATTGACAGAACATCGATTGTTGATCCCCAATGACCATAAAAATTGTTAAAAAAATGGTCAAAAGCTGTATTACAATAATTGTTTTACAGCCATTAAAAAGCATTTGATTTAAAATTCATATTACACAACAATTTTAATATAAGATTGGAACTATCTTTAAATTGTTTAACAATCAGTTTTATGCAGTATACAAAATAAGTTTTAATTCAAGTTGTAACTATTTTAAAACAATTTTAAAATTGTTTTATTCTTAGTTTTGTTATAAAGAAAAAATTAAAACCATTTTCTAAACAATATTTAAATTGTTTACGAAAGTATTTAACAGTTGTTTGTGTAGGCCTAGTTCTTAAAAAACAAGTTTCAACAATTTTAAAATACAATTTTTAAATTGTTTACAAAACTATTAGATAATAGTTTGTGTAGTTCTTAAAAACAAGTTTCAACAATGTTGAAATTATTGTTCAATTGGTTTGATTATTTATGTTTGATTACATATGAGATGTCCTAATCTTAATTAATGGGTTTTATCCCTGTTTTGGCAATTTTTTAAGTTGCCTGCATTTAATTTGGATTATATATATACGAGCTAAATAATGTTTTATCATTCATGTTTATATAACAGCTTATAATGCTTTAAATCTTTTGTTTGAAAATGAAATGAAGTAATTGGAAAAGTATTAAAATAAAAAAATATGTTTATTATTATTGTACAGTTAAAACATGGTAGTTAACTAATTCTTCTTATAAAGCATTTTTTGGAAAATATAATACAATTGTTTATAATTTTATACCAGTTATGTACATAAAACCATGTGTGTTTTATGTGTTTTATACCAGTTACCTACATGAATTAACATACATATATGTAGTGTCGTGTGCTTCTATTATAAATACAGTATTGAATTACTTGAATAGGTAAATTCATAGTGCATAAGTTATCGACTTTTGTGATAAGTTACCGATAACGTTGTGATAGTTGCGATACTAGATTCAGTGGTAGAACACCTGCTTAACATATAATAAATAAATACAAATATTTTTTTATATTTTAATTTTCTAACTTATTTGAGAAAACTTTTAGTAAGTAGTTGAACAATTTAAGGGGGAAGATTAATTTATCGTATAACAATTATAATAACATCACTAATGGTAATTCATATATATTTAAATAACAGTATCCTCTCCAACTCCCAGAAAAACAATTCAACAACTTGTTGCCAAAACAGAATCATAGTATCAAAAATATTTCAATCCAGAAAATTTTTTTTTTTTTAACCTTATATTTTGTTGCATTTGAAACAATAACCATGATTTTGCTAGACCAGTTCGTGGCATCTGCAGAGATACCACATATTGGCTTAGGAAAATTAAGTTGCCACTATATGGCCAAGTATATTTGATTGTAATTGATAAGAACAAAAGCATTATCTAATTTCTTAAGTATTTAGAATGTTTTAATGTTGAAAATAATTTTGGAAAAAGATTTAGCGTTAAAAAATACATAAGATGAGACCAAAAAAATGTTTTAAAGTCAATTTTTGATTGTAGGGCATAGTTTTAAATATACTTCCCTTATTTTCTCAATTTTACTCTGATGTCAGTTACCACAACTGTGCTTAGCAGGGCAGTGTAATATAGATTTGTTTAATAGTAGACAACAGTTAATTAATACGTTTCACTAAAAAAACTATTGTATCATAAAATTACTTCTGAATGAGATATTCAAGAATGTCCAAAGCGTGGTGTATCTAATATACGACGATAACATACTTAGTGTAGATAACATAACCAAGTGTTGGAACTTTATATTCTATAAGAATATGTTAAATAATAGAATGACTGGTAACTGAGATTTCAAACGGTAGTTTTATTTTGTAAATCAAAATTAAACAGCTTTATGAGTAAAAATTCTCATTTTTCATGTTCACTACATAAACAATGATTTCCACAATCGACAAAAAAGGCCATAGCTTAACCCCGGAATTATTTCATCTCGTACGACGATTTGCTTGAATAAGGGCACTTTCTCTGGCACTTTTATCACTGTCGTTTTTCATTTTTGCTTACCACTACATTTTTATGTCAGTCTTTATATATATTTAAACACATTGTATTACAACTTAGAAGAATATACTAAACATCCAACAAAAGTTTCATTGAATATAATTGATCATTGAAATATTATTAATCATACAAAATAATTGCTGTGTTAAACTGTAAAGTGACACACTCCGAAAAGAATTATATGAGAATTAACAGATCGTATTTATGGTATAGATTTTTAGTAAGTGGTTATTTTTTGTTATGTTTTAATATTTATTATCAGTTGAGATGGGGACGCCAACTAGGTGCATATTTCAACCCAAATGGCCGTACGATGAGTGTAGAATGAAGTGAGAAGATCTGTGTAGCTTTCCACTAACCAGCTGTTTTAGCCAGAATTATTTATTAAAATCCCAATGATCAGGAACAGCGGGGTCCAGTTTCGAGCCATCAAAAAGCAAGGTATATGTTTTGAATGGTTTGTTAATATATATTTACCATAATATTTTTATTGTTTGTCTTGTCCCCTGAGAAGATAATCCGTAAAGGTTCGCGTCAGCGAGGATGATTCAATCATCACCAGAAAACTCACTAAATTGTCCTTTCCCTGACAAGTATGGCCACTATTACTTTTAACAAAGTCATACAAGTAAAACAATCAGATTTTTTAAAACATGCACACATAACCTCCACAAAAATTGTAAAACATGAGGCTATTTTAGCGTAAATTATGTTATAGCTATCCACAATCGTAAAACCAATGGAAATTTGACGTTTATTAATGAACGTGTTCAAATTATAATTATTCCAGGCTCATAAAGTATGGATATCGGTAGATTTTTACTCAAAATAAGATTTTTTGTAACAAGTATAACTACATTTCGTTGTAGTTGTAACACTTTGGAATTATAGGTAGGTCAGTGGAGATCGGTAGATTTTAATGGTTTGATGATTGCGTTTTACCTACTTATTTGCTGGTCCAGTATATTGTTAGTGTGGAAATATATATTGATTATTCACTATTTGAAATATATGTACCTGGAATTAATAGTGAATACTTGTGAATCATCTTTAAACACCATTACAATATCAATCATTCTTCTTAACGATAACCAATGAGATAGATGAGATTGGAGGGCTGATATAGTGGAAAGTCAATGACAGATACAGCAAACTGCAATCTGCAGAGCTAATCAGCCAATGACAAGGCTCTTAGATGAACAGCTCTGTGTGAGCTTTTAATGTGTCTATGACGTCAGATAAAGTTACAGAATTAATTTAAATAAAGGTTAAGAAACAAATAAAACCTTTAATTTTCCCCTTTCTCAAAACAGTAAATTGTTACATATTGTCTACTTACTTACTGTAACCGGAAAAATTTTATAATTTAGAGAACTAATTAAGTTTTTTGTAAGTGTCTTTTTTAAATTAAATTTTTTTAGAAACGGCTGTTAACATAAATCTTGTGTTGCTATTATGGAAAAATAAATAAACACCAAATACAACTTTGAGGGAAATTATTGACTGTTAACTGGAAATTATGGAACGTTTAAAAACATTCGAGAAAAAAGGCAGTACAATAATGCAATGCTATTTGTTTCTTTTGGTGCTGAAGTAGGCCTACCTCCGAATTATAGTCCTTATATCTTCAGAACCATGGCATGTGTTATACTTTAATTTGGCCCTGCAGCGAAACTAATCTAGCAGCCCTAATAGTTTTATTAAAGTTTGAACACCATTATTAAGTTTAGTATTTCCTTTATTATTCATTTTATTCCTCCTCAGAGTCCTCTAGTTCACAATAAAACCTGTCAAAGAGTGTTTTAAGATCCATTTTTAATTTACCTTCAATGATGGTGTAACAAATTCAAATCTGCAATGTCTAGTTAGTGGTTGGTTTAAGTTAATTGATTGTTAACAATTATTCTTGTGCTGTTTTACAGAACAAAATGTGCCACAGTAAAAATAGTTTTTAGTAGATAAAATTGAAAGAAACGATATATATATATATATGTATATATGTAGCATATATATGTATGCTATTCCTGTAGAAAACTAATAGTAAAGTATTAATTTTGGTATCATTAACAAATTCATATGTGTGTAAATTAAGTATGGAAACAAATCTGTATTTTTTAAACCAAACTAGATAGAAATATTTGGTTTGTGGCATTGACTGTTAACCAAGGTTCCGCAATTTTTTGCATCAGAAAAAATTTTTCACCCCCTCAGGGGGGGTAGGGGTAGGGGGTAACTTAATTTTTTTAAATAGCAACCCCTATTTAGTGACCTCTCATTTTGAAGGGTTTGTCAAAAGAAATACAATGCCGTAAACCTGAGGTCGATATCTTACCCCTAACCAGAATGGCGGCCATTTTAAATTTCGAGATGGGCAAACGAAATCCAGTGTGGATACCCATAATTTACCTTTTAAATGGGTTACATTGGGTAAGCCGAACTCCAGATACCATTATTAGATTGAAAAGTGGATGTTTTTATCGTATTCAAAATTTTGCCCCAGCCCCGTGCAGAATGATAAAAAATCCGTTTATCCTAAAATAAATGGTGGTCAAGAACCAAATGTCAATTAATTATGTTTATAATTATGTAATAAAATTATAAAAAGACATTTTATAAAAATTATTATAGTAATTAAGTAAGAGAGGAAATTATGAAATAGTAAATTGAAATTTTAGAAATAATTTAAGTAGCTTTGGTTATCTCAGCTCCTTCGAAATGCAGATGCACAACGTAGTTTAAAAACGGTTTCTAACTTGGGATTTCCCATTTACCCTTTCTTATCAGTAGCTGTTTGGGTTTCTAAAGGATATTCTTTCGATAATGTTTCATCTACTCATTCTGGTTTAGTTAATTTTGTAGAGAGAGGTGTATTCAAGTGCTTCTGTAGTTTTGTTTACCAATGGTTCTTTTAAGTACACAGCAAAAAATTGACATTCTCCGCATTGTTGGGTATGGGGATAGGTCACGTACATATCAAGAAACTTGTGAGTTATTTAATGAACTGTACCCAGATCATCAAATAAACCGATCTACGGTAAGTAAGATCTGTACTAAGTTCTTGGAAACAGGGGATGTAGCAAATAAAGCTAAAACTGGTCGACGTAAATCAGTTGTAACAGAAGACATGACACTGAATGTGCTTTTGAGTATTCAAGAAAATCCCATTACATCTACTCGTCAGCTCGGTAGTAATCTAGGTTTAAGTCACACTTCGGTTCATAAAGCTCTGAAAGCCGAAAAATTTCATCCTTATAAGGTACAGCTAATTCATGAATTGAACGAGGATGATTTTGATCGTCGAATTCAATTTTGTGAAGAAATTATGCAGCGGTGTATCCAAGATCCGTTATTTAAAACAAAAATAGTATTTTCTGATGAAGCCTCATTCAGCCTCAATGGACACGTCAATAGACAAAACTCGAGGTACTGGTCTGATGAAAATCCACATTGGGCTCAAGAATGCCATACACAAAACCCTCAGAAGATTAACGTTTGGGCAGGAATAGTTGGATTTAGGGTAATTGGACCTTTTATAATTGAAGGTAATTTAAATGGTGATCGTTATCTGGATCTGTTGCGCGAGTCTATTGTACCTGCTATTTCAAGAGAGTTTCCTCCTGAGGATGAAGAGCATGCCGTGGATGAAAGTATTTGGTTTCAGCAAGATGGCGCTCCACCCCACTTCGCTGTAAATGTAAGGGACTATTTGGACCAGACTTTTCCAGATCAGTGGATAGGTAGAAGGGGTTCCATAGAATGGCCTGCAAGATCTCCCGATTTGTCCCCTTTGGATTATTTTTTATGGGGATATCTTAAGAGTAAAGTGTATGTAAATCGACCAGAAAACTTACAAGAGCTTTCAGAAAGGATTCTGGCGGAAGCACGGGCAATTGATCAGCAAACAATTGGCAGAGTATTAAACGAATTTTACAATCGCTTAGGACTTTGTCAAGTTGCTCTTGGCCATCAATTCCAACATCTATGAATTATTCAGGTAATAGCAGCAAACATTACTTTAATAGTAATACCTTTTGTCTGTGTGTGTGTTTAACAGTATTAAATTAGTTTTATTATGTGTTATTATTTATTATGTGTATTATTTGTGCTCTAGATTATTTATTTCCTGTCTTATCTGTACTTCAAACAATTCGTTTGTGACAGGTTTAGCGGTACAAAAGCTATAAAATGACTGATCACTCAATAGGGGCTACTATAACAGGCATTCAACATTTTTAATTGGTGAAATGGGCGCTTTTTTACCCAATCAAGTTTTTGAATGCCTGCCATTTCGTCTAGGGATGACATATCGACCTAAGATTTGTGCCACTGCTTTTGTCTTGACAAACCCTTCAAAACGAGGGGTCACTCAATAGGGGTTTGCGTTTAAAAATTTGGGGCTGCCCCCAAAATCCCCTATTTTGGGGGCTGGGGCAAAATTTTGGATACGATAAAAACATCCACTTTTCAATATAATAATGGTATCTGGAGTTCGGCTTACCCAATGTAACCCATTTAAAAGGTAAATTATGGGTATCCACACTGGATTTCGTTTGCCCATCTCGAAATTTAAAATGGCCGCCATTCTGGTTAGGGGTAAGATATCGACCTCGGGTTTACGGCATTGTATTTCTTTTGACAAACCCTTCAAAATGAGAGGTCACTAAATAGGGGTTGCTATTTAAAAAATTAAGTTACCCCCTACCCCTACCCCCCCTGAGGGGGTGAAAATTTTTTTCTGATGCGAAAAATTGCGGAACCTTGGTTAACAGTCAATGCCACAAACCCAATATTTCTATCTATTTTGGTTTAAAAAATACAGATTTGTTTCCATACTTAATTTACACACTTATAGTCCAGTGCAATTAGGTTATGACCCGGACAAAATTAATAACAGGCTGAAAATTGGTGTTAATGTGCAAAACAATGTCCTGTGTGGCCCACACAAAGTCCCTAGAAATCCCAGTTGGGGAACGGCCGCCATATTGAGAAAACTGCCGCCATATTGAGAAAACTGCCGCCATCTTGGAAATTTAGATTTCTTGCTGTATCTTTTGAAGTAATTGTCCGAAAGGCCTTATTTATGTCTCAAATTAAACGTTTTGGACTCATGTATGAGGGTAATATATAATTAAAGAGTTTATTATGTTCTAAGCGTACATTTTATTTATATTAACCTAAGAATATATATAATAATGATATAGATACGTTTATGTCCCCCCTTTTATACGAATTTTGGATATTTATAGGCATGCACGTTGGATACGATGCTCCCTGGTGTGGATTAACATAGATACATTTACATTTACATTTATTGTTGTCATGAGAGCCGAAGCCCCCTGACTGCATACCCGGTACCTATCCTTTAGGACATACCCGGGCCCCATGATGTAGGCCGAAGCTTACGCATCAACCTTTAGCACATCATGGGCGGATGACTTAAGGTCATCAGGCTCGCCGGCTGCCGAAGCAGACCCTTCGGAAAGAGGGTTGCCCCTCAATCCTAACCAGGGATTCCGGCTGCTTGTTTAAGCGTCACTCCACCTGGGTTCCACTAGGTCGGGACCTAGAGGTCCATGGTAGAGCGCCCCGACGCATTTAGTGCAAGCAACACTCGGGACCTATCTAATCCCTGACAGGCAGAACCCGCCATCGAAAGCCAGGAGGAAGGGGACCGTCAGCACGCTGACGGGGGGAACCCCAACCTCCCATTTACACCGCTGCCCGATCGAGGCCTTACCCATTGCTGGGAAACCAGAGATAACCAGAGCGATAGATCCCCAGATACCCCTGGCGGGCTCGGACCCAGCACCCGATCTACTTCGTTTGCCCGTCAGACCCAACATCACTGCCAGGCCATCAGGGTTTCCCAAAAGGAGGCAGGTATAGAAGTGGGACCCACCCGGATGAACCTATCCACCAGAGGTGGCGACACCCTTGACTCAATTGAGGTTCCGGGAAGAACCCCCCACACTCAAGATAACCATACCGTCCGTGCTCAGAGACAGGGATTGGTTTGCATAAGTACCTACAAACCGTTGCCCTCACACTGCGGAAAGTTACGTTGCCCTTGAGTGTCCCCGTGAGCTGCGGGTACTTGCCCGTTTTCACCTCCAGGAAAGGTTACTTCCAAAGTCGAGGATTTGCCCACTGAATGCTGGTCGCACACAACAAGCAGGCCGAAGCCCAAAGAACCACAGACACAGGTAGGTTAGAGATTATGATGTACTTCCATCTCTCCTAGAGCTAAACACCCCTCCATCCTGGATAAAGGAATGTCACTGGGACCCAATGCCCAGTCGTCCATGTCTGTGGCCAACTTGAAAATGCCGATACCAACACGGAGCATTTACCTCCCCTCTGGGGGCTAGATATTTCACCTCCCAGGACGAGGCTACTTCCAAAGTCGAGGATATGCCTCACAAAATGTCAGTCGTACACGACAGGTAGGACTCAGTCACAACCACAAGCTACAGGCAGGTGAAAGATCTATGAACTTAATCAACACTAGCAGAGCTGAACACCCCCACCACCCTGAATGGAGGGAATGTCACTGGGTACTCTCACTTTGGGTAAACCCAAAGAGGCTGGCTTGTCCAGTCGTCCATAGCTTGTGGTCTACCTGAAGTGCCGGTTCCAACACCGGGCAATTACCTCCCCTCTGGGAGGTCATAGATACATAGATTGAAACATAGATACAGCAAAAAATCTAAATTTCCAAGGTGGTGGCAGTTTTTAAAGATGGCGGCCGTTCCCCAACTGGGATTTCTTGGGACTTTTTGTTGGCCACTCAGGACATTGTTCTGAACGTTTCCACCAATTTTCAGCCTGTTATCAATTTTTTCCGGGTCAAGGTAATTTTTTGTCTAATTGCACTGGTCTAATATTCAGAAATTATTATGAAAAATTGAGCAACAATAGCTCAATTAATATTGTAAATAGTTGTTGTAGACTGTATTCAGGTTTTCAAGGAAGTCAAAGATTAAAGCCCATTATAGATGCTGGTGCCAGCTTCCGTTCCATCTGATAATTAATTTACCTGTCTAAAGTAAGTCATACAATAATAAATTCGCAACGTTAACATTCAAATCCAATTAGGCTATCCTACTAATATTATAAATGAGAAAGTTTGGATGTATGGATGTATGTTTGTGACAAGTGAACGCGAAAAATACTGGTCGGATTGGGCTGAAATTTGGCATGATGATAGCTCACATTCCCGATTAACATATAGGCATATTCTTATTTCAAAAATCCTTTCGGGCTCCGCCCAAGTGGCTCTGGAGTTTCCCATGTTAACCTTATGAGAAGTGGAATTATTGAATCTTAACAGCTGTTTCAATTAAACAAGTTGGTTCTGTTCTATGATGTTCAATTGCATTAACACGTTGGGTGCTGATGACGGGAATTCCCGCAATTGCTTAACATTGAAATAAATGCAACTTTTATGTTCAAACATGTCGACAGCACAAATAGTGTTAAAGTTACAAGGATTACCAACAGGATGCAGCACTATTATTTCTTTTACATTTATGACAACAGCTAATTTGCAACCAAAAGGTGAGTGAGCGCAGCGAACAAACTTCAACCTGGAGGCGAGTTAGCGTAGCGAACGAGCTAACCTGAAGGCAAGTGAGCGCAGCGAACGAGCTCCAACCCAAAGGTGAGTGAGCGTAGCGAACAAACTTCAACCAGGACGTGATTGAGCCATGCAAACGAGATAATCTTGAAAATTAAGAAGTTAAATGGGGCAAAGCCCACGGGTTACAGCTAGTTATTAATAAATCTAAATACTTGATAGAAATGTTCGTTAGATGTTTACTTAAGTCCGGTGACCAATTTGAATATATATATATTTTGGCTTTATACAAAATTGCAAAACAAAATCAACAGTTTCTTTAGGTAGTTTTAAAACGATGTATTCTCTATGTAGTCCAATATTATAATTTTTTTAATCAATACGTGTAGAATTTGTCGACTGGCCCAACAATGTAGTATGGCTATTTAATATGTCCAGGGTGGCTACTACAGACTCGCCCCCCTCAATTTTTTACTGTAGTACAATATGGTAGTATTTGATTTATTTCAGAAACACCACTTCTATGATAATCGATTACTTTGTCCTGAGTACTAAATAATATTATTGAACATACTATTGTATAACGTATTGCCAACTACAGTATAGTTGTGAATATGGTTGATGCAAGAGCTCACAACCAAATACCTGACAACATGTAATTATGAAACACTAATTATTTAATGATTTGCCTTTAACTGTTTAGGGACCAAATATTGAATGTATTACCTACAAATAACATTTAAAATTTGATCATATACTTTGCTAGTTACAATTCAAAATTTATCAAATTATTCGTTTTTCTCTGGATTAAGCCTACTAAAGAAATCCCAAAAATAATGTATTCCTAATCCATCACAACTACATAGGAGTTTTCTACATGTATTTAAAATGCAATAATCAATATTGCAAATTGAAAATCCACTTTGCTTGGTCTGTGTTAAGAGTGTAAGCAATGAATGGAGTTAATATCATGTTTTAATTCTAAAACACACACACCAGGGTAATATTAAGCCATTAGGAAATGCACCGTGTAGTTGTAGTCGTTTGTTTATGCATAATTCATACAGAGCCCTTCTAACACTGCACTTGTATTTGAGAGTTAGGTATTCAAGTTAGCTTAAATACAGTTTAATTATTTTGGAATGTAATATATTTTAAGTTTATTTAATCATTATTGTAACCTACTTCTTGATCGGCACTGTGGATGTTATTACAATTATGGAAAGTAAAAACATACGTCTGATAACACTTTAACATATTCAGTGATATATATACATTGGAAATGTATGGATTTTATAGGTATAGGTATAGGTAGATTGATTTTATAGGTAGAGACACACACACACTCCCTCCACCTTGTTGACTCATAGACGGTAAATACACATTTAAGATGGTAAGGTGTGATTGATTTCAATTGGACACTGCAATCATCATGACGAATAGTAAAATTTTCCAATGGTACTAGGAATTCGGGTTTTAATTTAAAAGTCCCTTAATTATTAAATGTTACTTGGACAAAATAAAAAACTGAAGAGTGTTGACTTAATCAATCTTAATACAGAGACATTTCTTAAAGTTACTGACTATATTAAAGAAGTTAGAGGTAACTGTGCTGAGAAGATAGTGAGGGTGCCAAGTTTAAGCTAGTTGTATCAGGCTTAACATCCAAGACACTTCAATTAAGCTACTATGTCATTCATATTTAGGCTATACTTTTTAAAAGTAGATATGTGGAAAACATTTGAAATGCACAAAATAACAATGTAATTGTGAAAATATGTCTAACACTAACAAATAAATAGACTGAAGTTGCAACGATCCTGAAAGGAAAACTTTTTTTAATATGTAGAGAGCTACCATAAAAATTAGTTAGTTTTTTGTTATGTATTGCAATTCTTTTTACAATTTCTTTGAAGTAAAATGTTCCTTAGCAATTACCAATATACAAGTATTGAAAATTCTCACATTACTATGCTCTGTACCAAGTCTAAATTCACCACTGTAAATGCACAACTCGTCTTTAAAGTTGATAAGTCTCATTACGTTTTCTTCCCCTTTGTAATCCACTCGTCATGTAATTCTCCCGGGACTCTGGTGGTGAGGGGAGGAACTGCCAATATGGGGTTGGTAATGGGGATTATTCATGACTTTTTGCTATTTCCGGTCGGAACTAATTTTCCTTAAAATAAAGCTATACTGGATAAAAGAGTACATTTTTTATGTAGAATAATATAATAATCATGTCATAGTTATTTGTTAGTTATGGAGTTACTATTTGTGATGGAGAGATATATGCAAATACCAATGGCGTAAACAACTATTCTAACTTATAACAATGAATACAGAACCTTATAAGGAACCACTTATCACTAAAAACAATACAATGCCGGAAAAAACAAATGTTTATAGTAGTAAAACTCACATGTAATATGATAGTAAAAAATTCCAATGATCAATATTTGTATAAATAACTTATAAGATAAACATTTCAGTACCAGTTTGCCGAAATAATCCTTCCTATACAGCTGATCCATCACAGTCAGTAACAGGAGTACAATCTAAGAGTAAGTATGTTCTTATTAAAAGTATAACCAGAGTTTAGTAAAAAAAACTAGAATGCACATTATTAATACTACTTTAGTATACAAAAGACTATGATTACACCAAAACAAACTCACAATCGGCTGCTACACTTAAAAAAATATGTTCATTAAACAAATCTAAAAAAAATATATTAAAACAATGGTTTTAACATTTCATTCCTCTTAAAATTATCCTTCTTTCAACAGAAGAAACGTAAAAATCCGTTAAGTGTCTGAATCAGAATTATTAGACAAAAAACCTTTTCACGTTGAAAAAAAATCACAACAAAAAGTGTAGGATATTTTTCTTTAATTTCAAAAGAAATTATCCATAGAGGAAAATTTATTTAGCTCCAAAGCAATTTTGCACTATGTGCTTCATGTATTATGCGTCAACATAGATTAACTGCATATAGCTAATAATAAAATAGTTTAATCGTCGTGAAATTTTAAAACATAGGTATAAAATTACTAAGATATACATTTTACTTAAGCTATAAAATTTCGTCGCTTAATCAGAGAGCTTGTTAAAAACTAGTTGAGATACATAAACATAAAGTGAACGTGCAATATATCACAGCCAACTCAATTTAAAGTTTGTCATTTCTCCATAGGGAAACGTTTCTCTATGCGTGCTTTTATCTTGCCAGATTTTTGTTATTTAAACCCAATATAACGTTTAATAATGTAATACTATACTGACAAAGAGTGGCAAATAATTGAGCTAGTTTAATCTTGATTTCTAGAAGATTACAGCCCTAATAACTTACTATGCTCTGATACTACTGCAGTAACAGCCTTCACTATCAGGCCATGACAGTTTGATGGATTGACCAAAGTAAAATACAAAACGGGCGTATTTACCACCATTCGAGCAGTTAATGCTCTTTCACTAAACGAAAAAATATATAAAACAGGTTTTTGGTGGCGTAGCTTTACAAACTGAAAAAGATAAAAAGTTAATTTTATGTTATAAAGTATTTTCGTCAGACTAAATTTGACTTTTCACCTAAAAAAAAAGTATAACCAGTAATCTACCAAAGTTTAATTCAACATTCGTTATTTTTCATTCATTATCAAGTATTTGTGTTTTAATATGACACTGATGTAAGTAATTCGACTGTGTGAAATGCGATATACTGTAATATAGATTTGTTTAATAGTAGACAACAGTTAATTAATACGTTTCCCTATTGAACTTTTAATTTATAAAATGACTTGGGAATGAGATAATCAAGAATGTCTAAAACATGGTGTATCTAAAATACGATAATAACATACTTAGTGTAAATAACATAACCAAGTGTTCATTCCATATTTGAAACTTTATATTAAAAAACTGAGCCGTGACTATTTCCACCGGGCGAATGTCACGACTCATGATCAATGGTTCAAGTGTTTTTTTTTATAGTAGGCTAGTTCAGTGTTTCTCACTCCACGACCCCGAACAAGGCTGTGGGTTTTGTTCTTATTACTCCCACCGCCGACGATTCAGAGGCTCCGAGACTTTCGTTAGCGCTGCATCGGCATAAATTTTGCATCGTCTTAAATCTTAATTTTGTAGTATGTTTGCGTTGTATTTTTGCCTTTTTCTTACTTGTGTGAAGATATTCTCTACTATGCAGTAAATTAAGAGCGCCCAGCGCGCTTGATGGGTAAGTTTGGACTATTTTCTGATACTTAGGTTAGAACACATGTTGCACTAGGTCTGGAACCTAGTCTTGGGGTCGTGGAAGACTTTTGATAGTTAGTTTCCCTGTTCTCTGTTGTTTTGTATAATTCAGGGCTTTGCCCGAAATGCTAGGCCTAGAATTGACTGAGAAATGTTTGTTGGAAGGCAGCTATTTGAGAGAAACTGCCAAGTCAGTTTTGGGTCCTTCTGACTGTTTTGTGGTAGGCCTAGGCTTACAATTTTTGCTCAGTAAATGTAATTGTCTTAGGCTACTACTCTGGTAGTCTTTTGTTTCTGTGTCCCGTACAATTTTTAGTGTTGTTTTGTCTTGTAAAATGTTCAGTTTGTGTTACCCAGTCAAGTAAGGTTAAAGTCTTTTATTTTGCTTTGTCCTTGCCAAACTAGTTAAATTAAGTTGAATTAACTGCTCTTAAAGCTCCCCAGAAAGTTTGAGTCATTTTACTCAAGTTTTAAGAAAGTTATGAGGAATTAAGAGTTTGGCAATTCTCCATTCAGGTTTGAACTGGGTAACCAAAAGGCCAACTGGTTTCAGCCTTTGAGTTAAGGTTTGGGATGGTCTGGAAAGGCTGCTGGAACATTTCCCCCAGCTTTTAAGACCATTCCGAACAGATTCGGATCACAACTTTTGGAGAAATTAGCAAAAATACATGAGTCGTTGCGTTAGGCCTAAATTTTTGTTTGGAACGTTTTTTGTCAATTTTAAAGTATTTCTCTGTGTTTAAGTGTCAATTGTTCTCTGTTAACTTGTTCTTCTGGCCACTTTGGACCAGACAATTTAAATATTTTCTCTCTATTGGTGAAATTTACCACTGTCACATACCTGTCTGGCCTGCTGACGGTTTTACCGCAAATATTAATGTTACCATTCTTGTACTGTTTAACCTGTTAATTGTTATGTTTAGAATATTGTTATTGTTTGAAATGTTTTACATTGATAAAGAGCTGTTAAAGAGAGATAAACCTTTTAAAAATTTATAATTTTTTTTGAAAATATTATGTTAGGCCTAATCTGTGGATTTTTGGAAGTCAGTGAAAATAGTGAAATGTGAAATGTGTGACAGTGAATTTTGCGGATATGGACTTGAACTCTTTCTGGTACTACTGTGTTTCTGGGTTTGTTACTCAGGGCCCGTGAGGAGGAACATGTAGCAGCCGCATCAGCATTGACGGAGTGGATTCTACTGCTCTTGGCCACCCCTGGATCATGGCCCCCCTCTTCCGTCATGCTCGTTTCCCCCTCCGGTGCTGCTTGCCCAGAACCATTGAACTGAACGCCCTACCGCAAGTTACTTAGACCTAATTTATTGTTACCGCTATGGACTGAGGGATTTTAATTGTTATTTTGTTAATTTGTGCACAGATCTCTATTAATTGTTATTCCTTTTAAATTTTAAATTCTTTAGCCTAGGCTACTTGTTGATTTTTTAGATTTTATAATTTTTTTACATATTCTATTAAATTTCAATTTTGGGGCCCCTAAATTTTCTATAGTTACCATGAAATGAATATATTAAAAGAGTCATTAGATATTTCATTGTTGTAATTTGTTAATTTAAAAGGTTAAAACTGATTAAATTTACTTTGACTGAAATTAGCCTATTTTGAATTTTTTTTAATTAATGTTTGTAAGTGAGTAGGTCAGAGTGGTATCAAAATTTTTTAAAGTTTAATTGAGAGTATTTAATTCATGTATTATTGTTAATTATTGTTGTGTTATTCTTTTAAATGGTTAATTACAGCTCGTTTCTCTCAAATGGCGTGTTGTTCTTGAACCTCCATCCATGGTTCTCATTTGTTAAGTAAAGTTTTGTGAGCCGCTCCTCGGGCCTGCGCATGGATCACGCTTCCTTTTCGTTAGTCTGGGTGCAGGCACGAGGGCATGGTTCAAAACAATTAAATTAAATTAAATAAAAGGATGAGCTGTCACTGAGATTTCAAACGGTAGGTTTATTTTGTAAATCAAAATTAAACAGCTTTATGAGTAAAAATTCTCTTTTTTCATGTTCACTACATAAACAATGATTTCCACAATCGACAAAAAAGGCCATAGGTTAACCCCGGAATTATTTCATCTCGCACGACGATTTGCTTGAATAAGGGCAATTTTTATGTCACTTTTATCACTGTCGTTTTTCATTTTTGCTTACCACTAATTTTTTATGTCAGTCTTTATATATATTTAAACACATTGTATTACAACTTAGAGGAATATACTAAACATCCAACAAAAGTTTCATTGAATATAATTGATCTTTGATATATTATTAATCATACAAAATAATTGCTGCGTTCAAATGTAAATTGACACACTCCGAAAAGAATTATACGAGAATTAACAGATCGTATTGATTTTATAGATTTGTAGTAAGTGATTATTTTTTGTTTTGTTTTAATATTTATTATCAGTTGAGATGGGGACGCCAACTAGGTGCATATTTCAACCCTAATAACTGTAGGATGAGTGTAGAATGAAGTGAGAAGATCTGTGTAGCTTTTCCACCAACCAGCTGTTTTTAGCCAGAATTATTTATTAAAAGCCCAATGATTAGGAACAGCGGGGTCTAGTTTCGAGCCATCAAAAAGCAAGGTATATATTTTAAATGGTTTGTTAATATATATTTACCATAATATTTTTATTGTTTTTTTTTGTCCCCTGAGAAGATAATCAGTAAGGGTTCGCGTCAGTGAGGATGATTCAATCATCACCAGAAAACTCATTAAATTGTTGTTTGCCTGAAAAGTATGGCCACTATTGCTTTTAACAAAGTCATACAAGTAAAAAAATCAGATTTTTGAAACATGCACATATAACCTCAACAAAATATTGTAAAACATGAGGCCATTTTAGCGTAAACTAATGTTATATCTTTCCACAATCGTTAAAACGAATGGAAATTTTACGTTTATTAAAGATCGTGTTCAAATTATAATTCTTCCAGGCTCATAAAGTATGGATATCGGTAGATTTTTACTCAAAATAAGATTTTTTGTAACAAGTATAACTACATTTCGTTGTAGTTGTAACACTTTGGAATTATAGGTAGGTCAGTGGAGATCGGTAGATTTTAATGGTTTGATTATTGCGTTTCCCCCACTTATTTGCTGGTCCAGTATATTGTTAGTGTGGAAATATATATTGATTATTCACTATTTGAAATATATGTACCTAGATTAATAGAGAAGACTTGTGAATCAGCTTTTACCATACAAAATCAATCATTTTTCTTAACGATAACCAATGAGATAGATGAGATTGGAGGGATGATATACTGGAAAGTCAATGACAGATACAGCAAACTGCAATCTGCTGAGCTAATCAGCCAATGACAAGGCTCTTAGATGAACCTCGCCTCTGTGTGAGCTTTTAATGTGCCTATGACGTCAGATAAAGTTGCAGAATTAATTTAAATAAAGGTTAAGAAACAAATAAAACCTTTAATTTGCCCTTTCTCAAAACAGTAAATTGTTACATATAGTCTACTTACTTACTGTAACCGGAAACAATTGTATAATTTAGTGAACTAATTAAGTTTTTTTTAAGTGTCTTTTTTAAATTAAATTTTTTTAGAAACGGCTGTTAACATAAATCTTGTGTTGCTATGATGGAAAAATAAATAAACACCAAATACAACTTTGAGGGAAATAATTGACTGTTGACTGGAAATTATGGAACGTTAAAACACAATCGAACAAAAAGGCAGTACAATAATGCAATGTCATTTGTTTTTTTTGGTGCTGAAGTAGACCTACCTCCGAATTATGGTCCTTATAGACTAGTAAAATTGTTGGTTAACCTAGAAGTAATTGTTATATAATTTCTGTCAATGGATTCTTATGTAAAAATGGCTGAAAAAAATGATGCTGAAAAGTCTACCACTCTACGGAGGTGCGTTGGCCTTGTATGAAAGGTTTTTCAAAATGGCTACCGGAAATATTTATGTTTTTAGCCAATAAGTCCTAAATTATTGCAGGTAGCTTAAATAAGTAAATGAGTAAATTTTAAAGAGTTAAACTGTGCAACTTTTGGTATATAATAAGTTAAGTTAAGATAAGTACTTACATTCTTACAAGAAAATACAAACAATTTCAATAATTTATTGTAATTCAGGGAAATTTTTAGTTATGGATTTCAACTTGGCAACAATGATTGTTTTGTTCCAGCTGAGAGTTCTAATTGTTGTTGTTAATATTTTAACATGTTTCTAGTTTACTTTAATGAGTTTCATGTTAATCTCCCTTAGTATGACTATTGTAAAATAGAAAAATGATCATCGTAAACTGTTTTATTTGTGAACAAATTATACACGACAGTTGTGAGATGTCATATCTCCCTGAAAAAGGAATTGAAGCAATACACTGACCTGTGAGGCAAGGAAATAACTGAATTCCATGTAATTGTTGGTCAAGAAGTTCATAACAAATATAGGGCGCAGTTTATTAATTTAAAGTCTCCATTCAGAAATCAGAAGGATGATACCAGATGTTCCCGTTCGACACGTTTTAGTGAAACCTATTTTGATTTCAAAAGTAATTGTTTTTTGTGCACAGCTGAATTAAGCCTAACATACAAATAGAGGAAAAAACGAATGGATTGAAGCTCGGACGCTAAACTTAAGAACAACAGTGTTATAAAAGTACAGTAGTTAACGTAATGATGAATGGGCTTACAAAGTGAAAATACGGTTTCTAAATGTGTTCGATTTGCCTGCTATAAAAGCATGTTATCAAACACAAGTTTAGTAAACTTTCGAAATGGAAAATCTATAGATACCACAACAATAGGAATATCTTTAATCTCGTTGCGGATTAATGTGGCTGCAGCTGAAATCATATTTATTTGTTCTTTTTCAGTCTCATCTTTAGTTTTTGATTTATGATACTCCTGCAACACATAAGAAGCTGTACTTTTAAAAGTAACAATGTCCTTAGTTCCAACTGTGTCAATAAAGATTTCATTCTCAAAATGGTATATGAGTATCTGTTTCATAAACTTATCTGAAAAAGGTTCATACTAACAGGATGCAGGAATAAATTCTTTCATTTTATGTCACTGATGGTTAATTGTTCTTCATCGTTTTCTCTCATGTACATTGCGACTTTTAAAATGCTTTTTGGCGTACTTCATCTCCTGGGCGACCGGGCAGAGCTTTAGGAACGTCACTAAGTTGTTGTGGTATAGATTTTCCATTTCGAAAGTTTACTAAACATTGTTTTTAATAACATGCTTTCATAGCAGGCAAATCGAACACATTTAGAACACATATTTTGACTTTTGTTTTTTCCTCTATTTGTATGTTAGGCTTAATTCAGCTGTGCACAAAAAACAATTACTTTTGAAATCAAAATAAGTTTCACTAAAACGTGTTGAACGGGAACAACTGGTATCATCCTCCTTCTTTCTGAATGGAGACTTTAAATTAATAAACTGCGCCCTATATTTGTTATGAACTTCTTGACCAACAATTACATGGAATTCAGTTATTTTCCTTGCCTTACAGGTCAGTGTATTGCTTCAATTCCTTTTTCAGTGAGATATGACACCTCACAACTGGGACGCGTGGCGTCGTCCTGTAATCCAGCTACTAGGAGGCCACGAATTGTGGATATTTATAGGCATGCACTGTGGATGCGATACTCCCCAGTGTGGATTAACGTCCGCACGGGTGAGTACTACGACTATCCGCAGTACTATCCTGATAATTAGACCAATTCGTAATTACCAAGGGAAAAATGTGGTTCGGATTCCACTATAAACTGTAGGTCCTTTAGTTGCCATTAGCTGTATGGGCTATTAACAGCTGTGTCTAAGGAATGTCGGCCTTAGTCACTAACAAGACTACAAGATCGCGCCACTCATCCTACACTCATCTCCATTCATACTACATACATACATACTTGGCTTGAAATACCTACTTTGTATGGTCGCCATTTCTTAGAACAGTATTAAACAGTATTAACAGTGTATAGTTTGTTCACAAATAAAACAGGTTTCGATGATCATTTTCTATTTTACAATCGTCATACTAAGGGGGATTAACATGAAACTCATGAAAGTAAACTAGAAACATGTTAAAATATTAACAACAACAATTAGAACTCTCAGCTGGAACAAAACAATCATTGTTGCCAAGTTGAATCCATAACTCAAAATTTCCCTGAATTACAATAAATTATTGAAATTGTTTGACAACATTATTTTCTTGTAAGAATGTAAGTACTTACCTTAACTTAACTTATTATATACCAAAAGTTGCGCAATTTAATTCTTTGAAATTTACTCATTTACTTATTTAAGCTACCTGTAATAATTTAGGACTTATTGGCTAAAAACATAAATATTTCCGGTAGCCATTTTGAAAAACCTTTCATACAAGGCCAACGCACCTCCGTAGAGTGGTAGACTTTTCACCATCGTTTTTTTCAGTCATTTTTACATAAGAATCCATTGGCAGAAATTATATTACAATTACTTCTAGGTACAGGTAAATTTTAAGCTATTTTTACTAGTCCATTATATCTTCAGAACCCATGGCATGTGTTATACTTTAATTTGGCCCTGCGGTGAAACTAATCTGGCAGCCCTGATAGTTTTAATGTTTAATCACTTTTATTAAGTTTAGTATTTTATTTATTATTAATTTTATTCCTCCTCAGAGTCCTCTAATTCACAATAAAACCTGTCAAAAAGTGTTTTAAAATCCATTTTTAATTTAACTTCAATGATGGTGTAACAAATTCAACTCTGCAATGGCTAGTTAGTGGTTGGTTCAAGTTAATTGATTGTTAAAAATTATTCTTGTGCTGTTTTACAGAACAAAATGTGCCACAGTAAAAATAGTTTTTAGTAGATAAAATTGAAAGAAACGATATAAATATATACAGGGTGATTGATATAAGTGTGCCAGCCGTTTTATTCGAAAACCATAAGAGATATCAAAAAAAGTTAAATGGTAAGTGCCTTGGATTTTTTATTTAAAAAATTATAGTCAAGTCAAAAAAATTATTTTAGCCGCCATTTTTCCAATATGGCCGCCAACTTTGATTTTTCTTATGGAACACCCTGTATTTCATGATGTATTCTGGTAGAAAATGTAATTTTAAGACGATTTTATTCTTGTAATTTTTTTCATAAACCTAACCGTTTCAAAGATAATAATGGTTTAAGTTGTGAAATTTTGAATGGTTTTCGAATAAAACAGCTGGCATGCTTGCTTAGGCCTTTATCGAAACTCTTTCTCATGCAGAAATTTCAAAACTTAACCATTATTATCTTTGAAATGGTTAGGTTTATGAAAAAAATTACAAGAATAAAATCGTCTTAAAATTACATTTTCTACCAGAATACATCATAAAATACAGGGTGTTCCATAAGAAAAATCAAAGTTGGCGGCCATATTAGAAAAATGGCGGCTAAAATAATTTTTTGACTTTACTATAATTTTTTAAATAAAAAATCCAAGGCACTTACCATTTAACTTTTTTTGATATCTCTTATAGTTTTCGAATAAAACGGCTGGCACACTTATATCAATCACCCTGTATATATATGTGTGAGTGTGTGTGTATGTGTGTCCGTGAACGCGATAACTTGAGTAATTTTTGTCCAATTTTGATGAAATTTGGTTTGAAGCTGTAAAGCGGTTTATAAGTATTGATAAAATTGAGCATACCCTTCCTTTGTCTTTGAGGATTAATAACACCTTTTCTGTTAACAATATTGCGTGAACTTTTACTCAAATAGCCTGAACTGGTAAATGTTGAAATCGCTACGCTTGAATCCGCGCTCTATTTCCCCAGGGAAACATTAAAAGTTTTCCCTATATTTGAGTTTAGTTTTACGTAAAATGCATTAATTTTCACTTGAAACCGTTAGGTTAAAAAGACCAATGTTCTAAATCTGAATACCTAAAATCAAAATCCTTGTGATTCCAATTAAAATCGTATTTAATTTTTATTTAGTTTGTTCATAGTATTAGATAATAAAAAATAAAATTACACACATGGACTGCAAAATAATTATAATATGTTTTGAGTGCGAAGAAGATTAAAATATCCGTGTTTAATTATTGCAATTTTTTTTTTTTTTAAACAATAACGTTAGTTTTTTTACTCCAACTAAGCCTGCCTGGGACTTTGGGAAATTGCGCATAGAAAGGTGTGGCGGAATTACCTTCTTCTTGCGATGCACTTCATCACAAGCTCTTTGTAGTTTTAATACATAAACTAGTCAGCTCTTTAATAAAATACTCCCTATACCATTTCAGATCAATCTTCATGTTTTATGGACGTTGAAATATTTTTAATTTCAGTATGCAAATATTTTATGTCAAATGCTTTGAGTTTGCATATGAGATATTCTCAAAATTGCAGTTTACTTACGATTAGTTTGTATTATTACAATTATTGTTGTTTCATTATTTCCTTCTTTTGTAAGCATGGTATTCTTTTCACAATGTGGATTTTTGTACGAGTTTAGTTTATAGGATGCGTTTTCTTACTCTGACTGATGTTATTATATTATTATATATATATTATATATATTATTATTATAACTCTCTTTTAGACTTGTTTGATAAAAATTATTGTCCTTTTAGATCGGTCCCGAAGATAATAGTGCCTGAGCAACCTATGAGTGAATCTTGTTGTTACAACAGCTAATGTTTTGACCTTTAACATGTTAAATTGATTTACAAAAAACCTTACGGCATACAATGAACAAATAATACGGAATACAGATACATCACAATTTCTGAATATAATTACATGTTTTGAAGGGATTTTGTGTTCAATGAAAAAAAGAAAGGAGTGGTGTTAGATGGCAAAAGCTGCGTTTTACCCTGAAATTACCTTAAATGAATCAACATTTTCCCTCGTGCTGCGATGAAATTTATATGAAATCTCGTAATGAGCCAATAAATAAATGTATGCATTATTTCTAAAAAATTATAGACCTTTGTACTATATATTCATTGTCTTTATTGCTGTCTTTAACTCCATAGAGTTACTTCATCAGAAAGATTTAAAAACCCTACGTGTTTGAAAAGTACAAGCCTCTGACTCACACTGCAATGTCACCCTAATACTTTGAAAAAGGGGCTTTAAATTGCCACTTGTCTTCATTGTGGATAAGATTAAACGCTCCAGATAAGACAAGTAAGGGACCCTAAGATTGGATTTGCAACTAAATTGCTCCTCAAGCCGATACATCTGGCACCGGTTCTTCAAAGCATCTAAATGAAATAATAAGAAAATTCCATTGTAAATATTTAATGAAGTAACTGCAATAGTAAACAAATTGTGTAATTATTCCATTTTCTAAAGTTTCAATATAACAGATGGTTATTTATTTAATTCAAGAATAATCCTATTAATTAGTATCACTTATCTCAAAATGAATTACTTAAATATGCAGCTTAATGCAAATAGTTTTTTATGTATTTTCTTTATTGTGATGTTGCGATTATCAAAGTAATGTACTTTCAACCCCCAGTTACACTGTATATACATTTACTTAACGAACCATTATAATTTAAATGACAATTTATTTGAAATAATTATTCAATTTATAAAGTTCTCCAAAGTACAGATGAAGTCATGGAGTGTCCTAGACAGCTGTTGATTATACAATTTTCTCTGTGGCTGACTGGGTGGTTGTGGTCTTGTCTGACTGTCTGGGACACGTAACAAAAAAGCGAATAAAAATCCAAAATCTCTTTGCCATCACTCACAAAAATTAGCTAATTTTCATAAAAGCAGATATCAAAGAAAGTAGTTGTTTCCTTAGCTATAATTATTTAGAGCAAGGGAAAACGATCAGCTGATTCTCCCTCGCTCATAATTTACATTACTTTAATTAAATTTAATTTACTTTCCCTTGCTCTTAATTAGTTTTATATTAACCCACTACGGACGCTAGTGTTTTGTTACGGTAAGTTGTTAAGATTTAAATAATTTATAACAATATTTCACAAATCACCATGTAAAAATGTATAAAATAAATTATAAGGGATGCAATTAAAACCAACCGATTACTAAGATGGTGTATGTCCTTTAAGTACAGTTATCTCAATATCATATCCCATAACAGCCACTTAAAGTAATCGCGACACTTGAAGGAGTCTCCATTTCACCATATCAAGGGTGTAGAATTACAAGCAGATATCAGCCTTCCTTGTACTGCTTTCCTTATAACACGACACCTTGTTGCAGTATTGACTTTTGTGGGTAACATAAATTTCAACATAGAGGTGGTTGTAGCATAAGCCTTATCGCCTCGACTTCAGTGTGAGAGGGGCGGACTTAAATTTCTTGAATATCCGAAAATCATAATGAAAAATTTTATAGTACATAGTTTGATTAAAATTGCCACATTATTTCAAAGGTTAATTCCTTTATAACAGAACCAGTATTTTTCAATATTTTGTAACGATGTAAGCTAAATCAGCGTAAATAAAACACATTTGCTTTCAACAGTTTCCTTTGAGATAGTATTTTAAAATCCCATAGCGAAGGCTGACATAACTGCAGTTTCAATAATGGTGATTAAGATACTCCAATCAATGTCAAACACATAACAGTCCAGCTTCTTCTCTTGATGCAAATGGCGTAGAATATTATTTTTGACCAGTCTCCTAGTCTTAGAGTCCTTGTAGAGGCACATCATCCTGTGTTGATTTTGATAGGTTCGTGTTGTTTCCAAGTAGCTTTTTGATTCCATAGAAATCAACAATACGACTGGAATTATGTAGGATAGAAATCCCAAAACATAGAAAGGTAACAACTCATTTATGATTCCCGGTGTATTTGTTTTTATGAGTTCTGCTAAATACTGACACATTAGTCCTGGGGCTACTACTGAAGTGTTGACTGCGAACCAGACTATGATGAGCCAGTAGTGAGATATGATGACGTCTCTTATATGAAGAAGACTAACTTGTACATCCTTCAAGTGTCTGAAACGTTGGTACTGTTCTTCATCGGGGACAAATTCTTCTTCGCCTTGCTCTTTTCCAACAACTTTTTCAAACTCATCATTGACTACTTTTTTGATTGCCAATGCCTTTCCCAGGAACCCCATCAACCCTATGTTGATGGACAGTTTGACAGCTTTGTAGTGAATTTCCTCCATTATGACATAGAATGGGAGTTTGAAAATTTCCTTTAAGACAGCTATTACTTCTAAAATGTATATCAAAATGTGTGGAATCAAGAAGAAGCTGCACGTTTGCCATTGCTTGCATTTCGCCATGTCTTCTAGCACACTCAGACTAAGCACGGTTCCAACTTCTGTTTTGTGGTCGTAAATTCGTCTAGCCATGATGAAAACTCGCATGACATACGTAAATGTCAAATGACATATTGCCACTTCAGAGTTGATATGCCTATTCCCTACCAAGTTAGCCCTTGTGGTTATGTCAATGTATCCAACTACTGATATGCATACTATCAAACCAGAGGTGTACGCGACTTTCCAAGTCACTGAACTTAAATGACTCAAGGAAACAACTGATAGACCGTGAACCGTCTCAAACCAAAATAGGTATTTGAATTTTCCTAAAGTCCCATACATTTTATAGCTTACAATTTTGTACGTTACCTTTCACGCTTCTAATACAAAAGAAATGGTTCTTTCAACAATTTAATACACATAAGAATATGGTCGATAAGACGCTATTATCTTATTGCTTGTGTTATTATGTCAATCCAATTTACGTAGGTCACTTGAAATGTAACATAGTACTCCATTAATATCATGAATAAATAATGTAAGAATATCATCATTCGATCAACCCAGATAGCTGGAAACTATTTTCAACTCATGAAAAGTAATGTAAACGATATTTTAGCGATATTACCATTATCGATATTTATTTTAGTGATCTTTAACGGGTATTCCCACACAAAGGTTCAACTCGCAATTAGTTGACAAAAACAATACTTTATCCATATTTAATGTTTAGGGGAAGAAATTAAACAAAGAATTTAAATTATTTAACAAGTAAAAGAAATTATCAGGATAGCTACTAGTGTTGCATAACTAAACTTCTTTGTTTAACACCTACAAAGAAAAACTGAGACTAAGTTTCTTTGCTTGCAAGTTAGACAAGATGTATTTTCTCTGATTAAAGAACAAAACATTCTACTTTGTATTTTTTAGTATTCATGCGCATAAGGATATAAGCTTAAAAAATTCAATTGTCACACTCCAAATAGTAGTACTTCAAAAGACTAAACTAAACCTTGGATAAATAGAATATCACTGTATTTTTTTTTTTTAATATACTTTTGAAAATATGTAAGTTCAATGAATTATAAGTTCATCGATGTTTTTTCGTGAGGAACTTTAAAAGGAAAATGTCATTTGTACGAACCTAGAGAGTTGTTCTAGTTCTCCCTTTTGCAGTTCAGGGATACAGATAAATATATCAACAAAACTCATTCAGCAACCTATCAATATTTACGATAGTAAATCGTAATTTTGTAATAAAAATTACAAAAAATCTTGTAACAATAAATTGTAATTGTTAGTGCTGTAGTTGTTGGGCGTTTAAGATCAATCATTTCGGTGTGTCCAAATGAAATTGTTCATTTTTTATGTTATCGACCAACAAGATTTTTTCATTTATCTACATACTGAAAAATACTCATTGTTGCGTCCATTTTTTTGTCCTACGACATTAGGCACGATTCCGGGAACGTTTTTCACATTACCTCAGGCTGGACCTGACTCGCCATATAATGTCTTATTTTATGTGGCTATGTATTATAAAATTTACAAGACCTATTGTATTTTGTAATTACTTAATTGTCGATTATTGTTGTGGCAAGATCACTTAGATCCATTAGGGATTTGACAGGATTTGAACGAGGGACCTCAGTGACCGACGTCCCACGCTCTAACCACTAGACCAGCTCGCTCCCCCACTATTTCCTTTATTGAAAAGTAATGTTTTAATCTATATATATAAAAGGCAAAGCCCTCACTGACTGACTCACTCACTCATCACTAATTCTCCCACTTCCCATTTACCTAGGAGGCTGAAATTTGGTACACTGATTCTTTAGGCATTAAATAGGAAAACTAAGTGGTTTTTATTCTGATCGGACTCTCGGGCTCCGCCCCAGTGGCTCTGGAATTTCCCATGTTAATCTTATGAGTACTTATATTTAAATGGAATTAATGAATCTTAACAGCTGTTTCAATTAAACAAGTTGGTTCTGTTCTATGATGTTCAATAGCATTACAGTTACAAGGATTACCAACAGGGTGCAGCACCATTATTTCTTTTACATTTATGACAACAGCTAATTTGTAACCAAAAGGTGAGTGAGCGTAGCGAACGAACTTCAACCACAAGGCGAGTGAGCGTAGCGAACGAGCTAACCTGAAGGCAAGTGAGCGCAGCGAACGAGCTCCAACCTAAAGATGAGTGAGCGTAGCGAACGAGCTCCAACCTAAAGGTGAGTGAGCGTAGCGAACGAACTTCAACCAGGACATGATTGAGCCATGCGAACGAGATCATCTTGAAAATTAAGAAGTGAAACGGGGCAAAGCCCGCGGGTTACAGCTAGTAAATTATATTTGCAGAACCAAAATAACAGTATATTGGTCGATTATTTGTTGGTGACATATCGTAACGGCCTTGTCTTCATTGTAGTGGTCTCATAATGTACGTGAAGTCGATAGAGGTGTCAATATTATGTTTGAGAGGGTTACTTGACCAACTGTTAGAGTTAATAATGCCAATGACCTTTATATTTACTACATGGGATTAATTAGTTTCAAAGTGAACGTTAATAAAATTTACCAACTAGTATTCGTTCAAAAGTTTCGTTTTGACATATAATTGTAACATCCAATTGAATTAAGTTTTTACTTTTGGAGGGGAAAAGATGTCTGCATTGAATAGTTTTCATTTAAATCATTCTTTATGATTATTTGGAAGTACAAAAAAATACGTCAATAAACACTTGTATTGATATATTTACACTTCTGTTTACTCACAAGACGGTAAATACATAAGAATGATGGTAAGTGGTGATGGATTTGAATTGGACATTCGAAACATCATCATACCCAATAGGTGAATAGCAAGAACCTCAATTGGCATCCCTTTTCGAGTCTCTTCGCCTATTGAATCTGATGATGATTGGAATGTCCTATCAAAATCCATCACCACTTACCATCTATCATATGTATTTACCGTCTAGTGAGTAAACTTTTTAAGTGTAAATATATTATTACTATTGTTATTTGACGTAGCTTTTGTTCTTTTAGGTGTTTTAATACCACGTAGGATGCTAATCAAGAAGATATTTATACTTGCTCAACCACTAAAATTTTAATAGTCTTGACTGTTTAGTGAAATAAACACAAGGAAGGATTTTACAACCAACATCTTGATAAAAGTACCTGAAGGGAGCATTTTAGTATGTAAATTAAACATCGCTATATTTATTTTACCTTGACACTACCTTATCGACGAATATTTTGCTGAAAATATTTTTGTGGCAACCAAGAGACTACAAACTAGAAATATGTTAAGCCTTATTATGTTAAACACTATGGAATTACTGTTTAATGAAAAAGATAATTTACGGGCTAATGTTATCTTAATTTTAATTAAGGTTCTTTTTTAATTTTATGGTTTTATGTTAGCATTATTCCAATTTCACAAGGACTAGAATAGTTCAATTTATATTTTTAACCATTTATCAAATAAATTGACATTACACAAAGTTGTACTTATTGGTTCGTCAAAAACAGTAATGCATAATAACCTATAAACAATTTAATACAAACACGAATCTAGAAAAACGTTGTGTTTAAAAATTTAAAAATTAAACAAATGTAAAATGGTGTCTGCTGTTGGTGTTAAACAAATAAATAAATATAGTAAACTTTAAAAAGCGTAAAGCTGGAAACTAAGTTTGAGCTTAAAGAAGTTCGGAACTTTTGCTACTTAAGCATATATTTGACGCTAATGTAACTTTTATATCTCTAATTGTTTACACTCTTATACTGGAAAAAGAATGTTAATAATATAACATAATTTGTCAATTTGTAATGCAAGATCATTTATTTTAGTAAACAGTTATTTTTTATTTTATTCTAACTCATCACTCTTTTGGTACAAAACTTATTAATATATCTTATTTATGGATAACATTAATGTTTTACATGTAAATGATTATAGTAAAAAGCTGTAGAGTTATTATACTCATGTAGCTATCAAAAGATAACAAACTTTTTAAATACAACATAAAGAAGAAACTACGTCCATCCCTCCTTATAAAAAAGCTTTCTCGTTTTAAGTAAACCCACTTTCATCAACTAGAAAAAAACAGGTTGTCATCACATAAGTTTACATATCTCAAAAGCCCATTTTAAAATGCCCCCTCGACCGGAAGTTTCCTTTAGACTTTACAATTTCCGTGGTAAGTTTGTTTGGTTCTCACACCATCTCTCGTGAGAAGGAACAGTTAAAGGCACAGGTGTGGCATCGAGATTGGTTTCAGAAACTAGACCGGAAATATACTGGTGTTTTGAACAACTCTAAGTAAACTTGTACGGTGAAAAGCTTGCAAGACCACAGAACTGAAGAATACTTGACTTGAATTGAGGATCTAAATATATCACAATAATTTGTCTTGTTTAGATGAAAAATACATATTTCGACAAGCCGTTTTTCAAATTTTGTTTTTATATGATACAATTAATTTCACCGTTTAAATTGATTTTATATCAATTGTGATGGGGACGCCAGCTAGGTGTATATTTTACCAGAAAATAAGTAAAGGGTGAGTGTAGAATGAAGTGTGATGATATGTGTAGATTTGTGACTAAGTTTAGATGTTTATTTAGCCAGGATTATTTATTGAAAGCTCAATGATTAGGAACAGCTGGCTACAGTTTTTAAACCACAAATAGCTGCTAACTTTTAAATCGATCGAACCGGTGACCTATAAATTGCTAGATGAGCTATAAACACTCATCCTATCCAGCCAGTTGATTCTTTCCTAACTATTTTAAATATTTTAAACAAACTTTATTTATAAATAAGTATACCTAAGCTTACAAAAAAAAATTATAATTAAAGACAAATTTTGATAATTAATTTAGTAAGGAATGACAATAGTTTCAACAACCCTGCTACGTGTGATTTCCTCAATTTGTGTTAAATTTACTATTTATTTGTTTGACATGTGCGCCAAGGGAAAGTATATATTTTATTATTGGTACATATTTATGGGTTTATCTTGCCTATAGGTAAGCTATCAGTCTTTATACACTTCACATAAATAATTCAAACCTTCCGGCTGAATATTTCAGGTCAATCCTGCAAGGATAATATCACGTATGTAGAGAATAATGATCCTTTCTAATATTTAGCCCTAGACTTATTCTACTGAGCATTAAACAGATAACAAATAAATTATAACAGATAACAAATAAATCTGTTACAATTTATCCATTCTTAACAAATAAGATATTATTAAAACTACATCAAATCTAGTAACTTTTTGTCTGTTGAAATTTTCGTGAAACTTGGCATTAAATATTTTAACTGGTCGCCAATGAAACGGTTGATGATTGTTTAGTAACATTTTTAACAGAAATAGGTTACAATAAGGTAAACGTTTTTTTGCAAAATCTCAATGCCGTATCTCAATTCATTTAGGAGTTGTTATCTTCTTTTACATAAATAATGACGGATGGAAAACTAGGCACCACTGACCTATGTTCCTATGGTGAAATGTGTTTGTCTTGACCTAAGCAATAACGCTGTGTCCATATAGTTATGGGACACCATGTACACCAAATACTACAATGACACAACAAAGATAAAATAAGATGACCATTATCTAGTCTCTACGACTACGATGAAGAGGGCCAAGGTAAAAAGGTTAAAGGTATCAATCCACTTTAAAATGCATGGCTATGGAATGTGAAATAAAGGGTTATGTAACAAAACAAAGGAAACAGAAATACAAGGTACAAAGAGTTAAAATCCTCCAGTCACCAGTTGTTACAAGCATGTAATTGGCCATACGATATGACAGAACATAATTGTGCTTCAAAACTGGCTTTAGGGTAATGTAATCTGCAATGTTTTGTTTATCGCTGGAATTACATTAGAACAATTCCAGTTCAGAGTTACTAAAATGTGCTTTCATATATGCTACAAAGATATCTGTTTGTTTCTCCTTTAATAGATTACAGATTTTATTAACTACTTAATGGTTTTGTTCCGTTTTAGATATGAAGGTATTGTAATAAATCGCTGTTAATGTAATTTGGATTTTTGTTTTAAGTGTTAAGCTACTCACTTACTTTCCGAGTCCGGAAAACAGACTTCGCTTTTTCAAAAATTAGCTACCGATATGGCATTGTCATTCGCATGTAAAAGATCATATAATGTGCAAGACTGGTCTAGGCGTGGGCAGATCAGCAGATGGCCAGGATCCTGAACAGCACCACACGCACACAAGATGTTTTCTTCGTCTGGTAAGAGACCCCATTTCTGCATGTTTGTCTTGCATTTTGGTACCTCGACCCTAATTTAAACTCATGATTCAATCATGATCCATAATGCTCCATCTATGATCCATCTATGATCCATCCATGATCCATCCATGATCGACAATGATCCATCTTATCTATGATCCATCATGATCCATTTATGATCCATTTATGATTCATCTATGATCCATCTATGATCCATCTATGATCCATCGTGATCCATCTATGATCCATCTATAATCCACCATGATCCATCAATGATCCATCTATGATCCATCATGATCCATCTATGATCCATCTATAATCCATCATGATCCATCTATGATCCATCACGATCCATCTATAATCCATCATGATCCATCATGATCCATCTATGATCCATCTATGATCCATCTATGATCCATCTATGATCCATCTATGATCCATCTATGATCCATCATGATCCATCTATGATCCATCTATAATCCATCAGGATCCATCTATGATCCATCTATGATCCAAGGAGTGTTGTATATTAAATCATAAATAATAATTATCAAATCCCAATTATCAAAAGTTATATTCAAAGCTTAAGGCTTATTAAGAAAGAACCAGGGAAGCTAAATTGAGAGCCAGTTGAACTTCATTAGCTTTTCTAGACACCTACTATATCGGTTGAAATTTACATTCCTAGCTAACGTTATTTAGTTTATTGGCATACATACATTTAAAGACGAAAAAGGCTATCAACATGTAAACCACTTGTAACGTGATCAATAAACAAATATTTGCCTTGCGTGAATTCAAACTTTTATAGCATAAACGTTATACACACATATCATATTTAAGATAAACTGAATTATACGCAAACGTTTAGAAAATATATCCGAAAATTATACAATGCCGGAAAACACGAATGTTTATAGAAGGAAAACCCACATGTAGTATGACGGTAAACAAATTCAACGATCATTATTTGTATAAATAACTTAAAAGGTAAACATTTTGGTGCCAGTATGTAGAAAGAATCCTTCCTAAACAGCTGATCCATCATCAATGTCAGTAACAGGAGCACAGTCTATGAGTATGTTCTTATTAAAATAGCTTTTAGTTCAAAAACTAGAATGCACATTATTAATAGTACTTAAGTTTACAAAAGACTATGATTTCACAAAAACAAACTCACAATCGGCTACTACATTAAAAAAAAATACCCCCGCCGCAGCAAACCTGCCGTCTAAGCGAATTTCCATTAGGCTGAATAGATTTTCAATTGATCTATTTAAATAACATTAGGTTTAACGAGTACCTAGGTTTGCTGCTACAAGGAAATAATAAATAGTGTGTTTTAAAAAGTAAAATAATTATTGCTTAGTATAAAATGAATATATTTGCCAAGTTTGATCAAAAGATATCCATAAACAAGCAAACTACAACATTTTACAATATTCTCCATAAGAATAACATGGGAATTTTAAATTTAAATTTTTTTAGTTTTCTCCGTAACCAATAACCGTACAAAAACACTTTGATATACTGAATTGTTTGTTTTTTTAAGCTCTTTAAGAAGGTTTAGAGAAAAATTGGAAATTTTTTTGTTTTGAGGGTCAAAAGTGAGAAAAACCAATTTTTACCCCATAAAACCCCCCATAAAATCCTGTTCCCATGGTCCGATCATGCTGGATCGCGAACTCATTCAAGTTTATCCCGCCTTACACCTTCAAACCAAATTTCATCAAAATCGGATAAAAATTACTCAAGTTATCGTGTTCACGGACACATATATATATAAATCTATATATATATATATCTATATATATATATATATATACATATATAAAAATTTGAACGAATGGTGTTTTTGGCCTCTGGGGACATCAAAATGAAAAAGTAAATCGGTCCCGGGCCTAAGTCTTACCATGAGACCTACGGTAATAGCTACTTCCCTATAGGGAAATTCGCTAATATATGTTCAATAAAAAATCTAAAATTAAATCAATAGTTTCAACATTCCATTCCTCATAAAATTATCCTTCTTTCAATAGAAGAAACGTGAAAATCCATTGAGTGTCTGAATCAGAACCATTGGTCAAAAAACCTTTTCACGTTTAAAAAAACACAAGGAAAAAGGACAGAAAAGGTAATCATAAAAATAATAATACCAATAAACAAAGCGTATTAATCAATTAATCAATTATTTAAGATGGGGACGCCACTATGCTCGTATTTTAACTCAGATATGAGTGAAGGATGAGCGTAGGATGAGTGGCGCGATCTCGTAGTCTTGTTAGTGTCTAAGGCCGAAATGTTTCTTAGACACAGCTGTTAATTAATTGCCCATACAGCTACTGTTTATAGTAAAATTCAAACCACGTGTTCCCTTATAACAAATTGGTCTAATTATCAGGATAGTATTGCGGTTACTCGTAGTACTCACTAAATGCGGACGTTAATCCACACCAGGGAGCATCACATCCACATTGCATGCATATAAATATCCACAATTCGTGACCTGCTAGTAGCTGAATTACAGGACGACGCCACCATCCCAGTCGTATCAGAGCAAAGTAAGTTATTAGGACTGTAATCTTCTAGAAATCAAGATTAAACTAGCTCAATTATTTACCACTCTTTGTCAGTATAATATTACATTATTAAACGTCATATTGGGCTTAAGTAACAAAAATCTGACATGAGAAAAGCACGCATAGAGAAACTTTTCCCTCGGGAGAAATGACAAACTTTAAATTGAGTTGGCTGTGATATACTGCACGGCCAATTTATGTTTATGTATCTCAACTAGTTTTTTTTCACAAACATTTTGATTAATTGACTAAATTCAGGCTTAAATCCTATTTTTATATCTCGTAGCATTTGTGACCTAGTAAAAAGTATATCTTAATAATTTGAAACCTATGTTTTAAAATTGTATGACGAAAAAATTATTTTATGATTAGCTATATGCAGTTAATCTATATTGAAGCATAATACATGAAGCACGTGGTGCAAAATTGCTTTGGAGCTAAATAAATTTTCCTCTATGGATAATTTCTTTTGAAATTAAAGGAAAATATCCAACTAATAAAATTAAACAGTTATAAACTAATTATGCAATTCCATAGACGTTAAATTAACTATCATTATAGGTTACACTCCAAAAACTTAAGTTTTTAGTTTTAACAATAAACTATTGAATTGAACTAAGCTGCAGTCTATTGCACATTGCACATGCATTATGTAATTGGTGCAGTAAGTGCATCACGAGTGAAGTGCTCTTTTTGCATTTTACTCTGGATGTAGTAAACATTTACCAACCCAGGCCTTTTAAAGATATTAGTTTAGTACTTATGCAGTATGAATCATGCCCATAGTTTTTAATGTTTATTGTGAATGATTTTGACTCTCAAAATTAACCTGTAAAGGGGTAAAGAAGTGTGCGTCTGTTGGTATAACGCACGAAAGCATTCAAATAATTTACATAAATAATTATATAAATAATAATTACATAATTAAATAAATAATTTACATAATTTTCTTCTTATTTTAACACCAATAAATATGAATTTTTATAACTACAAATGAACATATTTTTTAGGAACAGATTTCTAGCAAAGTATTGAAACTATTAATACTTCACGAAGGTCAAAACACTTTCCCCTCAGCAATGTTTTCAAGCAAAGCAACCCTTCTCCAGTTATAAAAACAAATACCCCCGCCGCAGCAAACCTGCCGACTAAGCGAATTTCCATTCGTCTAAATTGATTTTCAGTTAAATATATTTTAATAACATTAGGTTTAACGAGTACCTAGGTTTGCTGCTACAAGGAAACTAATAAAGTGTGTTTTACAGATTTCTAGCAGAGTATTGAAACTATTAATACTTCACGAAGGTCAAAACACTTTCCCCTCAGCAATGTTTTCAAGCAAAGCAACCCTTCTCCAGTTATAAAAACAAATACCCCCGCCGCAGCAAACCTGCCGACTAAGCGAATTTCCATTCGTCTAAATTGATTTTCAGTTAAATATATTTTAATAACATTAGGTTTAACGAGTACCTAGGTTTGCTGCTACAAGGAAACTAATAAAGTGTGTTTTAGAGTAAAATATTGATAGCTTAGTACAAAATAAATAAATTTGCCAAGTTTGATCAAAATATATCCATAAACAAGCAAACTACAACATTTGACAATATTCTCCATAAGAATAACATGGGAATTTTAAATTTACAATTTTTTTAATTTTCTCCGTTACTAATAATTGAACAAAAATACTTTTATATACTTAATTATTTGTTTTTTTAAGCTCTTTAAAAAGGTCTAAAGATAAATCGGGAATTTTTTTGTTTTGAGGGTCAAAAGTGAGAAAACCCAATTTTTACCCCATAAAACCCCCCGTAAAGCCCCGTTCCCATAGTCCGATCATGCTGGGTCGCGAACTCATTCAAGTTTATCCCGCTTTACACCTTTAAACCAAATTTCATCAAAATCGGACAAAAATTACTCAAGTTATCGCGTTCACGGACGTATATATATATATATATATATATATATATATATAAATCTCTCTCTCTATATATATATATATATATATATATATATATACATATATAAAAATTTGAACGAATGGTGTTTTTGGCCTCTGGGGACATCAAAATGAAAAAGTAAATCGGTCCTGGGTCTAGGTCTTACCGTGCCACCTACGGTAATAGCTACTTCCCTATAGGGAAATTCGCTAAAAGGTTTGTGTAAATAAAATAATGTTTTCGTAGACCCTTCCAACTGTCAGGGTCACAGTCAAATTATTAGCATTGCGCAGTAAAATAATCAATTCTCACAATATTTGACATGCAACAATAATAATATTGTTATTCAGTAAAGGCGATGATTATTATTAAGTAAGTAATAAATAGTTGTTTATTAAAAAAACCAATTCGTTTTTGCCAAAAACAGTCGACAAATTATCTGAATGTGAGTCAGGATGAAAAAAAACTAAGGTTAATAACGTTAAAGGTGTTTATCCTGACTAACTTTATACTAGATTAAAACTCACACTGACATATTGACTGGGTAAAACGAAAGGACAAAAAGTTAATTACAATGTTGGCAATTAGGGGCTCTATACAATGGTGTGTCAGACGCATCTTTAGAATGATAATTGTGTCGGCATTATGTTTACACCAGTTGTAACAAATGTACTGAGGAACAAATGAAGAGAGAACTTTACAAAAATTTTAGTTTGGTATAAATTGAATGAAACAAGTCTCGTCTATATTTCAAGCCTCTTAGTGTGTGATATTATTTTAAAGTGTGAAAGGTATATTTCAGGAAGAAAAATATACTTGTAAAGTAGTTTTAATGTGACTCAAGTAGCAATTCAAGGTAGTTAATTTGATGTAGTTTAAAATGTCAATCCAATGATAGCCTTGTTCGACTTTTCCGTTTCAGCTTAACACTTAATATAAAAAAAATCCAAATTACATTAACAGCGATTTATTACAATAACTTCTTGTCCAAAACAGAACAAAAACAATAAATAGTTAATAATATCAATAATCTATTAAAGGAGAAACAAACAGATATCTTTGTAGCATATATGAAAGCACATTTAATTAACTCTGAACTGGCATTGTTCTAAAGTAATTCCAGCGATAAACAAAACATTGCAGATTACATTACCCTAAAGCCAGTTTTGAAGCACAATTGTGTTCTGTCATAACGTATGGCCAATTATATGCTTGTAACAACTGGTGACTGGGGGATTTTAACTCTTAGTAGCTTGTAATTCTGTTTCCTTTGTTTTGTTGCATAACTCTTTATTTCACATTCCATAGCCATGCATTTTAAATTGGATTGATACCTTTAACCTTTTTACCTTGGCCCTCTTCATCGTAGTCGTAGAGACTAGATAATGGTCATATTATTTTATCTTTGTTGTGTCATTGTAGTATTTGGTGTACAGGGTGTCCCATAACTATATGGACACAGCGTTATTGCTTAGGTCAAGACAAACACATTTCACCATAGGAACATAGGTTGCTGTGGTGCCTAGTTTTCCATCCATCTTTATTTATGTAAAAGAAGATAACAACTCCTAAATGAATTGAGATACAGCATTGAGATTTTGCAAAAAATGTTTACCTTATTGAGACCTATTTCTGTTAAAAATTTTACTAAACAATCATCAACCGTTTCATTGGCGACCATTTAAAATATTTAATGCCAAGTTTCACGAAAATTTCAACAGAGAAAAAGTAACTAGATTTAATGTAGTTTTAATAATATCTTATTTGTTAAGAATGGATAAATTGTAACAGATTTATTTGTTATCTGTTATCATTTATTTGTTATCTGTTGAATGCTCAGTAGAATAAGTCTAGGACTAAATATTAGAAAGGATCATTATTCTCTACACACGTGATATTAGCCTTGCAGGATTGACCTGAAATATTCAGCCGGAAGGTTTGAATTATTTATGTGAAGTGTATAAAGACTGATAGCTTACCTATAGGCAAGATAAACCCATAAATATGTACCAATAATAAAATATATACTTTCCCTTGGCGCACATGTAAAACAAATAAATAGTAAATTTAACACAAATTGAGGAAATCACACGTAGCAGGGTTGTTGAAACTATTGTCATTCCTTACTAAATTAATTATCAAAATTTGTCTTTAATTATAATTTTTTTTTGTAAGCTTAGGTATATTTATTTATAAATAAAGTTTGTTTAAAATATTTAAAACAGTTAAGAAAGAATCAACTGGCTGGATAGCTGAGTGTTTATAGCTCATCTAACAATTTATAGGTCACCGGTTCGATCGATTTAAAAGTTAGCAGCTTTTTGTGGTTTAAAAACTGGACCCAGCTGTTCCTAATCATTGAGATTTAAATAAATAATCCTGGCTAAATAAACATCTAAACTTAGTCATAAATGTACACATATCATCACACTTCATTCTACACTCATCATTTACTTATTTTCTGGTTAAATATACACCTAGGCTGCGTCCCATTCTCAATTGATATGAAATCAATTTAAACGGTCAAATTGTATTATATTTATTAAAAAATAACAAAAACGGCTGTGTCGAAATACATACTTTTCTACTAAACAAGACAAATTATTGTGATATATTTAGATCCTCGATTCAAGTCAAGTATTCTGCAGTTCTGTGATCTTGCAAGCTTTTCACGGTACAAGTTTACTTAGAGTTGTTGAACAACACCAGTATATTTCCGGTCTAGTTTCTGAAACCAATCTCGATGCCACACCTGTGCCTTTAACTGTTCCTTCTCACGAGAGATGGTGTGAGAACTAAACAAACTTACCTCGGAAATTGTAAAGTCTAAAGGAAACTTCCCGTCGAGGGGGCATCTTAAAATGGGCTTTTGAGATATGTGAACTTATGTGATGACTACCTGTTTCTTCACGTAGTTGATGAAAGTGGACGCACTTAAAAGTGAAAGATTTTTCATAAGGAGGGTTGGACGTAGTTTCTTCTTTACGTTGTATTTAAAAAGCTTTTCATCTTTTGAAAGCTACTTGAGTATAATAACTCTACAGCTTTTTATTATAATCATATACATGTAAAACATCAATGTTATCCATAAATAAGATATGTCAATAAGTTTTGTTCCAAAAGAGTGATGAGTTAGAATAAAATAAAAAATAACTGTTTACTAATGATTTACTAATGATCTTGCATTACTAATTGACAAATTATGTTATAACAGTAACATTCTTTTTCCAGTATAAGAGTGTAAACAATTAGAGATATAAAAGTTACATTAGCGTTAAGCTCAAACTTAGTTTCCAGCTTTACGCTTTTTTAAGATTACAATATTTATTTATTTATTTATTTAACACCAACGGCAGACACCATTTTACATTTTTTACATATTTACATTTTTTAACACAACGTTTTCTACATTCGTGTTTGTATCAAATTGTTTATAGATTATTATGCATTACTATTTTTGACGAACCAATAAGTACAACTTTTTGTAATGGCATTTTTTTTTTATAAATGGTTAGAAATATAAATTGAATTATTCTAGTCCTTGTGAAATTGGAATAATGCTAACATAAAACCATAAAATTAAAAAAGAACCTTAATTAAAATTAAGATAAGATTAGCCCGTAAATTATCTTTTTCATTAAACAGTACTTCCATAGTGTTTAACATAATAACACTCTCAGGCTTTTTAACATATTTCTAGTTTGTAGTCTCTTGGTTACCACAAAAATATTTTGAGCAAAATATTCGTCCATAAGGTGGTGGGTGTCAAGGTAAAATAAATATTGCGATGTTTAATTTACATACTAAAATGCTCCCTACAGGTACTTTTTATCAAGATGTTGGTTGCAAAAACCTTCCTTGTGTTTATTTCACTAAACTTTACTTCAGCTAAATGTTACAAAAGACTATTACTGGAAAGACTGTTACTAGACTATTAAAATTTGAGTGGTTGAGAAAGTATAAATATCTTCTTGATCAGCATCCTACGTGGTATTAAAATACCTAAAAGAACAAAAGCAACGTCAAATAACAATAGTAATAATATATTTACACTTAAAAAGTTTACTCACTAGACGGTAAATACATATGATAGATGGTAAGTGGTGATGGATTTTGATAGGACATTCCAATCATCATCAGATTCAATAGGCGAAGAGACTCGAAAAGGGATGCCAATTGAGGTTCTTGCTATTCGCCTATTGGGTATGATGATGTTTCGAATGTCCAATTCAAATCCATCACCACTTACGATCATTCTTATGTATTTACCGTCTTGTGAGTAAACAGAAGTGTAAATATGTCAATACAAGTGTTTATTGACGTATTTTTTGTACTTCCAAATAATAATAGAGAATTATTTAAATGAAAACTATTTAAGGCAGACATCTTTCTTGCCCTCCAAAAGGTAAAACTTAATTCAATTGGATGTTACAATTATATGTCAAAACGAAACTTTTGAACGAATATACAAGTTGGTAAATTTTATTAACGTTCACTTTGAAACAAATTAATCTCATGTAGTAAATATAAAGGTCATTGGCATTATTAACTCTAACAGTTGGTCAAGGAACCCTCTCAAACACAATATTGACATCTCCATCGACTTCACGTCCGTTATGAGACCACTACAATGAAGACAAGGCCGTTACGATATGTCACCAACAAATAATCGACCAATATACTGTTATTTTGGTTCTGCAAATATAATTTATTAAAACATTGCACTTTTCAATAAAGGAAATAGTGGGGGAGCGAGCTGGTCTAGTGGTTAGAGCGTGGGACTTCGGTCCCTGAGGTCCCTCGTTCAAATCCTGTCAAATCCCTAATGGGTCTAAGTGATCTTGCCGCAACAATAAGACAATAATCGACAAATAGGTAATTACAAAATACAATAGGTCTTGTCAATTTTATAATACACAGCCACATAAAATAAGATATTATATGGCGAGTCAGGTCTAGCCTGAGGTAATGAGAAAAACGTTCCGGGGATCGTGCCTAATGTCGTAGGACAAAAAAAATTGACGCAATAATGAGTATTTTTCAGTATGTAGATAAATGAAAAAAATCTTATTGGTCGATAACATAAAAAATAAACAATTTCATTTGGACACACCGAAATGATTGATCCTAAACGCCCAACAACTACAACACTAACAATTACAATTTATTGTTACACAGATTTTTTGTAATTTTTATTAAACAATTACGATTTATTATCGTGAATATTGATAGGTTGCTGAATGAGTTTTGTCGATATATTTATCCGTATCCCTGAACTGCAAAGTGGAGAACTGGAACAACTTTCTAGGTTCGTACAAATGACATTTTCAATTTTCCTTTTAAAGTTCCTCACGAGAACGAAAAAGTTTATCTTTAAAAAAAGTACAGTGATATTCTATTTATCCAAGGTTTAGTTTAGTCTTTTGAAGTACTACTATTTGAAGAAACTATTTGAGGGTGTCAATTAAAATGTTTTAAGCTTATTTCCTTATGCGCATAAATACTAAAAAATACAAAGTAGAATGTTTTGTTCTTTAATCAGAGAAAATACATCTTGTCTAACTTGCAAGCAAAGAAACTTAGTCTCAGTTTTTCATTGTAGCTGTTAAACAAAGAAGTTTAGTTATGCAACACTAGTAGCTATCCTAATAATTGTTTTTACTTGTTAAATAATTTAAATTATTTGTTTAATTTCTTCCCCTATACATTAAATATGGATAAAGTATTGTTTTTTTCAACAAATTGCGAGTTGAACCTTTGTGTGGGAATACCCGTTAAAGATCACTAAAATAAATATCGATAATGGTAATATCGCTAAAATATCGTTTACATTACTTTTCATGAGTTGAAAATAGTTTCCAGCTATCTGGGTTGATCAAATGATGATATTCTTACATTATTTATTCATGATATTAATGGAGTACTATGTTACATTTCAAGTGACCTACGTAAATTGGATTGACATAATAACACAAGCAATAAGATAATAGCATCTTATCGACCATATTCTTATGTGTATTAAATTTTTGAAAGAACCATTTCTTTTGTATTAGAAGCGTGAAAGGTAACGTATAAAATTGTAAGCTATAAAATGTATGGGACTTTAGGAAAATTCAAATACCTATTTTGGTTTGAGACGGTTCACGGTCTATCAGTTGTTTCCTTGAGTGATTTAAGTTCAGTGACTTGGAAAGTCGCGTACACCTCTGGTTTTATAGTATGCATATCAGTAGTTGGATACATTGACATAACCACAAGGGCTAACTTGGTAGAGAATATGCATATCAACACTGAAGTGGCAATATGTCATTTGACATTTACGTATGTCATGCGAGTTTTCATCATGGCTAGACGAATTTACGACTACAAAACAGAAGTTGGAACCGTGCTTAGTCTGAGTGTGCTAGAAGACATGGCGAAATGCAAGCAATGGCAAACGTGCAGCTTCTTCTTGATTCCACACATTTTGATATACATTTTAGAAGTAATAGCTGTCTTGAAGGAAATTTTCAAACTCCCATTCTTTGTCATAATGGAGGAAATTCACTACAAAGCTGTCAAACTGTCCATCAACATAGGGTTGATGGGGTTCCTGGGAAAGGCATTGGCAATCAAAAAAGAAGTCAATGATGAGTTTGAAAAAGTTGTTGGAAAAGAACAAGGTGAAGTAGAATGTGTCCCCGATGAAGAACAGTACCAACGTTTCAGACACTTGAAGGATGTACAAGTTAGTCTTCTACACGTAAGAGACGTCATCATATCTCACTACTGGCTCATCATAGTCTGGTACGCAGTCAACACTTCAGTAGTAGCCCCAGGACTAATGTGTCAGTATTTGGCAGGGCTCAGAAAAATAAATACACCGGGAATCTTAAATGGGTTGTTCAATTTCTTGTTTTTGGGATTTCTATCCTACATAGTTCCAGTTGTATTGTTGATTTCTATGGAATCAAAAAGCTACTTGGAAACAAGACGAACCTATCAAAATCAACACAGGATGATGTACCTCTACAAGGACTCTAAGACTAGGAGACTGGTCAAAAATAATATTCTACGCCATTTGCATCAAGAGAAGAAGCTGGACTGTTATTTGTTTGACATTGATTGGAATATCTTAATCACCATTATTGAAACTGCAGTTATGTCAGCCTTCACTATGGGATTTTAAAATACTATCTCAAAGGAAATTGTTGATAGCAAAGGTGTTTTATTTATGCTGATTGAGCTTAGATCGTTACAAAATATTTAAAAAATACAAGTTCTGTTATAAAGGAATTTACCTTTGAAATAATGTGGCAGTTTTAATCAAACTATGTACTATAAAATTTTGCATTTATGATTTTTGGATATTCAAGAAATTTAAGTCCGCCCCTCTCTCACCGAAGTTGAGGCGATAAGGCTTATGCTACAACCACCTCTATGTTGAAATTTATGTTCCCCACATAAGTCAATACTGCAACAAGGTGTCGTGTTATAAGGAAAGCAGTACGAGGAAGGCTGATATCTGCTTGTAATTCTAAACCCTTGATATTGTGAAATGAAGACTCCTTCAAAGTGTCGCGATTACTTTAAGTGGCTGTTATGGGATATGATATTGAGATAACTGTACTTAAAGGATATACACCATCTTAGTAATCGGTTGGTTTTAATTGTATCCCTTAAAAGATTTTAAAACGGGCTTTCTAACTAAAAAAAAATAATTAATTACTAAATAGGATTATTTTGAAATAAAACTTCGACACTTATAGTTGCTATTTCTTTCAACATTTTGAGTTTTGTACCAGTGCGTAAACTTTATGTATTCCTCTTTATACCTTACTCAAGGATTCTCTATTGGAAGGTTTTAGTTATGTCAGAAGCCTTTTCTACCAATTGTGAAGAATTTTAGATAAATTTTGAGAAAATTAAAAATTACGTTATATACTTAAAACACAGCAAAACAAATGAATGCGTGTTTATAAATTCATTAAGATTGTGCAACAATGAAAAAAATATTTAAATCTTTACAACTTACCGTAACAAAACACTAGCGACTGTAGTGGGTAAATAAAGAACTAATTGAGAGCAAGGGAAAGTAAATTAAATTAAATTATATGTGAGAGAGAATCAGTAGATCGATTTCTCTCACTCTAAATTAGAGCTTGGGAAACAACTACTTTCTTTGATATATGCTGTTATCGAAATTAGCTATTTTTTTGTACGGAATGATGGCAAAGAGATTTTCGGATTTTTATTCGCTTTTTTGTTACGTGTCCCAGACAGTCAGACAGTACCACAACTTCCCAGTCAGCCACAGAGGAAATTGTATAATCAACAGCTGTTTAGAACACTCCATGACTTAATTAATTTGTACTTTGGAGAACTTTATAAATTGAATAATTAATTCAAATAAATTGTCATTTAAAATATAATGGTTCGTTAAGTAAATGTATATACAGTGTAACGGGGGGTTGAAAGTACATTACTTTGATAATCGCAACATCACAATAACAAATACATAAAAAACTATTTGCATTAAGCTGCATATTTAAGTAATTCATTTTGAGATACGTGATAGTAATTAATAGGATTTATTTTTGAATTAAATAAATAACCATCTGTTATATTGAAACTTTAGAAAATGGAATAATTACACAATTTGTTTACTATTACAGTTACTTAATTAAATATTTACAATGGCATTTTCTTATTATTTCATTTAGATGCTTAGAAGAACCGGTGCCAGATGTATCGGCTTGAGGAGCAATTTAGTTGCAAATCTAATCTTAGGGTCCCTTACTCTTCTTATCTGGAGCGTTTAATCTTATCCACAATGAAGACAAGTGGCAATTTAAAGCCCCGTTTTCAAAGTGTTAGGGTGACATTGCAGTGTGAGTCAGAGGCTTGTACTTTTCAAACACGTAGGAATTTTACATCTTTATGATGAAGTAACTCTATGGAGTTGAAGACAGCACTAAAGACAATGAATATATAGTAAAAAAGTCTATACATTTTTAGCAATAATGCATAAATTTATTTATTGGCTCATTATGAAATTGCATCCACAAATTGCACACTTATCCACATAAAATGCTATTCCATTTTGTTTAAAACAGTAAAAAAACTAACAATGATTGGTTCTTCCCTTCATTAACTCCTAATTATGATTAAAGATTTTTAACGTATTTAAAAGGTTTGCAAGTATTTAAAGTGTTGATATGGAGTTGCATCTACGTCTACTAGGGACATATTTAAAGCAGCCAACACTGTTATTTTCGCAAGCCGCTTAGTTGAAATTTATTGCTTCCTTAAGGCAATTTGCAAGGACTTGTCTTAACTCTTGTTACAACTGTTCATCACAAATAATAATATTTAAAATGGTGCTTATCATTTTTCATTCTTTAGCACTGAATGAGACAATCGAAAACTTACTTAGTTAAATAAAATAATGTAAGTAATAGTTAATAAAACAACTTAAATAAAACGAAATAATTTAATTTGTACATAAGAAACACTTTGAACACAATAAAGTATAACCTTTGATTTAGAACTTTTAAAATACATTTACATGAGCACGAGAGAAAATGTTGATCAACTAAAGTCAACTTAGGAAAAACCCGCATCGTTAGTTCTCTGACCACACTTTTTTCTCCAGATACTTTTTTTTCTTTGAACCCTAAATCCTTTGAAAATTACACATTTAATTCAGAAAATGTGACGTATTTGTATTTTGTTATATCTGCCCATTGTATGCCTAAGTTTTTTTTTTTTTTTTTTTTTTGGAAATCATTCAAACATGTTAACAGTCAAAACATTAGCTGTTATAACAACAAGATTCACTCATAGGTTGCTCAGGCACTATTACCTTCGGGACCGATTTAAAAGGACAATAATTTTTATCAAACAAGTCTAAAAGAGAGATTATTTAATAACATCAGTCAGAGTAAGAAAACGCATCCTATAACCTTAATTCGTAAAAAAATCCATATTGTGAAAAGACTACATTGCTTATAAAAGAAGGAAATAATAAAACAACAATAACAATATTTGTTATTAGTAATACCATAGATAAAACATACTCCCTTAGTAGATTTCTCATCCTTATGGAACAGCTGAAGACAATTTTATTGTTAGTTTATGTACGGTTTATGTAGAGGTCGTGTTTTGTTTACAATTTGTTTCCCGTTATTACAGCCATTTAAAACCTCGTTTAACCAAATAATACGATCTAATCATAAACAATAACTTGTCCCCTAGTTATATAACCAAACAGTAAAGCACAAATCAAGAAATTAACCCTAAAATAATGGAAACAAAGTTTCATCGACACTAGCGCCTTTGTGTCACGTACATGAACTAGACACGAAAAACGTGCTTCAAAATTTACAATGGGGTGAGAAGTCTACTTGTGTTGGTTAGTCTATGGTAATACTAACTAAATGTAAGTAAACTGCGATTTTGAAAATAAATTGTATGATATCTCATATGCCACCTCAAAGCATTGGACATGCAAGATTTGAATACTAAACATAATATGTATACAACACCCATAAAATATAGAGATTAATCTGAAATTGTATAGGAAGTATTTTATTAAATAGCTAACTACTTAAACTTTTAAAACTACCAAGTGCTGGTGATGAAATGCGTCGCAAGAAGAAGAAAATTCCGCCACACCCTTCTATGCGCAATTTCCCAAAGCCATGTTTTGTCTGATTTATTTTGAGTTAAAACACTGACCTTATTATTTCTGAATAAATGTTGCAATCCTTAAACACGTAGTATTTTAATCTTCTTTGCACTCAAAACATATTATAATTATGTTGTAGTCTATGTGTGTACTGTACATTCCTATTTTATTTTTATTTTATCTAGTACTATGAAACGTCTAAATAACAAATCAAATAAGATTATGTTTAAAATCATTTGGATTATAATGCATTTGTTTATTCAGAACGTTGATATTTTTAACCTAACGGTTTTAAGTTACGAGTATTTTACGTAAAACCAATTTCAAATATAGGGAAAACTTTTAATGTTTCTCAGGGGAAATAGAGCGCGGATTCAAGCGTAGCGATTTCAACATTTACCAGTTCAGGCTATTTGAGTAAAAGTTCACGAAAAGGTGTTATTAATACTGAAAGACATAGGGAAGGTATGAACATTTTTTTTAATGGCATTGTACTTAGGCATTTCAAGTGAAGTGGTGTTGTTTGATAGATAATTGTATATGCCGAATTTGAGTTATTGGAATTTCTTGAACGATTACGAAAAATACCATAGTTTATATTTTTAAATTTCAAATGGACATTTTGAAATAACAAGTTGGATCAACAATCTTTTTTTAGGAATAGGCTGTTTCTCTTCATTTTAAAATAACCAACAAGCTTCATAAAGATGAGTTGGAATAATAAAAAAAAATGCTTAAAAAAGTAAATGGTGGATATCCAGTTAACAAGGCGTTTTGTGAAAATATCCTTCTTGATTGTCCATTTAATTTGACACATGACATGTAGAATTATTTCCTGGAGTTTGGTTATACTTCCAACGGCACGTGCTAGTTTACAAAAAATATTTAAGACAAAAAATACAAGGGAAAATCTATCAATACAATCTGTAGCAGGATACACACAGGTTCACTTTAGAGACTGGTCAATACCTTATCTCAAACATTGCGAAACTACATGGAATCTCTTGGGAATGTGATTGGTCACAGTTATATCAACAAGAATGTTGTTGATTATGTGAGACTGTTTCTATATTTCAGTATTTATTATGACAGGCTTAAAATAATAATAAATAAATAATGTCTGAAAATAAATTACAATGTGTTATAGCCTTGTCAGTTTGATGGATTTTGATTATTTATTAATGCCTTTTTTACACTAAACTAGATAGTATGACAATTTAATGAGAGTAGTAAAATTAAAAACCTGAATTGCACAGGATAAAGTCAAATTACTTATTACGGGTTCAAAAATAACATTTGTGACATAATCTAAATTTTAAAAAATTAGTACATCCTCAGATTTTTTTTATTTTTCTTCCATTATTTAATCTTAGAAAATTTAAATCCCAACAATGCGTAAGACTACTAATACTATGTAGTACCATGTATAAACATGGTTTCAAATTCTGAAATTAAATGAGATAATACTAATAGGTATGGAAAATTTAAGGTAATTTTTTTGTGATTTCCTTATTACATAATAGTTATGCCTCAGTTGACAAAACACCGTATATTTTAACCCTGGAATCATTTCGTTGCGGACGACGACTCGCTTGAATAAGGACAATTGTCCTGTCACTTTTATTACTGCAGTTTTTCATTAAGGTTTACCAATACATTTCATGCCAATCTTTCCAGAATTTTCACAAATCGGAATACAAGAAACAAGATATATCCTAACATGCAAGCTACGCACTAAACATTTTCCTTACGTTAAACAGCATACCTTTCATGGTTTAAAATGTTCTCAAGTATTTTGTTGACGTTCATTAATGTTAATGAAAGACAGTTTGAGAAGATATTTAATTTATTCAATTTATAACTTAGGATAAAATATTATAATATGTAAGGAATTCTTTTGGGTCTTAATTTTTACAATATAGGGTAGGCCTACTGTTTTTAAGGTCAATTACAATTAAAATTTATTGATAATACTAATTGAATAACTTTTTGCAAGTTTACAAAAATAGTTCAATGTTTTCTTCCTAGACCTTTGTTATATTTTTTCAATTTCTTTACAGAAAAAATAGCTGAAAATCTTTATCCTCTTTTTTTAAGTAATTAGTACAATTATTCTGCCCTAAGAACTCATTTCATTACGACGTATACATCATCAATAGGCTGGTATCAACAGTAAAACCAATAACATCAGTTTACGGTAGTTTTTAAATTTTTATTAAAATGCCGAAATTGTACTTAATATTAAATGTTATAAGTCGCAATAGACACAAGGTAATACTGTATTATTTTGTAATTTAATACATCTATACATTAATAGGCAAGCATGTTTCTTAAAAACACTTTTTCTCAGCTCGCGTGCATCGCAGGGAAAATCTAAGCATAATATTAGAAATATATTTTTTCCTGTAGATGTGCACAACCTTTTTATAAAGCACAAAATAAGCAAAATATTTTTAAATTAAAAGAAAAGTTAACATGGGCCTTACGGGTTGTCCTTCTGGGATGTTAAATAGCATTGATATATGTAAGTAGATAGTAATGTACCAATCCTAGCGCAAAAAAGTACGAGTTCAGAAAACCAATGTAAAATCTCTGTTTATGACAGAAAGAAATTGTTTGTTCTATTAATTAAAATATATTTAATCTTTCTTTAAAATCCATTGAAGTTTTGTTGAATTTGCATTTATTTATTAATAAAATTTACCAAAAAAGGAAGACTTTAATAATTTAATGAATTTTCCTATTTTTTTATACAATATGCTATATTTTTTACCCTTTTAGGTCAATTTCTAACATTTTCATATTTTTCTAGAAAAAGTATACAATTTTGATGAAACTTTCATGAATATGTCTATATTTTACATAAAATTGACTACAAACTGAAATGTTTTTAAAAACAAGTAAAATTATAAAACTTTGTATTCAAATTTTTTTAATATTTTATTTAAATTATTGTTTTTTGTAAATAATATTTTTCCTATTTGAGTTAGTTAAAATCTATCAAAAGTATTGAATTTCTCAGAAAATTCTAATGATATTTGATGTATTATAAGTCTAATAAATGTTAAATTGATAAGTAAATGTTTTCAAAAATAAATTGTATTTGTATTAAATTGTTATATAAAAAAGGGGATATTAGTAAAGTTTAAGCTTTTTAACTGTCATTAATATGATTCAAAATTAATTCAATTATATTACTTATTTTTTCTTTATAATAAATGGAGAAGAAATGTTTAATATGTAAATTGTTAAAAAAAAGTATCAGAGTTTTCAAAAAGAAAATCAGCAAAAGATGGATTATATTATTACTGTAAAGAATGTGATAAATTATATAGAAAGGAATTATTTGATAATATTAAAGGATTTGAAAGAAATCAAAAAGAGTGTTTAAATTGTAAAAAAATCAAAGATATAGTAAATTTTTATAACTCGAATTATAGTAAAGATAAAAAGTTAGCAATTTGTATTGAATGTTATAGAGATATGTTTTTAAAACCACAATTTTGTGAGTGTGGAAGAAATATTAAATGGGTCAATAACTATGTAAGACATTTAAAAACTAATATTCATAATAAAAATATCAATAAATAAATAATTTAATAATATTATTAGAAATTGTATTAGTTTAAAAAAGTTTTGATATTGTTAATATTCTACAGAGTTGTTTTAGATAATATTGAAAAATACTCTAGAATATTTAAATTAATCAATAATTAGTTGATAATTTAGTTGATTTTATTGAAAAAATGCTCTAGAAGTTTTAAATCGACTCTTAATAACTGATACCTTGAAAATATTGAAAAAAAATACTCTAGAATATTTAAATTGATCAATAATTAGTTGACTGTTGATTTTATTGAAAAAATACTCTAGAAATTTTAAATCTGCTCTTAATAACTGATATCTTGAAAATATTGAAAAAATACTCTAAAATTTTTAAATTGACTCTTAATAACTGATTTCTTGAAAATATTGAAAAAATACTCTAGAATATTTAAATTGATCAATAATTAGTTGACTGTTGATTTTATTGAAAAAATACAAATATCTGAAAATTATGATGCAAAATTAGACATTGATTTGTTGTATTATAAAGATGGTGACAACTCACATTACATACTAATAAATGATTTAAGTAAATTAGTTTCTAACCAAGTTTCAAAAGATGGTCATAAACTATATATTTGTAGAAGATGTTTGACACATTTTTATAAAAATAATAATAAAAATAATAAATTTTTATAATAATTTGTAAATCTCTTGAACCTTGTCGACCAATTATGCCATTTCCTGGTGAAACTGTTAAGTTTGAAAATTATTGTAAAAAACTTGAACATCCTTTTGTAATTTATATGGATTTTGAAAGCATTCTGAAAAAGATTAATACTTGTGAAAATAATCCAAACAACTCATATACAAATAAAATTCAGAAACATATACCTTTTGGATTCACAATTTATTTAGTTTCTAGAGTGACTAATAAAATATATAAACCAATTTGTTATAGAGCAAAAACAGATGAAGAGTTGAAAAATGTACCAAATAAATTATTTGAATACTTAGATGAGATTTCAAAGTATATAGCTAAAAAATATAATTCGAAAAACAAAAAGCCTATGAGTTTAACTAAAAATGAAGAAATTGAATATCATAAAGCAAGTGTTTGTCATATTTGTGAAACTATTGGTTTTGATAATGACACAAGACGAAAGGTAAGAGATCACTGTCATTTAACAGGAAAATTTAGAGGTGCAGCACATTCAAGTTGTAATTTAAATCTAAAATTTCCACAAAATATACCTGTGTTTTGTCATAATAGTTCAAACTATGATACACATTTGTTTATTAAAGAATTAGCAAAAAAATATGGTAAAATTGATTTAATAGCAAATACTGATGAAAAATATATAAATTATTCAGTTAATTCAGGATACGGTTATGAATTTGAAGATGATAAACCTAGAAAATTTGTAAAATTCTCATTTGTAGATACGTTTAGATTTATGGCCTCATCAATTGATAAGTTAGCTAAAAATCTGAAAGAATTTAAACACTTGACTAAATTTATAAAAAACATTGATATAATTAAAAAAGATGATGAAACATTTGAAATATTATCTTCTAAAGGTATATTTCCTTATGAGTTTATAGATGATATTGAAAAATTAAATTATGATAAAATATTAGATAAAGCACAGTTTTATAGTTCTTTAACTGATGAAAATATTAGTGATGATGATTATAAATACTATCTAAAAGTTTGGAATAAACTAAAAGTTAAAACATTAGAAAATTATTCTGATTTGTACAATATTCAAGATGTGATGTTATTAGCTGATATATTTGAAAATTTTAGATCAGTTTGTTTAAAGAACTATCAATTAGATCCTGCACATTATTTAACATCACCATCATTAGCATGGGACTCTATGTTAAAATTAACAAAAATAGAATTAGAATTGATAAGCGATTATGATATGTATTTGATGATTGAAAAAGGTATAAGAGGTGGAATTTCTCAATGTGTTACAAGGTATTGTAAAGCAAATAACAAATATACCAAAAATTATGATCCTAATAAACCTGAAAATTACATGTTATATGTAGATGCAAACAATTTATATGGATGGGCCTTAAGTCAAAAACTACCATATAAAGATATTAAATGGATGAATCCAAATGTATATACAACTAATGAATGGAAAGAAACTATATTAGAATTAGATGAAAATGCTGATTATGGCTATATATTAGATGTTGATTTAGAATATCCAAAGGAATTACATGATAATCACAAGGATTTACCATTAGCTCCTGAACATTATAATAATAAACTTTGTACTACATTATTTGATAAAAAAGACTATGTGGTTCATTCAAGAAACTTAAAATATTACCTAAAACAAGGTCTAGAATTAAAAAGAGTAAATCGAGTAATAGCATTTGATCAAGATAACTATATGGAAAAATATATAAAACTGAACACAAAATTAAGAGCTCAATCAAAATCAGACTTTGAAAAAGACTTCTTTAAGTTAATGAATAATTCTGTATTTGGTAAAACAATGGAAAATGTAAGGAATAGATGTAATATAAAATTAGGTGATGAAGAATATTCATTAAAACAAGCTAAAAAACCAAACTTTAAAACGTTTAGTATATTTGATAAAAATTGTATTGCTTCACATTTGATTAAAGAAAAAGTTAAATTTGATAAACCAATATATGTGGGATTTTCAGTTTTAGAATTATCAAAATTATTAATGTATGAATTTTACTATGATAAGCTAAAGAAATATGATCCAAATGCAAAATTATTATATATGGACACTGATAGTTATTTTGTGGAATTAAAAAAAGATCCTTATAAAATTATTAAAGAAAATATAAATGAGTTTGATACAAGTGATTATAAAAAAGATCATGAGTGTTACACTGAAAAAAATAAAAAAGTAATTGGTAAATTTAAAGATGAGCTAAATGGTGAAATACTAGAAGAATATTGTGGATTAAGATCAAAATTATATAGTTATGAATTTAACAATAAAAATCCTGTAAAATGTAAAGGTATCAAGAAAAGTGTTGTAAATAAGACAATTAATATGAGTGATTTTAAGAAATGCTTGTTTGATGATATAGAACAATAAAGAACAATGACATGTATTAGAAGTTATAAACATGAATTGTATACTATTAGAATAAACAAATTAGCTTTGAGTAATAAGGATGATAAAAGATTTGTATGTGAAAATAGAATTGATACATTACCTTGGGGACATAAAAATATAATTTAAACATAAATAAATGGAAATAATAATCATACCAAAAGAATTAATAGACAGTGAATATGATCAAAAATTGTTTTTGTTTAAAACTAAATTATCAAATAAATATTTACTTTATCTTTTTAAATATAAAGGATATTATGTTTATCACAATGCCTTTAATTTTAATATAAAACCATTCTTATATAAAGTAATACAATATGTTAAAGAAAGTTTTAAGGAAAATGATCAAAATGTAATTAATTTAAGATTTTAAAATTAGTGAATATAAACCTGATTCATGAATTAATATATTTTTATTTTTAAATATAAAATTATTATTAAATAAATCAATAGTTGTCATTATTTATATAGAAAAAAATTTAAGTTAGAAATTTTGTTTTAATCTTAAATACACAATATTCTTAACATTTTTATTATTTATCAAATTTCCTTCATTATCTTGAATAGATATTACAATATTTTGAATTTTATTAATATTTTTTAAAGGAACATAGTCTATTTGATTTGGTTTTTCACTTATTTTTGAACCATATTTAACATTTGGATAAAAAGTATATAGAATTTCTGATTCTTTATGTAAATGCGAGTGATCATTATGATTTTCAAAGCTAGGTTCAACCAAATTACAATGGATTTCTAAAACATCAAAAGATCTTAATTTAGGTAACTTAATTCCTTTAATTAAAGTGTCTGGTTCAATCATTTCATCCTTTAAACCTAATAAATCAGTTATAATAGTTGTTACTATAATTTTAACAGGTGATTTTATCACAATAAGAGAACCCTCATTTTCTAATAAAAACTCATTTTCATCAAAATTATCTGCTTTCTTTTTAAATTCTTTTAAGCTATTTTTAAAGTTTTCTTTTATAGTTTCTAATGTGTGATATCCTTTGTTTAAATTAAAATATTGATTTATTTCTTTTTCACCATTCTTAATAGTAAAACCATATACATTTTTATAATCATTTGGTACATTTAATACAAAATTATCTGAATAAAATCCACAAAGACCAATACTATAATTTCCATCCAAATGAATTGGATGTTCTAATCTTAGTTCAATCTTTGAAGAATTGCCTGTAATTTTAAATAATTTCATCTTATTTAAATGGAAAATTTTTTAAAGGAAAAAAATAAGATAAAATTTGATACATATGATGAAAAAATCAAGAATAATCAACCAATTAGATTGTTAATAATAGGATCAAGTGGTTCTGGTAAAACAACATTACTATTAAATTTCATCTATAAAAGATTGATACCATACACAAATTTATATGTTTTTAGTAAATCACTAGAGCAGCCTGCATATATAAAATTACAACATAGATTTAAAAATATTGAAATGAACATTAACAAAAAAGTTGCAAATTTCTTTGGTTCATGTGAAGATATAATTTCATTAAATGATTGTAAACCAAATTCATTAATTGTTTTTGATGATTGTATTTTAGAAAATCAAGATAAAATAAAAGAGTATTTTGTAATGGGTAGACATAAAAACATATCATGTATTTATCTTTCACAATGTTATTCAAAAGTTGACATTAAATTAATAAGGAATAATTTAAATATGTTATGTATTTTTAAGCAAAATAATCATTATGTAAAACAAATTTTTGATCATTTTGTAGGTTCTGATATGTCATTTAATGAATTTAAGGATATTTGTAATGATTGTTGGAAAGAAAATTATGGATTTTTAACTATGAATTTGATATTAAAAACAAATGAAGGAAAATATATGAATAAGTTTTCTAATATAAAATTTTCTTCTAAATAAATGTGGTGTATGCTTGATTTAATTGTTGATAAAGTATTTGTTATAATAATATTTGCCTTATCTTTAGTGTTTATTTTTCTTATTAAATTTACAGAAAATAAAAAATGATGTGTTTGTGTTTAATTTTAGATTTACTTATTATTTTTGTTTTATTTATATTAATCATTAGTGTAGTGTTGATTGTGCTTAATCGACATAGTTTATGTTTATGTTAACATGGTTTATGTTTATGTTAACATCATTTATGTTTATGTTAACATATTTTTTCTTTTAATAAATGGATAACATAACTGTTGACAAAGCTAAAAAGTTAGATGAAATTGAAAAAAAATTAATAAAAGAATTTAAAAATCAGATTAAAATTGATGAAAATTATGAACAAATTAAACAAAAAGCATATGAACCAATAACATCTGCAATTGGTAAAGTAGAAAATAAAATTGTTGATGTTTTAAATGAAAATAAAAATTTAATGGATTTAGTACCTATTGTTAATCAATTTGCAAACGTATCAATACCACAATCTGAAGAAGAATTTATGTTACCTTCAAGTACTCCATTTAGACCAATAAGAGAACAAATTATTGAAGAAGAATCAACATTTATAGATCCAAATATTGTTTCACCTCAAATATTAAATAAAATCATTGGTCCAATTGCACAAAAATATTTACCTAGAGCAAAAGATGATAAATTTGGTTTGTATTGGGATAAACATAAAAAATCATTTATGATTGGTGATAAAATAACAGTAATTGATAATGATGATTTACTTGTTAATGGTAAAACATATACTGGCACTCAAGGTTTATGGAGATTATTGACATATAAAGACAAACCAGATGATAATTTATATAGTCAAGATGATTTAAATAATTACTCAAAAATTTTATGGGAAACAGATTCAATTTATAAAAATAATGATCCAAGTACTAGAAAACCAAAATCAAGTAAAGGTAATAAATATATGAATTTGATTAAATTTATTTGGGATTCTAAAGGAAATATTGAAGGATCTGGTATAAGAAAATATTCAGAAAATAAAATTGAATACAGATATATTGATGATTTAAACAAATTAGAAAGTATAATCAATTATATATATGCTCAAGAAAAAGCTGGAAATAATAACTTTATCAATGAAAAAAGGGCTATTAAAGATTTTATTTCAAACAAATTAGATGAATTAATTGAAAAACCTGATGGTATAAAATATTTAAAAAGAATATTACCAACTATAACATCACCAATTATAGGTTCAGGATTATTAAATGATTTTATAAATAATTTACCATTTGAATTGCATGTACCTGGTTTTCAATATCTAGGACCTGGAACTAAGCTACAAAAAAGATTAAAAAGAGGTGATCCTGGAATAAATGATTTAGATAAAGCTGCTAAAGAACATGATATATTTTATAGAGATCATAAAGATACAGAATCTAGAAATGATATTGCTGATAAAATATTACAAGATAAAGCATGGGATATAGCAACATCTAGTGATCATGATATAGGTGAAAGATTAGTTGCTTTATCAACATCAGGTGCTATGTGGTTAAAAAGAAAATTTGGAATGGGATTAGAAATAGGATTAAAATTTTAACCTATATAAATGGAGAAAGTTAAGGTAAATTTAACTGATTATCAAAAATCTAAAATTAAATCTGCTTTTAAGAAAAATAAAAATTTGACTATACAATTTGAAATAGATCAATTTAAAAATGGTAATGATGTATTATTATTAACTAAAAGACAATTGAATAAATTAGAAAAACATAAAAAATTAAATACTGGATTAAGACTTGAATTTTCTTATAATCAACTTAAACAAATAAAAGATGGTGGTTTATTAAATGAAATATTAAACGTTGCTGATTATATTCCTGGCATAAATAGTTTAACACCAAAAGTTAGAAGAGGAGCTAAAGTAGTAAAAGACAATGTTATTCCAAAATTTAGAGAATTTATAAATTGGTTAGATCAAGAATTAGCTAATGTAAAAGGATCTGGATTAGATGAAAAAACATTAAAATATGTTAAGAAAAAAATTTCAACCCATTGACTTATGCTGATTTAGAAAAATTATGTCAAAATATTAAGAATTTTAGAGGTGTTTTTATGAGAGATATGCTTCCAAAAACTGTTAATAAATTTGAATGTGGTATAGTCAATTTAGATTCATTTTCTGGTAATGGAACTCATTGGATATGTTATTATAAAAAAGATAAAATTAAATATTACTTTGATTCTTATGGAAAAATTGTTAATAAACCTTTTAAGGAAATTGTTAAATATTTAGGAAAAGACAATATATTTTTTAATGATTCACAAATTCAAAATTATGATGATCCACCTATATGTGGTCATTTGTGTGTTTTTGTATTAAATGAGTTGAATAAAAATACAAGATTTGATAACATAATCAATAAATTAATTCTTAATAAATATGGATTCATTAAATATATTTGATCTATTTGGTAGACAGAAAAAAGATTTAATTGAAGTAAAAAATGATTATATTAATTCAAAATTAAATTCCATTTTTAAAGATATTAATAAGGATTTAAAAAACCATATTAAGAAAACTAATAATTTGGTTAATGCTATTAGTTTATCCAAAAATTATTTAAGTATTAATTCTAGAAGAATTGTTAATGTAAAACCAAGTATTAATGATTATGATGTTGTTATAAAATCTGAGTTAAATGAAGTTTTAAATTCTATTATTAAGGTTGGTAATGATCATTCAAAAACTAAACAAGATTTAAATAAATTGGTTAATTCATTATTTAATCTAAAAATGTATGTTGAAGATTTAGAAAAACAACTTGAAGATAAACTTGCTGAAAAAATAAGATTAGTAACTGCTGGATTAGCACAAATATTAGAAGATAAACTTAATACAGAAAACCAAGAAGATCAATAATTTTTACTATATAAATGGAGTTTATTTACTGTCTTAAATGTAAACAAAAAACCAATTCTAAAGACATTCAAACAATAAAATTAAAAAATAAAAATATGGTTAAAGCAAAATGTTGTATATGTAATTCAAAGAAAAGTAGTTTTACAAAAATTTTCTCCTAATAAATGGCTCTATATAATTCATTTGATTATTTCATTATCAGAAACCAATTTCTATTAACCAATGAAGATTGGGATATTATTTCAGAAAAATATGAATTGAATGAAGATATGATCAGATTGTTTCAAAATAAACTAAATTGGGAAAAAATTGCACAATATCAAACATTAAGTATACAATTTATTGATGAGTTTATTAATTATCAACTTAATGCTTATATTAATTTGGTTTGTAAGTATCAAAATTTAGATGAAGATTTTATTGATAAATATAAAAATGATTTGGATTGGGAAATAGTGTTACAATATCAAAATATATCAGCAAAATTCATCATAGATCATGCACTGAATATTGAACAGTTTAAAGAAAAATGGATTATGACGAGATTGATTAAATTATTCCAAAAAGATTTATAAAACTATTCTTTATTACAAAAATTTTACTGGTTTTAAAAAACCTTTTTCTTTCCATATTTTTTTCATAAATTTCTCCTTAATAAATGGCTAATACTTATGAAATTGAAAGAGCTGAATATAAAAATTTTTATCCTTTATCTAAACTACATTTGAATGAACCAAACAAAAAAACTGAATTTAATATTGATTTTGGAGATGGTTTTTGTACATCTAAATTTCAATTTTATATTTCAGGAACACTAAAAAAATCTGATGATAGAGACTATGGTGCTACAGATAATGTAAAGTTGATTAATAATTTTGTACCATTTTTATTTTCAAAAATTGAAATTAGAAAACATAATAAATTAATTGAGGAAATTGAATATCCTGGACAATTAAGTACAATAAAAGGTACTGTTACTTATTCAAAAACAGAAGCAGTATCCAACATTTGTAATGGATTTCAATCAGATTTCAAAAAAACATTTGAAGCTGTGGGTAATCTATCACATTTTGGATTAGGTTTCTTTGAAAATGTTAATGTTCCAATATACAAAGGAGGATTCAATATATGTTTTGTTAGATCTGAAGATAATGATGCCGTTTTTAGATGGAAAACTAAAAAAGTTGATGGATCTTTTGATGATACTACATTACCAAGTGCTGGAAAAATAATTATTGAGGACTTTTTTATTAGAGTTCCAATAATTGAGTATAAAACTACAAGTAAAATTCAATATATTAATGAAATAACTAAAAGAGAAAAAATACTATTTCACTTTAATCATTGGCAATGTATTGAACAAAAGACAATAACTGGAAAAACAGTTAGTTTTGATATAACAAATATTTATCGAAACATCTATAATCCAAAATTTATAATAATTGGTTTTCAAAAAGGTAGAACTAATGATCAATTATATGACACTTCAAAATTTGATAGTATGTATATTAAAAATATTAGAGTAAAATTAAATGGTCACTATTATCCTGATGAATTAATGAATCTAGATATAAATAATGGAAAATTTAGAATTTTATATCAAATGTATCAAGATTATAAAAAGGTTTATTATAACAATAGTAAAATGTATTATGATCCAACAGAATTCATTGAAAATAGACCATTGTATGTGATTGATACTACAAAAACTACTGTAAATATTTCAGGATCGAAAAATGATATAATAATAAATATGGATTTTGATTATGATATAACTGTTGCTAGTAAAACTAATTGCTATGTAGTTGTTGTGTCTGAAAGATTATTAGAGTATAATGTAATTAAAAATGATATAACTGAAATCAAATAAAATTATTATAAAACCACCATTTATTTACTACTTTTTGACATATTTTTCAAAATATTATTATATTTTATGAATAATGAGACTACTATTGTAAATTTAAAATTTGTTTCATTAAAAAATATTAATAAATAAAAATTTTTGATTTTCAAGGTCACAGGATGTGAATATTTTTGGTTTCATTATTTAATAAATTTGTACTTATCATATAGATATACCATACCAAATTTCATGTAAATATCTTAAAAAACAAAAAAGTTATTAAAGTTTTTAGTTTAAGGGTAGTTCTCCCTAAATTTTAAAATTTTACTAAAAACATTGATAATTTATCATAATTTTTTAGTTTCAGAGTTATTCAATCATTTTTAGAATTTTTATAAATAAAATAAAAAATAGGGGATGAAACTACCCTTAACATAAGTCAAAAAATTATTTAATATTCAATATATCTGTATACCAAAATTGATCAAAATTGGTTTGAAAAACACATGAAATATAACACTTATAAGTTTTAATACCATATTTTTACCATAGCAACATTTTAATTCAAAGAAATAATAGAGAAATCTCATTTTATGGTGTTGGCTAACTTGCTTGCGTTTGACACTAGCGAACCTAGCGGGATAACCTTGCGTAATGCGACGATCATAGTACCATTTATATGATCTTTTATATTGCCATCTAACTTAGTAGACTTGACACTTTGTAGCTCAATCCATTTGTTTGTTTCATTCTATTTCTATTTAGACTTAGCATTGATTATATATTTTAAGCATATATTATAAAACATTTTTCAATTAGTTAAAATAAATCAAAACAATCATATAAATCCACACTGAATTTTACTAACATTCTATTAGTTATTATTAATTATTCAATCACTTATTTTCATCAAAAGATCAACCAAACAAATTAGGCCATAGACTAATATTCCTTCAATAACATTATATTTACAACGCAATTTGTTTTTGTTGATTTTTACATTATCTTTAATCGTACAGAAATGTATAATATATGAAATAGCATTAATTTTTAACAAGCTTTTCATTGGTGATATTTATTTTCAATTTAACTTAATACTTATCTTTTTATCTTAAGATTATCATTTTGTTAACATTTTTATGATTTCACAATTGAAATATATAAAAAGATATTTTTGATAATTAAACCTTAAATAAACCTTTATAAACTTGTTTTTTTAATCAATTAATCTACTTCAAGATTTTTATGATATAAAAAACTTTAATAATTTTAATAAATTTCATATTTTTTAATAGTTTATTTAATAATTAAACCTTTATAAACTCATTTTTAATCATTTATTAACGCGTCGCGATTTTTGCGACGCGTCAAATATTTAATAAATTCCATAAATTTAATAATTTATTTGATAAATAAACCTTTACAAACTTGTTTTTTTAATCAATTAATCTACTTCAAGATTTTTATGATATAAAAAACTTTAATAATTTTAATAAATTTCATATTTTTTAATAGTTTATTTAAGGTTTATTTATCAAATAAATTATTAAATTTATGGAATTTATTAAATATTTGACGCGTCGCAAAAATCGCGACGCGTTAATAAATGATTAAAAATGAGTTTATAAAGGTTTAATTATTAAATAAACTATTAAAAAATATGAAATTTATTAAAATTATTAAAGTTTTTTATATCATAAAAATCTTGAAGTAGATTAATTGATTAAAAAAACAAGTTTGTAAAGGCTTATTTAAGGTTTAATTATTAAATAAATTATTAAATTTATGGAATTTATTATTTAAAATTCTTTTCATATATTTCAATTATTAACTGTTTAAAATTTTTATAATTATTTTTGTAATAAATGGATCTACTAGAAGAGATTAATAATATTGGAGAATGTAAATTCAAAGAATATAAACCAATAAAAAGTTTAGAATTGAATACAAAATATAAAATAGAAAAATTTGAAAAAGTTAAAGATAAATATGGACCAACAGTTATTGTTGAATTAGAAAAATGTAAAGTTCATTTGCCTCATAGATTTATTAATATATTTGATGAAAAAACAATTAAAGAATTAAATAAAAAAGATTTAAACTTAATTATTACTGAAATTAAAACATTCAAAGATAAAGAAACTGTTTTAGTTAAATTTGTATAAAAACTACTCATTAAATTTTAAAATTTTACTTGTTTTTAAAAACATTTTGTTTTGTACTCAATTTTATGGAAAATATAGACATATTCATGAAAATTTCATCAAAATTATATACTTTTTCTAGAAAAATATGAAAATGTTAGAAATTGGCCTAAAAGAGGCAAAAATTTAACATATTAGTATTGAAAAACAACAAATTTCATTAAATTATTAAAGTCTTCCTTTTTTGGTCTAGGATTGGTACATTACTATCTACTTATGTATAAACAGAAAAAAAAAAAATGGAAGACTGATACACAATGGTTTTATTGAACGGTTTTATTGAAAGCGTGGGGTGAAAATAGAGAATTCTGTACATTATATTATTTTCAGTCTAGTTTCAAGCACTGGACAAACTTTAGTATACATTTGTTTAGTGTATGAATAAAAATGTTGCAAAATAAATTCGTGCTCTACATAATGTAAACATTGTAGCCTGCTTAAACCTAATCTCTCTCCCTCTCATGTAGTTTAGCCTGATCCATCAAAGTCAAGCTATCCGTGACTGTCCTATCATACACATCTCTAACATTGCGTCCACTCCACATTATAGTTACACACGCTATCACTGCAATCATTGTGATTTTTTTTGTTGATTGTGTGTGTAAATTTTAATTTTTTTTAAATTTTGTATGCCACAGCAAATGTATGGTGTGTTTAATAACAATATTTACTAAACTCTGTGATTTAATTGCAGTAAAACCAAACGTAATGAAAATCTGCATAAGATTGTGTACTATAGTTTCCACCAAAGTGTGAAATATTAATGACCTATGATATAAGATACATATGCTTATGAATTCATTATAGATTCATGGATAGCAAATAATGATTGTTGCATACAAACTATAGATTTTTTAGACTTTGGTTTAGTTTTTGCGATTGTTTGAGTTATAAGAATTAGCTTAATGAGATCAACACCCTTTTTATAACCATTCTGTTTCCTTTAATAGGCTAATAATAACTAGGGCCATTAATATGACAATAAACAACTATACATTAAAATTATAGTTTTTAATTTAATTTCTTTCATTTAAGGAACAAAAATAATGTTTAGATGAAAGCAATAAATTAACAATAACCATTTGCAACTCTGGTACAATAATATGTTCTGTGGTCGAAACACAGTATTATTGATTTGAAAGAACAATAGAGGTTACAGTTGTACGTCCAGGAAAAGAAGCAAATAGCAATTAGGTAGTCCAATTATCCACGCAAACAAGGTGATAACATTCAGGCGATCACGCAACAACAGACCGATACAATCAATAATGACACTTTTTGGATGATGAACGAAGTTTTCCTGTTTTTTTTTTACATTCTCCATGACAAAAATAAGTTTTTTAACGTTTATTTATATAAAAAAAAACTTTTTTGGGTTCAATCTAACATAGGTTTTGTACACAACTGTAAAGCTAAAACGTTTCATATTCAATAATTAATGTTATCCTAATAATGGTATTTAAAGTAATTGTTAGCAAAAATGAATCGTGATCGATATACAAAATTTTAAACAGACGTAAAATGAAAATTACAGCTGTTTTGGAAGGGGAGTTCGGGGTGTGTTTTTAAAATATTGCAACATTTTATGTAAAAAAAATGTAACGTTTAAACCTAAAAAAAATAATATTTAATTGCTTTTTATTATATAAAATTTTTAGTACATGTTTCATTACCAGATGTAAATCAGGGATAAATTATTTACTGCATCGTTTTACTGCTATGCGTGACTATGACGTTGCAATGTTCAAATCTCGCATTGTGATGAACATGATAATGTGATAGATAAGATTAATTTAGTGATATAACCATATTTTTTTCTCTGTTTATTGTTGAAAGACAAGTTAAATAAAATTAAAAACACAGTTAAATGTATTTTTATTGTATGTTAGAGTAAATACATTCAATGTTAATTTATTTTCATCTGTTTAATGATTTTTATATTATTATAGGTCATTGCACGTAATTATTTTAAATAAAAGACGTAATAACTAAAATTATATTGTAACACAAACCTCGGAAATATTTTATCCTTGGTGAAACCTAGCTATATAGTATATGGAGAAACTTTTACTTTCGTAATGGTTTTAGAGCGGCTTTTATTTCATACAGACAAATGAGAGTAAAAAAAATTATAAATTATAAACAATTTTTTAACTATAAAATTAAGAAAAATATAAAATAATTTTATATTTGGTTTATTATAAAATTAAACCGTCATAACTTAACCTAACCAACCAAACTGGCTGAAGAAAAAAAAACCTAATAAAGGTTTATCGAAAAAAATTTCTGATCATAAAATAAAATTATAAATGCCTTAAAATTCCAACAAAAGATGTACAGTTAGGAAGTAATGCATTTTTAAGCAAAATCTTCGACGAAAAGTTAGTGTCACCGGTGGGATTCGATCTGGTTACCTTCCGTTCTTCAGTCTAGTGCTCTATCCATTACACCATGAAAACCATTAGCTGCCCTTCCGTATCGTTGCGGGAATGGTGTTCCCTCAGCCAATAGAATGCTCTCACTTTATCCGTATTAAAAAACCGCAGCTGAAATTAAAATTGTGTGGTTTAGACAGCACAAAACTTGATAAGTTGTAACCTTGTTTTCAGTTTCGACCAGGGGTTAAAAATACGACTTAGCAATGCTCGTTTGTATTTGCCCTATGATGATAGTTATCTACCACTGAAAGATTTTTTTCCGAAAAGAATGAGTCAATAAAGTAAATTAGGATTACAATATTTAACTAGAGTGGAATTTTAGGTTTAACCTGGAATAAACTAGAATTCCGCCGCACGATTGAACAGAATCCTTTCAACGCTCACACAGGTTTTGTCCACTTACTTAATTTTCATTGGTAATAATTTAAATTATTCCATATTAAACAAATTTTAAAAGGACTTTTAACGTTTTAAGTAGGGTACACCTTCAGCTTCACTCGTCATATAAACCCCTCTAGTAACAGAAACTTATTTTACTTGATATTTTGGCTACCTTTACGGATACTTTATAATAAATCACTCATGTCAAAACATATATACTATCGTTGAAAGAAACAAAAGAGGAAATACGAAACAAGGAAATCTTATCCCTTACTTAGTTAGGACTTTCTTAAATGATGGATGTGAAAAACAGTAGATGTCTGATAGGGTTTGAAAGATTTCTTGATAGGATTTCAATATAGAATTATTTTCCAGATTGGTGTTTTTACAACATCAAAATTTCTTTATTTATCGTCTGACCACGTACTACAATATTTATTTTTAAGGATGCTTATAATTGCAATTTTATGTACGTATATTTCCTACGAACAAGTGGGGTATTAATTTCAAATCTATTACAAGACAGGTCTCGTAAAATTGTTTCATCCTCCTTCACCAGAGTAGTTAAGCCAAAGGAAGTCCATAATAAAAATAAAATCTGCACAAAAAGCAGAAAAAATAATGTGTGCAGAATTTATCCATCTTTCTGATTCATTTATTTAATTCTGAAATATTTCTACATACTTACTCAATCCCAGTAGTATTTATAATTAATAATAGTCAAAATTGCTTCTTAAGATTTTAATTATCTTCTAAAAATTGTTCTAACAAATATCCAGGTGTAAATACCTGTTACAATCTGTAGCACTAAGCTGGAAAAGTTAGGATCATGTTGTCTGAAAAGTATAAATTGAATTCTCGATGAATGAAGGTGATGATTGATTTCCCCAGGTGAAAAGTAAAGTGCTTACACGGGAACTGAACTCGCTGATTTATGAAAGCTCAACTCGCCTTGATATTGCGTCTAAGAGTGTTTTCCATTTTGTATAATTATTTACTTCTTGTTCGTAATTGTTAAATATAAACCCATAATAAAATTCTGGTAATGTGCAAATGCAGCAAGTAAAAAATATTTTTTTCGGAAAATTGTATTTTATAAAGAGGGGTAAATATTTGTAAAATATATTCAAAAATAATAAAGTATAATATTGCAATGTTTAGTTGTAAAATGTTACTAACCTGACTAGCTTTTGCCTTATTCTACCCCATTTACAATTAAAAATTGTAATATTTCAACTATTTCTTATTCAATATTTTTAAACTTAAAGTTTGTTGATAGAAAATGAGAAATGCCATATAAAATGTTCTTGAAATGTTTTCATAAAATCAGCCATTTCCGAGTAATTAGGTTTAAAATTGAATGGACACAATTATAAAATTTTACGTTGAAAAGATATATTTTTTTCTATCTACTATTTCAACATACATTCCAAGTTTCATAATGATCGGTTGGAAAATTTCAAAGAAAAAAATGTTTATGTAAAAAATACAAAATGACGTATATAGTTAGGGTAGCAATTTTTGAAAAATGTTATTCTTGATTTTGTTTCTATTTTTACCCAAAAAATCACTTCGTAAATTATTAACCCCATGGTTTTTGAACATCCTGTATAATGCTAATACAACAGCGTCATATCACACCACATATAATGAGGACAATTACATAGAATACTTTCGATTCACTCAAACTGTACAAGCGTAAACCGTTTAGTTCGTTACAATGCCAGTTAGCATACTCAAATTGCTTCATTTACCATTATAACTGGAACGACAACGACTCTACAGCTGTGGTTATAGCTCAGCTGCCTATGACGTCATCCCAACAACTTCATCTCCACAATGTTACATTATACGAGGAGAATTCAAATTTACTGAATACAATGTGTCAGACTATTTAAAGTTGGTAAAACCATTGTTTTGTAAAAATATATTCAAAAATATACATTTGTAATTTTGTATTTATTCATATGGTATTAAAGTATACAATTTCAATGGGAACAAGTAAGGTTATTAAGAATATCACCTCGTTGTCACTAGCTGGAACAAGTATAAGAGTCTTTTGAAAAGCTTGATGTCATTGGGGTTAAAATGTTGACGATGCAGGAATCTCGCTGAACATAAAAGGTTGTTTGTAAGCTCATCTCAAATGACCAGCTATTCACGAAATTGCATCTTGAGCGTTTTAGAGCTTCCTTGCATTTAAGTTCACATAGTAAAAATTCCATGAAACCAGAACCTAGTGTCCTAGGATGTGAAGGTGGAATTTCTTATTAGGTGTACCTAAATTTACCAAAGTATCCGACGAGTTGGTGTTCATAGAATAATTTAGTTCAATTCTTACATCACCTTTCGTGTAGAGGAACAGTCAGAGTCACAGTTGTAGCATCGAGATTGGTTTCAGAAACTAGGCCGGAAATGGTGCATTTGTTGACCTGCATAACGTGTATTACCAAGACAAAGAACAGCGTTAAATAAACTTAAATAGGCTTACAATAAATTCGTAAGTATCCCTAAAGATTAACCAGAATTCAATATATTATCATAAAAAGTAATATTTTTTTTAATACTCTGTTTAACTCAGTATTTTAACTTTTCTCTTTGAACTAAAATCTTAATCTTCAATCAGCACTCCAAAATTAATCTATTGCTATAGGGGATAGGACGTTGGTAATTTTTATTAGGTATTTGTTTTAAATTAAAACTTTACATGTCTATTTAAGGGACATTGATAGATACCACATAATGTAATGCTTAAGCCTATTTTATTTGCCTATCTTGTTCCACAAAAGGAAATAAACCAATAAGATTGTTAACTTTTAAGACCAGCTGCTAATAACGAGACATTGAGGCCAACAGCTGCAGTAGAGACTTAGAGTCATGCAAATTACCCATTATGCAATTAAAGGGATCGATATTCCTTCTCTTGGACCCAGCAATGTTCTTGTTTGAACAGTATTCAATTTGCATTTTAAATTAGGAATTCTATTAACATTTTACCATTAATTTGTGCAGTTTAAATCAATGTTTTATTGAATGTTAACTTTGTAACTGTATCATCTTTAGGTGGAACTATATATGAAGGAGAAATACCATTTTTATAAGGAAAGTTATGCGTTTAAGGAAAGTATATTTCTACGACTAAACATTCCGAAATTTCTGAAACATCGAATCTATCTCAAAAACTCTAAAAGGAAAAAACTTTTGTGTAAATGCAAAATATTTGTGCTTGTCTTTTTTTATTTTTGGTCACTATGAGATAGGCAAACACATTATATTTAAACTAAGAATACTTTTAACCATGTTTTATATCACTAGCCCACTAATAACCGTAATAGGATCGTGTTGAGTTAGATAATCTAATATTCACATGAAGTCTCATTTAATTCTCATTTCCCCATCAAGTATGGTCCACATTACTTCAAAAATATCACTAACACTAAAAAAAGGATTATTTCCACTCTAGATATGGATACTCTTAACATATAACAAAAAATCTAAATCAAAAAAGTCAATTATTCGAAATGTTTTGTAAATAAAAATTTTTCGTATTATTTTAGTTTTTTTTTTTTATTATTAAAATGTATCTCTTTTAAAATGCGTAGTCAGACTATAATGGTTTTTGTGTTGATTATAAAACGATTGCATGCGAAATAGTGGAATAGATATGGTGTGAATCGATGGAAAGGTCGAGACGAAGGCTATTGACGTGTGTAACTTCAATGTGCAGGACTAATCAACCAAGGACAAGGGTCCGGTTAAACTTTGCTTTGGGGTGGATTGAACTTGCCTGGGAGGTCAAATAATGCAAAGTAGTATCCGTACGAGTTTTAATATGTGAAAAGTACAACCACAAATGTGTTGCTACTTATATATAGCAGCTAAATAAATTTTAGTAAAAAAAAAGGTCAAATATGCATATAAAAGGTCAAATAATGCAAAGTAGTATCCGTACGAGTTTTAATATGTGAAAAGTACAACCACAAATGTGTTGCTACTTATATATAGTAGCTAAATATATATCTTCTGGCGAAACTATCTACAGTTTTAACATGAGAGATTTATGTAAAACACAAAGACCATTTCGTGCTTTCTCTTATACTTCTGCTAGATTGCAATTTGTAATTTACATTTTAATCACGAGAAAAAAATAATAAAATGTCTACTCGTTAAGTGTGAAGTAATACGATCACAAAATCTTGTAAAACCAAATAATAAAATTAGTAAATGAAATTTCTATGCATTATGGTAAAACACTGTTCGTTATGTGTATCTTAAATACGTTTGTTGTAGAGTTATGTTAACAGGAGCAATTAAAAAAATGTTGTTAACTACTTTTGAGAAAATCTAACTTTAATTACTGAATGAAGGACAAAAATTTAAGAGCCATCGTGAAGGGCATTGTGCAACATGTGATACAAAAATTAGTATTACAAATGTTGGAGTATCTGTCAGTTAAGCATAGGTGCTATGAATAACTGTATGTTTTCGTACACCCTTCATTGATTTAGTATAATTTGGATTACCAATGTGTTTGCTTATAAATATATGTTTAATAATGGAATTTGATTATTCATAATATTTTTTCCCATTTCACGATTGACGCATTCAAGGAGGACAATGATTAATATCCACTATAGATGCTGGTGCCCGCTTCCGATTCATCTGATAATTAGTTTAACCCTCCTAAACCATGTTCCATAACAAATTAATTTACAGCTTTATTTTTAAATATTTTATCGTAGCTAAATTTTTTAATTAATTTTCGGAAGTAATATTTTGTTGTAAATGTTTTTTTAATCAGTTTGATCCTTTTAAATAGTAGTTTTCATTACTAGACTGGAAAGTGACTCATTGCGGGGAGAGATGGCATTTTCGCGCGAGGCGAAGCCGAGCGCTGGAAACGCCATCGTGCCCCGCAATGACACTTTCGAGGCGAGTATTGAACATTATTTTTCATTACGATACCGAAAACTTATAAAAACATGAAAATTTTCGTTTATTTAACTTAGTATTAAGAGAAAAAACCGAACTAATGAAAAAAAACTCAACTCTGAATTATTAATAAGTGCACGGAAAAAACTCATAACGCTAACTTTCCGTGTGTATGTACCTCGACATAAGCACGGAAACTTAACGTTATGAGTTTTTTCCGTGCACTTATTAATAATTGCATGGCCAATAGTTTGAGGAAAAACAGACTATTTTGGGTAAAAAAAAGTATCTTTATTAAATTAACTACAGAACAAGCTGATGAATAAACAAATAAAGAAAGAGACCTTTGATGATTACATAGGATCAACACGCTGATAAATCTTTATTAATGAAAATGAAAATGTATGTTAAAGTCGCAGTTTTGATTTTCACTTATGTTTAACATTTTTTGTGGTAGCTTTAGGTTTTTTCTCATTTCTGCAACATTGACTTCCGAGTGTGTTCCATCAACTTTATTATTTTCTTGAATGAAATTGCGATTTTGCACAGTATCTTCTTCTGATGAAATTACATCGTCGATTGTAAAATATTGTTTTGAAACCAGATTCACCTCTTCATCATTGTTAGAAATGTTATTGAGTGGCAGTGAATCCAAAGAGGAATTGTTGTAATTTGAAATTGAATTAGTAATGTCTCTGATTGGAAGTAAATTCAAAGAGGAATTGTTTTGATTTGAGATTGAAGTACTTGGTTTTGAAAAAAGTTTTTTAGACACATCAATTTTTCTATTTATGGACTCCTCAATGTAACCTTCAGCAACGGTTGCACTTTTCCAGCCTCCGTGCCTCTTGAGTGTGAGTAAATCCGCTCCCCCTTCCACCAGCATTGACGCGGATGTGCGTCGAATAGCATGACCTGTGTAGGATTCAGGCTGTTCTAGCTTAAGGTACTGGGCGACCTTTTTGGGAACATCCGAAATCGTATGACTCCCGACATGTTGTGCTACGCACTTGCCTTGCCTGAAGCCAACAAAAAGTCTAGGGCTCGTCATTTTTGATGGGCGTAAAGACAAATATTTACGTACTAGCTGGCAGGGTTGATACGTACATTCATCGTCTGTAATGATGAAACTTCTGCTAGCATGTGTTTTACCATCTCTCAATGTAACCTTAATGAAACTGCCATAATCTTTTACGTCATTTATGCTAAGGCGTAATAGATCATCTCGCCTAAGGGCTCCAAAAATGCCAAACGTCAAAATTACTTTACTTAACAACCATTCTTTGTCGGGAGCGTTGATCATGAACTGAGAAATTTGATCAGATGTAAAAACATTCGCTTTTTTAGGTTTGAAACCAACAGACTTTTTCTTTAAAAATGCAACTGTTTTTGGAAATTTTAAATTTCCAAGATTTTCTTTTACTTTTAAGACATTTTTAACCATTGAATACTTGCTCCACAAGGTGCTAGGTTTCATAGTTTTCGACAGTTCTGACATATAGACTAGAAGTATGTCATCATTAACCTGGCTAGGTTTAATGTTTTCTTTTTGACACCAAGTACAAAGCTTATCGTATTCATTTTCGTATCTTAAACGCGACACATCAGGCAATAATTCGTTTGTTACACTTACCGCTCTGTTCATCAAAGTTTCAGGAATATTATCCATATTAGTACACATAGTTCAAAGAATCTATCTCAACAAACATAACCTAACTGACAATGTCAATATATAAGCGAGGAATGTGTTTTCAACAACAATACAATCAGCTGATCTGACTGCACCGCAAAATCCCATAGCGGTTACTTTCCGTGCAGTACATACGCACGGAAAGTTAACGTTATGTAACTTTTCCGTGCAGTAGCGGGAATTACCTATTTTCTTATCTCATTTTACGTTTAGAAAGTGTACTTTCGTGTGTAGAGTAATGAAAAATAATTTTTACTGCATTTTTATTTCAAAAATAAATATTTGATCTGGTTTATCTAGGTTTTTATTTGTTATTTCAATGTTTTACAGCTATTATTATACGATTTAAACAACTTAAGTGATATGTTGCAACTATAAGTGGCAAAAAACACTATCACTATGTCAGTTTATCAGTTAACCGAATAATATATCATTTGGCGGACTGTATCACATTACATTTCCATTTAATGGTATAAAAAAAAACATTACTTTCTTAGCTAGTAATTTAAAATATATGTCCTTGAGTTTAGACATTTCAATTGTAGCATTTTAAAAGTTAACGCCGTTTGAAAGGACTACAATTTCAAGAAACTCCTGACTTATTATTCAAAAATGTTACTTCACATATTAATACTTAGCGTGCTGTGATACAACGAAATGTATTCAGTGCAATGTGTTGAACGCGGCAGTATAAAATAATCGTTTTTAATCCATCCGAAGCCCCAGGTTTACTCATTGAACTGTTCGAAATTACAGTTAGATAGTGGTGTTGCTAAGCGTGTCTGTAGTCTAGCTACGCAATTACTATTGTATTAGGAACGCGATAACAGGAAATAAATCTACAGAATAAACTGAGAAACACTAGAAGAGATACTATAAGTGATTTACCAGAATATTTAATACGTTTCTACCTTGGATCTAATTTAACGCCTAAAATATTATTTTTACTTACCATACACAAAGGGGCGATGACGATTTTATAATCCAATCAAAAGCGACCAGTTCACTTTAATCACTTTTTTTATTACGGAAATAAAATGTTTAAATTACAACCTTAATTATAAACTATTGTATTGTACAAAATAAAAGGCTCAATTAGTACCATAGTAGCCTAAGATAGAACATATGACTCAATAGAATTGCAACTACTAATGATATTGGTAATTTCGACTTCAACTTTGTCAATGTTTGTTATTCTCTTTGTTGAAAACCTTTATATGTTTACTAACAATCCTCTTAAATAAGGTAGATACAGTGTTCAACAAAAATAAATGTTTAATTGATTTGTTTTTCTTACACGAGATAACGGTGTTTTATTTTAAAGCCTATTAATTTAGAGCTATTATTTTAAAGCCTATTAATTTAAAGCTATTATTTAAAACCTATCACATGGATGGGTTAATATAAGTTTAAATCAATTATTATTAATATTAACTTTATACAGAGTGCTAAAAGTTTTCAATTCAATAACGTTGGGTTGTATGTTTGAATAAAACTCTCAAATTATTTCACTTTATATTTCGAATTATTACAATACACTCTCTGTGCTAAGGCTACATTAACTACTAAAATGCACAACTCGTCTTGACAGTTGATAAATCTCATTACGTTTTCTTCCCCTTTGTAATCCAATCGTGTTGTAATTCTCCCGTGCCTTTTTGAAGGGAGAGAAGGCACAGCCAATATGGGGTTGATAATAGGAATTATTCATGTCTTTTTGTTAGGAATATTATTCATTTGCAAGTCTCCGACTACAAACTGAACTAAGCTGGGTAAAATTATACATTTATACTCCGTTCTTAAAGTTTAGGCATAAGAAAATATTATTAACATTTAATTTTCTAATACAATAAGTCTGCTGGAGACGGATACGGTTAAACAAATAATTATTAGCCTAACGTCAATTAGGACCAATCTGATAAAATGGCGGACACTTAGCCTCTTTTGGTAATCTCACGTGAGGTTGGATTCAATAGAAAATCCAATTTTGCACTTTGTTTACTTCTCCTTGAGCTCCTTTTTTGTACTTGATTGCAGGACAGATTTTTATGAATTTGATTCAATGTTAGGCCTGGCCTAAGTTAAGGAAATATTTAATTAATTGGAAAAATAATACTTTTTAAATTTCCAACATGTCTGATAAACGTGATCAAATGATAATAGCGATGAATTACGCATATTACTGTTATCCATTTTCAATAGATTTTTTGTTTCAGTCAATTTCTTATTGAGATAAAAATAAGTACTTACGAGTTCTAAAATATTTTAGTCTAATTTAAATAACGCCTCTACCATAAGTCATAATACTAGTAGGGTGAGTAAAAAAAACATTGACTTTTATACTGTATTAAACCCTCACAATATTCAATTAATTAATCTTATTAGTTAATTAATAATGTTATATATTTAAACAATTTGTTTTTCCGAGTTAGTTTGGTTCTTTTACCCGACCGATTTTCATGATTGGGTCTCAGATTGAATGTATGCACGCACAAATTTCACATCAAGCATCGGCATATATTTATCTACTGCATTAATCGCCCAAAAACATATTTTGGATTTATTTCGAATTATTACTTAAATTTAAGATGTATTTCACTAGATATTATATAATCTCATATATTTCGGTCTAGGAAACTTCAGTGAAAGACTGGTTTTCATTTAAGCTATTAGTTATTCGAATTGGACGAGTTTCAACCTAAATCAAGGTTATCAACCATCATAAAAATTATTTTATTAGGGTTTACTATGATTAAAATTCATTATCTCCAGTATTGTTGATGTTTTTTTATATGTTTTTGAGTAAAAATAATCAGAAAATGACAGACTTTAATTTAAGCTATTGATCGGTTGAATCAGTTAAGTTTAAGATACCACATTACTCAATCAAAAATCTTAAATTTGATTATTTCACGGATATGACATTTATTTCAACGCCTCGGAGCAGCATGGGTGGACAAATTCACTTGTTATAAAATATTATTTAAAAAAATGATTCTGCAGTTAACTTTTAAACAATAATTTATTGTTGCACCTTCTCAGGTATCAGAAGAAAACTCGCGAGGTAAGCATAGGATATGCACATCAAATTAAATGTCTTTTTTGAGAAAAATAAAATGCCGCAAACCCGACCTCAAACGGACAACCGAGTCAAAAATGGCAGAATTGCGAGTATTTAACATTTGCTAATAATAAAATCGCAACAATAAGTGAGGTAGTTATTTTAAAATTTAAAGAGATAACGCATGAATGAGGTGCTCCGTTATCTTATCGGTTTAAAGGTCCATTATCGCCTAATGCCATTCATTCGCGACAGAGTCCTTGGGTATTTAAATTTATCTCTACTATGGAATGTCATTGATTTTAATATCAACTTTTAAAAATCGTTTCGGAACGAAACATGCTATTAGAGTCGGGGTTTCACCGTTGTGTTCCGCTAAAAAAGTCTTCAAATTAAAATGTACTTTTGTATTATAAAATAATTTTTAAATATACAAAAAATACCGATTCATCTACTATCATATTAAAATATATTCAACAGTTATTATGATATGAGATTTTAGGTTATCTTGAGTATATTAGAATTTCAGTTAGCTACTATGATTATTGCTGGACCGAGTAAAAAATGCGAATCATACAAATACACAAACCGTGAAATATCTTAATTAGCATTGTTGATGGTGTAATCTTATAACGGTACAGGTTAAATTTACAAAATGTATGTTATACCTTTTTTTTATGTCCAATTGTGTTGTAGTAACGGAGGTCTGACAGTTATATGGGATGAATAGAGGGACACTACCCTTGGGAGGAATGACAAACTTTAAATTGAGTTCACTGTGATATTCCAGACTTGTATATTCACGAGTCATCTAAATCAGAGACATGATTCAGACATCATCCTACTTTTTGCTTATATTACATACATTTCCTATTTATATTTACTCGCATTAAGTTTACTAGTTACTCTAAATAGTTAGAATTAGTTTTTTTTTTTATATTTTAAGAGTTTTTCTGAGATTAAATGGATTAATTATTTATCCATTAGTATTTTACTGGTTAGGAGAGTTCAGTATTATAAGTACTTATTAATTGACCAACACAAATGATGAGGAATAATAATTATGGTGGAAAGGTCAGGAGAATTATTTTTAAATTGACTTTTTTAACAGAAATATACTTATTCAAGTGTTTAAATAGCTATATGAATGGTATAAAAGTAATGAAAAATTTTTGGTATATAGAATTTAAGTAAGTTACATTACTTGTATTTGCAAATTATTTCTTCAAGTTTGTAATACGATTTTACATCAAACCACTAAGTACTAACAGTTGCTTTTTGATAAAACTCCCCGTTTAATCCTAAGCTTCTTTAGTGCTGTAATTGCAGAGATAATTATAAGAGCTTATAGAAGAACTAAAAGGTTTGCTTTAAAAATAGCTAACTTAATACTTTTAAATTGTTGGTGTGAAACCATTTAGACAGTTCCAGTATAGCCATATTTGGAGTTATAGTTTTAATGTTTCTAATATATCAATGTTTCTTAATGTTAATGTTTTAATGTTTCTTATATATGTTTAATGTTTCTAACACATAGGCCTACTATTACATAACATATATACTAATAATTCAAATGTGTAAAAAAATACATGATTGTTTTTAGATATCTGTAAACCATTTTACTACATTCATTCAATAGGACAAATCACGTGATCAAATTATCATAAAAAACCTACTTTATTAGAGTATAAAGGAAACAAGTAACAATAGAGGAGTTGGAACTCGAATAACGAGAACCCTCAACGCCTCAATTGAAAAGCCCAAAGTGTCTGGTCCAGTACGACGATAACTGTTATACCTCCACAAACTTCCTCAACTTTCTGGTTATTGTACTTGTACAACAGAGATGGAAATGGCTCCATCCACAATAATAGTAGTGGTGTTTAACAATGGATTTGAACTGCTTCAATGAAACTTTATTGATGAAAAGATAAATTGCCTAGCACAAGTAAAACAAAATAACAATATTTTGTTATATTTTATTAAAAGTCCAAGTTCTCACTATATTTTAGCTTCTAATTTTCATGGGCACAATACATTTCTAAGCAGGCTAAAATAAGTTTGACATGGTACAAGTTTGTATCACTTCAATAAAGAATTTTAACTTAGTATGACAATCCCCTTTTACAATCTGTTTGTAATTTTAATAACTTATGATAGATATAACTAAACTTTGTCCACACAACATACAGGAGATTAAAGCTAATTTGATATTGTTTTGATATAATTTGATTTTGCATTTTTACAAATTGTTACAAGTTTCTATGACTTTTTTGGGGAAAAGAATATTTTTTTACGACTAACCACATACACATAACATATTTAAACTTTCCTGTTGAAATTAATTAATACAAAGGATAATGGGGGATAGTTAGCCTGCCATAACTATAGTAAACCGTAAATAATAAGTTCTTTTTATATATTTTATTAAAAAAAAAAACAGACAACTTTCTTAAAAAAAAGAATATTTGCTAAAGTTATACGTTTTTAAGTTTAAATTATTTCCTTTATACACGTGGCACTCATTATTTTTAATGAGGAATCTTTTATACGAACACTACAACACTAGTGTTTGAAATTATTTCAGAGAACTGTGAGTAAATGATGAAAGTAAGACGCCCCGTGTCCTTTGTAATAAAATGATGTCTTTCTTATAGAGACATACAAATTAATACATTAAATAACATTATTGAATAAGCGTTGGCTAAATTATAATTACAAATTGTTGGCAATAATTTCTAGTGGATTTCTAAAACAAGAAACAACACAATATTGTTGTATGGACGAACAAAACTTAAACAAAAATATTGGTTTTACTGTCACATATAAGATTATTGGTTGGTAATAATAGCTAAAGCGATATCATTTTAAGGTGACAAAACTAATGAACATGTGTGGTAAACGAGTGGCTTTAAAGAACAATTTCAACAACAAGTTTTAAAATCTCATTTACAAAAACAATCAAAAAATAGGAAGTTCCATACGAATTTTTAAATTTAGCCAACATATTGGAAAATGGCAGGCATAAAAAAACTATTCATACTTTTTTAAGTCATAAGAATTTTTGAAGTTCTGTATAAAATTTTTTCTCTAAAAATAATAACCTTTGAGATAACAATAGTGGAAAAGTTATGCTGCACATCCTGTATATCCCCTATACAGCATAAATACATAAAACATCCTCCTAAGTGTATCCTCTAATTTAACATGTTACTTAATTTTAAAATTTGTATTAATTTCACTTCTAGCAATTAGGTTTGGCCTGATGTTATCTTCACTTAATATTATTAAATAGGAAAGCTTTACTATTGATTTACTTAGAATAACCAAACATTTACTTATCAACCATAACAGATGAATTTAATACACCAAACTAATATAAGACAAGTGTAGATTAGTATTTGAATGATCAGCAATATATTTAAACAAACATTACGCATAAGTTGCTCTTGCATTATGCATACACTGCAGTTCATTGCATAATGTATAATTGCATAATGCAGTACAAATACACCATGTGTACGGCTTAATCGGATAGTTTGTATCTCCTTGCTTAAAACTTGCAGTTAATTTGAGTAGGAGAGGTTCAGGCCGATTATTGTTGGGTTTCATATGGGTGTCAAGGCTTATTATTAAGAATTTAAATACATTTTGGGCTGTCAGGTGCAATCAATGTTATAATGCCTACGTTTATTATAAACTATCCTGCTGTACCCGTGCTTCGCAAAGAGGAGAAAATCTGTTTCATAATCATTGATATAGATGTAGAATATGATCTTTGATGAAGTTTTAGATTAAATGATCCTACTATATAGTTGTGTAAAATATATGTAATTTCTTTGAATCAGCTGTCTGAAATTTGTGAAATAACCATTGGGCATTTCTGATGTTGACATTGAAATGTCAACAGAAAGGTAAACATTGTGAATTTTCTCATGATTACATGGAGAACATTTAATATTTACTTTTGGAAAACCTCACCTCAAAACTTTGGACATCCACGGTGCGTAGCCCGAAATGAACTCAGGAAAGTGAAGAGTTCTATGACATTCCAAGTTATGTGGTAAATCTTTGTGCTGTATCGGTTTAGTATTTTAATTTTAATCAGTACAGGTGCCCAGACAGACACCACCTCAACTTTACAAGAGTATAGATTACTTTGTATAATATTAAATAATCACCCTCGAATAGAATAGGACATCTTTGCTTATACATTTCTTTTATTGAATTCCGGCTTTGGACCAAAGCACCAATTCTATTCTATAATAGTCAGTTGTGCAAAGTTGGCTGAGGATATGATACCCATTTTTCCACTAACACATTCTTGTACTTAACCCTAATACAAGGGCGGGGGTTTATATAGGTTAGACAATATGTAGTATATTGATTAAAGCTTGATTAAATCCAGTGTGATTTGGTTAGGTAATCTGCGAAGGAAGGGAACATATTTGATCGTGACCCGAATTACAAATGAGGTTTAGGTTAGTTAGTGTGTGTGAATGTTACCACGTCTTGTTTGATGAGTGTGTGTGAGAAATATCTTAGAACATAATTGCAACAGGATAAATACATTCCATTAAAAATATTACTAAAGAAAAACGATTGAAAATGCTAATTTATCGCAATTTTCAAATAGAATAGTATATTAAATTAAATTGACCTAAATTTAAAGGTGTTAAAACAAATAAATTCAAATCATACTGTATTTCATAGAAGCAAGATTGTTTCCAAATTGTCTAGACATATTTTGTGGACTTGTTCCTCGGGCTAAGACAAACAAAAAATGGCATAAAATTATGAGTCAAAAATATTTAGATTTGTCGGTATGTCTGTGATTTTTAGGAATTGTATGTATATCTTGGGCATTTTTTATAAAACAGCTGGTCTTTAGTAAGTAACAGTTTTTAATTTATTTATAAGGCATCTACACTCAACCTTCACTCGTATTTGGAGAAAACACACATAGGAAGCGTCTCCATCTCAATTAGTAATATGATTATTAAAGATAATTTGTTGAGATGACTGGTTAATTTAAAACTTCGGAGCAGCAGTTTCTTGCTAATAAACAATTAAACCATTGTGATGATGTAAAAGTGCATACGGGGAGGAATTTTCGAAAATCTATTATCTACATAATATAAACAATATGCAATACATAAAAGTTTTCCCTCACTTACATTTAAAAAGTTTTGCAAGCAACCATCAAACAGTTGAGCTTTAGTGCACATGTATTATGCAGTTGATGCAGTAGAAATTCTTCATGTGTGAATTTCTTTTTATTCATAGACGTGTTTGAATTTACCTTCCCTCAAATACGGTCATCATTAACAAATTCCAGTTAACATATTGTCATATATTGTTTAAATATATATTGTTATAATTTACTCAATGCTAATAATTGTATATCTTATTTTATGTTCTACAAACTGGACTTTATGTTTTGTTATGTTGGCGACCTGTAACGTTCAATTCACTGTCATCCAATGTAACTATCTTCCTTCTCAATTATAATGGCTGACTATGCAGATCGTCTTTTATTGATGAAGCCCTTTGCTCAAACATAAATATACTAATTTAAGACATGGCGCAGTCGCCAGCTTCTATATTTGCTAACGAAATGTGTAGTAAAGTGTTTAAAGTTATTAAAACTCTTGGATAATGGGCAAAGGTGAAGAAAATGTTAAAAGTAATGAAGGTGAGCCTGAGCCTACACGAAAACCGATACATCAAACAGGTAACTCCAGTTCCAGTAATGTAATTAGGCATCCTACAGAACTATCATGGAATGGAAACATGGGAGAAAATTGGCGTTTTTTCAAACAAAAATTCCAAATATATTTAGCTGCTAGTAGATGCACTGATGAGAACAGTGAATATAAAATAGCACTTTTGCTGAATTCCATTGGTGATAGGGCTTTGAAGATATTCAATAATTTCACGTATGATCCTGCTGATGATAAGGACAATTTTGAAACTGTGCTCAAGAAATTCGATTCTTATTTTTTACCTGAAGTAAATGAAACGTATGAGCGTCACACCTTTTTCTTAAGGGAGCAGAAACCAGATGAGACAGTAGATCAATATGTAACAGATCTTAGAGACTTGAGTAGTTCTTGTAATTTTGGTACACTCACAGACAATTTGATAAGGGACCGGATCATTTTAGGGATCAGGGACAGAGCCATTAAAGATCGTTTGCTACGAGTTAAGGACCTAGACCTCAATAAAGCATTAGAAGTGTGTAGAGCTGCGGAACGTACCAAAACTCAGTTAGCCGATATTTGTCCAAATAATGAAGTGCGTAAAGTTACAAAATTCAGGCAACTTAAGGACGGTTCCGGTAAAAGTGTTAGTAGGCCTAGTGGATCTAAGCCTAATTGGTCCAAATATAGTGACAAGCAGACTCCTGGGACTTGGAATAGAAATAAGTTTCAGAAGCCTTGTAGTAAATGTGGGTATGAACATCCGCGCTTTAAATGTCCGGCTTTTGGAAAGCGCTGCAACTATTGTAAGCGATCTAATCATTTTGCTTCTCAGTGTAGAAATAATAAAGCAGTGAATTCGGTTGAAACCGGTGAAGATTTTTTCATTGATGGAATTGAAGCGAACTTTGTTAAACAACTTTCACAAAGGCCCGGCCCTTCGGAGGAAAAAGAATGGACTGTAGATCCAGAAATTAACCATAACCATATTTCCTTTAAACTAGACACTGGAGCTCAGGTTAATTGTTTAAATGCCAGTGTTCTAAAGCGAATAGGCCATGATTTGCATAATTTAACGCCTTCATCCAATAACTTGTCAACTTACACAGGTAATAAAATTGATGTTCTGGGTATTTGTAACCTATATTGTTTTTACAAAAGTAAGAGACACCTCATACCATTTTATGTTGTTGATGGCAACTCTTCATGTCTGTTAGGGTTAGAATCATGTAAAATTCTGAACCTTGTTTGTAAAGTAGATCAGGTAACTAAGCCTAATAGTGAATGCACCGCTAATACAAGTAGGCCTATGGTAGATGATTGCAACAGTCAATTGAGTATTCTTGATCAATATCCCGACATTATTCAAGGTATTGGTTGTTTAAAGGGTGAATATGTAATAACATTGAAAGATAATTGTGTTCCAAAGATCCATCCACCGAGGAAGGTCCCATTTAAAATCAAACCTCTTTTGAAAAGTAAATTAGAGGAACTTGTAAAATTGGAAATCATTGAAAAAGTAGAAAGACCTACTGATTGGGTTAATTCTTTAGTGTTGGTTCATAAAAAAGATGGTGACCTTCGTTTGTGTATGGATCCGAAAGATCTCAATAAGGCAATAATGCGTCAGCATTTCCAACTTCCAACACTTGATGACATAACTGCTAGCCTAGCTGGTTCAAAAATGTTCAGTACATTAGATACTAAGTGCGCTTTTTGGCACATAAAACTTTCTAATGAAAGTAGTGATTTGTGTACTTTCAATACACCGTTTGGGCGATACCGCTTTTTGAGAATGCCATATGGTTTGTGTTCGTCCAGTGAAGTCTTTAGTCTTAAAATAAGTCAGATTCTTGAAAACGTTGATGGCGTTGCAGTTTATGTAGACGACATAATTGTGTATGGTAAAGATAAATCAGAACATGATATGAGGTTGAAAGCAGTGCTGGATAAGTTAAGGTCTGAAAACATTAGGCTGAACAAAAACAAATGTAATATAGGGGTGAGTGAAATAAAGTTTTTAGGCCATTGTATTAATGGAAATGGTATATCAATTGATTGTGATAGGGTGAAAGCCATATTAGAAATGGAACATCCTAATGATAGGAAATCCTTAGAAAGATTTCTAGGTGTCATTACATATGTAAGTAAATTTGTACAGAATATTTCCAATCTAACTGCCCCCCTCAGGGTCTTGTTGAAAAAAGATGTTGACTTTGTGTGGTCGTTTGAACAGGAAGAATCGTTCAAACAAATCAAAGACATTTTGTCTAAAAACCAGTTTTACAATTTTTTGATGAAAAATTGCCCGTAGTCTTATCATGTGATGCGGCTAAAGATGGGCTTGGAGCTGTACTATTACAAAATAATTTGCCAGTAGCCTATTCATCTAAAGCGTTAAGTCCTACTCAACAGGCTTACGCCCAAATAGAAAAAGAACTGTTAGCTGTACTGTATGGTTGTATGAAATTTCACCAGTTTCTGTATGGTTCACGGTTTGTTGTCGAATCTGATCATTTGCCACTAGTTTCTATCATGAAAAAGAACATTGAATCATGTTCACCACGGCTTCAAAGAATGATTATCAAGTTACAAAAATATGATTTTGAACTAGTTTATAAAAAAGGAAAGGAATTGTATATAGCTGACACTCTGTCACGTGCGTGTGACAAAAATGATAATGGTGATGTAATTATTGATACAGAAGAGCTTGAAGCTCATGTTAACTTAGTAGTAAGTAATGTAATTTCAGATGTACAGTTGGGTAACATTGTTAAAGAAACTGAGAGTGATCAAGAGTTGCAAAGTGTGAAATCCTATGTACTTGAAGGTTGGCCTAACCATAAAAATTATTTACCATGTGAGGTTAAACCCTATTGGAATGTACGCGGTGAGTTAGCGTATACTAGAGGTATGTTACTTAAGGGTACAGCAATAGTTATACCTAAGAAATTAAGGCATGAAATGTTGTTGCGCTTGCATTATTCACACTCAGGTATTACAAAAACTCAACTGAAAGCCAAGAATGTAATTTATTGGCCAAATATAAATGTTCAAATACAAGATATGGTATCAACATGTGAAACTTGTATCAGGTACTCTAGTAATAACATGAATGAACCCTTGAAGCCACATGAAGTCCCAATATTCCCTTGGGAAAAAATAGGTGCTGATCTTTTCCAACTAGGAGACCAATGTTTTCTGTTAGTTGTAGATTATTTTTCTAAGTACCCAGAGCTTGTAAAACTTGGTAACACTAGTAGTTTGACTGTAATAAGTCATTTGAAAGAGATCTTTGGTAGACATGGTATACCCAAGGTAGTATTTACAGATAATGCTACACAATTCACGAGAGAAAGTTTTGTTCATTTTAGTAAGACTTGGGAATTTGAACATCATACGTCTTCCCCTCATTTCCCACAGTCTAATGGGATGGTGGAACGTTGTGTCCAATCAGTCAAGTTTTTGTTAAAGAAATGTAAATATGATAAAACTGACCCATTTCTTGCTTTGTTAGAGTTTCGCAATACCCCATTGTCGAGTGATATTCCATCACCTGCAGAACTGTTGTTTAACAGAAAGATTAGAGGTATTGTTCCAGGGCAAAGTAGTAATTTTAGGCCTAAGATGAATTCCAATGTACGGAGTAAACTTCTACAGAGACAAGCAACTCAAAAGATGTATTTTGATAGGAAAACTCGGAATCTCCCTGAATTGTATGTCAATCAACCTATTCTTGTAAAACATGAAGGTAAATGGATTAAATCTAAGGTTGTTTCTAAAGATAAGAAGAGACCAAGGTCTTATGTTGTAATGTCAGGTACAGGTTGTGGTACACTTGTTAGAAATAGATGTCATATTAAGCTATTAGGTAATAAGACAATGCCAAGATGTCATATTGAAACTGATTATGTCGATGACGACAACCTCCATTTTCCAACCGATGTTGACCATCCTAAGGCGAAAACGCCACATCCCTCTCCGAGCAAAACCCCTCCGAGGAAAGAGAAGAGTCCTTCTCCTCTTGTTAGTGATAGGTATCAAACAAGATCAGGTAGATTTGTAAAACAGCCTAATAGAATTGATTTGTAATGTATAGTCTACACTTAGTAGTGAGGTTATGTAGGCCTATAGCCTATTAGTCTATGACTTAGAGTCAATAAGAAGTTTTTTTTATTCAGTTTTTCTTAAATAGCCAAGTTTGAAAATTTTGTTTTAGATTAAGAAGGTTTTTAAAAAACAACAAGAAAGATATAGGTTTTAATTTAGTTTCATTTCTAAATATGTACAAGAACAAAAGATGTTTTATGTTTAAGTGCTTTGATAAAAAAAAAAAAAAAATGTGTATAGGCCTAATTCAAAATTTTTATAAGAATTTTTATTTTATTTTTCTGAACAAAGGAGATGTCATATATATTGTTTAAATATATATTGTTATAATTTACTCAATGCTAATAATTGTATATCTTATTTTATGTTCTACAAACTGGACTTTATGTTTTGTTATGTTGGCGACCTGTAACGTCCAATTCACTGTCATCCAATGTAACTATCTTCCTTCTCAATTATAATGGCTGACTATGCAGATCGTCTTTTATTGATGAAGCCCTTTGCTCAAACATAAATATACTAATTTAAGACACATATTAATGAAGGTTTTGATATAAATAATTGGTAAAACGTACAATAAGCTGTTTTGATGTGCCAGTTCCTATGTGGTTCAACCGGAATTTATTTGTGGCCTTAACATGTGAATGATATTGTTAAAAGTATTTACAAACATTTTTTTTACACGTGATTGTGATCCTTTTCATAATTTAACAGATAGAAAGGTTTACGTTCAGGTTTATGAAAACAAATCTAAGACTTTAAGCATGAACAAATAAATAATTAAATATATACCGACAGCTGTGCTGTGGTTACCATAGGTTCTGGCGGACAACACTAGGAGCGCCATGCAGTTACGGAGTACCTGCTACCTAACTACACGGCGCTCCCAGCGGTGTGCGACAGTACCTTTGGTAACCATGGTAACCGCAGCACGGCTATATTTATCAACAGTCTATATTTAATTATTTTTTCTATGCTTTAAGTCTCCTACTGCATTAAATGTACTATATTGCAATAATTTTCAAAATCGTTTCAGTTTGACGCAGGGGATAATGGAACAGTTAATTATCCCTCCCACAATTGTTGAGAATTAGGGGATCTATATAAGGGTGCGTCAGACGCATCTCCGGAATTATTGTCTCATATATATTGTTCACCACGAATGGTACCAGGGGACTGCAATAAAGATCTATATATCGTAATAAATCGAACAACGTTATTCGTAACACTCTACCCTCTAGACAGAGATAGTTAACCTCAACATTGAATAGGCCTAAAATTAATGATTATTTAGATAAAATCAATAATGGTTGGCTGGATTTGAACCCGTAACCTCGAAGACTGGTGTCTGGAGCTCTGATACTAGACAAGGTCGCTCCCCCAAAAAGATAGTATGCCTGGTGTTTTTAACCAAATTAGGATAAACATGGGTAATTCTTTAACTGCTAAATTGTAGGTAGATATTTTTTTTTACTGTATGTTTCTAATACTACTGTTGTATTTGTACTTTTGTATTTTTGTTATTGATTGCCAATGTAAAAAGTATTTTGTAAAGTTACATATATATTTTTGAGCTACTTGTTAGGGTATTTACCTGCTAGATTAATAAATAATATAATTAATGATACAATTTGATATAATAATTTTATTCTAGATAAGTATTGATCATACACCGTTTGAGAGCTGTCAAATAAATCAAATGTTTTGAACCCAGACCTCTTGGAGGCATCTTTTGCTCTGTAAGAGGTTAAACCAATTTTTTCTTCCCAAAAAATTGTTGTATGACCAGTGAGACCAAAAAATACCCAAATAATCTTAACACTTAAAAACCTATGTATAGCTCGGGCAATAGTTCGTTGAACCTTACCTACGAGCGCTAGTGTGCTTATAGTATGTATACTGTTTGTAAGGGAGCAAGCTGGTCAAGTGGTAGAGTGTAGAACTCTGGTCCCCGTGCTTCCGGGTTCAAACACCGGTAATCACCAAGAATATATTTCATCTAAGTGATAATACCGCAACCCTCTCTATATAAAACAAATTCTGTAGAAAAACAGTTCTGGGCTAGAATTTGGAGTAGATAAAAATAAAATAATTCTGTTTTGCAAATATAGTAGGTTTATCTTACTATAAAAAATGCAAAGGGTATACAATGTGTTTGCAATATTCTACCTTTACCTATTTGCGATATAATTTCATAATTTGAGTGAAAGAACAATATAAATTGCATTTACAACATTCATCACATCTGCCTAATTGTCTAAAACACACTCAAGGCTGCTGTTGAGTAGTTTCTGACGTGATTAATCCGTTAAAGGTAAAACAAAGAGCTTTCCTTGTGTTCAGCGACTACAAAACAATCCCTTGTTAACACCAAACCAGCTTTACTTTATTGTTACACAATGTTATTTCATTCGTAAACAAAACTTGTTGCTCACATTACCATAAAATCACTTTTGAAGTACAATTATGTTTTGTTCTTGTTTGACCAATTACATGCTTATAAAAACTCGTATAGGAGTATTTAAGCTCCTACCTCCTAATGTTGTTAACTCTTTAAACAGCTAACAATTGTCTGTACGTTTGATTTGTCTAATGTTTTAGAACAAAGTTTATATAACAAGTGAAAATAAAGAAGGTAATTATTATAGAACAGGAAATGTGAGAGGAGATATTTCTATAACTACTGGTAAATAATGTAAGTTCTGTACTGCTAGGCCTATTTTTATTCTAGTGGATTTGATTCGAACAATCCCATCGTGCAATAAGTAAAATTAGATTTTACACGGAAACTAAAAATTGCGTTTCATCAAAGAAGGAAAAAGGGAAATTTCCGATTAGCTTGTAAAAGCCAGAAATTCACCAGCAAAACATATAAATCAATTTCACAATTAGTTATTCTCCTTGTGTCACTACCTTCACCACTCACACGTGACTTTATATTCACCACATGATGTAACATTACACAGCTGATTTGAGGTTTATTGCGTAACCAGATTACTACAAATTATTCCTCCCCTTCGAATCATCCCTGAATCGTTGATCCTCTCTGACCAAAAAGGCCGTGAGTCATGAGAGCGAACCAGAGTTAGTAAGCTTTCATGGAAAATGGCGAAAAATATATGATAACTTGATCGTATCGTTAGTTTTATTTAAGTACGTTATTGTGCTTTAGGGCGTCTATGTGTTATTTCTAAGTTGACGATACACATTGACATTTGCCAATATCAAGTTGGTTTCCAACAGGCCATCACAGAAACTAAGTGGGCAAGATGAACTGATTAGAAGGGTAATTACCATGAGACTTATGGTAATAGCTTATTTTCTATATAGGGAATTCGCTAAAAACTAATTAAATGAAATAAAATAAATGGAAAATTCTTTATTTTACCAGCCAAAGTTAGCTAGGCTTTCCATTGCCTGGACTGGTAGGTTTTTAGTGTAAGAGTACCACACACCAGGGTAAAATACATCTTTAGACCCTGACGGTGCATAAAGCATTTCCCTGTGGTGCAAAACCATAAACGTCATGCTTTTATAGCAATAAATTCAGAATATCATTGTAGCTTAATTCCAGTTATGGAGGGAAGGGAGAACAATATAAAGGTATAGAACGGTGGCTTATAGTGTTCAATAATCAGATAACTGGAAGCGGTTGCATGAATAATACATCGTGATAATAACTGGCTTAATGAAGACGATGGTCTGGCAGGTTTATTGTGTATGCATTATTGAAACTAACTTGGGAGGGTGATATTTTTATATTGTTTAACGTAAGAACATTGCGTAAGAAATTAATGAAATTTGGCACAAATATTTTGATTTACATTTATTTGAACGAGTTTGCAAACTTGCATGATGATATGAGACCGGGATTTTATGAGGTAAATAGTGTTAACGCCATTTGGTAAAGTTTCTTAGGCATAAAGTTTTCTACTCGTGTCGTTAACACTATATTCCCGCAATCTTTGCGTAAACTACTATTGATCCTCTAAACATAATATTTTGAAATTTTTTTCGACTATGTTTAACAGATCAACATGTATTTTTTTACTATATGTACTAATATTTATATTACGTAGAAAAATCCCACCAGAACAAATCAAAGAAAAGTGTTTTCATGTTTCTATTTTGTGTCCTCTTCCCGTTAAAATCATGGATAAAACAGCTAATTATTAACAGTTTCAAAAGTTCAAATGTTAAAAGTTAAAATGTGTTATTTTATCAAAAAAACATTTAATTCTCTTGCAATTAGATTTCGTAATTATTTTAGTAGGTTCTATAATATATTTTGTTCCATATCACCAAATGCAGTTTTAGTAATGTTAATAAATATAAACTCATTTTGTTTATTACATTATGATTTAGAGTGTTTTACGTTGAGTTAATGTAAATACCCTTACTACAGAACGAAATGGTGGATGTGATTGATTTCCCAAAGGTATAAAGTGAAGGCTTACAAGAAAATATTATTCTCTAAGTAATGAAGGTTCTGCGTATATTTTCACTACAGTAGCAATGTTGAGCTCTTGCTGAATGCAGACTTTTAATACTGTTAAATGGACCTCTTTCCGTACATTCCAAAAGTATGTCCAAGAAAATGTTTTTGAATAGTTAACTTATTTTTAGATTATATGTTTAATCTTGCAGATTGAGAATGCGTGAGTTGTATCTTAATATTTTCTCCCATACATTATTTTTTTTGGTTTTATTTGAAAAATTGCGTCATTTTTAGCAGAAAACATAATATAAATGTTCGTCATGCCCTTACACATACTGTAATATCAAGTTGACTGGGACAAAATGACAATACACATTAATAGTATAAAGGCACATTTTTGTACTATTTTTTTTTGGGGGGGTATTCACATAAATTGACCCAATCAACTATTATTATTACCAATACTACTATTGAACGGCATGATTAAGGGGGGGGGAGGAAGAAATGTAAATTTAAATAGGCCACCAATCAGCTGATCGTTTTCTCCTTACTCAGAATGTAGGAAAAATATAATGTGTAACACGTCACTAGTTACCCAAATAACCTTTGTGTTTTACTAAGGACATTAAAAATTAATTTTGAACACTCAAGTCATTCAAATATAATATAAATGCTTTAAAACAGTGATAGGTGGGAATCAATAACCTTTTTACAAAAATAAACTATATTGTTAAAATAACTTATTATTTAACTAACTAAATATTTAGTTAGCACTGTGTTAATGTTTTTGATAATGCACAACATTTAAAAAAAAGTTAAACCTCCAGGAGAGCAAAAAAGTCAGGGGGATAAAAAGTTAGAAGTATAAAAAAGTAACAGTAGAGCCAAATGTTTTGCTTAGGATCATATTGCAAAAGTTTCCGACTTCTTCAAACTCAACTTAGTTTCTCGGCTTAACGCCTTTCAACGTTTACTGAAATTTTTAAAATCCTCTAATAAAAAAAAAGTAAAAATTGCATTAATCGTGTGATAAGAGTAGTACAATAACTATAACAAATGTGACATAGTATTAATATGAAAACCTCAAATTTGACAAGAAAATCTTAGCGAATTAATTAACCAAAATCAAAAGTCACATTCCCAAACTTATATTGAGCTGAGAAAGTTTATTTAGGAAATATTTGTGATATTGCCTAAAATATCTGAAAATATTTGCTTCCATTTGACGACAAATTCCAAAATAATAAATTAAAAGGTATTTTTGGAACATAGTACGGAACTAGTATCTAAGCTATATAATTACAAAACATTAAAAATGTATCGTAAAGGTACCATACTTACTTCCAAGCTAAGTATACCAATTTATCATCCTAAACTTTCAGGAAAGGGTACGTTATAGAGAAGGGGATATAAAATAACAAACTTTCTAATCAAAATTGCTATATTGATTTTGAATAAATTTCGTTATCCAAAGCCTAAATACATCATTTCCTTTTAAAGTCATTGAATAAAATAACACCTCAACCAAAAGGACTAATAGTAGGCTTTTCATTTTGGGACTTTTCTTCATGGAACAAACAACGCCCAATAGCACTACACCATCCAGCAAGTGTAAAGAAAATACTCCCTACTACCCTTACTACTCTACTGATCAAATCATCCGCATCTTCTTTCAGCTTGATATGACTCCCTGGTATGGTCCTCTCTATTTCTCTGGCTGCTCTGGAACACGCCAATCCTGTCACCACCTCTTCTGACGGAGCCAACCTTGGGTCCTCCTTGTTGTACGTCCTTCTTTTACATTGCCCGTCCTTAATCACAATCATAGAACCAGGTTCGCTTTTCCTGCATAGCACTGCGTACGACTCCTTCGGCAGAACGCTTGCAAGGACGTCATGTCTGTTTTTCACAATCAGCTGATTCACTTCTTCTTCTGACGTCATGGGGCATTGTAACTCGTCGTAGACACCGTTTCCCTCCACAAATAGTCCCAACGTGAAGGGAGGCTTCTCTATGTTCCCGCCAAGCAGGACGTTGAAATCGAATACTTCACCGGGGTGTCTTCCGTACTGTTGAACTGTAACTGATAGAAAATTGAACTTTTACTACGTTGTATAAATTTCTAAATACTACTCGGGATTTTGCTAAGCTTTGATAGTAGATTGGGAATGGTCATGTAGTCTCTTGTAGCTAGAGCAGCCTTGAATAAGGTGAATACTTTACTTTTACTTGTTAAACATTAAACTTTTCAAATTTGTTTGGTAAAAATTACATATTTTTTTTATGTACATTGATTACAAGATTTTCATGAAGACTATGAAAAGAATTTTTATCAAGGTTGACTTCTTGGGGAGCGAGCTGGTCTAGCGGTTAGAGTGCGGCACTCCGGTTCCTGGGGTCCCGGGTTCAAATCCCGCCAAATCACCAATGGATTTTATCTAAGTGATAATGCCGTAACCCCTAGGTCTAGCCTGAAGTAATGTGAAAATAATTCCGGGCTCGTGCCTAGCGTCCTAGGACAAAAAAGGTTGATTTCTTATCGAAGTTTGCAATAAAAAATGCTCAGGAGTAAAATAAATTTAAGAGAATGTAAAATATATCTTGTTATCAAAGGTGGCTTTTACAAAGGGTCTATTTTATTCAGGTTTATTTTTTTTTTACTAATTTTATCCAACGTAGTTGTAGATTAAACGATTTTCAAGACGAACACTCAATATTTATGACCTAAGTTTTTGAGCCTTGCATTGTTATGGGACTCTCCTTTAAACCGATCGTTGTAGGGAAAACATAGGGTCTGTTTTCTTTTCATCTTGATTTTGCACATCCACACAAGTTCTGGGACCGTGAGTGGAAGATGGAAGGTTTCTGGTAAAGCAACATGTGAGCCGGTACAATTAAACTGTTAAATTTTTACTGAATTGCTTTTGTACCTGGGGCTGAACCTATGATCGCTGCTCTTAGGATGTCGTTAAAGAGGGAGTTTATACTCAACTTGGATATTTAAACTCAAATAGATAAATGCCTTTAAAACTGAATCGTAGGTTAACAGAACAAAACGAGAACAATATAAATTCATGAGTTGGCAGAGGAAAATAATATTTATAGTTGCAATAAAGTTATTGAAATTCAAGCATGAAATCAAATGTTATAAGGATGGAATATGATGGAGGAAATATTGTTATAATTTTAAAAATCTTTACTTAAAACATTCCTATGAAAAATTGCCTAGTGGTTAAAACAGTCGCATTTTCAAAGAGAATTTCTGATGGGTAACGCTTGCACTTCCTAAAGCCAATCATTTAATTGGTTGTATTATTTAACTTTGTGCTATGTTTAATGATTCTAAAATACTTTTAAAACATCCACCCTGAGTTATGGTTCCGAGCATAAGTGTATTTGAACATACACATAGTACACTAACTTAATTAAGTGTTTTGTCATAATTTGGTTTAACTCACTGATATCATAGATCATATTTTCTAACTTAACGGTTATAGATAATATGTAATATCAGATTTTGTTTCACGATTAGTATATTTTAACCATTTTACCATGCAAATAAACTTTTTAAAAGTAGCTTACACTTTTTGGACTGAAAGAAATATTAAAATAACTTGTAACTCACGTTGAGTATCACTATCCGACAGCCTTTCTGGATATCCCTTTTCTGCATTTACCAAAGTCAAAACGACCTGTTAATGAAACAACAGAGTCTGAAATATTTATACCTATTAAACTACGAATGTTATGCACTCAAGTTCATGGTCATTGCTTCAGACTATAAACTAAATAAAAGTATAGGACATAAAGTGCTTCAATATGCAGATCAGGGGTGTGGACTTGCCAAAAGTATTAGTATGAAAAATATTCTTAAGTTTTCTGCCCCACAGGCCTATTTCCACTTTTTCCAGATGGCCTTACATGCTTTCAATTTTTTACATCATGAAATTAATTGAATAAACAAAAGCTGTTAAACAGTAAACAGTTGTTTGTTTATCTCTAAATTTGTCACTCAAGGATATTTTATCGTGCATTAATTACATTGTGGAAGTAAAGTTAATCTTTTCTGGAATAAACCATAGAGTAGTAAACTCCCATCAGTGTCATTTTTGTTAATAACCGTACTTGGTTGCTTAGATAATTTGAGTCCATTATCTGAGTTTATAAAAGAATTTTACTACAAGTGAAATAAGTGCTTTGTTTTAAGGTAAATATATGATACATCTATTGGTAGATATAAAGAGCTGGATTGCTATCTTTCGAGAACCCCCCCCCCTCACCCATCGTTTCGAAGCAAGGGCATAGAAGCTAGTATTTTTGTACATCTCTACGATTTTATCCTATGAGGTATATTACTCACATAGATTATAGATACTCCCACAAGATGACTGTTTTTAGCTCGTAATATCGCAATGATATCTGTAATATTATAGGTTTATGGCATTTCAATAAAAGCAGGTAAATATAGCTTTAATCTTAAAATAGGTTACTCACTAAATACCCACTTCATTTAATATCAAACTAAATTTGTCTTATGTATCATGTATCTCTGCATTTCTAGATTTTTTTTATTATACGCTACGCTAATATAAATAGGAACTGCATTTCAAATAGTCAATATTTTAAAGTAAAAACAAAAATACTTTTATTTGTAAGGGCGGTACAATAACGGTGTAGGATAAGTGCTATGAAATACTAAGTGAAAACTTTAAAGAGTACTTACGATAAGAAAGACTACCGCAATCTTTGTCGACATTAATGATAAAGCTCCTGATATAGTGGACAGCAAAGAACTTTAGAGAATCCCGAACTATTGGCCATAAACTAACAAACTGGTGAATTTGTAATATCACACATATAACTTTATCACACAACTACAGAGCTGGTTAACGCTACAAGCACACTAGATGTTTGTTGACATCACAGAAACATATGTCTGTGACATCTGTAAAATTATAGCTAAACAGAATTAAGCTCTATCAGTTGTTGATATGGTAAAACTATTCCAATTTCACTAACCTTTTGAGTTCACTAACCGTATAACACCAGAGTATTGTAAATAATTAACTTGATATCATTACAGTAGTTCAATAATTCAATAACTACAACAACTAACTGTCTAGGTCTTTTAAGTAGTTTTTACTATAACATCTGGCTTGAAAGAGAATGTTTTTAACCTTTTATAGGCGGTGTGTAAATAAGATAAAACACTTCGTATGCAGTTATCCTTTATTGAAACCTTATATTAATTATTTTATAGTAAATCTCATATGTAAAAACGATACAAAAATTACAAAAAAATAATTACAAAAATAATTTACTGCTACAACTGCATTAGTGTCAATTTACGCAGCTAAGAACACATTTCTACCACATGTTTCTTTTTATTAAAACTGAGTATAGCTTTTGAAAAAAAACCATTAGTTTCTATAAATGATTTAAAACAAACTGGAATTACTATATTTATATATTAAGGAGGCAAAATGTTCATCTTAAAATATAAAAACACATTACACCATTATTTTCTGTTACTAATGGCATTAAATTGCGATGAGTGTGAGGACGAATCTTTGTGCATGTATTGTAATTATTAAGTTAACCATTATCACAGAAAGAAGACTACTACTTTGTTTTGTCACCGCCTAGATTCTTCTACACTTTATATAGGCCTAAGTCAACCAGAACGACTTAAGATGAAAAGAAAAACAAATTGTCATTGCTGAGATATACTTTGCTTCTTAAGGCCAAGTCACACCGAGCTCGCTCCCGCGGCGGGAGCGAATTTTGAAAAATCGCTCACCGTGTTATCAAATGTGCCAAGTCACACCGCACTACCGCGCGCTCGCGGGCGTGCGGTAGTGTCCGCCACGTCCGCCTGCTGAGCGATTTTTTTAGACTACCGCGGCGGGAGTTTTGTCTAGCGCATGCGCAAAGGGGCATTTCGAATGCTTGAGCTATTTAAAGTTTAAAAGTAGTACAGTTTAATACAGTTTTAAATTAAATTTAACATGTTTCTTTTGTTTGATGATGTAGTCTATGTTTTTTTGTATTATCTTCGTAATTATGTTAATCACCAGAAAAAATCATTTTTGTTTACCATGCAAAAATAACGTTTACAGTGAAAATTTAATATTTCCCATGAACATTTTTATATTGCCTTTTTGTTGTTGTTTCATCAACTTTTTCGATTTGCAACAACCAAAACTTTACAATCAATGTAAACTTGAACTTTCAATAGAAGGCTTAGCAAAAAATTACATTAGTTTTAAAATGGTCATATGATTTTATTTAAAAAGTAAATAGTCTTTGTAGTGTAGCGAAAAATAACGTTCAAAATGCTGAAAGTGGATAATTTATCCTCAACCTTATTAAAAATGCTTCGAACACAAGGTCTAAATTAATTTAAAAAATAATTATTTACTTTTTAAAGTAGCCCTACACTAACAAATTAATAACCATTCAATTGCTTCTTAAACACTTTACTTAAAACCTGCAAATTTACATGGCATACTAAACAGGTAAGATGAGTTTCTTATGTAAAACGAATTGTAATGAACTCATCTCAAAACTCCCGCCGCGGACGCGAACTTTTGGTGTGACATGGCTCGAGGAAAAACATCCGCGCGCGGTACTCCCGCGGCGGGAGCGGCGGATGTCGGTGTGACATGGCCTTTAGCTACGCATAATTATACGTTTGTTTGTGTGAATTAACACACTAATATCTTCGTCCTCTAATCATCCCACAATATATAATTTTCATAAATTTCATGTTGGAAAAGCTACAATTTATTTTATTCTGTTTATCTTCTGAAAACAAGCTACAAAATACATACTTCGGAAAATATCATAGTTACAAAATAATAAGACTCTAAAAAATCAATATTCCATATAAACCGTGATTTTGTAATTATTATTTATAAAATACCTACACAAAAAAGGAGTAATGGCCAAAAATGTCAGTGGGTCACAGCAATGGATGATAACTACAAGACTCCGCTGAGTCAATATTCAATGGGACAACGGTTCCTAATTTAGGGTTGCTCTGAATATCGACTTTACGTCCAATATTCATTATTCAGGCCACAACAATAAAGAGAAAGGTCGCTACGAAATGTCACCAGACAATCTATCACAACACGAACTGTAATTTGAATTTTACAGATTTATTTTTTTTTTATATTAATTTATATACAAAAATGTGTATACACTATATCAAATATTTTTGGCAATATGCTGGCTAAGTACTTTCTATTTTAATGATAATATTTAATTCAGACTATGAGCATTTAATTTTACCTTGATTCCCTCAATTATAAAATTACTCTATATATTTCTATTGATATTATTAGTCCAATGTCATATTATTAAATTGTTACAAAATAATAAGATTACTTAGACTCGGATTTTATGTAAATTTTCTAATTTATTAATCTCTGAATCTAGTTGAATCGCAAATTAGTACGAAGTATAAGCCCATATGCAATCTATGGTTGGCTATCAATTGATGGTATTATTCAACTTAAAAATAAACTAAGGGTTAATCCCTTCTTTTAAAACTTGACAAGTCAATGACGGTAACACAAGAAAATCATAGTCAGTAACAGAAGTGCGATATCAGTATCTTACAGCTGGACTTTTGCCAGACAATCTTCATTAAAAGAGGGTAGAGTTGATTGGTGACTTGGGGCGTGGACAGTAAATCGATCAATGATCTGCCATTAGTGGGGAGAAAACCTGACTAAGATACGAAAATAGCATCGATTACTTGAATACTGTAAAGTATTTACAGAACCAACACTAAATGATCGTCTTACCCACGTTTGGTAAGCCGTTCACTGCAATACCTGGTGAAAATTCCACGTTGCCTAAGGGATAAATATTTATGAATATTCCATTTTTGGGTGTATAATACTTGGATAAGCCTAAGCTAGAAATGTCACGTGTAAGTAACTATTTATCTTGGGTAGTGCTAATATTTGCAATGTGTAATGGAACATAATTTTAAAAGGAAGGCCATATTTATTTTGTTATACAATTTTCAACACTGCTGTAAATTGTCGGTAAAGAGAGCATTTGGTCACATTTTCCAGTCAACCGAGTCTGTCCAATGAATGGCCACCGTGCACTTCGGGTAATGGTCTGGAATGATGTGGTCGAGCAAATGTATTGACAACATAAATGAACTATTTCACAAAAAAAAAACATTTTTGCGTAACTGAATAATGCAAATAAAAAATACATCAAATCCACTATAAACTTTATATACCATTTCCATGCGATAGTCTAATTATTACCAGAATACTGTAATATCAATGTCAAAACATTGATATTCAATGGTAATTCTAGTCTATTCTCTAATTCAAGTCTAGTTATTAATTGTTGGCTTAGCCTGTTGCATGTTATATCTTAACGTTCGAGGATATATTTACTTTTTACCTATTCACCAATACTATTCAGCATTTATTTGTTACCTATTCGTGTACACCACACATAAAAGAAAATATCAAAAATGCATTAATGATATATTGAAAACTTAAAGTGACATTTAATAACACCAAACTTTTAACATTTAACAATTAATAAAGTTCACGTTAATTTATTTACTACCGTGTCAAGATTATTTAACCCTACTACAATATAAATATTGGTAATTGATAATAATTTTGATGGTAAAGGAGTTTAATTTTTCTCATTAAACCTATAAAAGCAAACATATTGTGCTTATAGCATAGCTTAAAGAGGATAAGTAAGAAAATATTCTCTTTGTCGCTTCTCTCAAACAAAGGTATGATTATTCGTAGTTACAACAAAGATTACCTCTACAAAGCTTTTTACACACCTGCTTTAACTATTTGTTTTCCCTTTTAACTCGCGTTAGGTAAAACATTGCATGTGTAATAAGATTCTTGTAACATTTTTTCGTTGTTGAACTTATTTATACTAGCTGTTACCCACGGGCTTCAACCCGTTTGACTTCATAAGTATTAATAAAACTGTTGATTGGTTAAGGTAAGCTAAAATAAACAAAACAGAATGCATTATTACAAACAAATAATCACAACTGATTTTAATAAGGTTATTGAAGGAATTACTAAAAGATAAGTACAGCTGAGGTATTTTTAACATTAGGTATATGGAAAATTCTCTTTAAAAAGAATTACGACCTTAATGGGCTATTTACGTAATATTGGATATCTTGCGCAAGGGTTCTCCTCATATTTGCTTACAAAGACAGTTTAAATAATCAAAACAAATAAAGAAAGATTTAGTTTTGAGGCTACACAAAAAGTTATAAGATGTGGGTAATATAGGGCAATAATGCTGCTAATAACAATGCATTATTTTATTTTCTACCCAAAGATTAGAGATTTTATAGTTGGAACAATCGTGGTTTGGTTCTTTATAAGTTGAAAGTCCTTTGACAGGGGATTTCTCAAAGAGCATCATGTCAAAGATTGCGTAAAGTGATTCACAAGTTTCCGGAAGATACAACAAAGATAAAGCGATTAATTTCACAAAGCATTGTTTTAGTTCTTACCAGATACATTTGCAAGCCGCACTCTTCTGTATATTAATTGTTCTAAAAACCTCGTGGTGAAAACAGAAACCTTTTTCCAAATGTATCTTCTTTATCTGGAATTGTTTTTTTTCTTTTTTGTATTTTTTTCACCAGGAGGTTAAAAACTCATCTTGTTACACGATTCTCAAATTAATTATGACCTCGTTCAAATGCATGAGTCAAATCAATGGATATAAAAGACGACATTGAGAAATTGCTAAAAGCACTATGAAAGTGCAATACATTAAACAGCATACCTTGCTGGTGTAGAAATTGATGTTTGTTGATACAGGGTACCCAAAACCTAATACTTTATTTTATTTTGATTTCTGAAATTAAGCCACTTCAATTTTATCATCTCATTTACAACCGACAAAATATTGCACCTAAAAATCTTATTTTATTTTTTTAATTTCTTGTTAAAAAGAGCCATTTAAAATAGATCACTTAAGCTTTGCCTTACTGTACTTTGAAACGTACACTAAGAGATCACTTTTATATAACTTATTACGTTCAAACAATATTACCCAATGTATTTCCCCACATTAAATAAGCAATTTTTACATCGATAAAAACTTATGAGCTGATTAAAATTTCAGTTCAAGTACGTTAACGGTAAAACAGGTATGTTTTACAGATATAAAAACAAAAATTTGTTATCGAATATATTTACTTAGAAAATACTTTGGGTTAAGTTAAAAAAAATAACAGCCTAAGAAACACAAAGAAATAAACAATAATAAATATTTCCATTTTTTGCTCTGTAACTTAAAATATATATTTTAGATACTATAAACTAAGATACTGTAAATTATACATATCCACTAAAATCGAATTGTACAATGGGATTATCTACCTCTGTAGCAATACAATTAAAGGTATGAATTAGTTTGGAGGGGATTTTGTTTATTGCCATTTCATGTAAATTGTTTCGACAACTACTTTCATCTTTACTACATTGGCTAACTTTGGTTCAAAGTGAAACTTTGAAGGGAATTGGCAAACTTATAAATTGGTTTGAAAAATTCCGTGTAATCCGTTCTGGTATTCAATTAACAACATTTCCTATATCGAAGCAATCAGAGCTAAAAGATAGGCTATATATATTATTTATTTTTGCAAAAATATTGAACAATAATATTTGTTGGATAAAGAACCGTCAAAAACTGAAAGTGTGCGGTTAAAATGCATTTTTGTTTTAGTACAATATCTTATGAAATTATAATTTACTGGACAAAATACACGTACCTAAACAATTACTCATGTACCTTTAAAAATGCAGCTTTGACTTTCATTCTAATCATTATAATCTTACGGAGTAATAAACTACACTTTAAATTGATTGTATGTCATACTTTGAACTGGATAGGTTTGCAGTGAGCCTATAGTCATAATACTGTTATTAGATTATAACTCAAAGTCAAATTGTGCATGGTTTTCCACGTATTTTATAGATGTAATCCTTCTAATTACATTTGATTTATTTTGCATTATTTGTATACTTTAGAAATATTATTACACGGTTTAGGTTGAGATTTTGTAAGTCGGTTAATGTACAATCCGTTAAATTTTTTGTGCCAATATTATTTACGAAATAAAACTATGGCTTGATTTAAGGAAATGTTAAGGAATTGTAGTCTCAAGTTAACAAATTCAGTTTTGGTTTGGTAAATACTTAGACGTTGCATTATTTGGGACTAATTGCTGAAATAAATTTAGTTTAAAAAATCAGATTACATGAACACAAGAACCTTTAAGTTTCTTATCATCACCTTATTGGCAGTCCGCTAAATAATATATAACAATGTCTTATTTTCTCTAAATAAAACTAAGAAACACTTCAGTAAACTTCGAAAGGCACGAAGTTGGGAAAGAAAGTTTTAAAAGTTGAGAACTTTTGCAATATAAGCCGAAGCACATTTGACGCTAATGTTACTTTTTATATTCCCCACTTTTTGCCTTCTGGATTCTAAGCGTTCATTTTACTATACAAAGTAACTATGGATCAAATGCATGAAACCATTACAATTCATTGACGAAAGGTTGATTGTTGTAAGTGAATTCTAATTAATTTATTACAGCCAGTTTTATTTCAAGTAGTAAAATTAAAAATTATTTGATAGTTTAATGTAATATTTACATGCAAATTAAAATAGTCATAAATGAAAGGGTCAGTTTTGGATATTGTAATTTCCAAGTTAAGTAGGTTTAGTTCTCGCTCCGCTTCTTGTTAGAATGAACAGAGGCACAGGTGTCGCAACGAGATTGGTTTCTGAAACTAGGCCGGAAATATACTGGTGCAATAGTTGAACAACTTTAAGTAAACTCTACCATGAAAACTTAGTAAGATTTGTTTGTAAGAGAATCCAAGAAGATTTGCCAATCAGTTCAATAGGCAGGAAGGAGAAATTAAGGATTTTAAACAACACAAATTGATAACAATTAATTATAAAATCCTACGAAACAGTAAAGGTAATAAAAATACATTGTTTTAATCTGGCAGCACAATATTTTTTAATAGCTATATGAACATAAGACTAAGAAATCAAATAGTCATTTCCATTTTCAAATGATTGAATAAGTTGGTTAAATATTTAGTTTTGATTTCTACATATAATATGACATTGAATGGTTTTAAAAACTGAGAGTTAAACTGTAGTTTAACACGGTGCCTACCAGTTTTCACACCCCCCTTTGGTATGCCTTGTATAATCTGATAGTGAATGTTTTAAAACACATATTCAACACACCCCAGTACTGTGTGTAATATGATATTGCCTACTTATATAATGAATTTTTTAATACAATCCTCCACACAAAAATTAAAACATTAATACTTATTACGAAAATATTCTATTAGCGTATACCATTTTGCTAACGTATGTGTCTAACTCGTCACATTTCACATTTACATTTGATTTGAAAACGGTGGATGTCACTTAATTCGTAAATAACTCTTATTTAAAATGAATCAAAACATACATGGTTGTAAGAAGTTCATGTATACTGCAAAAACACATTGTAATCTAACATTAATGCGGTCTACTGCATTCAGCAAGAGCTTAACAGATTACAACTGAAGGGAATGTACGCAGAACCTTCATTACTTAAAATACATTTTGTTCGTAATCCTTTCCTTCTCACCTCAGGGAAATCTATTATGTTTTTAGTTTTGGAATAAGTTATACACTTAATCTTGATAATAAAGGGCAAAAGCATCTTGTAATTATCAGTGTACGTACATAATGTTAAGATACGACTTTTGTACATTGCGTACTTTTAAAAGTACTTTTGCTGACATTATTTCCAAAGTAATATTTTCGGGTGATTTTAAATAAAAAAGGCTATACTATTAAACTCTGTTTACTGTATAAGGTGCATAACTCTTATTTAAACTTTTTAATTTAGTAATATTACTTATCAGTAAAGTTTTTTTTTTTTACTATGGTGGTTACTTTGTAGAGAATTATATTAGTTTGGGAATAAAATATTATTTACAGAATGATGGGGAAAGAAAATATTTTAAGAAGTAGAGAGTTATGATAAAGATTTCGAAGGACCAAGAGGTAAAATGTTGATGTATAAGAAATATTTATAGAATATATGAGAGGGAAAATTAAACACACCTTTTAAGGTTACAAGAGTTACAAGACACTGTTTTATTTACATTTTGAATGCAACATATGTTAATGAACAAGGAAATATATTTAAGGAATAATAAGAAATAATTTTATATGAAACACATGTTGCTAAGAAGAGAGTTAGTGTAAAGTAAAACAAAGAGGATGAAATAAATTTTATAAAGTTTACTGAACTTATGGTGATAATTAAATTGCCATAATTATTATTAATTATTTTCAATAATAACATGATATTTCACCTATTGTAATGTAGAGTCAACTTGAGCTCATATAACATTGTAACTTGCAGTTGATACAGCAATCTTTCTTCCCTCCGTGAATTGTTTGTTGTATACAAAAAACAATGTACGAATAAGTTTTTGCGCTACTTTTCGTTACTCGTTGTTCAAAAACATAGTTGATCCTACACAACGTAAATGTTGAAAACATTTTCAATCTTCTTTTATAGAAGCTACATCAGACAATCAACTGTTATGGTACGCGTTAGTCTAGATAATCTAATCTTCACAAGAACCCTCATTAAATTCTCGTTTCCACGCCGAAGTTACTCGGGTTAAGGTCGCACTTAGGATGAAGAAAAAATACACCTATTTTTTTATCTAATTTATATGAAAAATAATTAGAAAGCATACTAGAGGACCCATAATAATTAAATAAATAACTATTATATCCAAGAAATAATCAAATTTATAATTTTTTATTGAGTAATACAGTATCTTGAGCTTAACTGATTCAAACGATCAATATCTCAAATTAAATCCTATAATTTACTGATTATTTTGAGTCTAAAAGATATAGAAAAACATGAACAATAATGGAGCTATTGATTTTTTACCATATTAAAATTTCATAAAAAATAATTTTATATTGGTTATTCACCTTGCGATTGCATAAAACTCCTCCAATTTGAATAGCTAATAGCTTAAATGAAAGCCAGTATTTAATTCAAGGTTATTAGAATAAAATATATGGGATTATAAATTTATAACTAGTAAAGGCACTTCTTAAATAGAAGTAAGAATTATAAAATAAATCAAATTATGTGTTCTGGTCGTGCAATACTGTAGGTAAATATTTGTAGATGATTTATGGCAAATTTGTGAGTGCATAACTTCAATTCGAGACCTGAATCATGAAAATCGGTAGGGTAGAAGAGGCAAACGAACTCGGCAAAGAAAACCCAAATTTAACTTCCATAAGAAATACATGGGGAGTAAATTTCATTTGCGTATACACCAAGTGGGATTATAAATAAATATATGCCAACGCTTTATGGCAAATCTGTGCGTGCATACCTCCAATTTGAGACCTCAATCATGAAAATCGGTAGGGTAGAAGAGCCAAACGAACTCGGAAAAGAAAACCTAATTTTTTTATATATTAAATTAGCAATTTGTTTAGTAAAAAGTAATACATTTAAATAACTCATCAGTGGCTGTTTTAGTTATCTTAATTTACTTTATCGGTTTTCGATTACTATCAAGTCAATTACAATTTCTAGTCTACTTCATATATTTTGTAGTAATAAAAAAAAAAAAATACTTAGTCATATAGCATATTTAGTTATCCTTGAATATATTAGGTAGCAAATAAACAGTAATGATAGTGTTTAGAATTTATTTTGTATTTATATGTACATTTTATTTTTCTACTTTGTAATATCATACATATGCCAAATTTTTATTGAAAATCTAAGAGGTATAACTGCTAAAATGCCATTGTTATCATATTTTATCTTGTTATTTATTTGAAATAGTGTGTTGATAAGAGTTCCACAAAATTCAAGAGTAAATGAGAGAAAGAACTCATAAATTAAATAACCTACATCCCCTAACTATTCATATTAATTTATAATACACGGTTCAAACCCAATCTGCCGGACCATCGTCTTCATTAAGCCAGTTAGTTATTATCACGATGTATTATTCATGCAGCCACTCGCTTCCTGTTATCTGATTATTAGAGTCTCCAAGCCACCGGTCCATACATTTATATTGTTCTCCCACCGCATGCAGATCTATAATACAGCAGTAACTTATTTAATGTAAAAAAAATAAAATGTCTCTCATCAAAATTTGATAGCTTTTTAGCATTGGCTAAGAGCAGCTTTTAGGAAATGATTTTTTTTAGAGATAGGAAAACACCTTCTTGTATCTGACCTTTTTCTACATCGATGTTTTTTTAATAATATTGGTATTTAGTTTTCTTACAGTACCAAATAAGTTACTACTTAAGATGTTGGTGTTAGAAGCAGTAAATTGACCTAATGCATTTTCTTGTTAAAATCACAATAATTCACGTAAAAAGGAATTTACGTCTGTTTTGATTAAAGTGGGAATTAATTTAGATATAAGAGTATTGGATTGTTATGCATTTTTTAGTTTGAAATTTTTCAATATTCATTTTTTTTGTTAGTTTTGACGTTACGTAGATGTGTAAGGTAGGAATGTAAAAAATAAATAATTTGTTGAAGTGAAAAAAACTAACATAATCTTTTACAAGATACAATCTACAACCATAACAACCAACTCAACTCAACACACATCACAGCTACATGGTGAAAGCTAGAGCCTGGTTACACGGTGGAGAGAGTAAGAATGACACATTCTCAACGTCAACAATGTCTGAGAGTACTTCAGGTGAACCTCTCTCAGCGTGTCTCAGACCTCTTCTATTTGATCATCTGGGCTTGTATGTGGGAAACTAGTTTGGTAATTTAGTTTGTACTTGCTATACAACAAGTTTAGCCTACTTTTTGTATCCTATCAGTTATAATTAGACCACAATATTGCTAATTTGTTTTTACAATATTTGTTTGAGTAAATGTTTTTCTTCATGAACCTTTTAGTATGAAAAGTATGCAAATCCAAAATAAATCTTGCTCAAGACATATTTATTCAAGAGAAGGTCAAATATGTCATATGTAAAGCAGAATTTACAAAATAAAGTAAGTAGATTTCACATTTCACCATTTACTACTGCCATTTTACATGACAAGCTTTTGATTCCATTTGGCTTTATGGCTAGGGACTGAAGTGTGCAATTGGAAAGATTAAAGATTTGTGGGTGATTTAAAGGGGAGCCTGATTCTGATGTAATCTTGTTACGCAGTCTACTTCGGATTAACTGTACAATATTATACTGTGTGGGGAATATAGAGTAGGATTAACAAAAACATTAGTAGGACTGTTTTTCCTTACGGCACGGAAAGCATGAATCTGTACAATCTCCCAAAACTAGTAGCCTAAACATCGATTGATAGATTGTTAGTGTTAAAAAATATCCACTATCAAATATGGAATAAAAAACTTAAAATAAAACATTTAACTTATAACAAAGTCTAACCCGCACCGCGGAAAACCTGCTGACAAAGCAAATTTCAATTTACCTTGCTGGATTTCCTCCATATATATATATTGACTTCAAATTGATTTATTATTTAAATAACACAAATTTTAGTGAGTACCCAGTTTCACTGCTACAGTGGAGGCACTGTGGCGTGTTTTTTTTTATGTGGATAGCTTAGTATGAAATGAATAAAATAGCAAAACTTTATTTAAATATATCGTTAAATAAGCCAAATATAACAGTAAAAAACCAACATAAAATTATTTTTATAAGGGTTTACTATGATTAAAATTCATTAGATCCAGTATAGTTCATGTTTTTTTTATATGTTTTAGAGTAAAAATAATCAGAAAATGACAGACTTTAATTTAAGCTATTGATCGGTTGAATCATTTAAGTTTAAGATACCACATTACTCAATAAAATATCTTAAATTTGATTATTTCACGGATATGACATTTATTTCAACGCCTCGGAGCAGCATGGGTGGACAAATTCACTGGTTATAAAATATTATTTTAAAACATGTTTCAGTAGTTATTTGTTAACAGTAATTTACGTCAAATAAATATCTTTTTTTAGGAAAATACAATGCCGCAAACCCGACCTCAAACGGACAACCGAATCAAAAATGGCAGCATTGAGAAAATTGATAAAATACAACAATAAGTGAGGTATGTTTTTAAACATTTAAAGATATAACTAGATAGAATTAAGTGTTTATGATGTTGACGAATTTATCATTTATTTAAGGTGTCCAGTTTTGTAAATAGAAATTTATTGTAAAATATGACGATGCCATACGTATGTTTTGTATGTTTTACGGCAATAAATGATTTGATTTGATTTGATTTGAACGCAGAATGAGGTGCTCCTTTATCTTATCGCTTTAAAGGCCCCTTATCGCCAAACGCCATTCATTCGCGACATCGTCCTTGGGTATTTAAATTTTGTCTACCATGGCGACTTTTAAAAATCGTAACTTCGGAACGAAACATGCTACTGGAATCGGGGTTTCACCGTTGTGTTCCGCTAAGTAAAATCTTAAAACTCAAATGTATTTTTGTATTATAATATAATTTTAAATATTTTTAAATATACAAAAAATACTTATTCATCTACCATCATTTTAAAATGTATTCAACAGTTATTATGATATGAGATTTTAGGTTATCTTGAGTATATTAGCTACTATGATTATTGTTGGCCCGAGTAAAAAATCATACAAATACACAAAGCATGAAATATCCTAGCATTGTTGATGGTGTAATCTTATAACGATGCAGGTTAAATTTACAAAATGTATGTTATACCTTTTTTATAAAAATCTAATTGTGTTGTAGTAACGGAGGTCTGACAGTTATAGGGGACGAATAGAGGGACACTACCCTTGGGAGGAATGACAAACTTTAAATTGAGTTCACTGTGATATTCCAGACTTGTATATTCACGAGTCATCTAAATCAGAGACATGATTCAGACATCATCCTACTTTTCGCTTGTGCTAGTAAAAAGGGTTACCATTATTTTATTATATTTTAAGAATGTTTTTTAGATTAAATGGATTTATTATGTTTACATTAGTTTCTCACTGGTTAAGAAAGTTCAATAATATTATTAGTTGTACAAATTATGAAGAATATTAATTTTTGTGGAAAGGTCTGAAGAATTATTTTAAATTTGCATTTTTTTACTAAAATGTACTTATTCACGTGTTTAAATAGCTATATGAATTGTATAAAAGTAATAAAACAGATTAGGTATATATAACAGTTGCTTTCTGATAAAACTTCACGTTTAATACTAAGCTTCTTTAGTGCTGTAATTGCAAAGATAAGTATAAGAGCTTTCAGAAGAACCAAACGGTTTGCTTTAACATAGTTAAACAAATAATTATATATAAATAAATAAAACCTCATTTTTTTACAATTGAAACATGCTTACTTTACCTACTTGATGACGTAATGCATTTTTTAATAACTTAACTACTAAAAATCAAGCTATTCTACATTATTATCACACATAAAATAGCTGACTAAATTTTTGTAAATTGTATGCGTGAATCTAACGATAAATTTGGATACATCCAGTATAGCCATACTTGGAGTTATAGGCTTTACTATTTTATCCAGAATAATAGTGTAGCATTTATTTTCTACTTTTCTTAAGTATTCTTAAGTATTCATTTGTTTTTAATATATTTTGTTATGGACACGAATGTTCTTGAAATTCCGTATAGGCCTACTATTACATAACATAAATACTAACAATTGAAATAAGTAAAATAATAGCTCCATTATTAATTTAAATTAAATTTAAACCTGTGTTTTTAGATATATGTAAAACATTGTACTACCATATATGAAGTACCATAAATGGTGTAAAATATAGATGGTGTTTATTTATTCTATGGTACAACATTCATTTAACACAAATCACGTGATCAAATTATCATAAAAATACTACTTTTTAGAGTATAAAGAGACAAGTAACAATAGAGAAGTTGGAACGCGAATAACGAGAACTCTCAATGCGTCAATTGAAAAGCCCGAAGTGTCTGGTCCAGTAGGACGATAACTGTTATACCTCCACAAACTTCCTCAACTTTCTGGTTATTGTACTTGTACAACTGAGATGGAAATTGCTCCATCCACAATAATAGTGGTGGGGGTTTATCAATGGATTTGAACTGCTTCAATGAAACTTTATTGATGAAAAGATAAATTTGATAAATAGCACAATTAAAACAAAATAACAATATTTTGGGAATATAACAAAACAATTTTAGTCCAAGTTCTAACTAAGTTTTATCATAATGCATTGCTAAGTATGCTAACATTAGTTTAACATGGTACAAGTTTGTATCACTTCTTAGGAGTAATTTTAACTTAGTTGACAATCGTCTTTTACAATCTGTTTGTAATTTTAATAACTTATGATGCATATAACTAAACTTTCTCTACACAACATACAGGAGATTAAAGCTAATTTGATATTGTATTGATGTAATTTGATTTTGTGTTTTTACAAATTGTTACAAGTTTCTATTACTTATTTGGGGAAAATCATCATTTTGTACGACTTGCCAAGCAATATCACACGCAATATCTTTAAACTTTCCTATTAAAATTAATTCATCCAAAGGATAATGGGGGATAGTTAGCCTGCCATAACTATAGTAAACCATAAATAATACGTTTTTTTTATACTTTATTTTCAATAAACAGACAGCTTTCTTAAAAAGAATATTTACTAAAGTTATACGTTTTAAAGTTTAAACTATTTCCTTTATACACGTGGCCCTCATTATTTTTAATGAGGAATCTTTTATACAAACACTACAACACTAGTGTGTGAAATTATTTCAGAGAACTGTGAGTAAATAATGAAAGGGAGACGCCTCGTGTCCTTAGTAATAAAATGTTGTCTTCTGTATAGAAACGTAATGAACATTAATGTATGTTGGCTAAATTATAATTGCAAATTGTTGGTAATAATGTCTAGTAGATTTCTAAAACAAGAAACAACACAATATTGTTGTATGGAAGAACAAAACGTAAACAAAAAGGATTTTTTTTCTTGTCACATAATACAATATTTTAGGTTGGTAATAATAGCTAGTACAATATACTTTTAAGGTGACAAAACTAATACATTATTAAAATGTGTGGTAAACGTGTGGCTTTAAAGAACAATTTCTACAAAAAAGTTTTTGAATCAAATTTACATTAGAAAACAATCATAAAAATATGGTGTTCCATATGAATTTTTTAAAGTTAGCCATCATATTGGGAAATAGAAGACATAAAAAATTATTCTTTTTTAAGTCATAAGAATTTTGAAGTTCGGTATAAAATTTTTTCTCTAAATATTATAGCTTTTGAGATAACAATGGTAGAAAAGTTATGCTGCACATCCTGTATATCCCCTATACAGCATAGATACCTAGTACTTCCTCCTAAATGTATCCTCTAATTGCTAATTGTCAATTTTAACGTTTGTATTAACTTCTAGCAATAAGGTTTAGTCTGGTGTTGTGGTCTAATCTTATTCAGTACGAAAGCTATACTATTGATTTACTTAGAAAAACAAAGCATTTAATTAACAACCATACCAGGTCAATTTAATGCGCCAACTTAAGATAACTCAAGTTTAGATTAGTACTTGAATTATCAGCAATATATTAAAACAAACATTTCAGATAAGTTGCTCTTGAATTATGCATACACTGCAGTTCATTGCATAATGCATAATTGCATAATGCAGTACAAATACACCATGTGTACGGCTTAATCTGATAGTTTGTATCTACTTGCTTAAAACTTGCAGTTAATTTGAGTGGGAGGGGTTCAGGCCAAATATTGTTGGGTTTCATATGGGTGTCAAGGCTTATTATTAAGAATTTAATTATATTTTGGACTGTCAGGTTTAATCAATGTTCCAATGCCTACATTTATTAGAAATTACTTTTTGTGCAAAAAGAAATAATGGCAATATTAAATATTCACATTTGAATAGAATAGGGCATCTTTGCTTATACTTTTCTTTTATTAGATTCCGGCTTTGGACTAAAGCACCAAATCTATTCTATAATAGTCAGTTGTGCAAAGTTGGCTGAGGATATGAAACCCTTTTTTTCCACGAACACCCTCTTGTATACTTAACCCTAATACACGTGGAAGTGGTTATATAGGTTAGACAGTATAGGGTATATTGATTAAAGCTTGATTAAATCTAGTGTGATTTGGTTAGGTAATCTGCAAAGGAAGGGAACATATTTGATCGTGACGCGAACTACAAATGAGGTTTAGGTTAGTTAGTGTGTGTGCATGTTACCAGGTCTTGTTTGACGAGTTGTGTGAGAAATATCTTAGAACATAATTGCAACAGGATAAATACATCCCATTAAAAAAATTACTGAAAATACAAAACTACTGAAAATGCTACTATATCCCAATGTATGGATAGAAAAGTATATTAAATGAAATTGTCCTAAATGTAATAAGCAGGAGTTAAAAAAGATATACGTAGTGAAATTTACATCATCCAGCAATAAAGCTCAAAACCCAATAAAGAAACACCAAAAATGTATACTATATATATTTTATGACAAAATTATTATTTACATAATATAAACAATATGCAATACATAAAAGTGTTTACTTAGTACAATTTAAGAAGTTTTACAAGCAACCATCAAACAGTTAAGCTTCAGTGCACATGCATTATGCAGTTGGTGCAGTAGAAATTCTTCATCAGTGAATTATTGCTTTTATAGACGTGTATGAATTTTCCTTCCTTCTCGTACGGTAATCCTTCCAATAATCCTGTTAATTTATGCAAAATCCTTTGTATGCAAAAAAATCTAAGGTTATGATATAAACAATTGGTAATACGAACAACTAGTTTTTAATTTTTTTATGTGCCAGTTATTAAAAGGTCCATCCAGTATTTATTTGTGTCTATAACATGTAAATGAGATTGTAAAAAAATATTTTGAAACATTGTATACATGTGGTTTTGATGTTTTTCATAATTTAACAGATGGAAAGCTTTACGTACAGGTTTACGGAACAAAACATCTAAGACTTTAAGCATAGACAAAAAATAAATATATACCGTCAGATGTTCAGCAGTTATTATAGGTTCTGACGCACATCACTTGGAGCGCCATGCAGTTACGGAGTACGCGCTACGTAACTACACGGCACTTCCAGCGGTGTGCGACAGAACCTTTGGTAACCATGGTAACCGCAGCACGGCTGATATTTAATTATTTTTGTCTATGCTTTAAGTCTCCTACTGCATCATATGTACTGTATTACAATAATTTGCAAAATCGTGTCAGTTCGACGCAGTGGATAATGGAACAGTTAATTATCCCTCCCTCGATTGTTGAGAATTAGGGGTTCTATATAAGGGTGCGTCAGACGCATCTCTGGAATAATTGTCTCATATTGTTCACCACTAATGGTACCAAGGGAGTGCAATAAAGATAAACCTATAGATCGCAATAAATCTAACAACGTTAATCGTAACACGCTATCCTCTAGACAGAGATAGTTATCACCTTAACTTAGAATAGGCCTAAAATGAATGATTATTTAGATAAAATCAATTGTTGGTTGGCTGGATTTGAACCCGTAACCTCGGAAACCGGCGTCTGGCACTTTGATACTAGACAAGGTCGCTCCCCCCAAAAGATTACTGCAAAATTGTAGGTAGATCTTAATTTTGTATAGTTTGTTTCTAATCATACCACTTGATATTGTAATTGATTGCCAATGTAAAAATTATTTTGTAAGATTACATGTATTTGTTTATGTTACTTGTTAGGGTGTTTACCTGCTAGATTGATATAAAAATATAATTAATACAATTTGATGTACTTATTTTATTCTAGATAAGTATCGATCATAAAGGATGTTTTTGTTTTAAATAGATATAATTTTTGTCTTATAGACAACTGTAACTACTGCAAGATCTAAAACACCGGTTGACAGCTGTCAAATAAATACAAGGGTTTGAGTTCAGACTTCTTGGAGGTATATTTTGCTCTGTAAGAACTAGACCAAAAGATACCTAAATAATCTTAAGACTTAAAAAAACCTAAGCCTAAGTATATGTCAGGTGATAGTTCTTCGAACCTTACCTACGAGTGCTAGTGTGCTTATGGTATGTATACTGGTTTTCAAGAGAGCAAGCTGGTCTAGTGGTAGAGTGTAGAGCTTTGGTCCCCATGCTTCCGGGTTCAAACCCCGGTAATCACCAAGAATGTATTTCATCTAAATGATAATACCACAATCCTTTATAGTTCCAGCCTGAAATAATGTAGAAAAACAATTCCGGACCAGAACTAATAGTATAAAAATAAACAATTCTGCTTTGCAAACTTGGCAAAGGGTATAATATACAATGTGTTTGCAATATTGACCTTTACCTATTTGCGATATAATTTCATTATTTAAGTGAAAGAACAATACAAAATTGCATTTACAACATTCATCACAACATCCTAATTGTCTAACACACTTAAGGCTGCTGTTGAGTAGTTTCTGACGTGATTAATCCGTTAAAGGTAAAACAAAGAGCTTTCCTTGTGTTCAGCGACTACAAAACAATCCCTTGTTAACTCTAAAGCTTTACTTTAATGTTACACAATGTTATTTCATTCGTAAACAATGCTTGTTGCTCACATTACCATAAAATCACTTTTGAAGTACAATTATGTTTTGTTCTTGTTTGACCAATTACATGCTTATAAAAACTCGTATTGGAGTATTTAAGCTCCTACCTCCTAATGTTGTTTACTCTTTAAACAGCTAACAATTCTCTTTACTTTTGATTTTTCTAATGTTTTATTAAATATATAGCATTATACAAGAACAAAGTTTATAAAGGAAATAAAGGTGGTAAGCAATTATAGAACAGGAAATGTGAGGGGAGATATGTTTATAACTACTGGTAAATAACATAAGTGATGTACTGCCAGGGCTTTTTATTTTAACGGATCTGATTCAAATAATCTCATCGTACAAAAAGTAAAATTGCATTTTACTAGGAAACTAAAAATATTGTTTCATCAAAGGAGTAAAAATGGAAATTTCCGATTAGCTTGTAAAAGCCAGGAATTCACCAGCAAAACCTATAAACCAATTTCACAATTAGTTATTCTCCTTGTGTCACTACCTTCACCACCCACATGATATATTCACCACATGATATAATATTACACAGCTGATTTGAGGTATATTGCGTAACCAGATTACTACAAATTATTCCTCCCCTCTGAATCATCCCTGAATCGTTGATCCTCTCTGACCAAAAAGGCCATGAGTCATAAGAGCGAACCAGAGTTAGTAAGCTTTCATGGAAAAGGGAGGAAAATATATGATAACTTGATCGTATCGTTAGTTTTATTTATGTACGTTATTGTGCTTTAGGGCGTCTATGTGTTATTTCTATTAAAGTTGACGATACACATTGTCATGTGCCAATATCAAGTTGGTTTCCCAAATTCTATCACAGAAACGAAGTGGGCAAGACGAACTGAGAGGAAGGGTAATTACCATGAGACTTATGGCAATTGCTTATCTTCTTTATGGGGAATTCACGAAAAGCTTAACATATTAAATTAAATGAAATAAATGGAAAATTCTTTATTTCACCAACCAAAGTTAGCTAGGCTTTCCATTGCCTGGACTGGTAGGTTTTAGTAAGAGTCCCATACACCAGGTTAAAATACATCTTTTTAGACCCTGACGGTGCATAAAGCATTTCCCTGTGGTACAAAACCATAAACGTCATGCTTTTATAGCAATAAATTCAGAATATCTAGCTTAATTCCAGTTGATAAGTGAGGGAAGGGAGAACAATACAAAGGTATGGAACGGTGGCTTAAAGGGTTCAATAATCAGATAACAGGAAGCGAGCGGCTGCATGAATAATACATCGCTGTTAATAACTGGCTTAATGAAGACGATGGTCCGGCAGGTCTATTGTGTATGCATTATTGAAACTAACTTGGGAGGGTGATATTTTACAAATTGTTTAACGTAAAACCTTTGCTTGAGAAATTAATGAAATTTTTCACAAAAATGTGGATCTACATTTATTTGAACGAGTTTGCAAACTTGCATGATGATATGAGACCGGGGTTTCATGAGTTATATGATTTTTTACCTACGACCATTTTTAAAGTAGCTGTTTCAGTTTTAATTCTTAGAACTGGAAGGTTTCACATAACAGAATTGTTTTCTTTCATATCAGGATAGTTTAACTTTTAAAAACACGGGTAACGGACCAATGAGGTTCAATTATTGAGTGAGAAATAGTAATGATTCGAACTTCAACTAATCAGCTTTTCAAGACAATTTAACTGTTGAGTGGTGCAATTAGTAATTGTACAACGTTTCGTTGCATCACTGTCAGTTAAAATGAGAGGTTATAAACGAAAACATAACCTCTCTTAGAAACATTTTTAGTATGTAAAACACTGTCGTAGGTAAAGTAGTGTAAGCAACTAGCTTAGTATTAACGACACCTCTGTTAAAGTTTTGAAGGCATTAAGTTTTCTACTCGTGTCGTTAACAATATCTTTACGCAATTGCTGTGTAAACTATTGATCCTCTAAACATAATATTTTGAATTTTTTCCAGACTATGTTTTACAGCTCAAAATGTATTTTATTTTACTATACATTCCAATATATTACGTAAAAATCCCACCAGAACAAATCAAAGAAAAATGTTTTTCATGTTTCTATTTTGTGTCCTCTTCCCGTTGCAAATCACGGATACAACAGCTAGTTATTTACAGTTTCAAAATTTCAAATGTTAAAAGTTACAATGTGTTATTTTATAAATAAAACACATTTAATCCTCTTGCAATTAAATTTGATTCCGTAATCATTATAGTAGGTTCTATAATATCTTTTGTTCCATATCAGCAAATGGAGTTTAGTAATGTGAATAAATATAAACTAATTTGGTTTATTACATGATGATTTAGGGTGTTTTTCGTTGAGTTAATGTAAATACCCGTACTACAGAACGAAATGGAGAATGTGATTGATTTCCCAAAGGTATAAGGTGAAGGCTTACAAGAAAATATTATGCTCAAAGTGATGAAGGTTCTGCGTATATTTTCACTACAGTCGCAATGTTGAGCTGATGCTGAATGCAGACTTTTAATACTATTTAATGGACCTCTTTCCGTACATTCCAAAAATATGTTCAAGAAAATGTTTTAGAATAATTTATTTATTTTTAGGTGCTATGTTTAATCTTGACAAAATTACAATATACGTTAATACTACAAAGGCACATTTTTGTACTATTTCGTTTTTTAATGGGTATTCATATAAATTGACCCAATCAACTATTATTATTACCAGTGCTACTATTGAACGGCATGATTAATGGGGGGGGGGGGGGGGAGAAAGAAAAGTAAATTTATATCATTTGCCACCAATCAGCTGATCGTTTTCCCCTCGCTCAAAATTAGAGCTTGATTTATTACTATTATTAAGCTTGACAATTACTTTCTTTGATATTAGCCTTGCCTGGAAACAGAAACATCTTGTACGGCGAGTTGAACAAGTATTTTTTCCTACAGTTACCTGTCAAAGTGGGCTTTCTTGTACTGATTATAACCCGTAAAGTAGCTAGTTGCTGCATTTACTTTCTTTGCCGCACTCATTTTACTTTTGTAGCACTCATTTTTTTGCCGCACTCCAGTATTCCAACCAAACGACGAAAAACAATATGATTTTATTAGGCACATAATTTTTGTACGCTTGAAAATAATTTGGTAAGACACTTGTTACTCAAATAACCTTTGTGCTTTACTAAGGACATTAAAAATTAATTTTGAACACTCAAGTAATTCAAATATAATATAAATGCTTTAAAACAGTGATAGTAGGAATTAAAAACCGTTTTACAAAAATTAACTATTTTGTAAAAGTCACTTATTATTTATCTTACTAAATATTTAGTTAGCACTGTGTTAATGTTTTTGATAATGTACACCATTAAAAAAAGTTAAACCTCCAGGAGAACAAAAAAGTCAGGAGGATAAAAAGTTAGAAGTATAAAAAAGTAACATTAGCGCCAAATGTTTTGCTTAGGATCATATTGCAAAAGTTTCCGACTTCTTCAAACTCAACTTAGTTTCTCGGCCTTTCAAAGTTGACTGCAATATTTAAAATCCGTCTAATAAAATATAGTATAAATTGCATTATCGTGTGATAAGAATAGTACAATAACTATAACAAATGTGAAATAATATTAATATGAAACCTAAAATTTGACAAGAAAATGTCCCGAACTTATATTGAGCTGAGAAAGTTTACTCAGGAAATATTTGTGCCTTAAATATCTGAAAATATTTGCTTCCATTTGACGACAAATTTTTAAAATAATAAATTAAAAGGTGTTTTTGGGAACAAAGTACGGAACTAGTAACTAAGCTATATAATTACTAAACATTAAAAATGTATCGTAAAGGTACGATACTTACTTCCGAGCTAAGTATACCAATTTATCATCCTGAACTAACAGGAAAGGGTACGTTATAGAGAAGGGGATATAAAATAACTGTTTAATCAAAAATGCTATAGTGATTTTGATTAAATTTCGTTATCCAAAGCCTAAATACATCATTTCCTTTTAAAGTCATGGAATAAAATAACACCTCAACCAAATGGACTAATAGTAGGCTTTTCATTTTGGGACTTTTCCTCTTCTGACAAACACTGCCCAATTGCATCCCTCCATCCAGCAAGTGTAAAGTAAATACTCCCTACTACCCTTACTACTCTACTGATCAAATCATCCGCATCTTCTTTCAGCTTGATATGACTTCCTGGTATGGTCCTCTCTATTTCTCTGGCTGCTCTGGAACACGCCAATCCTGTCACCACCTCTTCAGACGAAGCCAACCTTGGGTTCTCCTTGTTGTACGTCCTTCTTTTACATTGCCCGTCCTTTATCACAATCATCGAACCAGGTTCGCTTTTCCTGCATAGCACTGCGTACGACTCCTTCGGCAGAACGCTTGCAAGGACGTCATGTCTGTTTTTCACTCTCAGCTGTTTCACTTCTTCTTCTGACGTCATGGGGCATTGTAACTCGTCGTAGACACCGTTTCCCTCCACAAATAGTCCCAATGTGAATGGAGGCTTCTCTATGTTCCCGCCAAGCAGGACGTTGAACTCGAATACGTCACCGCGGTGTCTTCCGTACTGTTGGACTGTAACTGATCGAAAATCACTTTTACTACGTTGTATAAATACGTAAATACTACAGGGAATTTGGCTAAGCAATAAGTATAGTTTGGGGATGGTCATATGGTCTCTTGTAGCTAGTGCAGCCTTAATACTTTACTTTGCTTTGAAAACAATTAAACATTTCAAAAGTTTTTGGTAAAACATTACATATCTTAATTGTTTTAAGTACATTGATTACGAGACTTTCATGGAAACTATTAAAAGACTCGTTATCAAGTTCGACTTCTTATCGAAGTTTGCAATGAAATATGATTAGGGGTAAATTTAATTAAATTTGAAAATATCACTTAGTTATCAAAGGTGGATATTTTTACAGGGACTTTTTATCCAAGTAACACTGTTTTTTACTAGTTTTATATTATTTAGATGTAAATTAAACTATTTTCAAGACAAACCCTCAATATTTATAACCAAACTTTTTGAGCCTTGCACTGTTATGGGACTCTCCTTTAAACCGATCGTTGTAGGGAAAACATAGGGTGTGTTTTCTTTTCATCTTGATTTTGCACATCCACACAAGTTCTTGGACCGTGAGTGTAAGATGGACGGTTTATGGTAAAGCAACGTGTAATCCGGTACAGTTAAACTGTTAATTTTTTCTGAATTAATTTTGTACCTGGGGCCGAACCTAATATCGCTGCTCTAAGGATGTCGTTAAAGAGGGAGTTTATACTGAACTTAGATATTTAAACTCAAATAGTTAAATGCCTTTAAAATTGAATTGTAGGTTATCAGAACAAAACGAGAACAATATAAATTAATGAGTTGGCAGAGGATAATAATATTTACAGTTGTAATGAAGTGATTGAAATTTAAGCAGGAAATCAAATGTTATATGGATGGAATATGATGGAGAAATCGTTGTTATAATTTTAGAAAATGTAACTTGGAACTTTCCTATAGAAAGCCTAGTAGTTAAACAGTCGCATTTTCAATGATAATGTCTGATGGGTAACGCTTGCACTTCCTAAAGCCAATCTTTTGATTGGCTGTATTATTTAACTTTGTGCTATGTTTAATGATTCTTAAATACTTTTAAAACATCTACCCCGACTTATGATTCCGAGCATAAGTGTGTTTGAACATACACATAGTACACTAACTTAATTAAGTGTTTTGTCAGAATTTGGTTTAACTCACTGATATCATAAATTATCTTTTCTAACTTAAGTTGTTGATAATATGCAATATCAGATTCTGTTTCACGATTAGTATATTTTAACCCTTTTACCATGCAAATAAACTTTTTAAGCACATTACTTATTTTGGACTGAAACAACAAAAATTAAAATAACTTATAACTCACGTTGAGTATCACTATCTGACAGCCTTTCTGGATATCCCTTTTCTGCATTTACCAAAGTCGAAAAGACCTGTGAATGAAACATAAGAGTCTGAAATATTTATATCTATTATATTACGAATGTTATACAATCAAATTCATGGTCATTGCTTCAGACTATAAACTAAATAAAAGTATAGGGCATAAAGTACTTCAATATGCAGATCAGGTTGTGTGGACTTGCCAAAAGTATTAGTATGAAAAATATTCTTAAGTGCTCTGCACAACAGGCCTATTTCCACTATTTCCAGATGGCCTTACATGCTTTCAAAATTTACATCATGAAGTTAATTGAATAAACAAAAGCTGGTCTATGCAGTAAACAGTTGTTTGTTTATCTCCCAATTTATCAATTAAGGATATTTGATCGTGCATTAATTACATTGCGGAAGTAAAGTTCATATTTTCTAGATTAAACCATAGAGTAGTCCCATCAGTGCCATTTTTGTTAATAACCGTACTTGGTTGCTTAGATAATCTGAGTCCTTTATCTGAGTTTATAAAAAGAATTTTACTACAAGTGAAATAAGTGCTTTGTTTAAAGGTAAACATATGATACATCTATTGGCAGATATAAAGAACAGGATTGTCATCTTTCGAGAACCCCCCACCCTCACCCATCGTTTCGAAGCAAGGGCATAGAAGCTAGTATTTTTGTACATCTCTACGATTTTATCCTATTAGGTGTACACCTAATAGGATAAAATCGTAGAGATGTAGTACTACTCCCATAGTCGTGCCACAAGATGACTGTCCAAGATGACTCGTAGCATCGCGATGATATCTGCAATATTATAGGTTTGTTGTATTTCAATAAAATCATGTAAATAGAGCTTTAACCTTAAAATAGGCTAAACACTGAATACACCCTTAATTTAATACCAAAATCAATGTTTCTTATGTAAAAAGGTATCTCTGCATTTCTTGCATTTTTTAAAAGTACGCTAGACTAATATAAATGGGAATTGCATTTAAAATAGTAAAACAAATTCTAGCAAAGACAAAAATACTTTTATTTGTAAAGGCGGTACAATAACGGTGTAGGATAAGTGCTATGAAATAATAAGTAAAAACTTTAAAGAGTACTTACGATAAGAAAGACTACCGCAATCTTTGTCGACATTAATGATAAAGCTCCTGATATGGTGGGCAGCTTAGAACTTTAGGGAAACCCGAACATTGACCATAAACTAAAAACCTGGTGAATTTGGAATATCACACATATAACTTTATCACACAACTACAGAGCTGGTTAACGCGCTACAAGCACACTAAATGTTTGTTGACATCACCGAAACATATGTCTGTGGCATCTGTAAAATTATAGCTAAACAGAATTAAGCTCTATCAGTTGTTGATGAGATTAACTGTTTCAGTTTCACTAACCTTACGAGTTGAAAAAACAAGAATATTGTAAATAGTTAACTTGATATCATTACAGTAATTCAATATCAATATCAAATTAAATAGCTACAACAACCGTCTACATATTTTACGTTTATTGATAAATTGATTGTATTGTAAAATTTGCCTTGAAAGAGAATGTTTAACCTTTTACAGGTGTTGTGTATATAAGATTCTTAAACACTTCACTTCTTAAACAGGTATCCTTTATTTTATCCTTGTATTAATTATTTTCAATCAAATCCCGTCTGTAAAAGCGAAACATCTTTACAGAAATTAATTTATAAGTTGTGCACTGCATTAGTGTCAATTTACGCAGATAAGAACACATTTCTACCACATATTTCTTCTTAGTAAAACTAAGTATAGCTTTTTAAATAATAAAACAATTAGACTCTAAAAAATCAATATTCCCTATAAACAATGATTTTGTAATTATAATTTATAAAATACCTACACAAAAAAGGAGTAGTAATAAAAAATGTCAGTGGGTCACAGCAATGGATGATAACTACAAGACTACGCTGAGTCAATATTCAATGGGACAACGGTTCCTAATTTAGGGTTGCTCTGAATATCGACTTTACGTCCATTATTCACTATTCAGGCCACAACAATAAAGGGAAAGGTCGCTACGAAATGTCACCAGACAATCTAATACAATAAGAAATGTAATTTGAATTTTACAGGTTTATTTATTTTTTACATTTATTTATATACAAAAATGTGTATACACTATATCTAATATTCTTGGAATATGCTGGCTAAGTACTTTCTAATTTAATGACATTATTTAATTCATACCATGAGCATTTAATTTTACCTTGATTCCCTCAATTATATAATTCCTCTATATATTTCTATTGATATTATTAGTCCAATGTCATGTTATTAAATTGTTACAAAATAATAAGATTACTTAGACTCAGATTTTATGTTAATTTTCTAATTTATTAATCTCTGAATCTAGTTGATTCGCAAATTAGTACGAAGTATAAGCCCATATGCAATTTTTGGTTGGCTATCAATTGATGGTATCCAACTTAAAGATAAACAAAGGGCCAATCCCTTCCTTTCAAAACTTAACAGGTCAATGACGGTAACATAAGAAAATTGTAGCAAGTATTTAACAGAAGTGCGATATCAGTATCTTACGGCTGGACTTTTGCCAGCCAATCTTCATTAAAAGAGGGTAGACTTGATTGGTGACTTGGGGCGTAGACAAGTCGATAAATGATCTGCCATTAGTAGGAAGAAAAACTGACTGAGATACGAAAATATAATCGATTACTTTGTACTATAAAGTATTTACAGAACCAACACTAAATGATCGTCTTACCCACGTTTGGTACACCATTCAATGCAATACCTGGTGAAAATTCCACGTTGCCTAATGGATAAATATTTCCTTTTTTGAGTGTAAAAGACTGGGATAGGCCTAAGCTAGAAATGTAACTTGTAAGTAACTATTACACTCTGGGTAGTACTAATATTTGCAATGTGTATAACATAATTTTAAAAGCAATGCCACATTCATTTCGTTATACAATTTTGAACACCGCTGTAAATTGTCGGTAAAGAGAGCATTTGGTCACATTTTCCAGTCAACCGAGTCTGTTCAATGAATGGCCACCGTGCACTTCGGGTAATGGTCTGGAAACTGTTGAAATGATGTGGTCAACCAAATGTATTGACAACATAAATGAGCTATTTCACAAAATGTAAACATATGTTTGCGTAACTGAATAATACAAGATATACATAAAATTCACTATAAACTTCTAATACCATTTCTATGCGATAGTATAACTTAACGTTCGAGATTATATTTACTTTTTACTTACTCATCAATACTACTCATTATTTCTTTTGTAAGCTATTCATGTGAAATGCACATAAAAGAAAATATTAAAAATATAATAATGATATATTACAAACCTAAAGTGCTATTTTTAACATTTTATAAATAAAGTTGAGCTTAACCTATTTATTACGATGTAAAGATTGTTTAACCCTACTACAATATTAATATTGGTAATTGAAAATAATTTTAGTGGTAAAGGAGTTTTATTTTAGTCTTAAAACATATAAAAGCAAACATATTGTGCTTATAACATAGCTTAAAGAGGATAATGAAGAAAATATTCTCTTTGTCGCTCCTCTCAAACAAAGGTATGATTATTCGTAGTTACAACAAAGATTACCTCTACAAAGCTTTTTACACACCTGCTTTAACTATTTGTTTTCCCTTTTAACTCGTGTTAGGTAAAACATTGCATGTTTAATAAGATTCTTGTAACATTTTTTCGTTGTTGAACTTATTTATACTAGCTGTTACCCACGGGCTTCAACCCGTTGACTTCATAAGTATTAATAAAACTATTGATTGGTTAAGTTAAGCTAAAATAAACAAAACAGAATGCATTTTTACAAACAAATAATCACAACTGATTTTAATAAGGTTATTGAAAGAACGACTAAAAGATAAGTACAGCTGAGGTATTTTTAACATTAGGTATATGGAAAATTCCCTTGTAAAAAGAATTACGACCTTAATGGGCTATTTACGTAATAATGGATATCTTGCGCAAGGGTTCTCGTCATATTTGCTTACCAAGACAGTTTAAATAATCTAAATAAATAAAAGTTTAGTTTCGAGGCTAAAAAAAAGTTATAAAATGTGGGTAATATAGGACATAGGTAATGCTGCTAATAACAATAAATTATTTTATTTTCTACCTAAAGATTTGAGATTTTATAATTGGAACAATCGTTGTTTAGTCCTTTATAAGTTAAACGTCCTTTGACAGGGGATTTGCTCAAAGAGCATCATGTCAAAGATTGCGTAAAGTGATTCACAAGTTTCCGGATGATACAACAAAGATAAAGCAATTAATTACACAAAGCATTGTTTTAGTTCTTCTTACCAGATACATTTGCAAGCCGCACTCATCTGTAAATTAATTGTTCTAAAAACCTAGTGGTGGAAACAGAAACCTTTTTCCAAATGTACCTTCTCTATCTGGAATTTATATCTCCTTTTTGTCTTTTTTTCTCTGGTAGGCTGCGCACAAAAATGTATTTTGACGCCAATCAAACATACGTGTTGGATTAAGGAGTATAAAGACTACATTGAGAATCTGTTAGAATCACTATGAATGTGCAATAAATTAAACATCAGCCTGTACAGTTTTAATGCTGTGTGTTTTTAATGCTGGCGTAACAATTGATACGTATAGCCTAATTCAGGGTACCCAAAACTGAATACTTTATTATATTTTGATTTGTGAAACTAAGCCACTACAAGTTTATCATCTCATTTAAAACTGACGAAAATATTGCACCTAAAATTCTGTATTATTTTTAAAGTTTCTGGTCAAAATGAATTAAAACGCTTTAATTTATTACGCGCGTTTTCGCTTTGATAATTTTATAGTTTCCTTCCATATTATAAATCATTTTAAATACCAAATTACTCATGTACCTATAAAAATGCAGCATTGACTTTCATTATAATCATTAAAATCTTATGGTTTGGGTTGAGATTTTGTAAGTCAAATAATGTACAATATGTTAAATGTTTGTTGCTAGTATTAACAAAATAAATGTATGGCTTGATTTAAGAAAACATTTAACAATTGTTGGCTTAATCTAACAGACTCAATTTAGGTTTCGTAAACATTTAGACGATGCATTTATTTCGGACTAATTGCTGAAATAAATTTAGTTAAAATATCAGATCGCATCATCACAAGAACTTTTCACAAGAAGTTTCTTAACCATCACATTATTGGCAGTCCGCTGAATAATAAATAACAATGTCTTATTCCCTATAAATAAAACTTTAGAAACAATTCAGTAAACTTCGAAAGGCACGAAGTTGAGAAAGAAAGTTTTGAAAACTTGTGAACTTTTGCAATATAAGCCGAAGCACATTTGACGCTAATGTTACTTTTTATATTCCCTACTTTTTTCCTTCTGGATTCTAAGCGTCCATTATAATTGCTATACAAAGTAACTATGGATCAAGTGTATGCAAATCTTACAATTCATTGGTCGAAATGTTTATTGTTGTAAGAGAGTTCTAATTAATTAAAAAGTACAACCAGTTTTATTTCAAGTAGCAAAATTAAAAAACGTTTGATAGTTCAAATGATATTTACATGCATGTAAAAACAGTCGTAAATGAAAGGATCGGTTTTAGATATTGTAATTTACAAGTTAAGTAGGTTTAGTTCTCGCACCGCTTCTTGTTAGAAGGAACAGAGGCACAGGTGTGGCATCGAGATTGGTTTCTGAAACTAGACCGGAAATATACTGGTCCAATAGTCGAACAACTTTAAGTAAACTCTACCATGAAAACTTAGTAAGATTTGTTTGTAAGAGAATCCAATCAGCTCAATCGGTAGGAAGGAGAAATCGAGGATTTTTTAAAACATAAACTGTTAATAGTTAATTATAAAATCTTACAAAATATTAAATGTGATAAAAATAAAGACATTGTTTTGATCTGGTAGCACAATATTTTTTTTTAACAACTACATAAACACAAGACCAAGAAAAAATTATGATTAATTAATTTGATTTAATATTAAGTTTTTATTTATAATTATAATATGACAATAAAAACATATTCAACACTCCCCAGTTTTGTGTGTAATATGATATTTCTTACTTATATAATGCATTTTGTAATAAAATCCTACACACAAAAATGTACAACATTAATACCTATTACGAAAATATTCTAGTAGGGTATACCATTTTGATAAAGTATGTATCTAACTCGCCACATATCATATATATATTTGATTTGAAAATGGTGAATGTCAGTTAATTCATCAATAACTTTAGTTTTATAAAACCAGAAAAATAATTACGTAAGTGCAATTAAATGAATCAAAGCACACATGATTGTAAGAGGTTCATGTATACTGCAAAATACATTGTAATCTAAAATAATTGAGAACTAAAAATGAAAGGCTGGATAGTTATTTTTTATCTTGTAATACTTCATATTCTAAATTAAGAATTACAGGAGCTTAACAGATTACAACTGAAGGGAATGTACGCAGAACCTTCATTACTTAAAATACATTTTGTTTGTAATCCTTCCCTTTTCACCTCAGGGAAATCTATTATGTTTTTCGTTTTGGAATAAGTTATACTCTTAATCTTGATAATAAAGAGCAAAAGCATCTCGTAATGATTAATTTACGTACATGATAACATGACGTACATGATTAAGTTACGACTGTTGTACATTGCGTACTTATAAAAGTACTTTGGCTGACATAATTTCCATAATAATATTATCACGCAGTTTTAAAATAAAAAAGGCTATACTATTAAACTCTGTTTATTGTATAAGGTGCATAATATATTTTTTTAACTTTCTAATTTGTTAATACTTATCAGTAAAGTTTTTTTACTATCTAGTGATAATTAAATTTCCATAATTATTATTAACTATTTGAATAGTAACTTGTTATTTCACCTATTGTAATGTAAAATCAACTTGTGCTTATTTATATCCTTATATTAAGATTAAGTTCATAACATTGTAGTTAATACCACAATCTTTCTTCCCTCCGTGAATTGTTTGTTGGGTACAAAAAAACATCGTACATATAATTTGTTCAACTACTTTTCTTCACTCGTTGTTCAAAAACATAGTTGATCCTAACAACGTAAATGTTGAAAACATTTCCAATCTTCTTTTATAGAAGCTACATCGGACAATCAACTGTTATGGTACGCGTTAGTCTAGATAATCTAATCTTCACAAGAAACCTCATTAAATTCTCGTCTCCACGCCGAAGTTACTAGGGTTAAAGTCACCTTTAGGATGAAGAAAAAAAAAACATCTGCTTTTTATCTAATATATATGAAAAATAATTACAAAGCATATTAGCGATTGGTTTACTAAGAAGTAATAAATTAGTTTAACTCCTCAGAGTGGTGGTTTTAGTAATCTTAATTTACTTTATCAAGTTTTTATTACTTTCAAGTCAATACTATGTGTTGTAGACTTCAAATATTATGTAGTAACTTTTAAAATTTTGTAATCATAAAGAATGAGTAGTAATCCTTGAATATATTAGGTGGCAAATATACAGAAATAATATTACTTAGCATTTATTTTGTATTTATGTGTACTTTTTATTTTTCTACTTTGTAAAATTATACATATGCCAAATCTTTATTGAAAATCTAAGAGGTATAACTGCTAAGATTCCATTGTTATTATATTTTATCTTGTTATTTATTTAAAATAGTGTGTCGATAAGAATTCCACACAATTCAACAGTAAATGAAAGAAAGAACTCATAAAGTGAACCTACATCTCCTAACTATTCATATTAATTTATAATACACAGTTCAAACCCAATTAGCCGGACCATCGTCTTCATTAAGCCAGTTATTATCACGATGTATTATTCATGCAGCCAGTCGCTTCCTGTTATCTGATTATTAAAGTCTTCAAGCCACCGGTCTATACATTTATATTGTTCTCCCTCCGCATGCAGATCCGTACTACAGCAGTTGCATTGGTTAATCTCTTTACGATGTGTGATTGTTGTTTTATGCCTTTCGTTTATTATTTTCGTTGGCTATTAGTATTTTAGAGTCAAAATTATTACATTATGGATGGTTGAAAAAGGGAGGCTAGATGAATTGGATTACTCAAATAAAATTGTACCCTTTAAAATAAAATTGTAAAATTGAACCCTTTCATACGTGCATTTTCTTTTATACTATACCAATCGTCAACCAACGTATAATTTTTGTTACTATCTTTTTGTTATAAGGTTTCGTTACAATAGTGTTACAGGGAATAACTTTTAGAATGACATACATTTTACTTGCTCAGTGCACTATTTATAAATATCGACATCTTAGATATTTCGTTTGGTTTCATATGTTATCCTTTTTATAGGTGACATCATAGGTACTGTACATGTCCCCCATAAAAATTGTATAGCTTTTTATCATTGGCTGTATACATAAAACTTTTAGAAAATTAAATCTATTTTGCTTTAGTGATGGGAAAACACCTTCTTGTTGTATCTGACCTTTTTCTACATCGATGTTTTTAATATTATTGGTTTTTAGTTTTCTTACAATACCAAATAAGTTAATACTCAAGATTTTAGTGTTAGAAGCAGTAAATAGGCCTAATACATTTTCTTGTAAAAATCAAAATAATTCCCGTAAAAAGAGATATACGTCTGTTTTGATTAAAGTGGGTTTTAATTTAGATATAAGAGTATTGGATTGTTATGCATTGTTACGTTTTAATATTTTACAGCAATCAATTTTTCAACTTTTATTTATTTTTTTTATATATAATACTTTGTTGAATTGAGAAAACTAACATAATCTTTTACAAGATACAATCTACAACCATAACAACAAAGAACTCAAATCAACACACATCACAGCTACATGATGAAAGCTAGAGCCTGGTTACACGGTGGAGAGAGTAAGAATGACACATTCTCAACGTCAACAATGTCTGAGTGTACTTCAGGTGAACCTCTCTGGGCGTGTCTCAGACCTCTTCTATGTGATCATCTGGGCTTGTATGTGAGAAACTAGTTTGGTAATTTAGTTTGTACTTGCTATACAACAAGCTTAGCCTACTTTTCGTTTCCTATCAGTTATAATTTAACCGCAATATTGTTCATTTGTTTTGCAAGAGTTGTGGGAATGAACGTTTTTATTCATGAACCTTTAAGTATGAAAAGTATGCAAATCCAAAATAAATCTTGCTCAAGACATACTTGATTAAAGAGAGGATTGAATATGTCATACGCCATGCAGAAATCACAATATAAAATAAGTAAATTTCACCATTTACATTACTATTGCCCTATAAAATGACAAGCTTTTGATTCCAGTTGGATTTAGGGACTGAATTGTGCAATTGGGAAGATTAAAGATTTGTGGGTAATTTGAAGGGGAGCCTGATTCTGATGTAATCTTGTTACGCAGTACTTCGGATTAACTGTATAATATTATACTGTGTGGGGAATATAGAGTAGGATATTAGTGGTAGGGGGCGGGGGAAATAAAACATGTTGTAGACGTTTAAAATTTTTTTGTTGTGGATACATTTACGTAAGGGCATTGTTGGTAATTGTCCTTCTTGGTCCAATAGCAATTTACTTTGTCATTGTTCAAAACATGAGTAAGACTGTTTTTTTAGGCATAGATAGCATAAATTTGCACAGTCTCCCAAAACTAGTAAACATCAATTGATAGGTTGTCAGTGTTAGTAAAAATATCTACTATCAAAATAATTAATAAGAAATATTACACTAAAAACAGTTAACTTTTAACAAAGTCTTTTAATTTTCATCTCTTCATTAAATGTGATTATAGATTTACGTCATAAATTATTCTTAGTCAATAACCTTGACCTTGTATAGGTGGCTTCAAAAGAAAAAAAATACCCCCGCTGTGGCAAACCAGCTGATTAAGCAAATTTCCAATTACCTAGCTGGATTTCTGCTAAAATATTCCCTTAAAATTTATTTTTATTTAAATAACATGAATTTATTAATTACCTAGGTTTGCTGCTACAGGGGAGGTATGAGGTGTATTTTCTTTTATTGAAATGTTGATAGCTAAGTATGAAATAAACAAAATTGCTAAATCTTATTAAAATAAATAAATAAGTAAGCCAACTACAACAGTTTATTTATTCTCCATAAGAATAACATGTGATTTTTTAAATTAAATTTTTTTTCATATCTCCGTAGAGGTGTAAAACAACGCTTCAATATACAAAATTATTCCTTGGAAATTTACTTGTTTAAGCTGTACAAAATGGTTTGGAACAAAATTATAAAAAATTTTGTTTTAGGTTCAAAAACGGGAAAGATCTATTTTTACCCTATTGTAAAGGGTAAACTATTTCTATTTGAAACTTGTCAGTCTAATGTATGACAAATTGGACATTATATTATGAAAATTTTCGGAGAAAACCTAAGCTTAAGCAACAAAAAGAATAAAATGTTTATATTTAGGATATTATTACAGCAAAAGAATAAAAAAAACATACCAAATAACCAACAATTGTCTACATAGTGTAACTGAAGACATAGTGTAATAAGTGCAATTGAAATATATTTAGCTTAAAATTGGCTTACCACGTTTATTATCTTATTCTTGTTCCTAAAAGGTACAAACTACCTCTCTTTGTATCAATTGTGTACATAACTTCTCGGCCTCAACTTACAAAAGAATGACGCGTCATTTGGCAGCTAATAGTTCCTCCCTTTCCCATTTGTGGTCTCTTCTCTTGACAAGATGTCCCATGAGACAGACAGTGAGAGGATGAAAATATTTGGCTGATAATTTGATGTAAGCTGTAACTTGAATCTCATCCTAATTGAGAACTAAAAAATGTAAGGCTGGATTACAATTTTTCATCTTGTAATACTTCGTATTCTAAATTGGAAATTAAAACTTTTCTGCTTATTGTTAGTTTGACAAGAAGTTTATTAATAAATGATAGGATTTGGTAATACAAACATAATATTTTACCATGGACATTTAAATATAGAGGTGAATATTGGGCACTGGAATTTTAAAATATATTTGTCCTATGGCGCTAGACACGAGCCTTTGATTCTTTTTTACATTACTTCGGGCTAGGGTTGTGGCATTATCACTTAGATAAAATAGATTGTTAATTTGGCGGGATTTGAACCCAGGACCTCAGGGACTGAAGTCCTGCGCTCCAAACACTAGACCAGCTCGCTCCCCACATTTATGGCAAGCAATCAGGTTTTGCACACAATTATGTTGATAATGTCAATCTGTTTTTGATAATGTAAGATTTGAACTCCGGATCCACGATCTACCAACAGACCAGCTCACTCCCCTCCAATATACGAGGCAATTAACTATGCCAGAGATGTGCCTGACGTCCCCTTTTATAGGAGCTATAATCCAAACAACCGTTGGGGAGGAGAGAGACAGTTTTTATCAGTTTCCTCCTCCGTTATGTCAAGCTGATATTGTGTGATTTTTCCTCTTGGTTAGTTTGAGATTTTTTTTACACATTTAAGAAAATTTGCGTAGTATTACATTAACATTTATTTGAGTAATATTTTAATTTGGTAGGTATATATTTTAATTTTAGAGGGCTGGAATAAAATAAAAGTACTATCTTAAAGGTTTTACAGCCTATACTATCCTGATACACTATACACCCTTCAAATATAAAATAGAAATACACTTGAACACCAAGCACCTTTAGAGTAAGATTATTTTGCTCGTGTGGATTTTAAATAAAACATTAGTTAAAAGCCGTTTCCGTCAAACTTTTTTAAAAAAATTTACATAATATAAGTTCATTTTTATAAACTTTATAAAAGGAATAACAAATTAATAATTTCCGAATAATTTGGTTGCTAGAAGAATATTTGGTCGAGTTTTAATGTAAACGACTTGTTAATGCGATCTTGGCAATAGATTGTTTAAAACTATAACTATATAAGTTCGAAAGGTTAACGATTATTTTTTTGTTGAACAAACTTTTTTGTTCATTTGCTCTTAACCGGAAGTCGTATCGTAGTTTGCAATACGATGTTGAGGGCAAAGTGTTTTAACTTTCAGGGAATATCCCCCAATACAGTAGAGTAGGCCTACTGGAGGAAATGTGTTGCAAGAATTGCTTTCTTGTATTCGGTTTCGTTAACTCAATTTTCTTTTAGGTATTGAGTTTTCTGTTGAATTGGTACCTTACTAAAACGACTATTGTATTTATGAGATATTATCGTTTAATTTATAAGATTGTAATAATGTTTGTTACCATTGGTACCAACAGTTTTAGTACGCCTAATATTTCAGTCGTACCACCAAAGAAATTCTTAGGTAATATCTTTGACTATTAATCTTTTTAACCAAGTCAAACATAGGGAATGACTTATGATGAATTAAAGCAACTGTTATGACCCATCAACCTGGTCAGCTACAAAAAATAAGGTCTAAAATAGAATTTTAGACACTAGCACATTCTGTGACTGGCTCACACAACTACATTCTTTTTAAATAAATTATTAGCTACAGCTGGTCCATATAGATGGGAAGTCTACTTCAGTATCCAATAGTCAATGGTAATATATAGGATCTAAAGGAATACAAGTAATTATTTTAATTATTTCATCGAATGATCAAGAAAAAAAAAACTACTACACCATATATTTGTTTATTCTCGTATATCTAAGCTCAGTTTATGGTAAATGATAAATAATGTGTAAAAAAAACAATTGTGCACGGGTTTTAAATTCAATCTTAGGAACTGAGGACACGCTTTTAATGAGGGTTAAAATAAAAAAAAAATATGTGAAAAACCACATTTGTATGTGTTTTATGTGTCTTTTTTATGTGTTTTCTACAATAATCCACACTCCAAATATTATATTTAAAATCTCAAATCAAACTATACTATAGATAGAAGATTGGCGTGACTGTAAACAATATCTAAACATCAGGTTCTTTAAGTAATTTATTTAATCTTAATAGTTTTTTTAGGGACTTCACACTATGCATACTTTTGTTAAATAGGCATGGAAATAGTATTTTTGCAAGTATCTTCGTAAGTTATTTAAAGGAATATACGAATGAAAAATCAAACAAGCCCATCAGAGTACTTGCGATGTATTCAGACTGCAGTAGTTGCATAATGCATGTGCAATGAGCAATAAACTGCTGCTCAACTGCTTCAATATAATGGTGTTTTGCAAACGCTTAAAACTGCAGTTTTTTTATATTTAATTTTATCAGGTATTGAAGCTAAACCATTAATAGTAAAAAGGTTTTTTTTATTGATCAGTATTATCATTTTTGTTGTCCTTATTTTCAGAGTTTACATAATTTTATAGATTTTCCTTATAATTTTGTTTTAAAATTTAGATTTACCTCATAAAAATTCCTCGTTTATTTGTATTGTGTAACTTACCAAGTAAACACTTTTTTTTATATAATGCTAAGGTAATTGTTATTGCAAGCGCATTTTGGTAAAACAAAATACTTGTTGTAAGTTCAATAAAATCTAAACACCCACGTACAACTCTAAATAACCCTAAAATGTAATATTCCATTATAAACCCAAGTGATAGTGATAGTGCCGCAACTAAAAGGATAGGTTATTAATTTAGGTTATGTTAGGTAAGGTTAGATTCATCTTTTCAGACCCATAGGCACACGCTGTTATTTAGATAATTTACTACACATAATATTCTTCATATTGTATTGTTTTCAGTATGTAACAAACAAAACTGTAAAACCTGTTAACAATTTTAAGTATAATTTGTCTAATAGTAAAAGTAAAGAATACGAAGAGCGTGATGGTCCAGTATAGTACGGGACTTCTGTTCCTGGGGTTCCGGGTTAAAATTTCAGTGACCAATAGATTTTGTCTAAGTCATAATGCTGCACCTTTAAGGACTAGCCTGAAGTGAAGTAAAATACTATCCCAACTAACATACCATTTTAGGAAGACAGATTTTAAGAAAGTCGTGAGGATCAAATATTCCCGGATGGTTTTTAATCTCATAAATTTATGAAAGCGTGCAAAAACGTATAAAAGCGTACATTTATCGTTCGAACGTAGAATTCACTTATCTTATTATTCTAGAATAGTTCTCGATTGAAATAGAAAATGCGTCGACAATACTAACTAGCACTGGACCATACGTTATTACACGTAATACTCTCACACACACACACGCACTTGTACACTCACACATACGAACACGCGCACACACGCACTTGTACTCTCACACATACCAACTAACCAGAACGCCATTTGTGATTCTAACCACGATCAAATATGTTCCCTTTCTACGTAGATTACGTAACAGGATTACAGTGGATTTAGTCAACCCTGAATTAATACACCCATCCTGTCAGACTATATAAACCTTTTATTGAGTTTTGCATCAAAATAAGAGCATCCAAAAGTGTTCAACGACTACAAACAATTACGTCATCTTTGTATATGCATCGTAAACTGGTTCTTGACCGGTGAAAGGTAAACTAAAATGAAATCTAAATTGAATTAAATTTTGTAAATCGTTGTTATTTGTAAATATCAGAATGACGTTTACTATTTTGTGTTTTTCTTAAACTGTAAGTTGTTGCAAAATATTAGTTTGAAAATATACTATAAATTTTGAATGAAAAAGGAATCCAAACCGGTGGCTAAGTGATACGAGTGATGTATTTTAACTGTAATTAGTGCATGTATTGCAAAAAGTATAGCTGTTGTATTATGGTCTTGTGAAAGAATTGCCATCTCAAGTATCATTTTTGTATCCAACACTACATTACTCCATATATAATAAAAAAAAAACAGTTTATAAAATATGTTATAGTGACAAAAACGTTTTCTGAATTATTAATTAGGGTTCAATTTATAAAAACCTTTTATTTCCTTAAGTAACATATGTAAATCTAAAGTATCTTTTATTGCCGATCAAGTAAGATTTGACAATACTTGTACGAAATACGTAAGATTCAAGTTATTGGAAAACGATTTCAAATTTTCTACAGTTTATTTAGTGTGCCAGTGTATTAGTAACGAGATTTATAAATGTTTTTGGTTTATAAATTAAAAGTTGTGTGCAGTGTCACACTATAAATATATACAACAACTATGTTACAAACTTGTAACATGACAAGTTACAGCCTCATTAATACATGGTGTAAACCAAGTTGGCTCTTACATATATTTAAGATAGGGCCCTTACTTGTACATGCGATACAGTTATTTATTGGTTATATAGTTGTTTAGCTTTGTAAACCCCAAAGAGTGTGGTTTTATATTTTACTATATATAGAAAGAGTTAAATTTCAAACTATGGTTAGCACAAAGATATACAGTTTTAAACAAAATTACAGCTGGTGCTGTCAGGTGTATTTATTAGTCCATCGTCATGGATAAAATCTATATAAATAAAATTAGAGTTTTGTCTGTACATTGCTTAGAATAATGAACTTTTTGGTTATTTTTACATTTCATAGGTCAGAGAAACCGAATCAAACCTTATCTCAATTTCTGTCTGTCTGTCTGTCTGTCTGTCTGTCTGTCTATCTGTCATTCTCTTGGTAACGCTAAAATACGCACTTTATTACAACTACTCCTCAATAACTATAGCACTGTCCCGCCTGAAACTTATTTTCCAAATACTATACATATATGAGATGGTTTTAGACGTATTTCATCGAATATGAGACAGTTAGATATTTAACAGTAAACCCTTGAAAATCAAGTTTTTGTCGATTTTTGACGTGGAATTTCTGGAAGCCCATGTTAACCTTATGAAAAATGAAATTATTGAATCTTAACAGCTGTTTCAATTAAACAAGTTGGTTCTGTTCTGTGATGTTCAATAGCATTAAAGTTACAAGGATTACCAACAGGGTGCAGCACTAGCACTATTATTTCTTTTACATTTATGACAACAGCTAATTTGCAACCTGGAGGCGAGTGAGCGTAGCGAACGAGCTAACCTGAAGGCAAGTGAGCGTAGCGAACGAGCTAACCTGAAGGAAAGTGAGCGCAGCGAACGAGCTCCAACATACAGGTGAGTGAGCATAGCGAACGAACTTCAACCAGGACGTGATTGAGCCATGCAAACGAGATCAGATAGTAAAAATAAAAGTAAGCCTACCGTTATAGGATCGACCGGCAGACACAGAGGTAATTTAACCTTTTATTGATTGTCATACCGATCCGGAACAACAAAAAACAACATAAAATGAAGCTATGTATAATAGTTTGGCCAGCATATCTTAAAATATGCAAACCAACTGCTGTTCTTTATATAAGAAGGTTTCAACTGAATATTATAAGATCCCCGTGCGTAGAACGGGTACACAGCTAGTATGGAATAATTCTCTACAAAACATCTTTATTCTTTGATTTCATTTGATTATGTTATCTTTGACTAGATCACTGGGGATATATCTAGAATAAACGAATTAATGATTGAATAAAAAAAAATTGAACGAATGAATGGATGATTGCATTTTTAATCAATGATTCGTTCGAAAAACTGCTACTTCGTACAAATGTTTACATTTTATCAATAACAACGAGTTTTAAGAAACATAAAGAACTTATGTAATGTATCATTACATGTTGTTAAGCCACTGAAACCATAACTAACTATAGAAGCATGGTGAATCATTAACTGTATAAAGCAATCTTTGGATAGAGTAAAGAGAGAATGGCATGACTAAATACATCCAACATAAAAATATGGCATCGTTGACTATTTATCCAATAATAAATGGTAATATCGATTAAAGCAGGACATAACAAAGGATAATCATTCTTTGATACTATTCGAGAAATACAATCGTATTAATTAATTACCTAAAATAACACTGTAAGTTTCAATAACATTTTTGCACTGGTATTAAAGATTGAATTTAAGCTTAAGTAGGGTTAATAATAAATACTCTATAATAAAGACGAGGTTTATTCTTGGATTATGTCGCTCAATCAGGGAACTTGTGAATATACAGGTCGGATATATCACAGCGAACTCAATTTAAAGTTTGTCATTCCTTTAACAATCTCCTATTCGTGTCTTTCAACTTTGAGATATTTTTAGCTATAATATAATGAATTGGGTATTTTTAAACGAAAATTTATTATTTGAGCTATTTTTATCTTAAGAATTTGCGTTAAACACAACGAATTACTTAGCCGTTAATGATTTTTGTTTTGAGATAATTAGTTTAAACATTTCTAATTCGTTTAGGGCCAATCATGGACATTTGTAAAATATACATGGCCACTGAACATTCTAATATAAAATATTATGAATTTAGGCTAAGTATAAAATATGTGTGCAAATTGTATAAATACATTTTTATATCTTACGTCGTCAATTATAATTTGGTCTCGGACTCGAGACTAAATTCGGATTTATAACGTAATGTTTGTAAATCTAATATATTGAGTAAATTCCATCCCGGATTAATGGAGGAATTAATTAATTAATTAAGTACAAAACAAGTTTAACAGTGGTAAAATAATATTGTGTTTTTGGATTTCACTTGGACCAAAATTTGTCTGTTATGATTAAAGATAATCATTTAGGCCTACACCAGTAGCAGTACGATTTAGTTGTAAAAAGTAAGATTTTTGTCGACATTACAATAATTGGTACTTGTATACGAAACACAAGCAAACATACACAAATATATGACCTACACGTTGTAGCTGTGGTAGGGCAACATGTACTGCAGCGTTTCTTTGACATTGATTGATAGAGGAAAACTTCATCAGTTGGACAACGACGCTTCAGACTGACTGATTTATTTGCTTCGGTTTACCGAATCCAGCGAAAATCTCTTTAAATGCTGGAGTGTAAAAATATAATTTTTTTGATAAAAAAAATAAATTTTCTAGATTTAGTAGGTTTTTGATATCAAAGTAAAATATTCCAATACTTCTCAAAGTGATTATATTTACTAATGGTAAAAAAATTACCTTTTTTATTGTTCATGATTATTGGATTAAATTGTGTTAACAGGGCTTTCTGTAACTGTTGTGAAAACGTTACATTATTGATCGGGAAATAGCAGTTTTGTAAAATTTCACGATCAATTGTCACGTGCTTGGTCAAATCCTTATCTCAGGAAATAAATAAAGTCAATAAATCGTTCCTGGAAAATTAATTAGATAAAATCATTGAAAAAAATGGAATAACATTGATCATAAATATAAATAACTAACATCTAATCAGAAAAAAAATGAAATATTTGTCTTTGTGGAAAACTCAGTTTTAAATTATTTAATGACTTCATTGATTTACTTACTGAGCTTTTTACTTACAGAATTTACCACGGTATACAATAATTGTTTAATATTCAATATATTATTTTACCGCATTAAAAAAAATTGTTACAACCGTAAAAGGAAGTAATACTCTCAGCTGTCTCTACATTCTGGTCACGTCTGGAAGGAGATACAGTAGTCGTATCTCGGACTGCCAGTTATGGGCCTTACACTACTTTACAATACCTCCAGTCACATTACAATACAGTTATGATTTTAATCATTTTTTACCAAGGGTTATAAAATGAGTAGTTTTATAGTAACATTTACTTTGTTATACAATGTTTACTCGCATTCGAACAATAGTGTTTAAAACAAAGATATAGGTACATAGAAAGAGTCTTGACTCTAACTAAAGTTAACGAAATTCACGGAATTTTCCCAGATTTTGTAAAGGAGTAGGTCTAAGCTTAAATTGAAAACAAAACTAATTTCCGTTTCTGATAGCCAAGGACTATTTACTTTAGACTATTCCGTTAAAAGGTATGGAATATATGATTTGATTGGTTTTGTATTGTTTATCCGGGCAGATTCATTTCCAGTGTCTACTTTTCAAGTTTTCTTTGTTTGTTAGCTTTTGCAGACGAATGCCTTTGTAAATTTCAAAGAAGCTGTTATATAAAATTCAAATTTTAAATATAAACTTTCCCTTTATTTTAAGCAAATGAATAAAAAACGCTACAGCAGAATCACACGTAATAATATGGCAAAGTGTAAACAAGTAACATAATGTATGCTGATCAATTAATAAAAAAAAAATATTTGATAAAAATCATATTAATTATATCATTTTCTATGGTCGACCTTAAAATAATCAAATATTATACGTTGCGTCGTTGGTAAATTCCAAAATTTATGTAGGCTACATTATAGGGCTTTACTAAGATACACGCAAGTTAATATTAATGTGATATTAATTTTACATAAAAATGTACAGAAAATTAACTAATTTTTTAATTACTAAAATACATTCAATACAACTAACAATACTGACACATATCGACCAATATTCAAAACCACAAGATAAAATTAATAAAGTCTTTAATTGAATACACTATTTAATAAGTATTTTCATTGGTCACTTTACAGCTTGAAATACAAGATATACTATGTATAACAAACTCTTTCATGAAGGTTTGTGTTGCAGCTAAATAACTAAAAGAGACCAAGGAAATAATCAATGAGGAAATTGGATTTTCCATCGACACCAATTTTTAATTTCTATAAGTCACCAAATGTCCATCATTTAATTATGTTGGTCCTAAAATACGCTAATGACTTCCATACGTTATACAGTACAAGGTTTTGGTTCACTCAATATGTCAATATATTTTTAAATGTTGAAGCTACTACTAAGTGTCATATAAAGGCATACAATAACCCTAGTAGCACAAATATATATTAAATACATATGAATAAATATATTTAAAATCTATTTTATATATCTCAAGTGTGTATTAATGTCAATTTTATATAATATTTAAAATATATTAAATATATATAAAATATGTTTTTGAATCTATTAAATATTTAAAAAATATGTTCCAATAATATATTTTAGTGAATAATATTTAAATAAAAAATGTATTTAATATCTCTTCCAAACATCCCATGGGGCCTTAACATAAAAACACAAAATAATAAAGATTTAGTATGAAAAACACAATTATCAGTTGAGTAAATTGATTAAATAGTTCATAAAAACAAATTTTGAAAAAACTACTGGATAAAATTTTTTCAGCCCAGGTGGGTCTCGAACCTGGGTCCTTCGACTTATGAGCCTCCAACCTTACCTCTGAGATACTTGTGACTGTTGTTAGCATTAGTTTTCAAGACGTGAAAGAGTGGCCCTCAGTTGCAATGGTTGCAATACTTGAAATATTTTTGATACTACAGTATAATATGATTCTGTTAATCTGTTTTGGCATCAAGTAGTTGAGTTGAATAGTGCTGTAGTGAATAGTGAGTAGTCTCCACGAAATCAAATACAGTAAACTACAAAAATTAATTTAAATACTATGACAAATATTATGTAATTTATGGTATATGTAAATCAAATAATTATTTTTAGAACGTCATATACAACCGTAATTAGTTTCTTAAAAGGTCGGCAGTCTTTAGCACCCTTTTCTAGCCAATCATTCGAGATTTCTATGATCACATTCATTGTCACATATTGCAATTAAAAAAATAAAACCCATCAACACTTTTTTTCGTTTGACCCAAATGTAGCTGACGAACATGTATACTGCCTCTTAACTATATGCTATTTTTGTCTTTACGTGTATGATAGAGTGACACCATTCAGAGTACATATTATTATTAACTTAATTTTAACGCTTTCAAAATAGCAATTATCATACAAAAAATGCATGTATAAATTGATAGACACTATAAAAAACAAAAAGATGCAAATTATTTATTTGCTAATTATAAAAGATTATAGGCTATATATTCTACAAATATAATATTATTTTATTAATAAAAATATCTGACGTGTTTCAAAATATATTTATAAATAATTTAAATATATAATATAGTTTCCAAAATATTTTATATATATATTAAAAATATTCTCAACACATAATTTTTTTAAATATTTAATAGGAAAAATATACATATAAAATATGTATATTATAGATTCTATACTTGTTTTATCAATAGATATTATGAATCTATTTTATATATTCAAAACTTAAATTTAATTTATATTTTGCATTGCTTTTTGGTAATATTTAAAATATATATTTGAATATATCAAACTATTATTAAAGATATATTATATATATATATTATTCGAGGTTCTATCAAATACAACTTTAAATATATAAAATATTTATAAAATACATATTTGTGCTACTAGGGAAGAGACAAACCTTTTGGAAAACAAAATATAGATACATTATGTTAGTTTGTTAGTATTCCATTTAATTTGGCAAATCACCATGAAGGTTCATTATGGTGACTCCGTTCAGAGGGTTGAGTTATTTGTCGTCATTACTCCAAGATGTTTTATATATTAAAATTAATTAATTTCTCAGGTTGTACAAAGCTCCTCTTCGGTTTTAAGTTTATCCTTATTGGATACAGAGCATATTTTGTTAGCTACTAAGTAGACTATATTGTGTACTGTTGTTTAATATGACTTTACTGAATTTCTCATTAGTTGTCAAACTATCTTCTACGGAATAACATTACTAACTTCATATTTGAAACATCTAGATTAATCATGTCATGAATGCTTTGAATATTAGGACTACATTTTCATAATTATTTTGAGACATAATTATTTAGGAGGCTCTATTGGCTTAATATACCAAGAGCTATATAATTTTATTCTTTGTCAAGAGTTTTTTGAACAACGTTCCCAACTCTCTTTGATTTTAAACATCAACATAATCTTTTTTGATACTCTTTAAAGCAAGGTTCGTATACTGTAACACATTTAAATAAATTATTATGTATAAACACTTAAAAAACTCCCCCGCCTTGCTATACGTTGAAAAGAAGTGTACAAAGGAATTTAAATTTTCGTGAAAAGAGCAAAATTGCATGAATAATCCCCATTACCATCCCCATATTGGCTGAGCCTCCCCTCACCACCAGAGTCCCGGGGGAATTACATGACGAGTGGATTACAAAGGGAAAGTAACAGGAATGAGATTTATCAGCTGTCAAGACGAGTTGTGCATTTACAGTGGTATAAAGTTTTGTTTGTATTTTTTACAAAGGAATGACGGTCATGTGAAAAATGACTTGGCACAGAGAATGAGGCATTTTAAGCACTATAAATGACTGTTTTTGTTTAGTACATTTATATTTAGTAAACGGTAAAGAAAGTTGAATGTAAAAGAATCGTGAACTCGAAGTGTCATTAACAACAATATTCTGTGGGATAAAAGATTATCCAAATTTTCAAAAGATTTTTGTGATTTAGTTTTAGGTCTATCTTTATAGTTGTATACGGTTAAAATAATAACTGTGCACGTAAGTTCAGTAGACCCACCTTTGACTGATAAGCCTGATATTTATAATTCAAAGACTGGAATTTTCTCTATATTTTCATTGCAGTCACTATTGCAATTCCCATATGACTCATACACAAGCCATGGGAACCGAGCTTGTTTAATAGTAGAGCACGGGACATCACTCTCCGAGGTCTCAGGTTCAAGCCTTGCTAATCACTGATGGACTTTATCGAAGCGGTAATGTTACCACCCTCTCTGACTTAGCCAGTAGTAATTTTGAAAATATTTTCAGGCTAGAACACACAGTATAAAAAAAAAAATTGTTTTGACCAATGCCCGAAAAATAAACTTGAAATTACATGAGGGGAGAATCCAGAGATTTGAGATTTTGACATGATAAATATTGTTTTGAGGTCAATGAAATTATGTTACTTTACTTTTTAACATTTCCATTACAGTTCAGAAATGAAATGTGTTATGGATAGCCTAAACACTCATCCTTGGTTTCTGGGTCTATGACGATGAAAATTCAACGTTAAAATATAAAGGAAAAGTCTACTCTGAACTTTGTATAAAGCTCTTCACATAAGCTTGTTCGTGGAACATCTACTGAAGGTGCGTATAAATTGTTAGTTCAGATTTTTAGTCAGAGATTTTTAGTTCTGTTTTGTTTGTCAATGTATGTCTTATGTTAGTGAGTAATTGTATTTGGTTTGTGTGAATGTTTATGCAAAGTCTTATAGCAATACATGATTTGACGATCTGATTTCCTTCCAACTGTCATTAAATTTAAGTCCAATTGAACTTATGTTATTCGGTATCACCATCTATTACTATGTAAATAAGTTACTGCAGGATTAGATGTAATCTACTGTTGAATGCGTAATTAGATTACTTTACTACCACATCCGAATTAGATCTCAAGCCAAATGTGTGTGAACTACAGGTATGTTGATTCATTCCTTCTCCTAATGTAATGTATTCACTACACGATCTAATATCGAGTTTCTAATCCACAGTTAATTGCTTTATCCGATTACAAGGATGTGTGCCAATCCCTTCGTGTGCTAACCATATGGCGTAGCAAATCATGATTAGATTTGACGATCTCCAGATATTACTTATAAACTGATTTATCTTAAATATGGGTACATTCCTGTTAAAGGGAACATTCATTATTATCGATTATTTTTTCTCGGTATATCGATGTTTTTAGCGAATTTCCCTATAGGGAAGTAGCTATTACCGTAGGTCTCATGGTAAGACCTAAGCCCGGGACCGATTTACTTTTTCATTTTGATGTCCCCAGAGGCCAAAAAAACCATTCGTTCAAATTTTTTTTATATATATATATATATATATATATATATGTGTGTGTCCATCCGCCCGATAACTTGAGTAATTTTTGTCCGATTTTGATAAAATTTGGTTTGAAGGTGTAAGGTGGGATAAACTTGAATGAGTTCGCGAACCAGCACGATCGGACTATGGGAACGGGGGTTTATGGGGGGTTTTATGGGGTAAAAATAGGTTTTTCCCATTTTTGACCCTAAAAACACAAAATTTTACAATTTCTTTTTAAACCATTTTGTAGAGCTTAAAAATACAAATAATTTAGTATATTGAAGCGTTATTATGCGCCTAACTGTTACGGAGAAAATTCAAAAAAATTGTTATTTTAAATTTCCCATGTTATTCTTATGGAGAATAAGTCAACTGTTGTAGTTTGCTTGTTTATGAACATATTTTGATCAAATTTGGAAAATACATTAATTTCTTACTAAACCACAGTACCTTTTAATATTTTACATAAAAAATACTTTTTTACCCTCCCTGTTGCAGCAAACCTAAGTACTCGTTAAACTAATTCTGTTTAAATAGGGAATAAATGTGATATTTTTAAGGAGACATTTTAGTTTAAATCCAATCAGGCAAATGGAAATTCGCTAAGTCTGCAGGTTTGCTGCGGCAGGGGTATTTTTGTTTTCCGATCCATTACAAATTGACAACAACTAACTGATCATGGTTAGACTAAAATAGTCTATTATATGGATTAAGAAATGAAACTGTTCTAAGCTAAACTAACATAAACAACCGAACTTGATGTACCATTTAAAAATTCCGTTTGGGTTTGAATATAAAAGGCAAGTTATAAACACGGAATTTTTTAATGTTACAGCAAGTTTGGTTAGTTATGTTAGGTTATTTTTTTTTTGAACAGTTTCATTTCATTAATGTTTGTTGATACTGAACAATATTTTTTGTAGCTGTCAGCTGATATGTTTCAATTTGTTAATATCGATATATCGAGAAAAAAAAACATCGATAATAATGAATGTTCCCTTTAACGGGAAAGTACCTAAATATGTACATTAAAGTTAACTACACTAATTTACTTGCTAATTAACTTACTAATTTAGTATAAATATAAAATTCATAAATTAATAAAATTTAGGATTTAACAAAAACAAATCTGAGATAATCTAATAACTTATAATAATAATAAAATCTGTTTACAATTTTTACCTAACCAAAAATCGTCCTACGGCTACAAATGAAGAATTAACCAATCCTCATGCATACATTTTATTGTATAATTATGTAGAGTCGAAAATACAACAAACCTTAGCACTACAAAAATTAAATGTGTTTACTGTTTGTCAAACCCCAATTAAAATACCACAACATGGTTATTTACTACTATCATGACTTGTAAAAGTTTTAACTCTCAAAACTAATAAATACTAAGTACTTGTAACATATGGCTACCACCATAGCCACCTCTAGTACATGGAGTACTAAGATTTAATAGAGAATGCTATGCTACTACAAATGACTCTAAAGATATTACATTGACTACTCAAATGAGTCCTATAGAATATCAAACTCACTACTATAAGTGCATCATTCAATGGCTCTGTATGAATTATGCATATATGAAAGACTGCAACTGCGTTGTGAATTTAGTAATGACCTATCACTTAACTGCTTTTGCTGAAGCGAAATATAAGATAATAACCGTTGCTGTGGCATGTTTGCTGTTTATTAAAATTTTTTTTCATCAGTATTGAAATTATGTATATCTATTTCATCATGGTAGAAAACCTTGCAACAAACTAATGTTAACAAATAATGCTGATATTAAACGAAAATAATTATAGATAGTATATTTCTTTTTACCAAATCATCTTATTGCATTATCAATTAAGAGAAGATAATGTCAATATTTATATATTTATAGAATTGACTGAAGATTTTTCAAATTCTCAATATCCTTGTCTAAGACAATGTTCGCTGTACTTTTCAAGGAAATGAGAATTTAATGCGTCTTCTTGTGAAGATTAGATTATCTCCATTCTAACGCGAAACTGTTAAGTTTATTGTCTCAAGAGAAACTTTATTAAAAATAATCTAATTAATTACGTGATACAAACATAACGTAACATTATGGTAAAAATTTCGTTATCATACTAGCCAAGAAAAAAGTAAAACTGTTTAGTTCATTATTAAAATCAATTATTGTTCTTGTTTGGTTATACATTTTTGTCTGTTTTACTTTTTTTAATTTTTCTTTTCTTCATCTTTTTCTTTATTTTTATTTCTTTCATTTCCTAAATCAATGGTTGGTGTGCTTGTGGATGGCCTAAATATTATTGTAAAATGTTAATGAAGAAAATATTGTAATTAAAGTATAAATAATTATTGTATCATTAACCTATTATAAATTAATTATATGCTAAATATAAGCATATACTGGGCTATATAACATATGAAAAAATTAAATGCAGCTTTTATCTAATTAATAAAAATAAACTTAATAAAATAAACTTCGGTCAATAATATAACCATTTTCAATATAATATAATATACCACTTTTTTGTATTTTTTTTATTGAATACTACGGACAGTGATTGTAGTCATATTAAGTTACAGTAGTACCCTATACAAAAAAGCTTTAGTTTAAATAGTATAGGCTTTCCATTTGTATAAAGCCTATACAAATGGAAAATATGGAAAAATATAAAACAACTTTTCGTTATTATGTTATTACAGTGTTATTTGCCTCAATTATCATAGAGCGAGCTGGTCTAGCGGCAGAGTGTGGGTCCTCAGAACCTGAAGTCTTGGGTTAAAATTCTGCTAAACACCTATGGATTTTAAGTGTCATAATGCCACAACCCTTTGGGACTAGACTGAATTAAAGTGTAAAAATATATCCAGGCTGTAACCTAGCACCCTATTATGTAAATGTGGGACGAAAATTGACCACAGGTGTGGCCTAAACGGTGTACCTAGGTCAACCTTAGGTACCATACATAGCCTGGATACAAAACTAATATATGAGGCAGTTAATGTCATTTTGTACCTAAAAGCAATTAATAAATAAATTCCTATATTGTAAAAGATAAATATTAATTTCCATATTTCACAAATACAAATTCAATTAGGTTCAAACGAGAACCGCCCTGAGCCCAAGGAGAGGGATATTGATCCTTAAACTGTATAATGGCTAATTTGCATGACATCAAGCCTCGACTGTAGCTTCTGGTCTGGATGTCTCGTATTTTACGGTAAAAATTACCATTTACGTGAATTTATTCTTCATTAAATCAGTATACTTTTGGAGAAAAAAATATTCCTCGATATTTTTTTTCTTTTATTATATGTGTCTTTAAATACACCATGGCCATGAAAATAAGGGACTTTATGTATCTGTTAACCAATGCGGTACTTCTACCAGGTGGTTTACAACAGTACAGGGCGGCCAAAAAAGTCCGGGGATAGATATTTGTGAAGATAGTGAAAAAAATGTACAAAACTTGGAACATAGTTACTAGGTATAAATATAATTTCGTCCGATAGCTAAATTATATGCTACCTCCTTAAGGAGTCGGATTACTAGGAGCTGGAATACAATCTTAAATAAAAGCGTAGGTTGAACACTGACGACCCTATTTTGGTATTTTGAAAATACATTTTACACTTATTATTTACACTGATATTATTTTTACCCTTATAATTTCAGGTGTTGAGCGGTTTAGTAATGCAGTTTCAACCGCCCTTGTGGTTTTTGTGGTGAATAATGACCATGATATATAAAACCATCATTCGAATGAGAAATAGGCCTACGTGGTACAGAATTACTTTATAATTTAAGCCATCCCTCTAACTTTGGTAATTTCACTTAATTAAGATAACCCAATTCGTATGTACGTTGAATATTCTTGGTAAATTTTCCATCATGTGAGTTGATATACAGTACAATTAATTGCTAAAGGTATACAAATTAGACAAATTATTTACAAACAAAATGAACGGTATACTAAAATATAAACATATAAATGTTCATATAGAAAATACAAGATTTTTCTGATTAGATAGTGCATTTAGTCATTTTTACGTTTAATTAAAAATCCACTTAAATAACAGTATTGTATTTACTTACATCTAAATTAAAATAGCAATCCTATTAAGGGGTTCAAACTGTAAAGTTGTATATTTCAGATATCCTAACGTTAAGTTTTATAATTTTAAATTACAAAGTTCCAAAATCATTTGTAAAATAACGCTGATAGGGTTATTACCCTTTTTGTACGTTAATGTATGTATTGTAGAAAGATACATAAAATGTTTAAGTTTAAACCCAAGGTAACTTTAAAGCGCTCAGGTTGCAGTTTGAAGGGTGGTTGGTCGTAGTTTGCAAACAACTTTCATGTTCAGCAAGTTTCTGGCGTTTGGCGTCGTCAACAATTTAACCTTAACGACACTGAGCTTCTCAAAAGATCTCTATACCTGTTGCAACATGATGTTTCTTCACTCCTCAGTATCACATTCGTATACATTTATCATTTAATATTTATAATACATCTTGTTTATATTTAATTACTCTCACAATTTTTTTGTTATAAATTAACTACGGTCTCATAATGTAGGGGGCAGCCTGGTCTAGCTTTAAGTTGCGGGAACTCGGTCCGTACAGTCCGGGTTCAAATCCCACATATCACCAAGATCAAGACAAGATAGAGCCTAGCATACTTAGATATTAAGTTGGGACCTATAAAATAATTAAACATAACAATCCATTGATATTTAAGGTAATTTTAAATCTGTGTCGTGAATCACCATTACCAAACACCATTGTTTCATAAATAATTTAAATATTTGTACCGTAAGCCATACGGAAAAAGTTATATTCATACAGTCTACAAAATAACGATGTCTTAGCTAGTCTATCAATTTAATAATTCCATTTTTTTGATAATATTACATTATTGATAAGTACGTCAAATTGTTGTTGCTAGCTTGTCAACATCAATTATAATTTATATCTTTATACAACAATGATTTATTTGTGTAGTTAAAATAAATATTTGTTAACTCGCTTGATCTCAAATTCAGACACTTGCAGACGCTTCATACACAACACCTTTGCCTATTTGTACGTCAGATATTTCGGATAGAGTAAAACGTTGTACAGAGATCAAAGACCTAATACCAACATAACAAACGTATGTGACGTCACACAACGTCGACAGACGTGTTTAGTAGTCTGTACATACTATATGTTGAGAAAGAGGGGGTGGGGGGGGGTGCTATAGAACACTTATATTCTCAAACTTTTAATTAACTGAATTTTTAAAACTTATGCCTTGTAAAAGTAAACATATTTTAATTATTTGTTTTTACTTCTCTAGGTTCCTGACTGAAACTGAATTCATTATTAATTATTATTCTAGGTATAGTTTGGGTTATTATCTCTTGGGTAAAGTCCATTGCTGATTGCCAGAAATTGATCCCGGGCCTGGGGAAACGAATTCTCGCACTCTACCACAAATCCTCAGAGATTTCCACGAAGTAGAAAAGTTACAAACGATAGGATATTAGTGATGAGATATTCTTTTAAATTAGGAAACCAAACCTCTACTTAGCGAACTTTAGCTTTTTTTGTTTATGTTTTATATCCACACACCTATATAACTTGAAAAAGTACTTAATCTAAGTAGCAATTTTACTCAAAAGTGTGTGTATACCTAATGTAATATCCTTAACATCATAAAAAACCTATTATTAATGTTCCTTCGTGTAGATTATAACAACAGTCTTTGGCAAATTTGAATCCTCCGGGTGTAATGTAACGTTGTGGAGATGAAGTTGTTGAGCTACATTGTAGTCAGTTAACTGAGCTAACCACAGCTGTAGAGTCGTTTCGTTCCTGTTATAATGGTTAATAAAGCACTTTTAGTTTGCTCACTGTATGCATGATTTGTAAAGAACAGACCTGTTTAAGCTTGAAGATTGAATTTAGTACAATAATCGGCGTTTTGCAAAATATATGTGTATTGTGGAATAATCAGTGTTTTGTGAAATAATCAGTGTTTTGGAAATAATCGGCATGTTTTAAAATGCTATTTGATTTTATTAAATCAGTAATTGGAAGTATAAATTTATAACTTTATGAATATGAAATTGGTGCAATGCTAAAACACTTACAACTTTCCTTAAAAATACATTTGATGAATAATGCAAACATCTAAAAAGAATATAAAAATGAAATTACCTAAATATCAATTTATGCAGCATTAATTTCTGAATACCATAACGACGTTATAGGCATTTCACTAAAACGACGAGTTAATGTAGTAAATAATACAAAATAAAAAACACTCTTAGACGCAATATCAAGGCGAGTTGAGCTTTCATAAATCAGCGAGTTCAGTTCCCTTGTAAGCACTTTACTTTTCACCTGGGGAAATCAATCATCACCTTCATTCATCGAGAATTCAATTTATACTTTTCATCCAACAAGCATTACAACCTTTACAACTCACTTATCGTACCGGGTTTATATACAAACGTCTTCTAACTTTTAATAAAAGTAAGTTTGTTTAAGTAATAACTAATAACATTACATATTTAGGAAGCGTGCTGGTCTAGAGTGCTGGTTAGAGCGCGGGACTCCGGTGCCTGGGGTCCCGGGTTCAAATCCCACCAAATAACCAATGGGTAACATCTAAGTGATAACGCTGAAACCCCTAAATCTAATGTGAAAAATAATTCCGGGCTCGTGCCTAGCGTCCTAGGACAAAAAATACATACTTAAAATGGTAACACCTATATAATCATCTGAGCTCTAATTACTGCTATTTTCCAATATTAATGGTTTATGAAACATCAAGTATGCAAAGCACAACTTTTATTTCGGACTTAGATATAAAACAAAAGTAATAATTTTGGCGTTGGTGACAAAAAAAAAATTATAGGAGCTAGTATATTTTTTATCTAGACCTTCAGTAAATTTGACTCTTAGCATTGTTTATCATAAACTAAGCAATGGCAACTGTTTGAAACATAATGGCAGACATTGAATATTGAAATCTTGTCGAGGGATCTGCCAAAGCCTATCAAATCTCTTCACGTCTTGCTCATCCATCATTTTGGAGAAATTTAAGCTGGTTAGGAATAAAACTTCCTTTTTTAGTCTTTCCTTGTATTCCTATTTCAACAGTGATATACGTTTTAAATTCCTTTAAAATGTTAATTAAAATAATAAAAGTTTAGATATACGTTTGTAATTTGTTTTCTTATTAATTATGTAAACATATATTTGAATAATGATTTCATAAATAGGACTAATAGAAAACGTATTATCAAAAATTAAAAGCAGCTCCTGTATTAGGCTATATTTTTTGTGGATGAAAAAAAGAAGAAACAATTAATAACGCAATAAATAATGCTGACGTTAATTTCATAAAAACGTTTCCAATGAAACAAAGAGATCATTTGTAATTAAGGAACATGGCATCATAAATAAGTCTATATTTTGGTTTCGTGGGTAATTATTAGATAATAGAGCAGTTAAACACCACTGTCCCTTTTTTTGTGTCGTCTGTCCTTAGTGGATGTTGGTGATCATAACATGATATTATGATGAATACAAGTTGTAACAACCCTTGTGAAAGAGGAACACGTCCGTCGATCTTTCTTACACTACTGATCACCCATAACTCTCGAATACTTACTTACTTACTTACTTGTAATACTTGTCGTCTTCGTCGTTGATCAATGAAAATTGGTTAGACTGCGTCAGAAGTGTGTTGAGGCTATTTACTGCCCAAATAGAGGTCCATCTTGTAACTCTCGAAGAGAGTAGAGCGGCCTTTTCACTAAGTAATCCTTTAGTTGTTTCTTAAAATCCTTAGGGTTCAGGTCCTTCACCTCATCCGGTGGAGCATTAAACATCTTCAGGGCTGACTGAGGATACGCTCGCTGTGTCATACCAAGACGACATCGGGGTATGCCCAAATCACCAGCTCTACGGGTACCGTGGTCATGGTGGCTCCCTCTCTTCCTAAAATCTTCGAGGTTTACTCTTAGCATAGTTAAGATGCTGTAGATATACTGGGTGAAAACGGTGAGGATCTTCAAGTCAATAAATTAAGGCCTACAGTGGTCAAAATGGCCAGAATTTGACACAATCCTAACTGCCCTCTTCTGAAGAAGTAGTAGGTCCTGAGTATCTGTTGAATGTCCCCAGACCACAATCCCATACACAAGGTGGCTGTGAAAGGTAGACAGTTACCGAATGTGACTTAGTCAACACAGATTTGAGCTCTCTGAGAAGATAACACACTATAGACAACTAGACACATACCTGATATATATGGTGATTCCAGGTTAACTTTGGGTCAATCGAAAAACCTGAGAACAAAATATGTTTACCTATGGATAGGATACTGACATACTAGTAAATATGTCGTTTTGTTACTGTACAATCTTTCTTTTTCATTTTTTTTTTATTTAAAGATGAACCAACACATTATAACAACACATTATGCCAACAATTAATATACATAAATATAAGAAGCTATCAGCTGCCAGCCCGTGATATTTCATTTATAAACCAAATTAGAGTGTCATTATTGATTGTATCGGTCAGCTGTTGCGTGATCGCCTGACTGTATAATGTTATCACCTTGTTTGCGTGGATAATTGGACTACGTGATTGTTATTTTTCACTTTCTCTCGGCTTAACCACTATTTACCTTTCATATTGGCCAGGAATACTACGTTCCAACGTTAAGTAATTGGATATTTCTAAGTTATATTGGTTAATAGTTTTGTATAATTCTGTATACAATAATAACACTAATAAAATATATCTACGACCGTTTTTTTAAGTAGCCGTATCAGTTAAGTTCAGCATGGTTTACTTTCCTAACAATATAGTTTTGCTCACAACAACACGGGTGACGGAGGTTCAAGGATTGAGAGAGAAGAAGTAAAAATTGAATGACCCGAACTTTATCCAATCAGCTGTTAAGGGCAATTTAATTGTTGAGTGGTGCAACTAGGGTTTGGTACAATGTTTCGTTGCATCACTGTCAGTGGCAATGAGAGGTTATAAACGAAAACATAACCTCTCTTAGAAGTTATGAGTAGTGATTTTTTGTACCCGACTCGAGTAAATGGTGTTAACGACATTACTGGAAGATTTTAAGGCACTCGCCAAGGCTCGTACATAAAATTTTTGACTCGTATCGTTAACACTATCGTTACGCAATCCTTGCGTAAACTACTATTATTTTATCATCATAGATACTGTTCACGGTAAAACTTAACTGTTACAAAGGTCTTATTCATATATTGTCGATTATTATAACTTTCCCACGATAGATACATTTCAGCCAATTTACACATAATTCATTTTATTTTCAATAATAAACGAAAACCTTCAAGTAATAATATGAATAAGCGTTGACATTTTTCAACATTATTAATCGTTCCATAGAAATCACTCTGACTTTTATCATAAATATTTAACACTCTTTGGATTAATTATTATTGATCATTAATAGCAAGATGTTATGCGGGTTGTAATTGAGGTCTCTTTGCTGCAATGAAATCATAGATGCCAATAATAGCGTTGAATCTTTTCATAACAACGATATACAATTAAAAAATTGCAATATTATTAACAATATAAACTAACACACATATACACACCTCATACAATGCTGTCGGGGTTACATGTGCAACGACTATAATGTGGAGTGGACGCATGTTTGAGATGTGTATGATAGGACAGTCACGGATAGCTTGACTTTGATGGATCAGGCTAAACTACATGACACAGAGGTCTTTGGTTAAGCATCCTAAAATCTTTACATTATGTGGGAATATACTTTACTTTGCAGCCTTTTAGTTCGTACCCTACAATAATTTTGGATCGAATTGCAGTAGAATAATATTACCTTAGGTTTCCTTTAAGTTTAACTATTTGGTATAATGCTAACCATTTATATTCATTAAAGGGTTATTACAAGGCTTGGTATAGGTATATCTAGTGAGGCCTGGGTTATTAGCATTTTTTCACTTAGGCTTATAATGTTAGTTACATGCTTCCTGTACATCAATATGTTGTCATACATAAGATTAAAAAGAGGCATGCCGAGTTTCCAGATGTTACTTCTCTTATATATACCTATAAGATCCATACTGTCTATAAGCACTTATACCATTTATATAAGCATACATAAAAATATTGTATTTGGTAGTTATCGCTAACTTTGGAACTAATAACAACATTATGTACGCCTGGTACAGGTTAAGTATAAGAAAGGTCCATCTGGGCCTAACATTGCCTGTATGGATTAATAATTTGTTATTTTATTTAATTTAAATTAACTTGTAATATAATGTAACAACCGTTACAAGAACTTTTAAAATGTGTTTCTTAATATTACCACATAGCAACAACATACTTAACAATATTTTAAACAATGCACGAGATCCTGCTTCATGTGGGAGAAATATTTGGTGTAGTTATATTTTTCCTAGTTAGCAATATTCCAAATTCCGGAAAGATTGACATCAAATGTAGCGGCAAACCTAAATGAAAAGCGACGGTAATAAAAGTGACAGGGCAATTGCCTTTTTTCAAGCGAGTCGTCGTCCGAATCGAAATGATGCCGGGGTTAAAATATAGTGGCTTTTTGTCAACTGAGGTTCAATCATCATATGAAATGCCTATCAATTCAAGTAGTTCATCTTAAATTTTAAATATTTAAGAAGTATCTAATTTTACTTATTGTACTATGTTAAAACTAGCGTTTACAATCTCAGGGATTGGACATCCTATTAAATTTAAATATGATATGGGCCTATATTTTACAACATTTATTTTATTTTATGTTATTTTATTTATTTTTTTACATTTATTTTTAAATATATTTTCATATTATTGAAAAATAAAATATTATTAATTTATTTATAACATTTTATATAAATTTTGAAAACTTTAAAAATTGCATAAGCACTTAGTTAATTTTATTTTAGCTACATCTATCAATATCCCTCCTTGAAGAGGTAAAATAAGCTTTACACCATTTAGTCCCTAATAAACTACTTATTTCATTACATATTAACAAATAAATATTTCTTAAAAAGTATTCAATTTTATATTAGATCACTGGTTTCCTTAGCAAGTAATAACATTTACACTAACCATGTAAAGAATTTTAGGTAGTTTGTGCTGTACATGTTGTAAATATTACGTGCTGTAAATATTAGGGTGCATTTTTATGAACACGTTACAAGTTAAGCCTGTTACCAAGATTTTCTGACAAATGGAACGATTTATAATAATCTGACATAATAATACAATATTACAATAGCTAACAACCATTATCTAAATAGGCCTACAAATGTCACATTTGTGATATTTCAATATTTATTGTACAGTAATTTAATTCTGAAATTCGCTAGTATTTAAATGTACTAAAACGCCCAGATTAAATAATAGTAGAAGCTTAACGAAAATATAAAACAAATCGTAAGATGTAAGAAAAATAAATTTGTAAGTACAACTTAATTTAATCAAGCCTCATTTTTAAATCCCGTAATAAATACTGTTGCTTAACATGAAGAATTTTTGTTTTTTGCTTTACTACTCCTAAGCTGTTGATTAATATTTTCAAGTTCCTTTAAGAACATTTTAGATATTTTCCTCAATACACAAGAACTAAAAATGTATTTTAGTTTGGCCAATTAATCAAACTACCCCAGGCATAATGGTAAAGGCTACTAATGCAGTTAACTCAGTGATGTAAACATGAACACACACTATAAGAAGTAATACAATAACTGAAACTATAGAAAGGGTCTCACAGAATCAACAACATTCTTGTTGATATTACGGCGACCAATCACATTCCCAACGGATCCCGTGTTGTTTCGTAATGTTTGACATAAGGTATTGACCATTTTCTAAAGTAAACCTGTTTGTATTCGGTTACAGATTGGATTGATAGATTATTTTCTTTCGCTGTGAACCTGTGATGAATATCAGTTGCTTTCATAAAATACTAATTCAGTTTAACTAGCATTATTGATTGTAAAACGTGTAAAGTGTATTTTACTTCATCTATTGTTTTGACTTAAGGAACAAATAAACAAAAGCGTTCGAAAGAGTAAAATACACACTGTATATTTCAGGAAAATGTTTTTACTATAATAATGATATAAAAAAAATACATTTCTCGCACAAAACGTATGGACTTGTGGCTATTTGAAATTTCTTAGACAATATTGTAGTTTATACAGTATAAATTTGTTGTGTAGAATTTTCTTGCTTTAAGTTAGCGATTTTTTATTTTTCTATCTAAAGATTCTTTAATACTTTTAATACTTTCTTATTAAAATGGCGACCATACAAAGTAGGTATTTTACGCCAAGTATGAATGGAGATTAGTGTAGGATGAGTGGTGCGATCTTGTAGTCTTGTTAGTGACTAAGGCCGACACATTCCTTAGACACCGCTGTTAATTGATAGCCCATACAGCTAATGGCAACTAAGGGACCTACAGTTTATTGTGGAATCCGAACCACATTTTTGCCTTGGTATATACGAATTGGTCTAATTATCAGGATAGTACTGCGGATAGTCGTAGTACTCACTCGTGCGGACGTTAATCCACACCAGGGTGTATCGCATCCACAGTGCATGCCTATAAATATCCACAATTCGTGACCTCCTAGTAGCTGGATTACAGGACGACGCCACCCGTCCCAGTCTTTTAGGATTAAGTGTCTGAAAACCTGGAAGGAATGAGCCAATCATTACAAACGAATGTATTTAATTTTTTTAATAACAGATAAATTTCAATCCATGAATACAAAATGATACCATGGATGTATAATATACTGCCGTTAAACGTAAAAATATGGAGCGATGTGCAATGATTCCCAAAGGAAAACTACGTCACTGACGATTTCCTGATGACTTCATCAAGAATTCAAGAGTCTGATACATTTTTAATCTTTGCGTCTGATAGCTTTTCGGCGTGTTTTAAAAACGTCACTGCATTGGTTTTGCACAAATGATTACCGTGATTCGTGTTTTGCATGCACAATGTTGTTTAGAAATACAATTACACGAATTGAGATTAAATTTAGAGTACGTTTTAGAAATAAAGTGAAACTGGTCACTGTATTTTTTTGTGTAGTGTTATAGTAGTATAATTGCTTTATAACGAAAACATCGGTTTGCAGTTCAGAATTCGTACATCTTTAAAACAATAATAGCTTGAAAAACATATGCTATTATATAATTATAGTTCCAAATGGGTTTCAGTGTAATTTTTCATTCGACGAAACATTAAGTCTCATGATAAATTTTCTGTTAGAAACGAGTGGACAAAAATAGTTGTAAGATTTACATACATATACAATGTAAATAATTAAGCTCACTAAGAAAATAGAACTCATTCTAGATATATAAAATACCGTTTAGCAAATATTCGTAGTCTATATTTTTATGACGTTAAAAACGGTCGAAAGAATAATATATCAATATAATATGTAGCTTTTGCTGTAAGTTGCAAAGAATGAGCGACTGAGGAAGGAAGATACTGTATAATTTACTGGCTAAGTTACAAATGTTGGCAAATTACCGGGTTGGGTCAAAGTTTGTTACAGAAATTCTATTTTAGTTATTCTCGATCTTAATCGCGTTTACTTATTGCAATCCAGGTTAAGCAAAGGTTTGCCCTGCAGTTTTATTCTGAGAAGTTTGTATTTCTGATTTCGCTAATTTATATTTCACTACACTTACACTTTGACAAAACTGTCTTATCATATACAGTATTATTGTCACCTTTAATACAGTTTACTTGTTGATACGATATTTTTACATCTTAAAATAACAATGCTGTATCAATTGATGTTAACGTTAAAAATATTAAAAATATTATTAGTAAAAAAAATTGAAAAAAAATGCTTGGAAACCGATATACACATGGCTATGAATGCACCATTTATTGGGTCAATATATATTTTTGCATCACTGTAAATTATTTCGTAGTCTTAGAATTATTTGTTGTAATGTTACTTTCATGCATGTAATTTTACATAACTTAAAGATACTCATTTTATGGAATAACACTAATATATTTATTTAGAAATTATAGTGTACACAACTAATACGCAACATTTTTTCTGGAAGTTAACTATATAATGTTTTTTGTTAAACTCTTAACAGTGTGCTCAGTAAATGAACTTGTTGAAAGTTCCGTGGAGTGTATGATCACTATGCACATATCGATGAGACGGTTTAGCATCGAAACTCGCACTTTACATTCCTTCATCTATGTTACATGCATGAAGTTTAACTTTGTCGATGAACCATCAAAATGCATATTGCTAAGTGTAAATGCAAACATTTACATTTATCTATTTATTTATAACAGCTACTATTAGAGGTGTTCCAAAACTCTATTCACTATTCATAATGCGGTAATCTGTATTTAAGTAAACACAAAATTGTGATCAAAGATTGTGTCAAAGTGACAAAGATGGTGAGTGTAAATAAAAATTCCTGTTTTATTTTGTATTTTCATTATACAATTTTTGATTTTAATTAAGTTTATCTCATACTTAGAAAAAAAAAACTACGAGTAGTTTACAATATTTGGAAAAAAACAAAGTTTAATTAAATATTCAGTAATCTTTTAGTACGTTCCTGAAGGTAATAGTATGATTAATGTTTAAAATTGGGTAGAGAAGGGACAAAATGTAGTGGTAAACCTAAATGAAAAATGGCAGTAATAAAAGTGACGGGGAATTTGCCTTTTATTCAAGCAAGTCGTCCGAAACGAAATGATTCCTGGGTTAAAATATGGTGGTCTTTTGTCAACTGAGGCACAATCATTTGGTAATATAGTCATCATGAAAAAGAGCGTATCTCCAATTTAAAACTCATTACACTGTTACATTTTGCTTTTCAAATGTAATTTTCCGTTTGAAATCTCAGTGACTTATTATTTATTATCTTAGTGACTTATCCTTCAAAATTAAAATTATTTTAATATACACTTTTAATCATTGCATAAACATTTGATACATTTTTTAAACTATATTTTATATTCCTGTGGGTTGGGTCAATTTAGCTATAACCTTATCGTTTATTGAAGATACCTAGTAATTAAATAAGATATTAAAAGTACTTTTTTCTTATAACCGAACCGTTATTGACTGTTTCAATAGGTTACTGAGAACCTGAAAAGTAAAAATATTTCCACCTTAACGCATTAACACTTGTTTGTATTTAATCACGATTTTAGTAGACGTTTAAAATGTTGTAAAGAATTAAGTTACGTTTTCATAAACATTGTACAAGTTAAACGAATCAACTTATATAATTACCTGTCAGAATGGAAAGATTACATAACTTAACAGGCTGTTCCATCAAGTTGGAAAGAAGCAATGTGAATATTAGGCCTACTGTAAGTGACAGAAATGAACAAATGTTATCTGATGGTAACAAAAATATGCTAAATATTACATTTCAAACTGTGAAACACTATTGACATTCTGCAAAAATACAAAGAATGTGATGACGAGGGAAACGACGAATTATATCTATACCACAATAGGTTAGAGCAAGTCAATGTCAAACTATGGCTGATGTGTTTGAAATATTTATAAAACACGCAAGAACCAATTCAATGTTTTTAATTTAGTTTTAATGCTACTGCACATTTAACTTTTTTCTGTATTTTCAGGTTTGATTAAAAGAGTGTACAATGCTTAAAGGTGGTAAATACACCCGTTATGTATTTTACTTTGGCCAATCCATCAACCTGGCATGACCTGATGGTGAAGGCTGTTACTGCAGTAGACGCAGTGTTGTGGGAGAAAATAATACACCTCCTTTTTGAGAAAATAATACAAACAAATTAAAAGTTAGTTGATTTTTAGTTGCTTTTTTTGGTTGCTGTACCTGTGATGACTCTCCAGTCATTTTAAAATTTGAAAGACAAAAAACACTATAAATGTACTACCAAAACAAAACTGTTTGTTAAATGTATAAACAAAACGAATGCTTTCTATTGGATATAACAACATTGACTAATCTCATCCCAAGAGATTCCGGGTTGATTTGCAATATTTCTGACAAGGTCTAGCCACAAAGTAGACCCGATTGTATTTGATCGGTTATAATGTTTATCGATTTACTTTTTTGGTTTTAAATATTAAATTGGTAAAGTTGGTTTCAACGTTCCTTAAGCTGCGTCTTGTTAAGTTTAACTTTAGTTGTATAAGATAAATGTGATGTATGTACTCTACCTTTCATTTATAAACCCTTACCGGTCAGTAAAAACAAAGAAAAGAAAAAGTGATTTAGTGTTAGATTTACATTAAAAGTAAATAAATTAAAATCGCAGGAGGATAGTAAACCATCCAACTTATTTCATTTTTTGTTCTAAAATAAATCAATATCTTGCATTACCTAGCCTACGAAATATTTTAATGAATTTTACCAATTACATTTTTGTCATTCAAGCAAGAGATGATTTTTTTTCTTCATTCTTAGATAATTGATCATTTAGTACAGTTGCCCCTAACGTGTTTTTACACAGGGTATGTGTAGCCCACCCCTAACTCCCCCAAATTGACTTTTAGGACAATAACAATTTTATTTTTTTAATCCCCCCTCAAAAAGTAAGTAAGGTTTTAAAATATCAGTTAGTTGTGCTTGTATTTCAAATGTTTAGTTTTTTTTTCTGAGCGGAACTTGTGTTTTGAGTAGAAGAGTAAGAGGTTTCTTAAACATGTCTAAAACATAAAAATCATTGCAAGATAATTTTTTAGTAATTAAAATTTAAAATGGTATAGTTTGGAATACCTTTGGCTAATCTTTCATATTTTTCGGTTAATAAACAAATTTATTATTAGCTGGAAGTCCACTTGCACCGGGCGTACACTTACCCCACTTTACCTTATTTACATATGATACATTTAAATGTAAAAAGTATTTCTACAACTTAATCAACCCATGTATTATTTAAAATTGGTAATAGACAATATTGTTTCTAAATACTTTGATTAGAGACTGAATAATTAGACCACTGGTTATTAATACTTTTCTAAAGGTTGTTCTATAAAGTATCTAGGTGTAAATTCCTGATACAATCTGTATCACTAAGTTGGAAAAGTTATGAAGCATGTTGGCTGAAAAGTATAAAATGAATTCTCGATGAATGAAGGTGATGATTGATTTCCCCAGGTGAAAAGTAAAGTGCTTACAAGGGAACTGAACTCGCTGATTTATGAAAGCTCAACCCGCCTTGATATTATGTCTTAGAATATTTTCGATCCTGAATTATTATTTACTTCCTGTTCGCTCGTTGAATATAAACCCATGATAAAATTGTGGTGATGTGCAAATGCAGCAAGTAAAAAATATTTTTTTCGGAAAACTGTATTTTATATTGAGGGGTAAATATTTGCAAAATATATTCAAAAATAATAAAGTATAATATTGTGATTTTTAGTTGTAAAATGGTACAAACCTGACTAGCTTCTGCCTTATTCTACCCCATTTACAACTAAAAATTGTAATATTTCAACTATTTATTATTCGATATTTTTGAACTTGGAATTTTTTGATAGAAAATTTAAAAGGCCATATAAAATGTTATTGAAATATTTTTTTAAAATCAGCCATTTCCGAGGAATTAAGCTTAAAAATGAAATGGCCACCATTATGAAATTTTACGTTGAAAAGAGATATTTTTTTCTAATATGGGTATCTACTACTTTAACATACATACCAAGTTCCATAATGATCGGTTGGAAAATTCCATGGATAAAAATGTTTATGTAAAAAATACAAAATGACGGATATGGTTAGGGTAGCGATTTTGGAAAAATTGTATTCTTGATTTTGTCTCTATTTTTACCGAAAAAATCACTTCGTAAATTATTATCCCCACAGGTTTTGAACACCCTGTATAATGCTAATACAACAGCTTCATATCACACCAAATATAATGAGGATAATTACATAGAATACTTTCGATATCCACACAAACTGTACAAGCGTAAACTGTGTTGTTCGTTACAATACCAGTCTAGCAAACCCAAAGTGGTTCATTTACCATTATAACTGGAACGACAACGACTCTACAGCTGTGGTTAGCTCAGCTGACGATGACGTCATCCCAACAACTTCATCTGCACAATGTTATATTATACGAGGAGGAAGTGAGACTATTTCAAGTAGGTACAAACATTCTTTTGTAAAAATGTACTTTAAAAATATGTTTGTAAATTTTTCTTATTAATACGGTATAAAAGTATTCAATTTCAATAAGAACGAGTAAGTTTACCAAGAATATGACCCCGTTATCACTAGCTGTAACAAGTATAAGAGTCTTTTGAAAAGCTTAATGTGGTTGGGGTTAAAATGTTGACGACGCTAGAATCTCGGTAAACATAAAAGGTTGTTTGTAAGCTCAGACCAAATGACCAGCTATTCACGAAATTGCATCTTGAGCGTTTTAGAGCTTTCTTGCATTTAAGTTTAACATGGTAAAAATTCCATAAACCATGAAACCAGAACCTAGTGTCCTGGGATGTGGAGGTGGAATTTCTTTTTAGGTGTACCTAAATTTACCAAAGTATCCGACGAGTTGGTGTTAATTGAATAATTTAGTTCAATTCTTACATCACCTTTCGTGTAGAGAAACAGTTAGAGTCACAGGTGGGGCATCGAGATTGGTTTCAGAAACTAGACCGGAAATGGTGCATTTGTTGACCTGCATGAAGTGTATTACCAATACAAAGAACAGCGTTAAATAAACTTAAATAGGCTTACAATAAATTCGTAAGTATATAAAGATTACCCAGAATTTAATATATTATCATAAAAAGTAATATTTTTTTAATACTCTTTTAACTCAGTATTTTAACTTTTCTCTTTGAACTAAAATCTTAACCTTCAATCAGCACAAAAAATTAATCTGTTGATATAGATAACTAGGAGATAGGACAATGGTCATTTTTATTAGGTATTTGTTTTCAATTTAAACTTTATACCATATTATGCCTACTGAATACATTGATAGATAGCATACAATTTAATTTTTGGGCTATATTTTATTTGCCTACTGGCAGAGTACTTGTTCTTCGTACGGGGTTGGCGTAGAAGTGTAAAATGTTTATTGCAGTTATACTCTAGCTTTGCGTTTGCAATGGGGGAGGATAAGGCTTGAGAGTATTTGGTTCTTTATATTTACGGTATGCTATAGTATTACAGATATAGTATAGTATATACAGTATAGTATTACACATCTACCATAGCCATTCTGTTCTACCACTGCACCAAAACAAAATAAAAAAAGTAAACTATCAAACATTTACACAATATCACAAATTATGTATTAAACTAAACACATAAACATTACTGTAAACAATCCTACTTTGACAGTTCTCATTGCGAATCACAGCTTTTTGATGCTGCTTACTTCAAATTATCTGTAATCATAATTGCAAAAAATATAATAGTGCTTCACCCTGTTGTCAAACCTTATAACTTTGTTTTGCAGAATCTATGCTATTGAATATCATGGAACCAACATATGTTTGGTCGAATCAGCTGACAAAATTATTTTATTCCTAAATGTGAATACCCATAAGGTAAACATGGGAAACTACAGAGCCACTGGGGCGGAACCTGAAAGGAGTTTTGAGATAACAATTAATATGCCTATATGTTAATCGGGAATGTGAGCTATTATCCCCCCAAATTTTAGCCCAATCCGACCAGTATTTTTCGTGTTTACTTGTCACAAATATCCATACGTACATACATCCAAACTTTCTCATTTATAATATTAGCATGATTTTGTTCCACAAAAGGAAATAAACCAATAAGATGTTAACTTTAACTTACCAATAGATGTTAACTTTTAAGACCAGTTGCAAATAACGAGACATTGAGGCCAACAGTTGCAGTCAAGCCTTGGAGTCATGCAAATTACCCATTATACAATTAAAGGGATCGATATTCCTTCTCTTCGACCCAGCAATGTTCTTGTTTAAACAGTATTCAATTTGCATTTTAAATTTGGAATTCCATTAACATTTCAGCATTAATTTGTGCAGTTAAAAGTGTCATCAATGTTTTAGGGAATGTTAACAATGTAACTGTATCATCTCTAGGTGGAACTATATATGAAGAAGAAATATAATTTTTATAAGGAAAGTTATGCGTTTAAGGAAAGTATATTTCTACGACTAAACATTCCGAAATTTCTGAAATATCGAATCTATCTCAAAAACTCTAAAAGGCAAAAAGTTTTATGTTGATACAAAATACTTGTGTTTGCCTTTTTTTCTTTTTGGTCACTATTAGATATCACTATATTTAAGCTATGAATACTTCCAACCATGTTTTATATCACTAGCACACTATTAACCGTAATAGGAACGTGTAGGGGAGTGAGCTGGTCTAGTGGTTAGAGTGCGGGACTTCAGTCCCTGAGGTCACGGGTTCAAATCCCGCCAAATCACCAATGGATTTTATCTAAGTGATATTGCCGAAACCCCTAGGTCTCACCTGAAGTAATTTTAAAAAAACAATCCCAGGCTCGTGCCTAGCGTCTTAGGACAAAAAAGTAGGAACGTGTCGAGTTAGATAATCTAATATTCACATGTAGTCTCATTTAATTCTCATTTCCACGCCAAATATAGTCGACGTTACTTCAGACAATATCATAACTCTTTAAAAAAGGATTATTTCCACTCTTGATATGGATAATCTTAACATATATTAAACAACATTTTGTCCCACCTAGGTAATCAATGAAGTCAATTATTCGAAATGTTTTGTAAATTAAAACATATTTCGTATTATTGTAGTTTGTTTGTATAATGAAAATGTATCGCTATTAAAATGCGTAGTTAGACTATCATGATTATTGTGATGATTTTAAAGCGATTGCAGGATACATATTGGAATAAATAAGGTGTGAATTGATGGAAAGGTCGAAACGAAAGTCATGGACAAGGGTCCGGTTAAACTTTGCTTTGGGATGGATTGAACTTGGCTGGGAGGTCAAATAATGCAAAGCAGTAGCCGTACGAGTTTTAATATATGAGAAGTACAACCACAAATGTGTTGCTATTTATTATATCTTCCGACGAAATTATCGTATACCTATATAGTTTCAAAATGAGAGATTTATGTAAAACACTAAGATCATTTTGTGCTTTCTCTTATACTTCTGCTAGATTGCAATTTGTAATTTATATTTTAGACACGAGAAGAAATTAATAAAATGTCTACTCGTTAAGTGTAAATCAGTGGTGAGTCGGTGGCTCAGTTGGTAGCGTCATGGACTTTGAGCCCAAGGCAGAAGTGTCGTGGGTTCGGATCCTGGTCACTGCCACAAACTTTTATCAGTACAGTTCACCTTTGTACTGTACCAGCTCACCCCTTGCTTTGCTGGATACGTTCCACGCACATATCTGTAGTCTATGTGGACGGGCAAATGCAAGGTTAAAAGAGGCCGCCAACCTCTTTAAATAAAAAAAAAAAAAAAATACGATCACAAAATCTTGTAAAACCTAATGATAAAATTAGTAAATAAAATGTCTATGAACTGAGGTAAAACACTGTTCTTGTTGTCTAACTTAATTACGTTTGTTGTAGAGTTATGTTAACAGGAGCAATAAAAAAATTTTATAAACTACTTTTGAGAAAATCTTACTTTAATTACCAAATGAAGGAAAAAAAATTTAAGTTTCATCGTTAAGGGCATTGTGCAACAGGTGATACAAAAATTAGTATTACAAATGTTGGTGTATCTGTCAGTTAAGCATAAGTGTCATGAACAACTGTATGTTTTCGTACACCCTTCAATAATTTATTATAATTTGGATTACCAATGTGTTTGCTTATTCCACTCCAATTTGCAATTTGCATTTGCTATTATATGTTTAATAATGGAATTAGATTATTCATCATATTTTTTATCATTTCACGATTGACGCATTCAAGGAGGACAATGATTAACATCCACTATGGATGCTGGTGCCCGCTTCCGATTCATCTGATAATTAACTTAACCCTCCTAAACCATGTCCCATAATAAATTAATTTACAGATTTATTTTTAAATATTTTATAGTAGTTAGATTTTTTAAATAATTTTCAGAAGTCATATTTTGTTGTAAGTTAATCAGTTTGATCCTTTTAAAAATAATATTTACAAAATTTTTCTCTCAAAAATAAATATTATATATGGTTTATCTAGGTTTTTATTCGTTATTTAAATGTTTTACAGCTATTAATATACTATTCAAACCATTAAGTGATGTGTTGCAACTATAAGTGGCAAGAAACAGTATCATTATATCAGTTTATCAGTTAACCGAATGATATATCATTTGGCGACTGTATCACATCACATTTCCATTTACTGATAAAAAACATTAATTTCTTAGCTAGTAATTTAAAATATATTTCCTCGAGTTTACACATTTCAATTGTAACATTTTCAAAGTCAACACCGTTTGAAAGGACTACAATTTTAAGAAACCCTATTGTTCACAAATTATACTTCACATATCACCACTTAGCGTGATTTGATACAACTAAATGTATTCAGTGCAATGTGTTGAACGCGACGGTACGAAATAATCGTTTTTAATCCATCCGAAGCCCCAGGTTTACTTATTGAACCGTTCGAAATTACAGTGCTAAGCGTGTCTGTAGTCTAGCTACCCAATTACTTTTGTATTAGGAACTCGATAACAGATCTACAGAAGAAACTGAGAAACAAGGTACTAGAAGTGATTTACCGGAATATTTAATTTGTTTCTGCCTTAGATCTAATTTACCGCTTTAAATATTACTTGTACACACTGTGTAGATGAAGATTTCATAATCCAACCAACAGGGACCAGTTCATTTTAATCACTTTTTTATGACGGAAGTAAGATTTTTAAATTACAACCAAAATTAGAAACTATTGTATTGTAGAAAATAAGGGGCTCAATTAGTACCAAAGTAGCCTAAGATAGCATAAATGGCTCAATAGAATTGCAACTACTAATGATATTAGTAATTCTGGCTTCTGCAGTGCCAATGTTTGTTATTCTCTTTGTTGAAAACCTTTATATGTTTATTAACGATCCTCTTAAATAAGGTAGATAGAGTGTTCAACAAAAATAAATTTTTAATAAATTTTTGTTTCTTATACGAGATAACGGTGTTTTATTTTAAAGCCTATTAATTTAGAGCTATTATTTTAAAGCCTATTAATTTAAAGCTATTATTTAAAACTTATCACATGGATGGGTTAATATAAGTTTAAATCAATTATTATTAATATTAACTTTATACAGAATGCTAAAAGTTTCCAATTCAATAACGTTAGTGGTTATGTTTCAATTAAACTCTCAAATTGTTTCACTTCATCTTTCGACTTATTACAATTCTTTCTCTGTGCTAAGTCTACATTTGCTACTTAAATGCACAACTCGTCGTGACAGTTGATAAATCTCATTACTGTTACTTCCCCTTTGTAATCCAATCGTCATGTAATTCCCCGGAGCCTTTTGAAGTGAGGGAAGGCACAGCCAATTTGTGGTTGATAATAGGAATTATTATACGATTTAAACCATTTAAGTGATGTGTTGCAACTATAAGTGGCAAGAAACAGTATCACTATGTCAGTTTATCAGTGAACCCACGGCAGGTTATGAACTGGGTTCCACCTTGGAGGAAAAAGAGAGGACGACCCAGGCGCAGTTGGCGGATGGGGATTCAGGAGGCAATGGCGGCAAGAGGCCTTGAGATCGGCGACTGTGCCGATAGACAGCTTTGGAAGCTGGGAGCGGAGAGACGGCGCGAGCTGTAGAGATCCGCAACAAGTAACAAGTAACAAGTAAGTAATAGGAATTATTCATGTATTTTTGTTAAGATGGTAATTCATTTGCATGTCTCAGACTAGAAACTGAACTAAGTTGGGTAAAATTATACAATTACAACGTATAGGCAGTTTTAGGGTAAGAAATCTATCCCCTCCTCGTCTTCAACCTACCGTTAAAACATAGCTTAATAATTGAGAATTGTCAACACGTCAATCAGCTGCAATATACATTAAGCAGAAACAAGTGGTGGGGGAACTTTCCCTCAAACCACCTAACTATCGTGATATAGTGTTTATTACAGAATAATGGGCATCAACGGAGGTCTTGATTTAGGATTTTCAGATGCTCTTCATTTTAATTCTGCAAATGAAAAATGAATTTTCTAAACCAAACTCTCATGTTTTTAAATTAACTGCAGATACCAAATGTTAACCCTTTTTTTCTCTTTCAATTTTTCTAAAAAGATTTTGGCAGCCTCTTTCCAACTTCGCAAGAGGCAATGAATACAAACCGAGGTGAGCTGGTACATTACAAGGGTGAAATGTACTGACAAAAAGTAGAGGCAGGTACCAGGATCCCAATCAATGACGTTGCTACCCTGCTGAGCTACTCTGAAAGAAAAAAAAATATATAACCAGTTTTTGTCATCAGATCATTGTTCTCATTCTTAAATGCTGTCTTTATTATTGTGTATATAACTGCGTATAACATATTATTTAGTTTTTCACGAACACTTGTCTAAAATTTAAAAGCTATTTAAGTGTCAGATTATGGAGAAAAACGGTGTTATGTCCTTTGTTTTATCATAAAGCAATGCATTTTACGATAAAACTAGTTATTCTAAACTAAATAGGTTATTAAAAAACTTAAATAAACTCAGTAAAATAAATCAAAATACGTTTGTAAAGCTGGGCAAAATAAAAATTAAATATTATTGTCGTTAAAGGAAGACTAATCTTAAAACCTGTTCTTAACGTACAATTTGTTGCTAAAAGTTTTTTTTAAAGATTAATCATTGGACCACTCTTTTATTTTGCTTTACTAAACCTGTTTTTGTTTTGTTTGTGCATGTTTTTATAGGCCAAATATAATTAGTAAAAGTTTTTAAAATATTATTTACCTTACATTTTCTGATACAATAAGTCTGCTGGACACGGATACGGTTAAACAAATAATTAGCCCAACGTCATTTAGGACCAATCTGATAAAATGGCGGACACTTAGCCTCTTATGGTAATCTCAAGTGAGGTTGGATTCAATAGAAAATCCAATTTTGCACTTTGTTTACTACTTGAGCTCCCTTTTTGTACTTTATTGCAGGACAGAGCTTCATGAAATGGATTCAATGGTACACCTAAGTAAACAAAAAAATTAATTCTTTGGAAAAATAATACTTTTTAAATTTCTAAAATGCCTGTTATACTTGATCAAATTATAATTGCAATGAATTACACTTATCACTGTTATCACTTTTCAATTGTTTGTTTGTTTCGGTCAATTTCTTATTGTGATTACAATAAGTACTTACGTGATCTAAATTATTAGTGTAAATTAAATAACGCCTAAACTCATGCTCTACCATAAGTCATAATACTAGTAGGGTGAGTAAAAGATACATTGACTTTTATACTGTATTAAACTCTCACAATATTCAATTAATTAATCTTATTAGTTAATTAATAATGTTATTTATTTAAACAATTTTATCCGAGCTAGTTTGGTTCTTTTACCCGACCGATTTTCATGATTGGGGTCTCAGGTTGAATGTGTGCACTCACAAATTTCACATCAAGCATCGGCATTTATTTATCTACTGCATTAATCGCCCAAAAACATATTTTGGATTTATTTCGAATTCTTACTTAGATTTAAGATGTATTTCACTAGTTATTTATCATAGTGTATCCTATATATTTCGGTCTAGGAACCTTCAGTGAAAGACTGGTTTTCATTTAAGCTATTAGTTATTCGAATCGGACGAGTTTCAAGCTAAATCAAGGTTATCAACCATCATAAATATTATTTTTATTAGGGTTTATTATTATTAAAAGTCATTAGCTCCAGTATTGTTTATGTTTTTTATATGTTTTAGAGTAAAACTAATCGGAAAGTTATAGACTTTAATTTAAGCTATTGATCGGTTGAATCAGTTAAGTTAAAGATACCACATTACTAAATCAAAAATCTTAAATTTGATTATTTCACGGATATGACATTTATTTCAACGCCTCGGAGCAGCATGGGTGGACAAATTCACTGGTTATAAAATAGTATTTTAAAACATGATTCAGTAGTTATTTTTTAAACAATAATTCATTCTTGTACCTCCTCAGGTATCAGAGGAAAACACGCGAAGTAAGCATAGAATATGCATATCAAATTAAATGTATTTTTTTTTGAAAAATACAATGCCGCAAACCCGACCTCAAACGGACAACCGAGTCAAAAATGGCGGAATTGCGAGCATTTAACATTTTGCTGATAATAAAATAGCAACAATAAGTGAGGTAGTTATTTAAAAATTTCAAGAGATAATGCATGAATGAGGTGCTCCGTTATCTTATCGGTTTAAAGGTCCCTTATCGCCTAAAGCCATTCATTCGCGACATAGTCCTTGGGTATTTAAATTTATGTCTACCATGGAATGTCATTGATTTTAATTTCGACTTTTAAAAATCGTAACTTCGGAACGAAACATGCTATTAGAGTCGGGGTTTCACCGTTGTGTTTCGCTAAGTAAAATCTTAAAACTCAAATTTATTTTTGTGTTTTAAAATAATTTTGAGTATTTTTAAATATACAAAAAAATACTTATTCATCTACTATCATATTAAAATATATTCAATTGTTATTATGATATAAGGTTTTAGGACATCTTGAGTATATTAGAATTTCAGTTAGCTGCTATGATTATTGTTGGACCGAGGTAAAAAAGGGAATCATACAAAAACACAAATCATAAAATATATTAGTTAGCATTGTTGATGATGTAATCTTATAACGATGCAGGTTAAATTTACAAAATGTATGTTATACCTTTTTTTATAAAAATCCAATTGTGTTGTAGTAACGGAGGTCTGACAGTTATAGAGGACACTACCCTTGGGAGGAATAACAAACTTTAAATTGAGTTCACTGTGATATTCCAGACTTGTATATTCACGAGTCATCTAAATCAGAGACATGATTCAGACATCATCCTACTTTTTGCTTATATTACATATGAATTTCCTATTAATATTTACTCGCATGAAGTTTACTAGTCACTGTAAATGGTTAGAATTATTTTTTTATATTTTAAGAATTTTTCTGAGATTAAATGGATTTATTGCGTTTACATTAGTATCTCACTGGTTAAGGAAGTTCAATAATATAAGTACTTATTAGTTGCACAAGTTATGAGGAATAATAACTTTCGTGGAAAAGTGGAGAAATATTTTAAATTTGCATTTTTTAACTGAAATGTACTTATTCAAGTGTTTAAATAGCTATATGAATTGTATAAAAGTAATGAACCAGTTTAGGTATATAGAATTTAGGTAAACTACATTATTTGCATTTGCAAATTACTTCTTCAAGTTTGTAATACGATTTTACATCAAACCACTAAGTACTAACAGTTGTTTTCTGATAAAACTCCCCGTTTAATACTAAGCTTCTTTGGTGCTGTAATTGCAAAGATAAGTATAAGAGCTTTCAGAAGAACTAAAAGGTTTGCTTTAAAAATAGGTGACTTAATACGTTTAAATTGTTGGTGTGAAACCATTTAGACACTTCCAGTATAGCCATATTTGGAGTTATAGTTTGAATGTTTCTAATATTACATATAGGCCTACTATTACATAACATATATACCAATAATTCTAATGTGTAAAAAAATACATTATTGTTTTTAGATATCTGTAAACCATTTTACTACATTCATTTAATAAGACAAATCACGTGATCAAATGATCATAAATACTACTTTATTAGAGTATAAAGAACACAAGTAACAATGGAGAAGTTGGAACGCGAATAACGAGAACTCTCAACGCCTCAATTGAAAAGCCCAAAGTGTCTGGTCCAGTAGGACGATAACTGTTATACCTCCACAAACCTTCTCAACTTTCTGGTTATTGTACTTGTACAACCGAGATGGAAATTTCTCCATCCACAATAATAGTAGTGGTGGTGTTTAACAATGGATTTGAACTGCTTCAATGAATCTTTATTGAAGAAAATATAATTGCCTAGCACAAGTAAAACAAAATAACAGTATTTCGGGAATATTTTATTAAAATAAAGAACTTGAGTCCAAATTCTTACTAAGTTTAAGCTTCTAGTTTTCATGGACACAATGCATTTCTAAGCAGGCTGAAGTTAGTTTGACATGGTACAAGTTTGTATCACTTCCTATTATGAATTTTAGCTTAGTATGACAATCCTCTTTTACAATCTGTTAGTAATTTTCATAACTTATGATAGAAATAACTAAACTTTATCTACAAAACATACAGGAGATAAAAGCTAATTTTATATTGTTGTGATATAATTTGATTTTGTGTTTTTACAAATTGGTACTAGTTTCTATGACTTTTTTGGGGAAAAGAATATTTTTTTACGACTAACCACATACACATAACATCTTTAAACTTTCCTATTGAAATTAATTAAACCAAAGGATAATGGGGGATGGTTAAGTCTGCCATAACTATAGTAACCATAAATAATAAGTTTTTTATATTTTATTTTCAATAAACAGACAGCTTTCTTGAAAAGAATATTTACTAAAGTTATACGTTATTTCCTTTATACACGTGGCACTCATTATTTTTAATGAGGAATCTTTTATACGAACACTACAACACTAGTGTGTGAAATTATTTCAGAGAACTGTGAGTAAATGATGAAAGTGAGACAAAGCTCGTGTCCTTTGTAATAAAATGTCGTCTTCTGTATAGAGACGTAAATAACATTAATGTATGGGCGTTGGCTAAATTATAATTGCGAATTGTTGGCACTAATGTCTAGTAGATTTCTAAAACAAGAAACAACACAATATTGTTGTATGGAAGAACATACTGTAAAAAAAATATTGGTTTTATTGTAACATAAAAAATTTTTTTTTTGGTAATAATAGCTAAAACAGTATCATTTTAAGGTGACAAACCTAATAAATTATTAAGATGTGGTAAACGAGTGGCTTTAAAGAACAAATCCAACAACAAGTTTTAAAACCTCATTTACATTAGAAAACAATCATAAAGATAGGGTGTTCCATACGAATTTTTAAATTTAGCCAACATTTTAAAAAGTGGCAGACATAAAAAAACTATTCATACTTTGTTAAGTCATAAAAGTTTTTGAAGTTCTGTATTAAATGTTTTTTCTCTCTAAATTTAATAATTTTTGAGATAACAATGTTGAAACAGTTATGCAAACCTGCAACCTGTTATATTCCCTATACAATATACATACCTAATACATCCTCCTCTAGAAACCAAATTCTGGTCTGGTTTCTAATGTTAACTTACTAATTTTAATTCAATAATAAACATATACTAATGATTTGCCTAGAATAACCAAGCTTTTACTTAATATCAACTTGCTCTGCATTATGCATACACTGCAGGTTATTGCATAATGCATAAATGCATAATGCAGTAAAAATACACCATGTGTACGGCTTAATCGGATAGTTTGTATTTACTTGCTTAAAACTTGCAGTACATTTGAGTAGGAGGGGTTCAGGCCAAATATTATTGGGTTTCAAGCCTTATTATTCAGAATGTAAACATATTTTGGGCTGTCAGGTTCAATCTATATTATGATGCTTACATTTATTATAAACTAGCTGCTGTACCCGTGCTTCGCAAAGAAGGGAAAAATCAGTCTCATAATCATAGACATAGAAGTAGAATAAATGATCCATGATGAAGTTTTAGATTAAACGATCCTACTATATAGTTGTTCGAAATATATTTAATTTCTTTGAATCAGGTGTCTGAAATTTATGAAATAACCATTGGGCATTTCTGATGTTTACGTTGAAATGACAAAGGTAAACATTGTGAATTTTCTAATGCTTCAATGGAAAACAATTAATATTTACTTTTGGAAAACCTCACCTCAAAACTTTGGACATCCACAGGGCGTAGCCCGAGAGGAACTCAGGGAAGTGAATAGTCCTATGACGTTCCTAAATATGAGGACCATCTTTGTGCTTAATTTTAGCTGTATCGGTTTAGTATTTTAGTCGTCACAGGTGCCCAGACACACAGACACCACCCCTCAATTTTACAATAGTATAGACTACTTAGTGTGCAAACGAAAGAAATATTAGCAATATTTAATACTCACATTTGAATAGAATAGGACATCTTTGCTTATACTTTTCTTTTATTAGATCCCGGCTTTGGACCAAAGCACCAAATATATTCTGTAATAGTCAGTTGTGCAAAGTTTGCCTATTATATGAAACCCATTTTTCCACTAACACCTTCTTGTACTTAACCCTAATACACGGGCGGGGGTTTAGGTTAGACAGTATGGGGTATATTGATTAAAGCTTGATTAAATCCACTGTGATTTGGTTAGGTAATCTGCGAAGGAAGGGAACATATTTTGATCGTGACCCGAATTACAAATGAGGTTTAGGTTAGTTAGTGTGTGTGCATGTTACCACGTCTTGTTTGACGAGTGTGAGTGAGAAATATCTTAGAACATAATTGCGACAGGATAAATACAACCAATCAAAAATATTACTAAAGAAAAACTACTGAAAATGCTAATATATCGCAATTTACGGATATAAAAGTATATTTAATTGACCTAAATATGAAGGTATTTAAATCTTACTGCATTTCATAAAAGAAAGATTGTTTCCAAATTGTCTGGATATATTCTGTGGACTTGTTCCTCAGGCTAAGACAAACATAAAATGCCACAGAATTATGGGTATAAAATGCATAGATTTCTGTTTGTCGGCATGTTTGTGATTTTTAAGAATTGTATTTATATCTTGGGCATTTTTAAAAAACAGCTGGTCTTTAGTAAGTAACAGTTTTTAACTTGTTTATTCTACACTCAACCTTCACTCATATTTGGGGAAACACACATACATATCAGGAAGCGTCTCCTTCTCAATAAGTAATAGGATTATTAAAGATAATTTGTTGAGATGACTTGTTAATTTGAAACTTCGGAGCAGCAGTTTCTTGCTAAACCATTGTGATGATGTAAAAAAGCATAAGGGGAGGAATTTTCGAAAATCTATTATCTACATAATATAAACAATATGCAATACATAAAAGTTTTCCCTCACTTAAATTTAAAAGGTTTTGCAAGCAACCATCAAACAGTTGAGCTTTAGGGCACATGCAGTTGATGCAGTAGAAATTCGTCATGTGTGAATTGCTATTTATTTATAGACGTGTTTGAATTTACCTTTCCTCAAATACGGTCATCATTAACAAATTCCAGTTAATATATTAATAAACGTTTTGATATAAATAATTGGTAAAACGTACAATATTTTTTTATGGGCCAGTTCCTATGTGGTTCAACCAGTATTTAGGCCTATTTGTGGCCATAACATGTGAATGATATTGTTAAAAGTATTTACAAACATTTTTATACACGTGGTTGTGATCCTTTACATAGTTTAACAGATAGAAAGCTTTACGTTTAGGTTTATGGAAAATTAAAAAAAAAGACTTTAAGCACCGTCAGCTGTGCTGCAGTTACCATAGGTTCTGGCGGACACCACTGGGAGCGCCATGTAGTTACGGAGTACGCGCTACGTAACTACACGGCACTCAAAGCGGGGTGTGACAGAACCTTTGGTAACCATGGTAACCACAGCACGGCTGACAGTCAATATTTAATTATTTTTTATGCCTTAAGTCTCCTACAGCATCATATGTACTGTATTACAATAATTAGCAAAATCGTTTCAGTTTTACGCAGGGGATAATGGAACAGTTAATTATCTCTCCCTCGATTGTTGAGAATTAGGGGTTCTATATAAGGGTGCGTCAGACGCATCTCTGGAATAATTGTCTCATATTGTTCACCACTAATGTTGCCAGGGGAGTGCAGTAAAGATAAACCTATATAGATCTAATAAATCTAACAACATTGATCGTAGCACGCTATCCTCTAGACAGAGATAGTTTTAACCATAACTTAGAATAGGCCTAAAATTAATGATTACTTCGATAAAATTATTCGTTTGGCTGAATTTGAACCAGTAACCTCGAAGACCGGCTTCTGACCGTCTGACGCTCTGATACTTGACAAGATTGCTCCTAAACAAAAAACAAAAATATGCCTAGCGTTTTTAACAAAATTAGGTCTTTGTTACTGCTAAATTTAAGTCATATATTTATTCTATTATATTGTGTTTCTAATCACACTTTTTGATTTTGTATTTAATTGGCACAGTAAAAAGTATTTGTAAAATTACATATATTTTTAAGCTACTTGTTAGGGTATTTACCTGCTAGATTAATAAATAATATAATTAATGGTATAATTTGATATCATTATTTTATTCTAGATAAATAACCATCATAGAGAAAGTTTTTGTTTAAAAAAAATATCATTCCTTCTTATAGACAACTGTCAGCTTGAATCGAGATCTATAACTCCGGTTGACAGCTGTCAAATAAATACAAGGGTTTGAACCCAAACCTCTTGGAGGTATATTTTGCTCTGTAAGAACTAGACCAAATGATACCTAAATAATCTTAAGACTTAAAAACCTAAGCCTGAGAAAAGCTCTGGCGATAGTTCGTTGAACCTTACCTACGAGCGCTAGTGTGCATATAGTATGTATACTGTTTTTTAAGGAAGGTCTAGTGGTAGATTGTAGAACTTAGGTCCAAGTGGTTCTGGGTTCAAACCCCGGTATACACACCAAAAATACATTTCATCTAAGTGATAATACCGCAACCCTTTTTTATATCCTAGCCTGAAATAATGTAGAAAAAAACTAGAACTTAGAATAGATAAAAATAAAACAATTCTGTTTTGCAAATCGTGCCAAAAATGCAAAAGGATATACCATGTGTTAGAAATATTTTGCCTTTACCTATTTGCGATATAATTTCATAATTTGAGTGAAAGAACAATACAAATTGCATTTACAACATTCATCACAACAGCCTAATTGTCTAAAACACACGCTAGGCTGCTGTTGAGTAGTTTCAGACATGATTAATCCGTTAAAGGTAAAACAAAGAGCTTTCCTTGTGTTCAGCGACTACAAAACAAACACCTTGTTAACACCAAAACCAGCTTTACTTTAATGTTACACAATATTATTTCATTCGTAAACAAAACTTGTTGCTCGCATTGCCATAAAATCACTTTTGAAGTACAATTATGTTTTGTTCTTGTTTGACCAATTACATGCTTATAAAAACTCGTATTGGAGTCTTTAAGCTCCTACCTCCTAATGTTGTTAACTCTTTAAACAGCTAACAATTATCTGTACGTTTGATTTGTCTAATGTTTTAGAACAAAGTTTATATAAGAAGTGAAAATGAAGAAGGTAATTATTATAGAACAGGAAATTTGAGGCGAAATAATTCGATAACTACTGGAGGATCTGATTCAAATAATCTTATCGATAAAGATAACAAAGGTAACAAAGGTAAGATAACAAAAGGTAAAGATAACAAAGGTTTAAACAATAAGTAAAATTGCATTTTACTAGGAAACTAAAAATATTGTTTCATCAAAGGAGTAAAAAGGGAAATTTCATATTAGCTTGTAAAAACAAGGAATTCACCAGTAAAACCGATAAACCAATTTCACAATTAGTTATTCTCGTTGTGTTACTACCTTCACCACCGACACGTGACTTTATATTCACCACATGATATGACATTATACAGCTAATTTGAGGTATATTGCGTAACCAGATTACTACAAATTATTCCTCCCCTCTGAATCATCCCTGAATCGTTGATCCTCTCTGACCAAAAAAGGCCATGAGTCATGAGAGCGAACCAGAGTAAGTAAGCGTTCATGGAAAGGGGGGAAATATGATAACTTGTTCGTCTCTTTAGTTTTATTTATGTAGGTAATTGCGCTTTATGGGACCTATATGTTACTTTTATTGTAGTTGACGATACACATTGACATGTGCCAAAATGAAGTTGGTTTCCCACATGCTATCACAGAAACGAAGTCGGCAAGACGAACTTTGAGGAAGGATATTACTTCATTATATTGAATTTTAGCCTCCTGATCACAGTTAAATACTAAATAATGGTGTAAATACCTGCATTCATGTGATCAATTTGTTGCTAAATTGCAACCGGTTTCGACTCACCAAGGAGACATCGTCGGGCCAGTACAGATGTCTTCTCGCTTCATTTGAAGGTCGTCAATTCATGATAAATAAATACATTTAACACGCACACGTACACGAACATCTGTACAAATGTACAATTTGTACAATGTACAAAAACAAACATTTAGGGCTAAAAACGAAAGATGATACAATACGGTAACGGGACACGACGTGATCGGGCAGGGGTTATGTCTAGACTGGCGGTCAGGATCAGCGTGGTCAGTGATGACGTCGTGCCTGGATTTCCCGATCAGCTGATAACTTCATTCACAGCTGTCCCTTGCGCTAGTATCTTGATTGCAGTGTCGTAAATGTAATTTGATTGAAATGAAATCTTGTCATTGATGATGTTTTGGCTGTCAAATTTAACGGCCCTATATATTTCGAATTCTTCCAAGGTGTTTGTATTACAAACACCTTGGAAGAATTCGAAATATATATTACAAACATCTTGGAAGAATTCGAAATATATATTACAAACACCTTGGAAGAATTCGAAATATATATTACAAACACCTTGGAAGAATTCGAAATATATATTACAAACACCTTGGAAGAATTCGAAATATATAGGGCCGTTAAATTTGACAGCCAAAACATCATCAATGACAAGATTTCATTTCAATTAAATTACATTTACGACACTGCAATCAAGATACTAGCGCAAGGGACAGCTGTGAATGAAGTTATCAGCTGATCGGGAAATCCAGGCACGACGTCATCACTGATCACGCTGATCCTGACCGCCAGTCTAGACATAACCCCTGCCCGATCACGTCGGGTCCCGTTACCGTATTGTATCATCTTTCGTTTTTAGCCCTAAATGTTTGTTTTTATGTTCGTGTACGTGTGCATGTTAAATGTATTTATTTATCATGAATTGACGACCTTCAAATGAAGCGAGAAGACATCTGTACTGGCCCGACGATGACTCCTTTGTGAGTCGAAACCGGTTGCAATTTAGCAACAAATTGATCACATGAATGCAGGTATTTACACCATTATTTAAGGATATTACCATAAGCCTTACGGCAATAGCTTGTTTTCTTTTTGGGGGAAATCACAAAAAGGTTAACTAATTAAATTAAATGAAATAGGTGGAAAATTCTTTATTTTACCAGCCAAAGTTAGCTAGGCTTTCTATTGCCTGGACTGGTAGGTTTTTAGTGAGTAAGAGTCCCACACACAAGGGTAAAATACATCATTTTAGACCCTGACGGTGCATAAAGCATTTCCCTGTGGTACAAAACCATAAACGCCATGCTTTATAGCAATAAATTCAGAATATAATTGTGGCTTAATTCCAGTTGATAAGTGAGGGAAGGGAGAACAATATAAAGGTATGGAACGGTGGCTTAGTGCTCAATAATCAGATAACCGGAAGCGAGCGGCTGCATGAATAATACATCGCTGTTAATAAGTGGCTTAATGAAGACGATGGTCAGGCAGGTTTATTGTGTATGCATTATTGAAACTAACTTGGCAGGGTGATATTTTAGAAATTGTTTAACGTAAGAACATTGCGTGAGAAATTAATAAAATTGTGTACAAAAATGTGGATCTAAATTTATTGAACGAGTTTGTAAACTAGCATGATGATATGAGACCGGGGTTTCTTGAGGTATATGATTTTACCTACGACCATTTTCAGTGGCAATTAGAGGTTATAAACGAAAACATAACCTCTCTTAGAAACATTTTTGTATGTAAAACACTGTCGTAGGTAAAGTAGTTTACGCAACTAGCGTAAATAGTGTTAACGGCACTTAGTGAAGTTGTTAAGGCAGTACATTTTCTACTTGTGTAGTTGACAATATCTTTACGCAACCGTTGCGTAAAATATTATTGATCCTCTAAACATAATATTTTGCAATTTTTTTCTAGACTATGCCTTACAGCTCAAAATGTATTTTATTTTACTATACTATACTAATATTTATATTACGTAAAAAAATCCCACCAGAACAAAATCAAAGAAATATGTTTTTCGTGTTTCTATTTTGTGTCCTCTTCCCGTTGCAAAGCACGGGTACAACAGCTAGTTATTTACAGTTTCAAAAGTTCAAATGTTAAAAGTTACAATGTGTTATTTGATCAATAAAAACATTTAATTCTCTTGCAATTTGATTCCGTAATCAAATTAGTAGGTTCTATAATATCTTTTGTTTCATATCACCAAATAGAGTTTTAGTAATGTGAATAAATATAAACTAATTTTGTTTATTACATGATGATTTAGAGTGTTTTTGGTTGAGTTAATGTAAATACTTGTACTACAGAACGAAATGGAGAATGTGATTGATTTCCCAAAGGTATAAGGTGAAGGCTTACAAGAAAATATTATGCTCAAAGTAATGAAGGTTCTGCGTATATTTTCAATACAGTAGCAATGTTGAGCTCTTGCTGAATGCAGACTTTTAATACTGTTTAATCGAACTCTTTCCGTACGTTCCAAAAATATGTTCAAGAAAAAAATGTTTTAGAATAGTAATTTATTTGAAGGGTTCTATATTTAATCTTGCAGATTGAGAATACATGAGTTGTATCTTAAAATTTTCTCCCATGCATTATTTTTTTGATTTTAATGTTTTTAAAAATTGCGTCATGTTTTGCAGGAAACATATAAATGTCCGTCATGCCCTTACACATACTGTAATATCAAGATGACTGGGACAAAATTACAATATACATTAATACTACAAAGGCAAATTTTTGTACTATTTTGTTTTTTGGGTATTCACATAAATTGACCCAATCAACTATTATTATTACTAATGCTACTATTGAACGGTATGATTATGGGGGGGAAGAAATGTAAATTTAGATCGGCCACCAATCACCTGATCGTTTCCCTCACTCAAAATTTGAGCTTGATTTATTACTATTATTAAGCTTGACAATTACTTTCTTGATATTAGTCTTGCCTGGAAATAGCTACATCTTGTACGGCGAGTTGTATTTTTTCCTATAATTACCTGTCAAAGTGGGCTTTCTTGTACTGATCATAATCCGTAAAGTAGCTAATTGCTGCATTTACTTTCTTTGCCGCACTCATTTCACTTTTGTCGCACTCATTTTTTGCCGCACTCTAGTATTCCAACCAAACGACAAAAAAACAATATGCTTTTATTAGGCACATAATTTGTGTACGCTTGGAAATAATTTGGTAACACTTAAAGATACGACTACGATCTGCTGTTCCAGTGTTTCCAATTAATTTCGTACAACGCTTGGATTCAACCTAACTTACACGTGTTGTTTGGTAATTGATAACTAATTATTTCTATGGTTAATAATAGCTGTAGGAAAAATATAATGTGTAACACGACACTAGTTACCCAAATAACCTTTGTGTTTTACTAAGGACATTAAAAATAATTTTGTACACTCAAGTAATTCAAATATAATATAAATGTTTTAAAACAGTAATAGGTAAGGATCAAAAACCTTTTTACAAAAATAAACTACTTTGTTAAAATCACTTATTATTTAACTAACTAAATATTTAGTTAGCACTGTGTTAATGTTTTTGATAATGTACAACATTAAAAAAAGTTAAACATCCAGGAGAGCAAAAAGTCAGGAGGATAAAAAGTTAGAAGTATAAAAAAGTAACATTAGCACCAAAATGTTTTGCTTAGGATCATATAGCAAAAGTTTCCGACTTCTTCAAACTCAACTTAGTTTCTCGGCTTAACGCCTTTCAACGTTTACTGAAATTTTTAAAATCTTCTAATAAAATATAGTATAAATTGCATTGATCGTGTGATAAGAATAGTACAATAACTATAAAAAATGTGACATAATATTAATATGAAAAACTCAAATTTGACAAGAAAATGCCTTGAACTTATATTGAGCTGAGAAAGTTTACTCAGGAAATATTTGTGATATTGCCTTGAATATCTGAAAATATTTGCTTATTTGAAGACAAATTCCAAAATAATAAATTCATAGGTGTTCTCAAGAACATAGTAGGAAAATAGTAACTAAATTATATAATTTAAAAACATTAGTAAACCATCGTAAAGGTACCATACTTACTTCCAAGCTAAGTATACCAGTTTACCATCCTGAAGTTACAGGAAGGGGTACGTTATAGAGAAGGGGATATAAAATAACTGTCTAATCAAAAATGCTATATTGATTTTGATTGAATTTCGTTATCCAAAGCCTAAATACATCATTTCCTTTTAAAGCCACGGAAAAAATAACACCTCAACCAAATGGACTAATAGTAGGCTTTTCATTTTGGGACTTTTCCTCTTCTGACAAACACTGCCCAATTGCATCTCTCCATCCAGCAAGTGTAAAGAAAATACTCCCTACTACCCTTACTACTCTACTGATCAAATCATCCGCATCTTCTTTCAGCTTGATATGACTTCCTGGTATGGTCCTCTCTATTTCTCTGGCTGCTCTGGAACACGCCAATCCTGTCACCACCTCTTCTGACGGAGCCAACCTTGGGTCCTTCTTGTTGTACGTCCTTCTTTTACATTGCCCGTCCTTTATCACAATCATCGAACCAGGTTCGCTTTTCTTGCATAGCACTGCGTACGACTCCTTCGGCAGAACGCTTGCAAATACGTCATGTTTGTTTTTCACTCTCAGCTGTTTCACTTCTTCTTCTGACATCATGGGGCATTGTAACTCGTCGTAGACACCGTTTCCCTCCACAAATAGTCCCAATGTGAATGGAGGCTTCTCTATGTTCCCGCCAAGTAGGACATTGAAGTCGAATACCTCACCAGGGTGCCTTCCGTACTGTTGGACTGTAACTGATAGAAAATCGAACTTTTACTACGTTGTATAAATTTTACTAAATACTACTGGGGATTTTGCAAAAGCTTTAATCACAGTTTAAGGATGTTCATATGGTCTACTGTAGGTATAGTGCAGCCTTGAATAAAGTGAATAATTTAGTTTTCGATTATGATAAACGATATTTATTATACAAGTAATGGTAGAACATATAGAACATAAAACATTTTCAACTTTGTTTAGTAAAAAACTACATATCTCGATTTTTTTCAGTAGGCCTACATTAATTATAAGGCTTTCATGAAAACTATTAAAAGACTTTTTATGAAGGTTGACTTCTTATCGAGGTTTGCAAATCAAGTGCTCAGGAGTAAATTAAATTTAAGATGATTTAAAATATCTCTTGTTATCAAGGGTGGCCTGTTACCGAGGGTCTTTATATCAATGTTCCACTGTTTCTGAAGAGTGTTATCTAATGTAGATGTAAATTAAACGATTTTTATGACAAACACTCAATATTTATGAACAAAGTTTTTGAGCCTTGCATTGTTATGGGAATCTCCTTTAAACCGATCGTTGTAGGGAAAACATAGGGTCTGTTTTCTTTTCATCTTGATTTTGCACATCCACACAAGTTCTGGGACCGTGAGTGGAAGATATAAGGTTTCTGGTAAAGCAACATGTGAGCCGGTACAGTTAAACTGTTTAATTTTTACTGAATTGCTTTTGTACCTGGGGCTGAACCTAAGATCGCTGCTCTTAGGATGTTGTTAAAGAGGGAGTTTATACTCATCTTGGATATTTAAACTCAAATAGATAAATGCCTTTAAAATTGAATTGTAGGTTAACGGTACAAAATGAGTGCAATATTAATGAGTTGGTAGAAGAAAATGGTTGTTACAGTTGTAATTAAAGTGATTCAAATTCAAGCAGAAAATGAAGTGTTATATGGATGGAATATGATGGAGAAAGTGTTGTTATAATTTCAGAAAATGTAACTCGGAACGTTCTTATGAAAAGTAGCCTAGTAGCTTTGACTATTACTAGTAGCCAAAACAGTCGCATTTTCAAAGAGAATGTCTGGTGGGTAACGCTTGCACTTTCTAATGTCAATCATTTAGTTGGCTGTGTTGTTTTATACTGTGCTATGACAAATTATTCTAAAATACTTTTAAAACATCCACCCCAACTTATGATTCCGAGCATAAGTGTATTTGAACATTCACATAGTACACTAACTTAATTAAGTGTTTGGTCAGAATTTGTTTTAAATCACTGATATCATAGATCATATTTTCTAACTTAACAGTTGTTGATAATATGTAATATCAGATTCTGTTTCACGATTAGAATATTTTAACTATTTTACCATGCAAATCAACTTTTTAAAAAGCTTACACTTTTTGGATTGAAAGAAATATTAAAATAAATTATAACTCACGTTGAGTATCACTATCCGACAGTCTTTCTGGATATCCCTTTTCTGCATTTACCAAAGTCAAAACGACCTGTAAATTAACAAAAGAGTCTGAAATATTTATACCTATTAAACTACAATTGTTATGCACAAAAGTTCATGGTCATTGCTTCAGACTATAAACTAAATAAAAGTATAGGGCATAAAGTGCTTCAATATGCAGATCAGAGTGTGTGGACTTGCCATAAGTATTAGTATGAAAAATATTCTTAAGCGCTCTGCCCCACAGTCCTATTTCCACTATTTCCAGATGGCCTTATATGCTTTCAAATGTTACATCATGAAAATAATTGAATAAACAAAAGCTGGTCTATCCAGGAAACAGTTGTTTGTTATCTCCCAAATTATCAATTAAGGATATTTGATCGTGCATTAATTACATTGTGGAAGTAAAGTTCATCTTTTCTAGATGAAACCATAGAGTAGTAAACTCCCATCAGTGCCATTTTTGTTAATAACCGTACTTGGTTGCTTAGATAATTTGAGTCCATTATCTGAGTTAATAAAAAGAATTTTACTACAAGTGAAATAAGTGCTTTGTTTTAAGGTTAATATATGATACATCTATTGGCAGATATAAAGAACAGGATTGTTATCTTTCGAGAACCCCCCCCCCCTTACCCCTCGTTTCGTAGCAAGGGCATAGAAGCTAGTATTTTTGTACATCTCTACGATTGTATACTATTAGGTATACTACTCCCATAGTCATGCCACAAGATGACTGTCCAAGATGACTCGTAACATCGCGATTATATCAGCAATATTATAGGTTTATAGTATTTCAATAAAATCAGGTAAATTGAGCTTTAACCTTAAAATAGGCTACTCACTAAATACACCCTTCATTTAATATAACACTAAATTTGTCTTATGTATAATGTATCTCTGCATTTCTTGCATTCTTTAAAAGTATGATATACTAGTATAAATGGGAATTGCATTTAAATAGTAAATACTTTCAAGCAAAGACAAAAACATTTCTATGTGTAAAGACAATGCAATAACAACATAGTCGAAAATCCATTTATTTAAATGGTAAGCGAAAATTTTCAAGTACTTACGATGAAAAAGATTGCTAAACTCTTTGTCGTCATTAATGATACACCTTCTGATTCAGGGGACAGCTTAGAACTTTAGGGCAGCCCGGACTATTGGCCATAAACTTAAAAACTGGTGAATTTGTAATATCACACATATAACTTTATCACAAACTACAGAGCTGGTTAACGCTACAAGCACACTAAATGTTTGTTGACATCACAGAAACATATGTCTGTGACATCTGTAAAATTATAGCTAAACTGAATTAAGCTCTATCAGTTGTTGATATGGTAAAACGATTTCAATTTCACTAACCTTTTGAGTTCACTAACCGTATAACACCAGGGTATTGTAAATAATTAACTTGATATCATTACAGTAGTTCAATAATTAAATAGCTACAACAACTGTCTAGGTCCTTTACGTAGTTTTTACTGTAAAATCTGGCTTGAAAGATAATGGTTTTAACCTTTTACAGGCGGTGTTTAAATAAGAAAAAAACACTTGGTATGCAGTTATCCTTTATTGAAACCTTATATTAACTATTTTATAGTAATTCTCATCGGTAAAAAAGCTACATCATTACAGAAATAATTTATTAATGGTGCACTGCATTAGTGAATAGCATTTAATTGTGATGAGTTTGAGGACGAATCTACTTTCATTTGTTATAGTTATTAAGTTAACCATTATCACAGAAATAAGACTATTACTTTGTTTTGTCACTGCCTAGATTCTTTTATACTTTATATAAGTCAACCAGAACGACTTAAGATGAAAAGAAAAACAAATTGTCATTGCTGAGACATCCTTTGCTTCTTAGCTACGCATAATTCTACGTTTGTTTGTGTGAAGCAACAAACTAATATCTTCTTCCTCTATTAGCTTCGTAACATATCCCACAATACTGTATTTAGTTTTTCATCGATCTTGTGTTGAAAATAATACAATTTATTTTTTTCTGTTTATCTTCTGAAAACAAGCTTCAAAATACATACTTCGGAATATGTAACGGTTACAAAACAAATAGACTATAAAAAATCAATATTCCCTATAAACCGTCATTTTGTAATTATTATTTATAAAATACCTACACAAAAAAAGAGTAATGACCAAAAATGTCAGTGGGTCACAGCAATGGATGATAACTACAAGACTACGCCGAGTCAATATTCAATGGGACAACGGTTCCTAATTTAGGACTGCTCTGAATATCGACTTTACGTCCATTATTCACTCCACAACAATACAGGCAAAGGTCGCTACGAAATGTCACCAGACAATCTATCACAATACTAACTGTAATTTGAATTTTACAGATTTATTTATTTTTTAAATTTATTTATATACAAAAATGTGTATACACAATATTTTTGGCAATATGCTGGCTAAGTACTTTCTATTTTAATGACATTATTTAATTAAGACCATGAGCATTTAATTTTACCTTGATTCTCTCAATTATAAAATATCATATTGATATTATTTGTCCAATGTCATTTTATTAAATTGTTTCAAAATGATAAGATTACTTAGACTCGGATTTTATGTTAATTTTATAATTTATTAATCTCTGAATCTAGTTGATTCGCAAATTAGTACGAAGTATTAAGCCCATATGGTTATATATAGAACCATATTGGAATGAATATGGAAGCATTTATAGTTGGGTATCAATTGATGTTACTATCCAACTTAAAGATAAACAAAGGGTTAATCCCTTCCTTTAAAAATTAACAGGTCAATGACGGCAACACAAGAAAATTGTAGCAAGTATTTAACAGAAGTGCGATATCAGTATCTTACAGCTGGACTTTTGCCAGACAATCTTCATTAAAAGAGGGTAGAGTTGATTGGTGACTTGGGGCGTAGACAGTAAATCGATCAATGATCTGCCATTAGTGGGGGGAAAACCTGACTGAGATACGAACATAGTATCGATTACGTGAATACTGTAGTAAAGTATTTACAGAACCAACACTAAATGATCGTCTTACCCACGTTTGATACACCGTTCACTGCATTACCTGGTGAAAATTCCACGTTGTCCAAGGGATAAATATTTATGAATAATTCCATTTTTGAGTGTAAATGACTGGGATAAGCCTAAGCTAGATATGTAACGTGTAAGTAACTATTTCACTTGGGGTAGTACTAATATTTGCAATGTATATGATGCCAAGTCACATTCATGTCGTTATACAATTTTGATCACAGTGTAAATTGTCGGTAAAGAGAGCATTTGGTCACATTTTCCAGTCAACCGAGTCTGTTCAATGAATGGCCACCGTGCACTTCGGGTAATGGTCTGGAAACTGTTGAAATGATGTGGTCGACCAAATGTATTGACAACATAAATGAACTATTTTACAAAATTAAAAAAACACATTATTGCGTAACTGAATAATAAAAATAAGATATACATAAAATTCACTATATGGGTCTAATTCAATATTTCTTTGCGATAGTAAATTTTAACGTTCGAGAATGTATTTACTTTTTACTTACTCAGCAATACTACTCAGCATTTCTTTTGTAAGATATTCGTATATCAAATATGCAATAATGAATTGCAAAACTAAAGTGCTAACTTTTAACATGTACTTTAAACATATGTTACATAACTTTGAACATATATACAAAAGTCGACGTTAATCTATTTACTACAGTGTCAAGATTGTTTAACCCTACTATATTAGTACTATATTAGTGGCACAATATTAATATTGGAAATTGAAAATAATTTTGGAGGTAAAGGAGTTTCGTTTTGTCTTAAAACATATAAAAGCAAACATATTGTGCTTATAACATAGCTTAAAGAGGATAAGCAAGAAAATATTCTCTTTGTCGCTTCTCTCAAACAAAGGTACGATTATTCGTAGTTACAACAAAGATTACCTCTACAAAGCTTTTTACACACCTGCTTTAACTATTTGTTTTCCCTTTTAACTCGTGTTAGGTAAAACATTGCATGTTTAATAAGATTCTTGTAATATTTTTTCGTTGTTGGACTTAATGATAGTTTGTTTACATCATACATACAATAAACAGCTGATTGTATTGCATTTTTGTGTGGAACGGAATTCTAGTAGTAGAATCGATTTAATTTTAAGCTATATAATTGAAGCGGAATCATGGAAAAACTATTTAAATAACTTCTTGATCAGCACTGTACGTGTTCTTAAATTTACTGAAAGTAAATAAAAGAAACGTCTAATAACACTTAAAACATACATTTACGGTAAATAAAGACGGTAAATATACATAAACAAATTGTAAGGGGTGATCAATATCGATTGGGCACTCCAATCATTGATTTGGCTTGATGATTCGTTAACCACTTCAAAACCCTCATATCTGCGTGGAGGAACGACAAACCGGAAATATCAAATTCCGCACAACACCTGTTACAAAATGGCCACTTAATAGAAAATTGGAGGATAGTCTATGCATTTTAAATAATTGTAAGCAAGGATATGTAATGAATGCTTGGAAAGAATTGTATATTTATAAGGAAACATTTAGAATTAGAGTTACATATGTAAAAAAATACAAAAATAGTTTCGGTTTTTGAGTAGAGGCTACAGACAATTTATAAAATGTGGGGAATGAAGGACAATTAATAATAATGCTAATAACAAAAACCTATCTTATTTATACCCAAAGATTAGAGATTTTATAATTGGAACAATCATTGTTTAGTTTTTTATAAGTTGAACGTTCTTTGACAAGGGATTTGCTCAAAGAGCATCATGTCAAAGATTGCGTTAAGTGATTCACAAGTTTCCGGAAGATACAACAAAAACAAAGCAATTAATTACACAAAGCATTGTATCAGTTCTTCTTACCAGACACATTTGCAAGCCGCACTCATCTGTAAGTTAATCGTTCTAAAAACCTCGTGGCTTAAACAGAAACCTTTTTCCAAATGTATCTCCTTCATCTGGAATTTTTATCCTTTTTGTATTTTTTTCTGGTATCTTGTTGCATGAATCTCAAATTAATTAATTATGAATCAGGTGTTTGAGTCGAATTAATGGATATAAAATATGACATTGAGAAACTGTTAAAAGCCATATACAAGTGCAATAAGTAAACTAGCATACCTGACTGGTGTAGAAATTGATGTTTGTTGATTCACGGTACCCCAAACCGAGTATTTTATTACATTTAATTTTTGAAATTGAGTAACTTCAAGTTTATTTTCCCATTGACAACTGATTGACAAAATATTGCACCTACAAATCGTGTATAATTTTTAAAATTTATTGTAAAAAAGAGTGGCAAATTTGAAAATGAATTAAACCGCTTTAACTAATTATAAGCGTTTTTGCTTTGATAATTTAATAATTTCCTTCTATATTATGAATTATTATAAATACCAAATGAGCGTTTAAAACAGTCACTTGAAACAGATCACATAAGATTTGCCGTACTGTACTTTGAAACCTATACTTAAATATTAATTGTTTATAGTATTTAGTATGATTTATAGTAGATTTTTGATAACTTATTACGTCCAAACAATTTTAACCTAAGTACGCTACATCACGTAAGCAGCTTTTAAATCGATAAAAACTTATGAGCTAATTAACATTTCAGTTCAAGTACGTTAACGGTACAACAAGGATGATTTACAGATATAAAAACAAAAAAAATTATCGAATATATTTACTAAGAAAATACTTTGAGTTAAGTTAAAAAATAACAGCTTAAGAAACACAAAGAAACAAACAATAATAAATATTTCAGTTTTTTGCTCTGTAATTTAAAATATATATTTTAGATACTATAAACTAAGTTTCCATAAATTATACGTAATATCGACTAAACTCAAATTGTACGATGAAATTATCTACCTCTTTAGCATTACAACAGGTATGAATTAGTTTGGAGGGGATTTTGTTTATTGTCATTTCATGTAAAATGGTTTCAAAAGCCACTTTATCTTTACTACATTGGCTAGCTTTGGTTCAAAGTGAAACTTCAAATGAAATTTTCAAACTTATAAATTAGTTTGAAAATTTCCGTGTCATCCGTTGTGGTATTCAATTAACAACATTTCCTATATCGAAGCAATCAGAGCTAAAATATATATATATTATTTATATATGCAAAAATATTTAACAATAATATTTGTTGGATAAAGAACCGTCAAAAACTTAAAGTGTGGGGTGGTTAAAATGCATTTTTGTTTTAGTACAATATCTTATGAAATTATAATTTACTGGAAAAAAATACACGTACCTAAACAATTACACATGTACGTATAAAAATGAAGCATTGACTTTCATTCTAATCATTATAATCTTAAGGAGTAATAAAGTACACTTTAAATTGATTGTATTTCATACTTTGAACTGGATAGGTTTGCAGTGAGCCTAAAGTCATAATACTGTTATTAGATTTTAACTCAAAGTCAAATTGTGCATGGTTTTCCACTATTTTATAGATGTAATCCTTTTAATAACATTTGATTTATTTTGCATTATTTTTATACTGTAGACATATTATTACACGGTTTGGGTTGAGATTTCGAAAGTCGATTAATGTACAATACGTTAATTTTTTATGCCAGTATTTACGAAATAAAACTATAGTTTGATTTAAGGAAACATTTAATAATTGTTGGCTCAAGTTAACAATCTCAGTTTGGGTTTGGTAAATATTTAGACGTTGCATTATTTCGGACTAATTGCTGAAATAAATTTAGTTAAAAAATCAGATCGCATCATCACAAGATCATTTAAGTTTCTTAACCATCACATTATTGGCTGTCTGCTAAATAATAAATAACAATGTCCTTTTCCTATGAATTGAACTTTAGAAACACTTCAGGAAACTTCGAAAGGCACGAAGTTGAGAAAGAAAGTTTTGAAAAGTTGAGAACTTTTGCAATATAAGCCGAAGCACATTTGACGCTAATGTTACTTTTTATTCCTAACTTTTTTTCTCTGTATTCTAAGCTTCCATTTTGCTATATACCTGAAATAACTATGGATCAAGTGCGTGAAAATCTTACAATTCATTGACGAAAGATTGATTGTTGTAAGTGGATTCTAATTCATTTATTACAGCCAGTTTTATTTCAAGTAGTAAAATTAAACAAGAGTGATGGTTCAATGTAATATTTACATGCATATTAAAATAGTCGTAAATGAACGGATCGGTTTTGGTAGTAATTTATAAGTTAAGTAGGTTTAGTTCTCGCTCCACTTCTTGTTAGAAGGAACAGAGGCACAGGTGTGGCATCGAGATTGGTTTCTGAAACTATGCCGGAAATATACTGGTCCAATAGTCGAACAACTTTAAGTAATTTCTACCATGAAAACTTAGTAAGATTTGTTTGTAAGAAAATCCAATCAGCTCAATCGGTAGGAAGGAGAAATCGAGGATTTTTTAAAACACAAACTGTTAATAGTTAATTATAAAATCTTACAAAACATAAAATGTGATAAAAATAAAGACATTGTTTTGATCTGGTAGCACAATATTTTTTTAACAACTACATAAACACAAGACCAATAAAAAACTATGATTCATTAATTTGATTTAATATTAAGTTTTTATTTATAATTATAGTATGACAATAAAAACATATTCAACACTCCCCAGTACTGTGTGTAATATGATATTGCTTACTTATATAATGAATTTTGTAATACAATCCTCCACACAAAAATTTACAACATTAATACATATTACGAAAATATTCTAGTAGGGTATACCATTTTAAGAACGTATGTATCTAACTCAACTTATTTCATATCTACATCTGATTTGAAATTTGTGGATGTCAGTTGATTCATCAAAGCCAATAATAATACCAGAAAAATAATTACGTAAGTGTAATTAAATGAATCAAATCATACATGATTGAATGAATTTCACGTATACTGCAAAATACATTGTAATCTAACATTAATTCAAGTCTACTGCATTCAGAAAGAGCTTAAAAGATTACAACTGAAGGGAATGTACGCAGAACCTTCATTACTTAAAATACATTTTGTTTGTAATCCTTTCCTTCTCACCTCAGGGAAATCTATTATGTTTTTAGTTTTGGAATAAGTTATACTCTTAATTTTGATAATAAAGAGCAAAAGCATCTTGCAATGATTAATGTCCGTACATAATGTTAAGATACGACTGTTGTATATTGCGTACTTTTAAAAGTACTTTTGCTGACATTATTTCCATAATAATATTTTCGGACGGTTTTAAACTAAAAACAGGCTATACTATTAAACTCTGTTTACTGTACAAGGAGCATATTCTTATTTAAAATTTATATTTATAAATATTACTTATCAGTTATGTTTTTTTATAATATGGTGGTTTCTTTGTAGAGAATTATATTAGTATGGGAATTAAATATTATGTAGATAAAGATGGGGAAAGAGAATAATTTAAGTAGAGGGTAATAATAAATATTTCAAAGGACCAGGAGGTAAAATGTTGATATATAAGAAATAGTTATAGAATATATGAGAGGGAAAATTAAACACACCTTTTAAGATTACAAGAGTACAAGACACTGTTTTATTTTGTTTACATTTTGAATGCAACATATGTTCATGATCATGGAAAATGTTAAGGAATAATAAGGAATAATTTAATATGAAAACAAATACATGTTGCTGAGAAGAGAGTTGGTATAAAGTAAAACAAAGAGGATGAAATAAAATGTTCAAGTTTACTGAACTTATGGTGATAATTAAATTTCCACAATTATTTGAATAGTAACATTTGATTTCACTGATTGTAATGTAGAATCAACTTGTGCTTATTTATATCCTTATATTAAGATTAAGTTCATAACATTGTAGTTAATAATACAATCTTTCTTCCCTCCGTGAATTGTTTGTTGGGTACAAAAAACATTGTACATATAATTTGTTCAACTACTTTTCTTTAATCGTTGTTCAAAAACATAGTTGATCCTAACAACGTAAATGTTGAAAACATTTTCAATCTTCTTTTATAGAAGCTACATCGGACAATCAACTGTTATGGTACGCGTTAGTCTAGATAATCTAATCTTCACAAGAAACCTCATTAAATTCTCGTTTCCACGCCGAAGTTACTAGAGTTAAGGTCGCACTTAGGATGAAGAAAAAAATACATCTGCTTTTTATCTAATATTTATAGATATAGATATGAAAAATAATTACAAAACATATTAGCAATTGGTTTAATAAGAAGTAATGAATTAGTTTAACTCCTCAGTGGCTGTATTAGTTGTCAAAATTTACTTTATCGAATTTTTATTACTTTCAAGTCAATTACTATTTGTTATCCACTTCAAATATTATGCAGTAACTTTTAAAATTTATGTAATCATAAAGAATGAGTAGTAATCCTTGAATATATTAGGTAGCAAATATACAGAAATAATATTACTTAGCATTTCTTTTGTATTTATATGTACTTTTTATATTTCTACTTTTTAATATCATACACATGCCAAATTTATCAATCAAAGTGGTATAACTGCTAAGATGCCATTGTTATTATATTTTATCTTGTTATTTATTTTAAATATTGTGTTGGTGAGAATTTCACTCAATTCAAGAGTAAATGATAGAAAAAACTCATAAATTGAACCTACATCTCCTAACTATACATATTAATTTATAATACACAGTTCAAACCCAATCTGCCGGACCATCGTCTTCATTAAGCCAGTTATTATCACGATGTATTATTCATGCAGCCGCTCGCTTCCTGTTATCTGATTATTAGAGTCTCCAAGCCACCGGTCTATACATTTATATTGTTCTCCCTTCACGTGCAGATTTATAATACAGCAGTAACTTATTTAATGTAAACAAAAACACTAAAATGTCTCTCATCAAAATTTGATAGCTTTTTGGCATTGGCTAAGAGCAGCTTTTAGGAAATGATTTTTTTTTAGAGATAGGAAAACACCTTCTTGTATCTGACCTTTTTCTACATCGATGTTTTTAATATTATTGGTATTTAGTTTTCTTACAATACCAAATATGTTACTACTTAAGATGTTGGTGTTAGAAGCAATAAATTGGCCTAATACATTTTCTTGTTAAAATCACAATAATTCACGTAAAAAGGAATTTACGTCTGTTTTGATTAAAGTGCGTAAGAGTATTGGATTGTTATGCATTTTTAGTTTGAAATTTTTCATTATTCATATTTTTTTGTTAGTTTTGACGTTACGTAGATGTGTAGGCCTAAGGTAGGAATGTAAAAAATAAATAATTTGTTGAAGTGAGAAAACTAACATAATCTTTTACAAGATACAATCTACAACCATAACAACCACTAACTCAACTCAACACACATCACAGCTACATGATGAAAGCTAGAGCCTGGCTACACGGTGGAGAGAGTAAGAATGACACATTCTCAACGTCAACAATGTCTGAGAGTACTTCAGGTGAACCTCTCTGAGCATGTCTCAGACCTCTTCTATTTGATCATCTGGGCTTGTATGTGGGAAACTAGATTGGTAATTTAGTTTGTACTTGCTATACCAAAAGGTTAGCCTACGTTTTGTATCCTAGTAGTAATAATTTGACCACAATATTGCTAATTTGTTTTTACAATATTTGTTTGAGTAATTTTTTTTCTTCATGAACCTTTAAGTATGAAAATTATGCAAATCCAAAATAAATCTTGCTCAAGACATATTTATTTAAGAGAGGGTTTCACAAATCACAAATCAAAATAAGTATATTTCACCATTTACTATTGCTATTTTACATGACAAGCTTTTCATTCCATTTGGTTTTGAGGTTAGGGACTGAATTGTGCAATTGGAAAGATTAAAGATTTGTGGGTGATTTAAAGGGGAGCCTGATTCTGATGTAATCTTGTTACGCAGTCTACTTCGGATTAACTGTATAATATTATACTGTGTGGGGAATA